>NC_035448.2:65884968-66499343 GCF_002127325.2 Helianthus annuus
ATTTACAACCGACTTGTATTGGATGTAACGTGGTCAAAATGTGACAAAAACATGTGTTTCTTGAGTCTAAAATGTAATTCCAGGAAAACTCTTTAAAACCCCACTGGAATTGTATTTTTTCGACGAAAATTGAATGTTTTATGAATTTTTTGGTATCGAAGGTTCAGTGTCATACCACCAAAATCCACATGCGGAGTACCACCGCTTGGGGGCGCGACTGACCAGGATCCAGCCACTAATTATACTGAGCAATTTAATTAATAACATAAGTAATACTCACCAACCACAAGCTTAGCAAATATCATAGTCAAAGTTCAAAAGTCTTTAAGTTCAAATAGTAGTAAGTAGCGGAAGCATAGACAAAGCAGTTTTTGAACAAAATTCATAGTTCAAGTTTATTTAGAACCCAACGCAGGGGTTAGACGACCACTACACATCCCCAAGAAGCAAGCTCCTGAGTCACTGGGTACCTGCAAAGCATGCAGTAGGGTATCAACAAAAATGTTGGCGAGTCCACGAGTTGTCCAGTTTTTAATTACCGAAAACTTGTTTCACCAGTTAATTTATCCGTTTATACATGCCATGGGGAGCTACCCCATAAGTAAGCGACTAAACTGTTTTTCCAATACCGAATACTAGGTAACCGTACGTTTCCGCAGTGCCCCGTTGTCAATGTTCTATCATCATTGACGGTTTTCCAGAGTACATTAGTTCACAACTGATCCTCTATAGGCACGGTGTGAGGCTGGTAAGACCTAAATAGCGCTATCAGCTAATAACCCGTTCGCCTGGCCCCGGCGACTAATCGGTATTAAGTAGTAGGGACTTCAGTGATAGATTTCCGTTTAGTGTTGCTCGTTGCATTCCGTATAAACAGAAATTAACTAAGAGTCCCACACAAGGGGAGAAAGTAGGTGTGTATCCCTCACAAGGAATAGTGTTGTTTTAAGTTTCGTTTTCCCAAACCACCGGGAACGCATGCTTTAATAGTTGTGAACTCACCTTGGGTTGCTCGGCAGATTAGTTTACTTGGTCAAGCAAGCTGGTCACCACGTCCTAACATGGTTGCCAGTTTGGGTTAGGCTCGGATACAGTTAAGTTACGTAGGTTTTACCCATAACTAACACATAACATGCATATTACACAACATACACACCGATAGTACATACGCTAAGTTATTGGGCCTGATCCAACAGACAGTCAAACAGTAACAATTATCACATAGTCCCGATAAACAGACAGCCCAAACAAACACATTATGGCCCAATAACCAAGGTAGACAGCCCAATCGAGACAAGGTGGTCTCGACTCAAGAATACGCGGTCTCGAGTCGCAACCAAGGGTCTCGAGTAGTGCTGGCATGAGTCGCAACATCAGAAGTCTCGAGTCCAGTTTCGAATAGGGATTATGAGATCTCGGGTCGAGACCTTGTTGGTCTCGAGTCCCTGAAGTCTTGTCTCAAGTTGGAACTCAATGATCTCGAGTCGCAATCATCGCGGTCTAGAGTTGTAACTTAGAGGTCTCGAGTCGAAACCAGAGGTCTCGACTCGTTTGTCTGCTGATTCAGGCACACCTGCAACCACTTGTACTAACCAATAGAATTTCATTTTTGTGATTTGGTGTACTATCCAATTAAATCGCACAAACATGTTTTCTTGTCTAAACCTTAATCAAAACAGATCAAGCAACAAGTTTTTCAAATATTTTCATGACATTCATGTTGTTCTTTATTAGGGTTTTCATCATAAACATGTTCATACGGTTCATTATGAGATTCATTCAAATAGACACCATTCTTCTTGTTCAAAGCATATGCATACACCCTCAATCTACAATACGTATCATGCTACTTGGTCAACAAGAATCATGTAAACATTTATTCTAAACATTATGACACATTTGTCCTATAATATCAACATAAATCGGATGATCATAAATACCCTACACTATCAATCAATAGTCATTCAAATAAATTCTAGCAAGTCATTTTTACATAAGAGTTCACACTTATTAACCATCATTTCATCATTCAAAGCAACATCTTAATGATCAGTCTATTCATTTAACTAAGTAGTGTCATCATGCATTCAAAAGTTACCCTAAGATCAACAAAGTTACAACACACTAACCGGTCGAATATGGAGGGTAAGGAGGGTCAGTGAGAGGAGTTCCGAATGACGGTTGTGAGCTTGATCCGGGAGTCTTGATGCTACCGATTGAATCCGAGAGAGAGAGAGGAGGAGGTGAGCTTGATTGTTAGGGTTTTAGTGAGAGAGAATGAAGGAGAGTGTGTGGGAGTGAGTATGGGAGAATGATGGACTGTCAAAAATGAGGGAAGGTTGGCTTGGGTATGGGTTTTATACCCATTCTAAGGTCGGTACTCCCTAATGGGTTCCGAGTGTGCTCAAGTGCACGTGGCCCAACTGTTATGGGTCACTTGAGACCGAGTGGTCTCGAGTTGGCCCCATTTTGGTCTCGGTTCATCATATATATATATGTATCTATTTATCATACGTACACATTATCAGCACAAGACTTAACACAAGGATCACATAGCATATCAAGCTCAAACACCATTTTCATTTAATAATATATATATATATATATATATATATATACACACGATGTCACTACAAGATAGTTGCTCGGGAAAACCTAGAGTGTCACATTATCCCCAAGTTTTAAGAACTTTCGTCCCGAAAGTTAAGGCAGCCACTGTCAAGCTAGTATAGGTGAGAACGTTTCAACAGGGTGTCACATCATCCCCCCGTTAGTTTGGAATTTAGTCCCGAAATTCGGTGGTAGCTTCAGTGCTGGGGGTTTCATTTGGGAACAACTCGGGATACTTGCACTTCATCTGGTCTTCCCGCTCCCAAGTAAACTCTGGGCCACGTCGCGAGTTCCAACGGACTCGTACAAGAGGTATTTGGCTACGTTTGAGGGTTTTGATCTCTCGATCCGTGACCTCAATCGGTTCCTCAGTAAAGTGTAGCCGTTCGTCAATAGTGAGTTCCTTGAAAGGAATGATGAGTGTTTCATCTGACAGACACTTCTTCAGATTAGACACGTGAAAGTCGTTGTGCACCGCACTCAGCTCTTCAGGCAGATTCAATCTATAAGCAACCTTACCGATTTTCTCAGTAATTTCGAATGGTCCGACATATCGCGGATTAAGCTTGCCCCATTTACCAAAACGAACCACACCCTTCCAGGGTGAGACTTTAAGTAGAACCCGATCACCGACCCGGAATTCTAGTGGTTTCCTACGCTTATCAGCGTAACTTTTCTGACGGTCACGAGCTGCCGCCATGCGTTGTCTGATCTGGGCAATCTTCTCCGTTGTGTCCACCACCAGTTCTAGGCCTGTGATCTGGCTGTCACCAACTTCTGCCCAGCAAAGAGGTGATCGGCATTTACGGTCGTACAATGCCTCAAAGGGTGCTGCCTGAATGCTGGTGTGGTAGCTGTTATTATACGAGAACTCTACTAGCGGTAGGTGCTTCTCCCAACTCTTGCCAAAATCGATCACACATGCCCTGAGCATGTCTTCAAGGGTTTGGATGGTGTGTTCAGACTGCCCATCCGTTTGTGGATGATAAGCGGTGCTCATGTCCAAACGTGAGCCAAAGGATTTGTGCATAGCTTGCCACAACTCAGAAGTAAAACGTGCGTCTCGATCGGAAATAATGGAGGTTGGCACTCCGTGCTTGGACACTACTTATTTTAAATAAATGTCTGCCAAGGTAGAGAACTTGTCTGTTTCTTTAATAGCCAAAAAGTGTGCAGACTTGGTCAATCGGTCTACTATCACCCAAATAGTGTCATTTCCGCGATGGGATCTAGGTAGACCAGTGACGAAATCCATGGAGATTTGCTCCCATTTCCATTTCGGGATTTCCGGTTGTTGGAGTAGGCCTGCTGGTTTCTGATACTCAGTCTTGACCCTTGCGCAAGTCAAACATTTGTTGACATATGTTGCTATGTGGGCTTTCATGCCAGGCCACCAATATGTAGTCTTTAAGTCGTGGTACATCTTATCCGAACCCGGATGTACCGAGTAACGGGACTTGTGGGCTTCGTCCATGACGAGCTCGCGTAACTTTCCATAAAGGGGGACCCATATGCGCCCGGTCACATAGTAAGCGTCGTCTTCTTTTTGTTCTAACCGCTGCCTCGATCCTCGTAGGGACTCAGCCCTGATGTTCTCTGGTTTCAATGCTTCGACCTGAGCACCTCGTATCTGAGCAGGGAGGTTAGATTAGATGGTAAGTTGTAACGCTCGCACGCGCTTAGGTGTAGTGTCCTTTCGGCTGAGGGCGTCTGCCACGACATTGGCCTTGCCCGGATCGTACTTGATGGCGCATTCGTAATCATTCAAGAGTTCGACCCATCGACGTTGTCGCATGTTTAACTCCTTTTGCTTGAAGATATGCTCGAGACTCATGTGATCGGTGTAAATGGTGCACCTGGTACCGTACAGGTAATGTCTCCATATCTTAAGAGCAAAAACCACTGCTCCCAGTTCCAAGTCGTGCGTAGTGTAGTTCCTTTCGTGAGTCTTAAGTTGTCGAGACGCGTAAGCAATAACTTTCTCGCGTTGCATTAACACGCAACCGAGCCCATGAATAGACGCATCGCAGTAAACCACAAAGTCGTTGGTACCTTCAGGTAACGAGAGAATAGGAGCACTACAGAGGTTATCCTTTAGCTTTTGAAATGCAGACTCCTGAGCCTCATTCCATTTGTAAGCAATACCCTTCTGAGTGAGAGTCGTGAGGGGTTGTGCAATCTTCGAAAATCCCTTAATGAATCTGCGATAGTATCCTGCCAATCCCAAGAATTGGCGGACTTCGGTCGGAGTTTTAGGCATAGGCCAATTCCTTATAGAGTCGATCTTAGCTGGATCGACATGAATTCCGTCCTTATTGACCACGTGCCCAAGGAAGTGGACTTCTCGAAGCCAGAAGTCACATTTCAAGAATTTGGCGTATAGTTGCTCATTGCGAAGGAGTTCGAGAATAAGACGCAGGTGTTGTTCATGCTCCTCTTGACTTTTCGAGTAGATCAGGATGTCATCAATAAACACAATTACGAATCTGTCGAGGTAGGGCTTGCACACTCGGTTCATGAGGTCCATGAATACTGCAGGCGCGTTAGTCATTCCAAAGGGCATGACGAGGAATTCGTAATGACCATATCGAGTTCTGAACGCAGTTTTGGAGATGTCTTCATTACGGACTCTTAGCTGATGATAGCCTGATCGTAGGTCAATCTTAGAGTAGTAGCTCGATCCTTGCAACTGATCGAATAGATCGTCGATACGTGGGAGAGGGTAACGATTCTTGATGGTAACCTTGTTCAGCTCACGATAGTCGATGCACATTCGGAATGTGCCGTACTTTTTCTTAACAAAGAGCACTGGTGCTCCCCAGGGTGACGAACTAGGATGGATAAATCCTTTATCCAATAGTTCCTGTAGTTGCGTGGAGAGTTCCTTTAGTTCTGCGGGGGCTAGTCGATAACGTGCACGAGCTATAGGTGCTGCTCCAGGAGCTAGCTCGATTTGGAATTCGACCTGACGGTGGGGAGGGAGTCTAGGTAGTTCTTTAGGAAATACCTCGGGGTAGTCACATACCACTGGAAAATCTTCAGTCCTCTTTTCCTTCTCCTGTGTGTCGGTGACAAGTGCTAAGATGGCGGTGTGCCCTTTTTGTGAACACTTCTGGGCTTTTAAGAACGAGATGATGTCTGTGACTTCTCCGCCCTTATCACCTTGAACGATGAGGGGTTTGCCAGATCGGCGGGGGATGCAAATCATTTTCTCTTGACAGAGGATTTCAGCGCGATGTTTGGATAACCAATCCATACCAATGACGACGTCGAAGCTTCCAAGATCGATGCTAAACGTGTGACCAGACAATACTAGCTTGTAGTCGTTGATCACATGTGAGGCCTCGATGTTTCTACCATTAGCTAACTCGACGATATGCTTAGAACTTAATAACGTGGGCGGGTGCTTAAGTTTCTTACTAATACGTAGGGATACATAACTAGCATCGGCTCCAGAATCAAATAATACAGAAACATAGCGGTCATCGAGTAGGAACTTACCCGCCATGATGTTGGGGTCATTCCTTGCCTCTCCAGCTCCAATGACAAAAGCCCTTCCTCTTGCACCATTCCCAGCATTGTTGTTTTGATCGTTGTTTCCAGCTCCCTGGTTGTTGTTGTGGTTTTGGTTCAGTTCAGGGCAATCCCTTCGTATGTGCCCCGTTGCCCCACACTTGTAGCATCCACGGTTGTTCCCTTGCTGCTGTTGTTGTTGTGGTTGTTGCGGATTCTTCCTAGCTGGAAACTGACTCCTACAGTCTTTGGCTTCATGCCCCATCTTGTTGCATCGCTGACACTGACTTTTGCCACATGGCCCACTGTGATGTCGGTTACACTTGTTACACTTGGGGTGGTTCCCTCGATAGCCACCCTGTTGCTGAGGGCCTTTGTTGTTTTCAGTTTTCCTTTGCTGAGTCGGGGCCTGAGTGGGGTTAGCATCCTTGCTTTGGTTTCCTTCCCACTTACGCTTGTTATCACCAGAAGTTCCATCAGTAGCACTGATCCTTTTGGGCAACTTGCCCTGCTCCCAGCCTGATCAGTGAGTTTGTGAGCAAGACGGATGACTGGCTGAATGGTATTGAGGTTGGTTGAGGTCACATGGCTTCGAATTTCTGGGGCCAAACTCTTGATGTACAATTCGATCCTTCGATACATAGGTCGAGACATGTTTGGGCAAAGAGCAGCATAGTCGTTGGACAGTTTGGTGTAGGTCTCAATCTCCGACCCAACCATCTTAAGCTCAAAGTACTCGTTTTCGAGTTTGTGGATGTCATCCCTGTGACAGTACTCTTCTTTGATCATGTCCTTGAAATCTTCCCATGCAGTGGCATTAGCAGTTTCCAAACCAAGCATCTGGATTTGTGCTTTCCACCATGAAAGCGCATTTCCTTCAAGTGTGCCAGTAGCAAACTTCACCCAATTAGCAGGGGGACACTTGCAGACAGCGAACACAGCTTTGACCTTCTCGATCCAGTGCAGAAGACCTATGGCACCCTCAGTGCCATTGAAAGGGAGGGGCTTGCAATCCATGAAGGTCTTGAAAGTACAAACACGTGGTTGCGCAGGCGCATGCTGACCTGTTTGGGAGAAGCGAAGCGAATAGGTTTAGGGGTGAAAAGACGATGCGGCGGTAGGATCTAAACATCCTAAGATAACGAGTTTACCTCCAGGGTGAGCTGCGAAAGCTGCAGCCACTGTGTTGATCAGGTTAGTGAACTAAACTTGAGTCATGTTAACGTTCCCTCTTCCGCGTCCACTCATTGTCTTCATAACCAGAAAACATAGTATGAGTGTGATGTCGTAATATAGCGAGAATGAGATAAAAGAGGTAGGTGTATCTATCTAACTAGGCAAACTAGTACGTATAGCAGAGCAGAAGGCATAAAGCAAGCAAGCAAGTAAACACTAGTCCGAGCTATGAGGTCTAATGGGTTGAGTCTTGCACCTGGAGTGTAGTGTCGTCATGAGTCACGGGTTATAGTTGGGTTTTTCTCAAAAAGATTCCCTTTTTTAAAACCATGTTCACTATAACCAATGGCTCTGATACCAATCTGTCACACCCCCAAAATCCACATGCGGAGTACCACCGCTTGGGGGCGCGACTGACTAGGATCCAGCCACCAATTATACTGAGCAATTTAATTAATAACATAAGTAATACTCACCAACCACAAGGTTAGCAAATATCATAGTCAAAGTTCAAAAGTCTTTAAGTTCAAATAGTAGTAAGTAGCGGAAGCATAGACAAAGCAGTTTTTGAACAAAATTCATAGTTCAAGTTTATTTAGAACCCAACGCAGGGGTTAGACGACCACTACACATCCCCAAGAAGCAAGCTCCTAAGTCACTGGGTACCTGCAAAGCATGCAGTAGGGTATCAACAAAAATGTTGACGAGTCCACGAGTTGTCCAGTTTTTAATTACCAAAAACTTGTTTCACCAGTTAATTTATCCGTTTATACATGCCATGGGGAGCTACCCCATAAGTAAGCGACTAAACTGTTTTTCCAATACCGAATACTAGGTAACCGTACGTTTCCGCAGTGCCCCGTTGTCAATGTTCTATCATCATTGACGGTTTTCCAGAGTACATTAGTTCACGACCGATCCTCTACAGGCACGGTGTGAGGCTGGTAAGACCTAAATAGCGCTATCAACTAATAACCCGTTCGCCTGGCCCCGGCGACTAATCGGTATTAAGAAGTAGGGACTTGAGTGATAGAGTTCCGTTTAGTGTTGCTCGTTGCATTCCGTATAAACAGAAATTAACTAAGAGTCCCACACAAGGGGAGAAAGTAGGTGTGTATCCCTCACAAGGAATAGCGTTGTTTTAAGTTTCGTTTTCCCAAACCACCGGGAACGCATGCTTTAATAGTTGTGAACTCACCTTGGGTTGCTCGGCAGATTAGTTTACTTGGTCAAGCAAGCTGGTCACCACGTCCTAACATGGTTGCCAGTTTGGGTTAGGCTCGGATACAGTTAAGTTACGTAGGTTTTACCCATAACTAACACATAACATGCATATTACACAACATACACACCGATAGTACATACGCTAAGTTATTGGGCCTGATCCAACAGACAGTCAAACAGTAACAATTATCACATAGTCCAGATAAACAGACAGCCCAAACAAACACATTATGGCCCAATAACCAAGGTAGACAGCCCAGTCGAGACAAGGTGGTCTCGACTCAAGAATACACGGTCTCGAGTCGCAACCAAGGGTCTTGAGTAGTGTTGGCATGAGTCGCAACATCAGAAGTCTCGAGTCCAGTTTCGAATTGGGATTATGAGATCTCGGGTCGAGACCTTGTTGGTCTCGAGTCCCTGAAGTCTTGTCTCAAGTTGGAACTCAATGATCTCGAGTCGCAATCACCGCGGTCTCGAGTTGTAACTTAGAGGTCTCGAGTCGAAACCAGAGGTCTCGAGTCGAAACCAGAGGTCTCGACTCGTTTGTCTGCTGATTCAGGCACACCTGCAACCACTTGTACTAACCAATAGAATTTCATTTTTGTGATTTGGTGTACTATCCAATTAAATCGCACAAACATGTTTTCTTGTCTAAACCTTAATCAAAACAGATCAAGCAACAAGTTTTTCAAATATTTTCATGACATTCATGTGGTTCTTTATTAGGGTTTTCATCATAAACATGTTCATACGGTTCATCATGAGATTCATTCAAATAGACACCATTCTTCTTGTTCAAAGCATATGCATACACCCTCAATCTACAATACGTATCATGCTACTTGGTCAACAAGAATCATGTAAACATTTATTCTAAACATTATGACACATTTGTCCTATAATATCAACATAAATCGGATGATTATAAATACCCTACACTATCAATCATTAGTCATTCAAATAAATTCTAGCAAGTCATTTTTACATAAGAGTTCACACTTATTAACCATCATTTCATCATTCAAAGCAACATCTTAATGATCAGTTTATTCATTCAACCAAGTAGTGTCATCATGCATACAAAAGTTACCCAAAGATCAACAAAGTTACAAAACACTAACCGGTCGAATATGGAGGGTAAGGAGGGTCGGTGAGAGGAGTTCCGAATGACGGTAGTGAGCTTGATCCGAGAGTCTTGATGCTACCGATTGAATCCGAGAGAGAGAGGAGGATGTGAGCTTGATTGTTAGGGTTTTAGTGAGAGAGAATGAAGGAGAGTGTGTGGGAGTGAGTGTGGGAGAATGATGGAATGTCAAAAATGAGGAAAGGTTGGCTTGGGTATGGGTTTTATACCCATTCTAAGGTCGGTACTCCCTAATGGGTTCCGAGTGGGCTCAAGTGCACTTGGCCCAACTGTTATGGGTCACTTGAGACCGAGTGGTCTCGAGTCGGCCCCCTTTTGGTCTCGGTTCATCATATATATATGTATCTATTTATCATACGTACACATTATCAACATAAGACTTAACACAAGGATCACATAGCATATCAAGCTCAAACACCATTTTCATTTAATAATATATATATATATACACACACACGATGTCACTACAAGATAGTTGCTCGGGAAAACCTAGAGTGTCACATTCAGGCTGCGTTTTCTGGCAGAATTTGCAGCCCATTATGAATGTCATAACTCAATTCTACTGTAGGTAGCTTCGGGTAATTCTAAAAATCTCCAACTGGAATTTCGTCAATCGGATAAACGAGGAATTTTAAATGAATTTTTTCGTAAGCTGCAGTCAGAAGTGACGAATCTGATTGCAGCTTAGTAAATGAATTTTTACGAATTTTTTGTAAAGAGTTAGACCTTGAAATTTTAACACAAGGCCTAACCCTCCGAGAGGTGCGTAACCTAAAAAAAATCATAATTTTTGAAGACTTGTAAACAGGTTAAACAGGTCACCAAAAAACAGCTTATTTTCAGTGATTTTTCTATGCAATAAAGCATGAATGCATAACGACCGAACTTGCTACTTTTAGTATCCATGCTTGTTTGATAATTGTAGAGATAGCATATTTAATATCATAGAAAGGTTGTGAACATGGTTAGGGAACCATATGATAGACGTGTTATATGATTGCTTGTTTGTGTGCTAGTTGCTAGACATGTGTAGGACTTTCTTGCAAGGTCTAAATAAAGTCTAATATACCATGGTAACTATTATAGGGCGTGGTCGGTCGCTCTAGATTTCATACACTTAATTTAATCTGTCGAGCTAATCTAAGGTGAGTTCACACTTTCTACAAGGCATGGGATTCCCAGTGGTTTGGGAATGGGTTAAGGAACAGTATTAAAATCCTGCGTATTCTCCTTGGGTAGGGTACGTACCTCCATCCTCCATGGGAAGGATTACAACATTAAATCCTACGTATTCTCCTTGGGTAGAATACGTACCTCCATCCTCCATAGGAAGGATGACAACATAGAACTTACTAGACAAAACTCTATTATGAAGTCCCTCATTTTTATATCGACTTAATCGACGGGCCATTGGCGAACGGGTCATTAGTTAAATAGCTCTATTAGGTCTGACAAGTCTCACATCGTGCCGCAGAGGACGGGAGTGGACTAATGTACTTGGGCACTTAGTAAATGATGATAGACATTGACGCAGGGCCCATAAACATGACTAAAGTCAGTAGTCGATATGGTAACGGGTCTAGTGGTTTACAACATGGGGTAACCCCCACTGGTTATGGTTTAGGAAACAAGGAACTGGTTAACTCATGGTTTTTGAAATAACTTATGATTTTTTGGAACAACATTAAAATGGACAACCAACTGTGAACTGCCTCAACTTTGTTGTTGACTCGTTGTTACATGCCTTGCAGGTCGTTAGGTACTTAGCAGGAGCTTGCATGGGAGGAGTCGTTGTGGGACATGGACTGTTGTGTGCCATGTTAAACTTATGAACTTTAACCTTATGAACTATAAACCTATCTTTTGGTTTTGAACTTAATGCTTCCGCTGATAACTTACACTTTGCTAAATTCATTTGTCGCCAATTATATTGTTTGGTTTGGATTTTATCTATTTATTTATATTGTTCAATATGATTGGTAGCTGGATCCTAGTCAGTCACGCTCCCTGCGGTGATACACCACTTGTGGATTTTGGGGGTGTGACAGTACATTTGAAGACGTACCTATGAACCTGCTTGAAAGAGAAAGATTGAAGAAGAAAAGAGCTGCTGAGAATCCTCCTCTTGCATTCTTTTCAACAAGATTTTTAAGCCAAACTGATCAATAAGAACAGAAGACCCAAGTTTGAAGATGAAAAGATGAAGTATCTTCCCACAGAGATATGATAACGACAGCAGTTTGATAAAGACAACATGAAACTAGGGGGATATCGTAAGGCCATATAATTGAGTAGGTTTACGCTTATCTTTATCAAACACAATTACAGTATTGGACTTAGTTGTCTAGTGGGCTTAGGATAAGCCATGTGGGCTAAGTAAATGTTTTGGGCTTGTTTAGATAATAGTGAGCATGTGGGCTTGGCCCAGTCTGTATTTAGGTCACCCTATGTAACTATAAATAGGGTGTACCTAGGTCAATTTAGGGCTTGCTGTTCATATTTACTCTTCTTTTTGGCATTTTCGAGTTGTGTGTTAGTTGTACCAGACGAGTTTTATACTCGTGTGCAATCTAATAAATTAGGTTGTTCTTGTTCTTGTCACTTTCATCAGTTTTCCGCACTTTTGATTGTGTTAGTGACATCCGATTGATAGTTTCTGGACTTACATGTAGTTAACTCATTTTCCCCTTTACCTCCCTTGGTTTAAGTGTTGGTGGTAATATGAATAGGATTGCAAGTTGGAAACCCGTTATTGATACTTTTGAAACACATCTTAGTCTCTGGAAAGCCAAAACATTGTCTATGGATGGAGGGTCACATTAATTAAGGTTGTTCTAGATACCCTACCTACACACTAATTTTCAATTTATAAAGCTCTGAAAAAAGTAATAAAACATCTTGAGGCCTTCAAACGTAACTTCTTATGGGTAGGGAATTCCAAAGTACAAAAAGTGAACTAGGTAGCTTGGAAACGATTGATAGCTTCAAAGGAATAGAGGTTTAGAGATAAGGTCCTTGAAAAATACGAACATTGTATTATTGTTGAAATGGCGGTGGAAGTCAAAAACCGAAAACAACAATCTATGGTTTCAAGTTAGTTCTTCTATTCATATTTCTCAAAGGAGTTGGTCTTCTGTTCCATTCAAAAAGTCTATTCTAGGTACTTGGGCAACTATTGCAAAAATTGATGCGGATCTTGAAGCTGCTAATGTAAAAGTTGAATGTTGGATCAAGGGACTGGCAGGTTCTGGATGGACACATGGCTGGTCGAATCTCCCCTTAAAGATTCCTTTTTGACTTTGTTTTAGTTGGAAGTTGTGAAAGATTGCACGGTTCAGGATGCATATTCAACCAATGAAGGTATCATCACTTGGCATTGGAGATGGATACATGATCCATCCGAACCAGATGAGGCCCTTTAATTAAATAGCTATCTGACTCTCTTTGGTCAAGTGGAAATGGTTAACGAAGTGGATAGATGGAATTAGAAAGCGAGCAACGATGGGGAGTTTTCAGTAAAATCAATTAAGGGAGCTTTAAATACTTATTAGCCAGCTTATGCATTCAAACTAGAGTGGAAAAAATGGATACCTTTAAAATTAAATCTATTTTCTTGGCGAGCTGAGATGGAGTGTCTACCCACCCTCGAGACACTACATAAAAGGAACATCCAAGAAACCTCAACACTATGTAGCTTATGTAGGGATAATCTAGAAACAATGGAGCAACTGTTGATTGACTTCCATATGGCTTGGGGTATTCGGCAATGGGTTTCGACCTGGTGTAATATTCCACATATATATGCTCATCCAAGATTTACTACACTTCCATAAACAAGTTGGCATGAATAAGGTTAATAGTAAGGCACACCAAGCCGTAATTCTTATAACATGCTGGAGTCTTTGGAAAGTCCGGAACAACCTTGTGTTCTTTAATAAACAGGCTTCACTATCGCTACTGAAGAAGGAAAGAAGGCTACAACATATTGTTGGGTTAAAAACATGTCAAAATTAGTGTTTTTAGACCAGAGTAATTAGTGCAACTTTGTTATAAAAGAGTAGTTGTATTTTGTATTCTGATTTTCGAAGATGTTAACTGGGGCTGTACTCAATGGGCGGGTTCACAGCGACTTGCTATGGCTAGCCAATTATTGAATGGAAGTTTGATTTCATTGTTGAAAAAAAAAACTAAATTCAAGGAGTATTTATGCATACTACTAAAAGATATTAAAAAAAACAATAAAACCCTTCCTTTGTCATACCCCAATCGATGGTGGAAACATCGGGGCGGGACGAAATAGATTGCAAGAAACTTTATAACACTAATCGTGACAAGTATTTGATAAACGATTTTTCATTTCATTACTAAATCAAAAGTACATGGTTTCGAAACAAATACGACAAGTGAACATGAACCAAATTACAACAATAATAATAAAAATTAAAGATGGGTTTCTAGTCAATCCTACTAGATTCCGTTAATCATCATCATCAATTTCCTGCAATACGTATTAAAGTACATGTCAACACAAAAGTATTGGGGAGCATACAAGTTTGAGTAATAGCATAAGTATAAAGGTTTAAACAAATCTACATGGCAAAATCCGTAATCTAAGACTTAACATGGCAATACTATCATGCAACTTATATATGTCAACCCAAAGATTCCCGCTAGCGTAATCTTATCGTAGCAACAATAAAACTGTTTTGTTTAACTTAACATGACCTCAAGAATACAGGCGGTGCGTTAATCCTATAGCGCTATACATGTTAAGGGAGGTAAAACTCGCACGTGAAGTCCGAGTTCTCTAGGTTCTCACAACTCAGAAAGGTTTTCCCTTGATCTTGATCCTATATATATATAGGGCCAGGATCTGGAGAAAACGATAGAAAGTGTGAGAACGGTGAGAACGCTTATGGGTCATCCGATCAAAACAATCCATGGACTAGATTGTGCGGTGGCGTTTTCACAAAATAACATCAATTTTATTATGTGGGACGCGCTTCATTAAGGGTAAAAGGGTCTTTTACCGCTCATATTCAAAACGTCATCAAATGATAACACGCCATTAAAAAAAACGCCATTAAAAAAAGGCCAAAAATTAGTGATAAAACGCGTTGGATATTACAGGAAGATGAAACAACACAATAACTGAATTTCAGTTATTAACATTTATTAGAAGAAATTCTCTCCTAAATTATGAGCCAAAAACATCATTATATAAATGAGGTAAAACATAGCTTCCATAATCACTTAAAATCTATCCATTTCTGCAAAAACAACTTTAACCAAAAACGCCAACTTAACCAAAACGCCAAAAATGGCAACAATCGTTTCGTGGAGATACACTCTGGTAATCAGGCGATTCGTTCTCCGATTTGACAACGGAAGGAGGGTGTATGTTAAGACGGTCAGGGCAATTTTGAAGATGGAAGAAGAGGTACAGAGGGGTATCTTATCCCTTGACATCGCTCTAGACAACGAATGCCATGAAACACATATGCTTATGAAAGCATTAACTAGGAAATTTGGACTAATCAAAGCATATGTGAAGCCGAACCTTGTCATGACATCATGGCGTTTTGATGATGAAACAGACATGGTGACGGTTACATACGACAGCGGAGAGCAGGAAGTCTACTGGCTTGAAAACATCATGACAAAGCAGGGTCTTGGTTTCATGGAAGAATTGTATAACGCCACTTGTACGAACACATAAATGGACTCAAAATTGGAGTTAATGCAAGACACGTTCAAGTGGAGGCTTCAGAATCTTCAGGAACAAGAAGCTGATGAAGGTGAAGGTGATGACATGGATGAAGATCCAGATGAAGACTCCGAGGAGAAGATGACGCAAGTGATAGATACTTTTCGGAAAAAGTACCTTCTGACGAAGGGTTTTAATTTTTTTTTCTTTTTTTTTCTCTTCTGTGTAATCTTCGTGTTTTAAGATAATTAAATGATATATTTCTCTATTTATTTGCAAAACGCCAAAAAAATACTAAAAAGGTTATGACTTACAAAACGCCAGAAATAACAAAAAATATTTTTCCTGCTTAATATTTTATTTTCTCCGTTATTGTATTTTGTCATCTTGGTCTGCATAACGCCATTTAATAAAAACGCCAAACTTAGAAGATGGGATGTCTATCACCTACAAACTGATAAAGCTGATCAAAACAGTAAATACAAAAACAGTAACTGAAAAGACAGTTACTTTATTACTATCATTTATTACAATAAAAAAGTCCCGCCTAAACTACATGCCAAAAAACTCCTATAAGAGAGGGGTCTATACACATTGAATTGATCACACCCAGGAAAACAAACGCCATATCCTCTAGAAACCACTCACTTTAAAACGTCAAAAAATGTTGGTTAAAATAACCACAGATGGCAAAGCTTTCACTGAAATTGATTCTTCTTCTGAGGGGGTTATCTCAATAATATTTTGCTGAATGAGATGGACAAATATTCAAGAAAAAGAGATTGATGACAGTGATATGCCATCATTTGAGCTTTGTTCTTGATGAATATCGGCATGGAATAAAGGGATCAACACAAGGGTAAAAATGCTATTTTGGACTCCATTATTATAAATAGCATCAAGCAAGAGTTGATCTTCAGTGACATGCCACCAAACAAGAATATCACACCAAAAAACAGGTTGCCACTAAGCAGCTTCGACTGAAAAAGAC
This sequence comes from Helianthus annuus, assembly GCF_002127325.2. Lineage (NCBI taxonomy): Eukaryota > Viridiplantae > Streptophyta > Magnoliopsida > Asterales > Asteraceae > Helianthus > Helianthus annuus. The sequence goes on from NC_035448.2 coordinate 65,901,334, forward strand.
GGGGTTTATGTAGGAAAATTAGAATCTAGCTAAGATATTCAAAAAAGGTTCAAAACGCCAAAACAAATTCAAGAAGAAAGAGGCTGGTGATAGTGAAGATTCGTAAGAGAAATTAGATTATCATTTTTTATTTTTTTTATTTTCATTTTATATTGTTTTGATATTAAGTTATATGTTGTTTTGTTATCTAATTCTCTATAAATAAAATACATTATTATATAAAACGCCAGAAAACTACAAACACCAAAACGCTAATAGTATGAAAACTGTGAGAACGGGAGCTGGCAAAGCACCTTGTAAAATGTATTAAACGCCAAAACATTCACTAAACCCCAAAAAAAAAATTAGTCTTACTGTAATCTTATACAAATATTAATGACTCGTAGTGAATTATTATGCAAAACGCTACAAAATGCCAAAAATGATTCAGTTCCAGAGCTAAAGATCGTAGTTCTCGAACGAACAACTGAAAAGATTCTGGAGCATCCTCAGGAAACGCTAGAAAATTATCTATGTGACACAATAACAATGAATTCAACGCCAAAAAGTTTAATAAATACAATTAACGCCAAAAAAAAAACTTAAACGTCAGAAAATATTATACCGTGTTGGGAAAATAAAAGAAGATTGAAAAAACAAAAAAAAACCCTCGGACCCTGATCATGTCCCGCGCCACGTGTTGGGCTATGATGCGTTCTCACACTTTTGAGCGTTTTCTCCTGATCCCGTTTCTATATATATATTGCAGTCCCATTTTTGTTTATAATAGTGAAAACTTATTACTAAGGGTTTCGGTTTGATCTAAAATCAGTCAAAAGAAATTGTGAACGCCTCAAATAAAAACCTAACGTCGTAACTAATTTAATAATTAAGAAAATAAAAATGCTCTATCAAAAAGTTTACTATTAGAAAATCAACATTAAAAAAATAATAATCATAAGATCAATTGAACCATCCATAACTAACCAGTTAACTGTCTCAAATGAAGGCAGTTCAAGAATACTCAATAAGACCGATTGTATATACCGTTTTTCATCTGAGCCGGCTTAAAAAATATTGCTTAATCTCAAACTAATTAGTATTAAAACACATATCTACTCTAAAATTAATATATTAAATGATGATCTAATTAAAAAACATCATCTTCATTACTAAAAAGACTTTCTTTATGAATTAGGATCATTAAATCCAAAAATAAAATCACATTTGAGTTTTGAACCATTGACTTTTACTTTTTTACTTTGATTCATAGACTTTTTTTCCTTTCCATTTTTATTAAATATTGTTATTGTTACAATTAGTAATTAGTATTATGATTTATAAAATTAAAGTTGTGGATATTTTATTTATAAAATTCAAATAGTTATTTTCAAAACTGTTAAATATTTAAAATTTAACTTTCCATTTACAAAATCTTTGATTTGGTTTATAATATGAACTTTTGAAAATATTTTGTATTAAATACAACCTGGTCAAAGAATTAAAAGTTGAGTCAGAGTTTAACCAACATGGTGTGTTTGCATTTATATCCAATAAAAATTCCAAATCAGACGGCTAATAATTGATCACATAAACCTTTATGAAGCGGGCCCCATCGGGTGTCTTCTTTTGAAATAGGAGGTGGGACCAAACTTGTGTTGTTTTCCTGGAGACGCACGTACGCGAATATCAAGATTTTTTATTTGAAATCACAAATTAAAATCCTTTGTTTGAAACATTAAAACTTAAAAAATCAAACTCTTTTATGATAGGATAATTATTCAATAGTTTTTAGTTTTCCGAAGCATCAACTTAATTGGGGATTTAAGAGTAAACTAATAATAACACTCGCGCGCATTGCGGCGTAGGTACATCGCAAACGTCGAACGGATTAGTCCAAGCGTTATGTGATGTGTTAATCATATAATAATGTGCATTTCGACGTATCCGGCTGAACTCAATGTAACCTATAAATGTGTTGCAATTGGATTAAAATGTAAAGCAAATCGAGTTTATACTGTACAATCATAACGTATTATATGCGACTCGACTAACTCGAATTTATATCATCAAGTCAAAACATATTATATGTGACCCGATTCATATGTAGGAAACATACAAAATAAAGGCTGAAAGAGTATACCAAATTTACGTCAAAATGTAAAAAAGCAAAGTTTAAAAGTTGAGGGGTCGGTATAAAGCATATGCGCCAAAAACATAAATTACCAAAGTATAGGTAAAAAATGCAAGTTACAAAAGTGGAGAGTAAAAAAAAGGAAAATTCTATATGCAAAAAATATGAATTACAAAACTATAAGCTAAAAGTGGAAATTTTGAAAGTCAAAGAGTGGTGGTTTCACCGACTTTGTACTTTAAGTAATATAGAAATTAGTAAAAAGCTAGAGGCTAAAAATGTCAATTGTTAAAGTAGAAGAATAGTAAAGTTAGATAAGGGAATAAAATTGATTACTCCAAAAGTGGAGGGGTCGTAGCAAAGCTGAGGGGCTTCAAATGAAATATTGTAAAAGTTTAGAGGGTAGCAAAGCTGAGGGGCTTGAAATGTAAAATTGTAAAAGTTTAGGGGGAGGTAAGGCAAAGCCCGTGGGGGACTAAAATTGATTACTTCAAAAGTAAAGGGGCCGTAGCAAAGCTGATGGGCTTGAAATGAAGTATTATAAAAGTTTAGGGGGTAGCAAAGCTGAAGGGTTTGAAACGCAAAATTGTAAAAGTTTAGGGGGTTTAAGACAAAGCCGGTGGGTCACCCCACCGACTTTGTCTTTTAAGATATAGTAGAATAGAATATAAAAACCTTGGTTAGGAGTAAACATATTTAATCCACTAAGATTCCCACTTATCTCAAGATTTTAAAATTTGTTTTGAGATATATTAGAGATTATTTGACAGTTAAAATAAATAATAACATAAAAATCATGTACAAAAGAGAAATTTAGTACTAAGTGTAGGAGATAATCATGACTACACGTTTGTTTTTTCTCAATTTATAATGATTTTTTCTCCCTTTAACTAGTTTGCTCCTTGATTTTTAAAATAGCTATAACTTTTTCATATTTTAATATAGTTTTTTTTTTAAATTATACCGTATTAACGAGCATTTCATTCTCTTTAATTCGAGCAGCCTATTGCTATAGTGTTCTTAAAATTAATTTACATGACTTTGAATACCCATTACGTGATTACGTGATTTTGAATACCTAGTACCCATTACGTGATTTTGAATACCCGGTACATGACTACGTGATTTTTGAATACCCATTACGTGATTACACATTCAGCATAAATCATTATGCATTCAATGTAAATTCATTACGTGATTACACATTCAATATGAATACATGTTTTATTTATACGTAATTACGTAATCACTAAGTAGGTGATGTGCGCAAAATGCAACATATAAATTACATCAAACAAGGCATAAAATCGATCCTTTTATGGTACTGATGTTGGAAAAAGCATGTTTCTTTGTGTACTTTTAATTTACAGGATCAAAAGAGCTTAATCGAATAAAAGGAACAAATTAACAATAGAAACCAACACAAATACAAAGAAGAAGGATTGACACGACCTGCCGAACCCTCATCCACATCCAAAACAACAAAAATAACAAAGACAAAAGCTTAGGCACGGGGCCGTGCCCAGTCAAGATTCCCTGCAGAAAAAGACAACAACAAAAGACAAACCAACATGGGGTCGTGCCAAGTCAACATGGGTCATGGTCAACTCTAGGATTCGCAGAATCTGTGATAGTACAACAAGTACACTCACCACGGGGTCATGCTCTGTCACCATGGGGCATGTTAGTACAAAGACCTGACATTTGCCGTTAATGAAGGGAGAGAAAAAGAAGACCACGAGGTCATGCCAGACCTCTGTTTTCAACTATAAATAGAGGTGCTTGGTTCAAGAAAAAGGCATCCCTTGGCAAACCACATCTCTTACACTTGTCATCAGTCCACCACCACTACAACACCAACACCCACCACCATCATCCATCTTCCATCTTTTAGAGTGTGTAGTAGTCTTGGGATCCAAGATCGATCGTAAGAGTTTTTCTCAATCAAAGGCCATGCTTGGCTAAATCTCTTACATCACTTGGTGAAGACAAATCTTTTATCTCAACGAGTCTCCTACTTTTGAGTTTAGTTGTTTCAAAGGGATCAGATAGGGAGACTCGTTGTCTCCGTTTCTGTTCCTGTTAATTATCGAAGCATTGTCTAGCATTTTTTGCAAAGCAGGGCTCGAAGGTTGTTTCAAAGGCATACAAACACCTAATAACGGCCCAATTGTATCTCATCTTTTTTATGCTGACGACGCTTTAATCTTGGGGGATTGGGATAGGGTTAATGTGACGAACGTGGCTAGATGCCTCAAATTTTTTTACTTGTGTTCGGACCTTAAAATTAACCTTCACAACCTTTATGGGCTGGGGGTGGATAACGGGGAAATTAAAGATATGGCTAACGTAACTGGGTGTAATATTAGTAATATTCCGCTTTCGTACTTGGGTATCACGGTGGGGGCTAATATGAATAGAATTAGCAATTGGGACCCAATTGTTGAAATTTTTGATAAAAGACTATCGGTTTGGAAAGCTAAAACTTTGTCTATTGGTGGGAGACTGACTTTGATTAATGCGGTGTTGGAGAGTCTCCCTATATATTATTTCTCATTATATAAAGCTCCGGTCGGTATTATCAAGATTCTCGAAGCTAAGATAAGAAAGTTTTTTTGGGTGGGCTCTAGTGAAAATAACAAAATGAACTGGGTGGCTTGGGATTGGGTCACTTGGCCCAAGAAAAAAAGGGGGTTGGGTATTAACAAACTAAAAGAAGTAAATGAGATGCTCTTGTATAAGTGGGGTTGGAGATATAGGGTCGAAATTGATAGATTATCGAGGGAAGTGGTGGAAGCTTGTCATACTAAAAACAACCAAAGAGGCTTTTTTTCTTCCACTAAACGATAACTATACGGGTTTCTGGAGTAATATTGTGAAATTGATTTCCAAAATGAAGCTTAACGGGAAAAGTATAAATCGGGTGATCCTGGGTAAAGTGGGGAACGGAGATGATATGGGTTTTTGGTTAGACAACTGGGTGGGTGATCTTCCTTTTATGGAAAGATGGCCGCATCTGTTTGTTTTGGAGTCTTTTAAATCTTGTAGGGTTACAGAGAGAATGGGATCGAGACAAGGAAATTGTGATACACCTGGAACTGGGTTAGACAACCTGAAACAGATATTGAGCTTAAGGAATGGCAGGAGTGTCAAGACGTCATCAACATGGTGAGATTGTTAAATAATAAAGACGCATGGTTATGGGATGTTAACAGACAGAAGGGTTTATCGGTGAATTATGTGAAAAAAGCTTTAATTTTCGATAGGGAAAGAAGTCACCTCTCGAAATTCGAGTGGAGCAAATGGGTTCCAATAATATGTAACATTATGGCATGGAGAGGTAACTTAGACAGACTTGCTGCCAAAGTTAATTTGAAAAGAAGGAACATGGATATTTCATCGGTGTTATGCCCTTTCTGCGAAGAATATGAGGAAACGGTGAATCATTTGTTTACAGCATGTAGGTTGGCTATTCGGGTGTGGGCAGATATCAGTGCTTCGTGCAAAATTCAGCCGATCTTTGCTTTCGAATTAAAAGATTTAATGGATATTCATAATGCTATACAGAGTGGGAAAAAGATGAAGAAGATTATCCGCGGTTTGATTATTATCTCGTGTTGGTGTATTTGGAAAAGAGGAATGACTTGGTATTCAACCAGATCAGGAGAAGTTCGCAAGATATTTTGATAGAGATTAAGTCGAGAGGTTTTGGATGGATTAAAAGTAGATCGTCTTGTAAAATTATTAGTTGGAAGAATTGGTGTAAATACCCTATGTATATGTTGTAATTTGTCCCTTTGCCCGTTTGGGTCGGGGGTGTTGTTTTGTATTGGCCTTTTGCCTGTTTGGGTCGGAGGTGTGTTTTAATAAAGTTTTATTAAAAAAAAGGTAATATGGAATATCCACTTAAATAAATATCCACAACAATGCGTATCACGGTGAGAAGGGCACTCCCCTCTTAGGGGAGTCCCCTCTTTTACACACACCCAATCAGGTTATGCCACGTCAACTCCCCTCTTAAACTCCCCTCACATCCTCAATTTGATGGCGGCACTACTCTCTTAATCTCTCTCATCATCTTCTCTCTCTCATCAACTCCCCTCTATCTCTCACCCAATCTTCTCTCTTTCTCCTCTCTTTCTATGCGGTGAACCCTCCCCGATCCCCCTCCCCGATTTGCCTCACCGCAGGAATGCCGGCGATGTTCCCGCTCGGGGACTTGGGTCACCGCCCCACTCCCCGCATGGTGCCCCGTATACCCTCAAACGAGTCACAGGGTCTGACCAGATCCATTCCCTTACGCCGAAAGGCTTGCCAGTCTAAAGCCACTTTTCTATTCCAGCGACCCACCTGCTGCTGTCTTCAGCCCATGGGCTATGACCCAAACTTGAGAGATTTAAAAAAATCAATTATAAAACTTGCAAGTTGCAACTTGCAAGTCTTAAAATTCTATTTTGTAAGCCTAGGTTTTGGTTGAACTGACAAACACGATTAGCTAAATAGGTTTTGTTTGTGTCAACCTGACGGATTCATTGTTCGACCCGCTTAACTCATTTATTTATTTTTAAGCGTTTGTGTAATGACATATTGAAAACATAATTGCTTCAAAATATGAAATATATAAATTTGGAGATAGAGGGACTTGAACCCTCTTTGACTTTTGAAATCGACGAATTTTCCTCTTACTATAAATTTCATTGTTGTCTGTATTGTCCGCTCCGCACTTGGCTACCCAATGTTTACAGTGGGCACGATAACTAGTACAAACCAGAGGTGCGTCCTTTCCGGTCGGAGTTGATTGTCTTACATTGGTAGAGGAATCCTTCTAGAAAAAATTACAGTGTCCAAGAATCTAAAGCTCAATATAACGAGTTTTCTTCACATTGCAGCTCCATCTAAAGCTCATGAGATGTTGGATCCCGTCCACATGAGTCCATAAATCGACCCGAAAACTAATGTAGCAACATCATCATGAAGCTTAAAATCGAATATCCGCACTTGTGAAAGTTTGTGAGCAGGGGGACTTGCATGGGTTTGATGTGATGAGGATTGTTCATTTATAGTCACCCAAACCCCATACATCTAAATGCAAATTGGAGCCTAACATGTATGGAGTGTGTGGTTGATTCGAACTATGTATATTTTGTGATCTAATTTTAGTATATTTATGTGATCTTCCATTTGCCATGAGTTTTGGGCTTGTACTCATCTCTACTCGACTCATTTACATTTGTGCTTTTGTACTTTGTTCCCATTTGCCATAATGACGGGCTTGGACTCATCTCTACTCGACTCATTTACATCGTCCCATTTGCCAAACGACAATGATAAATTTACTCTCAAATTTCAGAATACCAAGATATACCATAAAATTAATATGTATGCAAGTTTGTGCATTCAAATCAAACCTAAATAAAATAAAAGAAGTAAATTATATACATACCAATCAAGAAAGAAAACTGTTCAAATCTTAAACAATGTACAACTTCCACAATAGTAACATCATTCTAGTTTCGGCCATCACTTTTCACTTGGAGAGGATACATCGAAACGCCCAAATCAAACAACAATTATATAAACAAATCGATAATTACCAATAAGCAAATTATATGCACAAATCAATAATGACTAATAAGCGACCGCATCGCCCTCATCGGTACCGAGGGTCATAAGAAATAGTAACAGGATCCACAACCACAAGAGGTAACTTCTCAATATACATAAGAAGCCTCCACAAATTCTCCCTTGCAATTGTGGATAACTCGATGACTTCATAGCGACAAGTGTAAATCCATAGGTCACCTGAGTTCACCCGTTTCAAACTATCACGGCAGAATGGACATGACTGAGATCGAGCACGCCTAAATCAAACCCCAAAATGTATATCATACACTTATAAACACCCTTTAGTTTGCAACATCTTACATGTGTGCGCTTAGAGAAAGAGGCCTTCATTTGAGAACCAATAATATGTACGTATAGTTACTTATATAAACAATAAACGGAGAAAACTCACCAATTTGTGTAGCACTTCATACACAAAGAATGGTTGCAATCGGGCAAGACAACCTTGGTACTCAATTCTAAGCAAATCCCACATTCTTCCTCGCGCTCGATTTCAATTTCGGATAGTTTGCCTTTGTTCATCTCATCTTTTTTGTACTTGGATGCACAAAGTTCCTTTTGTTTCCTATCTTCAATATCAGTGACCCCCCTTTGAAGTTGCAATAAAGATGGAAATATAACACCTATTCATGGGATCACAAAGTGAGGACCAATTAAAGCAAATAAAAGTTACCCATCTATGGAACTTTCATTTCAAACATCTCAATCTCCAACTACAAAAATTGACATGTATTCTATGAAAAGATGGGCCCATTTAGGCCCGCTTTAACAATCAACACATGAAGCAATCTACAACTATCATCCGGTGGTGGTACCATTAGAAGTCGCAATAGAATAGTTTTACATTCGCTTCGGTAGTTTTAATGAACACAGTTTATAAAGTCAAACTACAAGAGAATGTCAACTTCTACTTTGCAGAAGATGGATACCATTCTAATAGAAAATATGGACCCTTAAGCGATTTATTTACGAAATAAAGATTGAGTAACACGAACCATAGAATTCTTTGATAGTAGCTTTGCGCTCATGAATATACATGGTTGTCTTCCCATCCTCATACGCCTGCAATGGTGCAATGTCATGCATTAACAACTTCACATGGTTCACAAGATCAATATACATACATACATGCATATATACATATACATACATACCTTATAAATAAGGATTCTGAGTAAGCCAAGGGCACCAGCAAGATTACAATCACTCCATTGAACAAAAAACAGAAAGAAGTGAGCACATGGGCTGTATGATAACCTCATCTGAAGGCAACCACCATCATATTCCCTTGGATAATCTGATGCCCTGTTTTCATCCAATTTAAAAACCACTTCAACCAACAAAGAATATTAAAAACAAAAAAAAAAACATTAGAGAAATTTACAACAAAATCAACAAAACCACTTTCAATCTAAAAAATTAAATCATGTAAGAGCTCAAATTCAAATGTTTTTAACCCTTAATTCAAAAACCAAAATACTCAACTGAAAGGAGTTAGAGAGAGAAAGATGAGAGAGAGAGAGAGATTTACAGAGTATTGGCATGTTGAATATCAGCTTCAAGGGATTTAAGTGAATCTTTGAAAGACTTTCTCATGACCCCCCCTTCCTTCCCCTGTTACAACCAATTCCCATCAACCAAACCAAATCTTCTTCAACTTTTGCACCACCACTTTCACTTTCACCCCTCTAAATCAAATCTTTTTCAATTCTACAAACCAAATTCACCACTTTCAACCCTCAGAGTGAATCAAAATCCAATCTTTTTCAACTTTTCCACACCAAATTCACACTTTCACCCCTCAAATTCAATCTTTTTTTAACTTTTTCAGCATCCCATTCACCACTTTCACCCCTCAAACTAAACCCATATCAAATCTTCTTGCTTTTTAATCTTTAATCAACAATAACCAAACCCCACAAAAAATTTTGATTTCTGCTCTGTTTTCGCCCAAATACTTAGCTTAAAACAGAAGAAAAAAACAATAATTTTGAGAGGAATCTTGATGGGTTTTCTTTGTTCGGGAAGGGTGAAGAGTCTTCTTAACAATGGTGCCCCACACACACAGTGCCTTTCACTTGAACAGCACGCTTCTAGGTGAACTGATGAAGACTGCACAAGCAATGGTTCAAAGCAATGTACAAGTTTTGGTTCAGTATGTACATGTGTTGTAGGGTTGTTGGTTTGGAATTAGTGGTTAAGACTCTGGAAAAGAAATTATAGTTCTGCCGTCTTTTCTTTTTCTTTTTGGTAATTTACTAAAATGACCCTTGTGTTATAAAATTGTAGATATGTTATCCTTGTAGTTAGTCAAAAGCATACAACTCGTAAGATCCCACATAACGCACGATGAGGATAATGCTTTTGTTACCGACCCATTAACATAACATAAATGTGTGTTTATGACTTAAAGTTGATATATTTACAATTAGTATGTAAATACTAAATAGCAAGTAGACCCAGAGAGGTATGGGGATATAAAGAATGTTCGTCTTCATATATTATCGATGATTTTTTTATGTATTAGTTGTAGATAAGGCGGACTTCAAATTAAGCGTGTTTGAGTGGAAGCAATTCAGGATCGATGACATTTACGAAAGTTTTGACTTGGATTATACAAAAAATTGTGAGTATGAGAGACTTAATGTTACAAATTGTACAAGTCCCACTCATTTTAGGTTTAGGATGGTGGGACAAAACTCATCAAGGAGAATGAGTTCTGATGACAGGGGTAGCCCAAGACCAAATATAAATGACTTAAATATGTGAATGCTCAAAAGGCAAAATGGTTCAAAGGTTAAAAACCTGGGGAGTTGAGAAAAAGCAATGCGGGAACAGTAAAAGGTCACGTCTCTGGATTGCTTCACCAACTCACCAGCCGCAAAAGTAACGCAGGTCCACAGAGCACACTCTTTTATCCGCGGGTCAAAAGGCTTCAACCCCTGAAAAGGTAAGTCCCCCACTGCAAGCATGTTCACTAGTCAAACACATTCCTCTTTGAGTGATGTCTTCTCCTATAAATTAGACACTTCATTTACTAAGCAGGACATTCGGATCAGCTCAGATTCTTGGGGAATCTCTGATCATTGCTCTCGAGTACTTGCTTTATGCAAGTCACTTGCTTTCACATTCAACACACACATTCCTTTTGCTTACACATCCGAATCTGAACACACTTCAGATGAGGATCTTCAGCAAACAACAAAAACAATCTAGTGAACCTCTCTCCACGTCTTGTAAACGGGGGGGGGGGGGGCACGACCTGCGTTAGGCAAAGTTGAACCCTTCAACCCTTTTGCCTAACCAGCCCAACTACCATCCTTGGTCTATTATTTGTTGCATCAACAAGTTGGCGCCCACCGTGGGGCTACGCCCCTATTTTTCTTCAAAAGACCTAGTAGTGTAGCTCCATTGCCTTGAAATTACCATGTCAGAAAGTGGATCCCCAGGAGAAGTGAATCAGGTTCCAAACGCCTCTACCCCAGGTACTAGCCAGACTCATGTGGCTATACCAACTTCTTTTTCGACTCCGGGGAGCACTCCCGAGTTTCTCACTTTCAAGACTCCAACCCCATCCAGATCCGGGGTCCCTTCCCCTAATGTTGGTGTCTCTAGCACCCCCTCACATGTTGAACTTACCCCTGAATGGGTCGCTAACAATTTCCTTGAGTTGAGGTCTCTCCTCAACCAATATGTGAGTAGGGAAAGGGACAAAGGAGTGAGGATTCGTTTGGACTATGATGAGCCAGAACCAACACTGTCTCCTGGACCTCCTCTCCCTCCTTTTGCATCAAGGGATGAGGCGGGTCCCAGTAATCTTCCTCCAAACCCTAACCCATATCTATCCGCAAGGCCAAATCCTACAACATATCATCTCTTTTCATCCCGACCAGCCACCAATGGTGCTCCTTTGGGCCATGAGCTGACTATTGACCAGCTCCTACAGTCCCCAGTGACGAGTATTCCACCAACAACAACTTCATGGGAACAGGCCTTATCCGTGCTCCCCTTGGCACGAAGCGCCGTTATGAGCACTCCCTTGGTAGTTAACTGCTCAGTTGCACCTGGAAGCCTTCAAGGCTTCAACCTTATGCCTCAGATGAAGACCCAGATGATGGCCAACTTCCCGTGGCAACACTTCATTAATCAGGCACTGGCCACTCAAGGGAACAACAACAACGCGGGTGCAAGGGTTGAAGAAGATTTGGCCAAGCCTTATAAGCCAAGTAACCTCTCATGCTTTTCACAGCAAATAGCCGATTATGATTTTCAAACGAAGATTAAGATGCCATCCCACATCAAAATATATGATGGGACTGAAGATCCTGAAGACCATCTTCAGATCTTTACTGGTGCCGCAAGAATTGAGAAATGGTCAAATGCTGAATGTTGTTTAATGTTCATGCAAACCCTTGTCGGATCAGCCAGAATCTGGTTCAATGACTTACCTGCTCGAAGCATTCGAAGCTTCGATGACCTCAGCAAAGGGTTACTAGCCAATTTCTCTCAACAGAGGCGGTATGTTAAACATGCTACAGCGATCTTTCAGATCAAACAAAGAGATGATGAAAGTCTTCGAGAGTTCATAGAAAGATACAAGAAGGAAGGTCTAACATATGTGGGGGCAGACGAAAAGATGAGGGTGGCCGGTTTTATGAATGCCATTACATCCAAATACCTCACAACAGATTTCAACAAATCCCTGCCCAAGACCTTGGAAGAAGCTCTCGAAAGGGGTGAAGCCCACATCCGGGGAGAGGAGGCAGTAGACATTAAAGAACAAAGGAAAAAAGGATCCAGCTGGCGAGGTAACAGCCCAGCTAGAAAAAAGGGGAAACTTCAACTCCTATGACAGACGCCAAAAGGGTTCAGACCATCGAAGGTCTGAAGGCCGTAACCCTTCCAGCAGGGAGAAAGGCATAAGTTTCACACCTCTCACCAAGACTCCTCAAGAAATTCTCGCAATAGAAGAAGTCAAGCAAAACTTTCGGCCTCCTAGGCCTCTCCCCAAAAGCAGAAAGAATGAGAACTCCACACAGTACTGTGAATTTCACGAAGAAAAGGGTCACCACACAAATGATTGCTTCTAGCTTAAGAAAAGGATTGAAGAAGCTGTTAAGTCCGAGGAACTTGCTCACTTGGTGAAAGGAGTAAGGGACAAAATGGCTGAAGGAAAGGGCAAGGAAGTCAATATGGTGGATTTTGATGAAAGGGTTCCACACAAGAGGCAACGGTTGGAAGCTTGGGAGCTTCAGTGTGTTTGCTTTCCTCCAACAGATAAAGACCCTCTTTCAAACCCTCTTATGGTAGAAGCAACTGTGGGAACATTACAAACAACCAGAGCATACATAGACACTGGTGCTGCCACCGAAATCATGTTTGAAAAGTTCTTCAACCGTTTGAGCAATGAAGAACGTTCAAGGCTTCAACCCTCGGGGACCTCCATAAAAGGTATTGCCGATATACCACTTAAGCCTTTAGGGCAACTGACACTTAATGTTCGTTTCAGCGAAGGTCAGAAGGAAAGAATCCAACCACTCACCTTTGTAGTTATCAACATACCTTCAAACTATGATGTGATCATTGGAAGGTCGGGGCAGTATGCATTCTATATGGCCGTGTCTGTTGGCCATGGCACTGTCAAATTTCCCACCGAGAAGGGAATAGCAACCCTTCAACCTTCTCAGGAGGCCTACTTGGTTGAAGGTGAAAGTTCCAAAAGTGAAGAAGACAAGGAAGGCTAATCATAAATCCTAAATACCCTGAACAGGGGATAAGGGTCAATCCAAGCCTTTCAGAAGAAACCCTCTCGTATCTTGAAAAGTTGCTAACACATTACCGTGATGTCTTCGCTTGGTGTCCGGAAGATATGACAGGGGTCCTTCGAAGCATTGCTGAACATGAGTTGAGAATACCACCCGATGTCAAGCCTGTTGTCCAAAAGAAACGAAGTCTAGCCCCTGAAAGAAGCTTGGCTGCATGTCAAGAGGTTGAAAAGCTTGTGTCAGCTGGCATTCTCCGAGAAGTCAAGTATCAATCCTGGGTTGCAAACCCGGTCATGGTTCGAAAGCCAGACAATTCTTGGAGAATGTGTATAGACTTCAAGGATCTCAACAAGGCTTGTCTCAAAGATTGCTACCCGTTACCAGAAATTAACATCAAGGTTGATTCCCTCTCTGGTTACCCTTTCAAGTGTTTTCTTGATGCTTACAAGGGTTACCACCAAATCCTCATGAAGGAAGAAGATGAAGAAAAGACTGTGTTCCACATAGACAAAGTGGTCTTTTGTTATCAAAAGATGCCTTTTGGCCTCAAAAACGCTGGAGCAACCTACCAACGTCTTGTTGATAAGCCCTTTGCAAATCAAATTGGTAGAAACATGGAGGCATATGTCGAAGACTTGGTGATTAAAAGCAAGACGGAATATCAAATGCTCGATGACATCCAAGAAACCTTCAAGAATCTAAGGAAGGTCAACATGAAACTCAACCCCGAGAAATGCTCATTTGGGTTTGAGGAAGAAAGTTCCTGGGGCCTATTGTGGGAAAACAAAGCATTAAAGCTAATCCAAACAAGGTAAAGGCTGTTCTGGAAACCAAACCACCAAGAAGCAAGAAGGAGGTTGAAAGCTTAAATGGGAAGCTTGCAGCCTTGAAGCGTTTTACCTCAAAATTGGCTGAAAGGTCTTTACCCTTTTTCAAAACGCTCAAGGGTTGCTCTGATAAGAAGGACTTCAAATGGACTGAGCAAGCGGAAGAAGCCTTCAACCAAATGAAGCAACACCTAGCTTCCCTACTTAACATTGCAGCCCCAGAAACAGGGGAATTAATCTCAGTTTACCTTTCAGTCGCTGAAGAAGCAATAAGTGCGGTGCTCACCATTGAACGAGACAAGGTTCAGGTACCCGTTTATTTCTTCAGCAAAACTCTAAAATTGGCTGAAATAAAATATCCTCCCCTGGAAAAACTTGCCCTAGCCCTAGTTCAAATAGCTAGAAGGTATTTCCAAGCACACCCTATACAAGTGGTCACCGACCAACCTATTAAGAGTGTGCTTGAAAAACCAGAAAACTCGGGACGATTAGCCAAATGGGCAGTGGAACTAGATGAGCATAACATCACCTATGTCCCAAGAAAAGCCATCAAAGCCCAAGTCTTGGCTGATTTCATTGTAGAAGTCCCCAAGCAAACAGTCACTGAGGTAAACAAAGCTGCCACTGAACCCTCAGACCTTGAAGCCTGGAAGCTTTTTACTGATGGGGCTTCAAGCGTTGAAGGGTTAGGAGCTGGGCTCATTCTGATCAACTCAGAAGGGTTAGAATTCACATATGCTCTTCGCTTTGATTTTCAGACCACCAATAACGAGGCCGAATACGAAGCACTGATAGCTGGCCTAAGACTGGCTAAAGAGATGAAGGTCCAAAAGCTTGAAGTGTTCACAGACTCGTTGTTGGTATCAAGCCAAGTGAATGATAGCTACATTGCAAAGGAGCCCAACATGAAAAGATACAAAGAAAAATCAAAAAAATTGATGAACACCTTCCAAACATGTAGCATCAAGCAAATTCCCAGGTCTCAAAACAAGAAGGCAGATGCCTTGAGTAAACTCGCGTCTCTCACTTTTACTCACCTTACCAAGAAGGTATTGGTAGAAGTGTTAAAAGCTCCGTCAATCGATGAGTTGGAAGTTCAAGATGTAATCACCGAAGAAGATCCAAATTGGATGACTCCGATCAAGAAATTACTTATAAATGGTGAATTTCCTGGTGATCAAACAGAGGCTGAAAGGATCAAGATCAAGGCAAGGCAGTATATACTACAAGGTGAAATCCTCTACAAAAAGGGTTACCTTGCACCCTTGCTAAGATGTGTTGGTCCCGAGCAAAGTCAGTATTTGGTCAAAGAGATTCATGAAGGTATATGCGGAGCTCATTTTGGAGCTAGATCGGTGGTTGCTAAACTTATGAATCTTGGGTATTTTTGGCCCTCAATGCACTAAGACACCACTGAGTAACTAAGGAAGTGTGATGCCTACCAGATTCATGCACCTGTCCCAAAAAGCCCCAAACATGATCATGTCCCAATAACCTCAGCATGGCCATTCTATAAATGGGGGCATGGACATTGTCGGTCCATTCCCCCCAAGCAAAGGTGGAGTAAAATTTTTGTTGGTGGCCATAGATTATTTCACCAAGTGGCCTGAGGTTAAACCACTTGCAAAAATCACGGGCAAGCAAGTCATTGACTTCGTTTGGGAAAACATTATTTGCCACTATGGATTGCCGGGAGTACTTGTCACCGACAATGGAAAGCAATTTGCTGAGAAGCCTTTCAGCGTTTGGTGCAAAGAATTCAGAATCAATCAGGTTTTCAGCTCAGTGGCTTACCCACAGTCAAACGGTCAAGTTGAGAGGACGAATCGAAGCATAGTGAAAGGTATCAAAACAAGATTGGGAAGGTATGAAAGCAACTGGCTTGAAGAATTGCCAAGTGTTTTATGGGCCATTAGAACAACCGAAAAAACAAGCCACAAAAGAACACCCTATAGCTTGGTATTTGGGTCCGAGGCTGTGATTCCAGCTGAAGTAGGAGTTGTAACACAACGAATCGTCAACATGGATCCCGAAACAAACAAAAAAGAGACCACGTTGAACTTACAACTCCTAGAGGAAGCACGAGACCAAGTCGCAATTCAAGAAGCCAAGTACAAGCAACGAATGGAAGCCTACTACAACAAGAGAGTCAAGAACGAACGCATCAAGCCAGGAGACCTGGTGCTTAGAAACAATGAAGCTAGCAAAAAAGAGAACCAAGGAAAGCTCGGCCCAAAATGGGAAGGTCCGTATACCATCCTTGAAGCACATAAGCGCGGATCTTACAAGCTAGCAGACTCAGAGGGTAAAAGGCTTCCAAGGCATTGGAATGGAAAAACCTTGAAAAGGTTCCATGTCTAAATGAGAAAGATTGGTTTGTATTTCACAAGTTACATTTAAAGAGTTGCACTATGAACACCTTTTGTAAAAACAATATCTCTTGAATGAATAAAGTTGTTTTATCAAATTTGTCTTTCTATCCTAAAATCGGGTTAAGAATCTAGCAAAAAACTCCATGGCAAGGGCCATGTAAGGGGATGAGCTCCAAGGCCACATTGCTCAATAGGTTCAAGGGTTGAATGGACCTATATAAGGGGTGAGTTCCTAAATCAATACAACTCCATGAGACTTATTATCAAAAACAAAATTGTCTCATAGACAGGTTTGAACAGCCTACACCAAATGTTCCTTAAGCCTTAGAAAGATAGCCAACAAACAGGCTTACGAAATCAAATAAAGACAACAAAAGAAATAGGATAGGTGCTATGTCTTCTTGTTAAAAATACCAAGGCTAAGTGACTGCAGCACTGAAACCTTTAAGGTATAAAAAACATAGAGACAACACAAACTTGACAAAGACAAAGCTACAAGAAAAAAGAAATAACCTAAGGAACAATGCAACAACTTGAACAAAAAGTTATAAAAACTCAAAGATACAAACCAAGCAAAGTCACAAATTCAGGAAGCCTTAAAGGCTTCAAGGTGCATACGTGACAACTCAAAACCTTAAAGGTTTAAAGGCTTCAACCTACATACGGGATTGCCAAAAAGCTTAAAGGCTTGAAACCAAGCAAGCTGTCTTAACAAAATAGGCACAAGTATAAAAAACACAACACAAATAGTTAAGTATAGTAACATAACAAAGAAAGCCTTGAAAGACTTTCAACCATCCAAGCATAAGTTAAAACAAGTCCTAGTGACTTGTAAGTTCAGAAATTGTTCAAACGGCCATACAGGCCTAAAACACAACCACACAACAGGAACCTTAAGGGTTCCTGCAAAACCTAATATTGTTCAAAGTTAACATTACAAACCACAAATCGTTTTTCAAAGTGCTAAGAAGGCTATGAATGTCCATCAAGCATCGGAAGGAGGCTTTGAAACCCCAGAACTTTCACCTTTAGCCTTCTTCACTTTCTTTAACTTTTTAGCCTTCATACCACCATCACCACCTACCGCTGAAGCCTCCAAACTTGCATCATTTGAAGGATCAGGCCCTCCCGAAAGGGTGTCATCACTATCCCCAGAGTAAGATCGCTTCTTTGAAAGGGAGCCCAGGACTTTAGAACAGACAAAGCCTTCCGGTTTTAACTCCTGCAAAACAGTAAGAGGCTTACCAAAACAAGTAGAAACTTGGCTAACATACGGGTAAGTCAGCCTCTCCATCTGTTCAACGGAACTCTTAAAGATCTCAGAAGCTTCAGGACGAAATAAGGGAGACTTTTCCAGAGGATGCCCAGATTCATGTAACTTGTAGCCAGCGATAAGACCTTGATGTTTCCCTAAGTTGAGCAATTTAGTATAAACTTCACCAAGAGCGGAGTTGAACTCATTGGAGTGAAGCAGGTAAGTAACAACTTGTTGGAAACCTTACTCAATCAACCATTGGTTATCGCTGGTAGCCCGGGCAACCAAAGCCTTCAAACCTTCCTTCTCCTCATCAAAGGCTTTCTGCTGAATAGACAAAGCCTCCCTATCTGCTTTTAGCTTCAACTGGTTGGCCTCAAATCTTTTCTTAAGATCACCCAACTCAATCTCATGCCTTCTGGTCAACTCACCAACCTTTTTGACCCAGGCCTCTTCCTTCTCAGCAAAACAGCTTATCTCTTACTTCATCGCAGCCATCGAAGATTTCATTTTTTTTTCTTCTTAGAAAATTCTTCATATTCATGCATCCTCTTCCGAAAACGAGCCACTCCTTGAGGAAGCATGGCAGCAAGGTTGCAAGTGCTCAAAATCATGCGAGACAGCATCATGTCATCATCCATCTCAGCAATGGTGTCATGAACCGAAGGAGGAGCAATATAGCTTAACACATCTTCACAAACAGCAGCATCCTTGAAACTATCATCAACCTTCACCGACCAACTAGGCACATACACTTCATCCGGATCAAACCCTTCAACGTCCCTGCTCGAAGAACCTTGAACAGGAGTAGAGATAACCTTCTGGGTCAGGGTCTTCTTCTTCCCATGAATAACCAATTTCTTTTCCTTCTCAATACCCACTTCAACACCTTGATCTCCAGAAGCCTCAATATCATCACTCAACTCCACTGGTTCAGTAGAAGTGGATTGAGGAGCACACTTGAGTAAACGGCGAGTAGATCGACGGGTTGAAGTCTTGGGAACAATAGGCTTAGAAAAACCCTTCACATTGGAGACACTAACATACCCAGTACCCTCAAACCTTTGCTCATCACCTTTAACTACAACATTCTCATCAGGAATAACTGGAACATCCTCAAACGCAACATCAGAAGTTTCGTCACTCTTGATGAAATCTAGTGCAGACATGACTGCAAATAAGAACAAAGCAAAAAAGCACATAAGACATAAATTAAGGAAAACACAAAAAGAGTAAAAAAGAAAAAAGCATACCCGTGCCATTCTCATCAGAACCAGATCCTGATTGGCCTTTTCCCACACTTTACTAACCCCTAACAAGACTAGCAAATGTTCATGAAAGGGACAAACCCTTGAAGGGCACTCCCGGATGGCTTTGAGAAAAGCGTCATTCAAATCGGATTCAGAGGGTTCTGGGTCATTGAGAACAACATCCAGGTGCCTCCACACCATCTTGAAAGGGACAATAGAATCAGAGACCCAGAAAAAATGGTCCTTCCAGGTACCAAGGGTGGTAACCATGGAAGAAATAAGACAAGCATCAACCTTGGATGTTTCAAAGGTGAACCAATTACCGTTTTTGGCCAATCGGAAAAATCAAAGAAAAAGCAAAAGTGAAGGATCATAACCAAGGGCACGACACAAAACTTCGAAATGTAAAACCCTAGCCATGCCCTTTGGATGAATCTTACCAAAGGAGACTCGGTAATACTCCAATAAATTTAAAACAAAGAGGGAAAACGGATAACGGAGGTTCGAAAACTCAAAATGACGACAATAAAGAACAATAAAACCAGCCGGGCATTTGTCAATCGGAACATCACAAGCAGGAGCAGTTGGTTTAAACTTGGTCCCAATACCATATTCCATACAAAAAAATTCTACTTCTTCCTGGTTTAATCGAGAAAAGGATTTTGACAAATCCTTACGAGCACCCATTTTGCTGAAAGTAAGAAGAAAACAAGGAAATAGGGAGAAAACCGGAACTAACCTGAAGACGGAAAGAAAAGGCAGAGAAAAGCTTGAAGGGAAAGTGAAAAAATTATTGTGAGTCTTCAAATAAAAAGGACAATGATCAAAATAAAAATTATAATAGTTATTAAACCACTCCCTGCAAAAAACCGCCGACCTATAAACTGACACACATCAATCAAATCAGTTGTCAGGTTTTTCAAATTTGAAAACCTCAACCGTTTCCAACCCTTCAAGCTTTGAACCCTTGAAGCCTTTAAGTAGTAAAAAACATGTATAAAAGTCAGAAGTCTTTGAGCTCATTTTCCAAAAACCTCTGACTTGGGGGGCTGATGACGGGGGTAGCCCAAGACCAAATATAAATGACTTAAATACGTGAATGCTCAAAAGGCAAAATGGTTCAAAGGTTAAAAACCTGGGGAGTTGAGATAAAGCAATGCGGGAACAGTAAAAGGTCACGTCTCTGGATTGCTTCACCAACTCACCAGCCGCAAAAGTAACGCAGGTCCACAGAGCACACTCTTTTATACGCGGGTCAAAAGGCTTCAACCCCTGAAAGGGTAATTCCCCCACTGCAAGCATGTTCACTAGTCAAACACATTCCTTTTTGAGTGATGTCTTCTCCTATAAATTAGACACTTCATTTACTAAGCAGGACATTCGGATCAGCTCAGATTCTTGGGGAATCTCTGATCATTGCTCTCGAGTACTTGCTTTATGCAAGTCACTTGCTTTCACATTCAACACACACATTGCTTTTGCTTACACATCCGAATCTGAACACACGTCAGAGAAGGATCTTCAGCAAACAACAAAAACAATCTGGTGAACCTCTCTCCACGTCATGCAAACGTGGGGGGACCCCACGACCTGCGTTAGACAAAGTTGAACCCTTCAACCCTTTTACCTAACCAGCCTAGCTACCATCCTTGGTCTATTATTTGTTGCATCAACAAGTAACAAGAGAGTGTGTTTGTGGTATATTAGGGAATCCTACGCCGTCCATCCACATAAGGGATCCTGGGACAAAGAATATCTGTCCTCAAACACCATAGTGTTTTGAGCTCATTATTTGGATAAGAGAACTCAATAGTTATACGTGTTTAGGTAAGACTGTGTGAGTAATTTAGAATGAGTGACATCCTAAGAAGCTTTCACTCGGATAATCTAATACAAATCCTTGAGCTTCTAGTGGGAAATGGACAATATTAGGGCCACATGCTACACAATTTATTAGTGTCTTTGTTTTAGAGTGAATTGTTGCTTATGATGTTTTTGGTTAGTTAGAGTTGTCTATTGAGTTGTTACCTATGGCTTTATAGTCTAGTAGCATTTTGGGGTGGGAAAAGGTTTTGTGACCAATAGGTTCTGGGTTCGATTTCCACAAAAGAAGTTTTTCTCATATTTATTGAGTTTTCTCCTGAATTGGTGTATTGACATTATGCCTAGTGGAGATGGGTATAATCGGATGGTTCCGCTGATGGCACGATGATATTCCAGTGGTCTGTCAATAATCCAAAATTTGTTGTTAAAAAAAGTCTATTGAGTTGTTACGTAGGTAATTACCACATAAAAACTTTTTTTAATGAGGCTGGAGCATTAGTTAAACGGATAAAAGGGCTCATAATGGCCTTGATAATGAATGCTAAATAATTTTTTGTAAGATTTTATTTATCATGTTTTTCTTAATAATTTCTATTTGTAATTTTTTTATTTTAAACATAGTAGGTTAACCGATGACGTATTGTCTAAATCCATGCTGTCCTTTTTTTTTTTTTTTTTTTTTTTGCAAACGTTGAGTTTTCTAAAATACGTATGTTTATTTATTTATTTTCAAGCAATTTCACAATTATATAAGTAAGAATAAACTTCTTTTTAAGAAATAAATATGGCAATTTTATTAAATTCAAATTATCATATACTCAGTAGTCGATCAATGATCTAAATTTACCATTTAAAAAAAGTATGTTACTAAAATTGTAAACTTACGTTGAGTTTTTAAATTGTTGGATCGTTAATAAGGAAAAGAATATATTAGTACGTTCCGTTTTTTTATAGAAAACTTAGGAGATTATCTTAGCCATTAGATTGTGTATTATGGTATATTCAAGATAATCTTTTTTCTTTTTTCCAATTTCTCTATTTTTTTTAACCTTAATAACTCTTTTATGCGACCTTATTTAAAAAAATGAACAATAAAAACGAGTGTTTTTTAGAGTTAAATGTCATTTTCGTCCATGTGATTTGTTCAATTATGCCAGTCCACGTCAAATTTCAAATTTGTACCATTTTCGTTCCCATCATTCTTGAAACATGTTAATTCCGTACAAAGAAACTAAGGTTGAATCTAATAATTGGACAAACCATCGTGACGAAATGGCAGTTAACTCATGTTTTTTAAACGGAATTGCCACGTTTCAAGAATGTAAGGGACGGAAATGGTACAAATTTGAAATTTGACCTAAACTGACATAATTGGACAAACCATAGGGACAAAAATGGCAGTTGACTCATGTTTTTTTAAACGGAACTGGCATGTTTCAAGAATGTTAGGGATGAAAATGATACATATTTGAAATTTGACCTGAACTAGTATAATTGGACAAACCACAAGAATGAAAATGGCAGTTTACTCTTATTTTTAAAACTAGCATACTATTGCTATACTTTTGAAAAAAAATCGAAAACCCAGATGCGTAAAGCACAATGGATAACAAAACACACTATAACACAATAAACATTAAATTAAAACACAATTCAAAAACGTAATGGACTAAAACACAATAAAATGTGTTTTAGCATTGTGTTATAAAACACAATGGAATAGAGCACAATAAAATTTGTTTTATCATTGTGTTATAAAACATAATTAAAAAATTCAATAGACTAAAACACAATAAAATGTCTAACTCTTTGTTTTTTAGCATGCCCATTTCATTGTGTTTTGGCATGTCTAGTTCATCGTGTTTTATCATGTGTTTTAGCATATCTGATTCATTGTGCTTTATAGAGTTATGTTTTACAAATTGACATAACCATGGAAACATTGAGGTAAAAAACACAATTGTGTTTTATAAATTCACTGTGTTTTACAGTTGCTTTTTACAAACATGTTTTGTTTGTGTTTTACAAATCCATTGTGTTATATAATCAATACGAAAATCAATCAATCAATAATGGGCATATCATTCGCTCCATTGTGTTATACAATTAAAACGAAAATCAATCAATCACGTACATCATTTTTACAAAAACACTGTCTTATACAATTGTATACTAATAATAGATATACTAAATGAACAGTAAATTTGTTTTAAAGATTTTTAATATGTGTTATTTAGTATTATTTAGTGGTTTTTTACATGTGTTATGTGGTTCTTTTATATATCTTTGACCGTGGGGTATGGTGGGGCGGGGGTTTGGGGCATTGGTTGACACGTGGACTTCGAGCCCCCCGCTGGTGAGTGAGGTGACGTAACTGATGAGTTGGTAAATTTCCAAAGCTTAACGTGTTTAATTTTACCGATTTATATGAAATTGAGTTTTAGAATACACTACTTTGAGATGATTTGTATTTTGCAGGCCTTGACATGTTTAAGGTGTATTTTGGAAGCTTAATGGAGCTTGGGAATGAAGTTAGGAAGAACGGGAGCGAAAAACGGAGCTAAACGGCGAATACCGGACAAAGACTTCTGATACCGGCGTCCCAGACGCCCAGACCAGCGTCTCAGACGCTGGTCCCCAGCGTGAATTTGGGGAAAACTTTAGTTTTGAACCCATTTTCGACGAGGCAGTTACACACACTCCATTCTAGACTTCCAGAGGCGAATTGGAGACATTTTTGAAGGTTTCATTTGATCCATTATCATATTCCATCAAGTTTTGAAGATTAATCATCAACCATGAGTGGCTAATTTCTTCAAGATCATCCCCGGGTGAAAGGTTGTGAGTTTTCTAGGGTTTGCTTTTTCATGCTTTGGTTTGATATAAACATTTTGTAATCTTTTGATTGAAATTGTGCGGATTGATTGTTAGTATTGTTTTGAACTCGAAATTGTTAAGATTTTCTTGCATCATTGACATTGAGAGATGATTACTACTATGAGTTTTGATTCGTGCTAGGGTTTGTTTATTGTTCTTGATTAATAAAGCATACTATTGTCTCATACTATGATGGTTATCTTGCACCGGTTGCGTATAATAGACGATTGTTGATGTCTAAGATTAGGTTTTCAATTTACAAACTCAAGAAATCATTGGTGTTCATAAAATAATCAAAGCATTCATGTTAAATAACTCTAGATACTTATTAATCCGAAACCCGGGTGTGATTCGTTTTCTCATATATTATTCTTAGCTAATCAATTAAGTTTTGCAATTTTAGTTAATAAACCGTTGTTTTGGATAATAACAATTTGTCGGTTCACTCCGACTCTTTTTAAATCAAACAAACTTATAAAAAGTTAGTAAACTTCATAATCACATTGTACATTTTTGTAAATAATCTAACAAGTCGAACATGTCATGTGATACTGACCACATGCTCTTCGTGGATACGATACCCGACTTACCCTAGCTACCTAGGTTTAATTGGGATTTTGACTGATCGGGACGACACGGTCACGTCAAAATGGCGCCGCTGCCGGGGAGCTAGTGCGCTTAGTATTTCATTGCTTGTTCGATTTTAGTTTAGTTTTTCTTTCTTATATATTCGTGATTTTACTTCGGGTGGTCGAGCTTGTTTATGCAGGTACATGTTTTGCAGGTACCATCTTTCAATATGAATTGGGTAGATGATGATCCGTGTGAGTGTTGTGGAAGCGGAGAGCATTATTTAGAAGATTGCTCTGTTTTCTACGAAAAAGTTCAAGCCAACAAGGATCAGGAAGACTACCTCAGCGGATTGTATGAATATAGGAGGGCGGACTATGAAGATTTCAATGGTCCATCCTCATATTATCCATACAATAATCCACCACCACCACATTATCAAGAGTACTACTACGAACCCGAATTGCCACACTTCTCAAGTTACCGGGAGGTGTATGATTATTATTATAATGAATACCCTCAACCAGCATACGAGGAACCTCAAGACTCAATAAGTTCCAAATTTGATGCTATCATGAATGCTATGAGCACTCTTACTAATTCACATCAAGAGTTCAAAGCCGAAATAAAGAAAGAGTTTGAAGTAAGAGATAAAGCTCATGAAGACTTGGCAAAGAAAGTGGGTCATCTCGCCGAAGAATTGGCTCAATTTAGACGAGACCAAGAGGTGTTGGCTAGTGGTACAATGGTGAATGGTGATGTGGTAGACGAGGTTATAGAACTTCCGGAGCAAGAAAATGAATATTTGAACAAAGAGGAAGACATAACGCCGCGAGACAGGTCAGAGCCAAAAGAAGCCCACGTTCATATCGATCCCTCTTCCATACTTATCACTCCAACCAACAAAGTTGGGGATGAAGGTTCGGGTATAAGGTTTCGAAGGGTGGTATTGCAAGACATTGGCCGGTTTGGTAAGAAGCAACCCCGAAGTTGTACATTACGCATGCCGAATAGAAGAAAAAGAGAGTGGATTCGGCATGCCAACTACCGAGCATATGTTGGAAACTCGGTGGGCAAATGTGCACTTCGACCACCATGAGAGGCAAATCAAGTATGATTGTTGAAGAGTTTGTATTATTTTCGTTTTATTATTTTTTTCCTAGTTAAATGAACGTTGTGGGTGTGTTCCCTATATAACCCTCACGAGACCTACTTGTCCTCTCGAGCTATCGGGTGGTTTAAAAGGGCTTGTTGCATAAGCTAAATGCAACCGTGATTACTACGAAAGTGAGTTAGGTTTGTTGTTATTGTAAATTATTTCTCCACATAAATCAAAGTGAATTAACGTATGACTTGGTAATATTTTCATAAAAGTGGTAGAACTAGATAGCTAATAAATTTTAATGGTTGTGAGAAGCATGTTTCTACACAAGGGTTAAGATTTGTAGGTACATTATGTTCGTGGGACGACCGCTTTCTTGAAGAGAAGAAGAGCACACGATGAATGAGCTCCAAAAATCAGGTGCATATGTTCCCTTTTTACTTTTGATTTTTTTTAGTTAGCAAATAAGTGGATTGTAAATTGTATTTTATTTTCCGTGGTGAAATTTTGTGGAGATTAGCCGTGTCACAACCCTTGTGCGTTTTAAAACTCTAGTTCTTACACATTGAGGACAATGTTTGCCTCAAGTGTGGGGATGGGGGAGTTCGTAAAAGTTTTTGATTTTTGACCCATTCATTTAAACACTACACATTGAGGACAATGTTTACCTCAAGTGTGGGGATGTGGGGGAAAAATTTCAAAAATTTTTCAAAATTTTTCAAAAATGTCTTTTTTGAAGCGATCTAAAAGGCACAAGTAACTAAGTCAACGAGGGATGGCATAACCCATTTGGTCTTTTGTCATGGTCAAGTTCGAATTAATAACATGACGGGTATTTAGCGGGTGGTTATTTGGGAATAATTCGCCTAAGAAACTAGTACATTATGCATATCACATACCATACCCTTATACGTGACGTTTTGAGCCACTTTAATATCATAGATTTACATATACATGTTTCTTTGTTTGAGTGGACCACTGGTCGCGTATTGTAGAACTTGCAACTTTTGATACGTTCAAGACCATAGACTGAATACAAGCACGAGAATGATTAAGGCGTTAGGTAAACCTTTTTCTTTTACACCATTTATCCATCCTTACCCAAATAAATCCCCTAGTCGCCCACTTTGAGCCTAATCCTTTCGTTTGACCAACCCATTTAGCCCATAACCGTTAAACCTTTTCTTTTAAACCCGTGTGATAAAAATTCGATTGTAGGATTATTTGTTTGTATAGTTGTGTTTGCAAAAAAAAAAATAAATAAAAAAAAATAAAATAAAAAATCAATCAGAAAATGTTGCTAAAAAAAAGAAGAGGAAAATTGTTGAGAAAAATACAAAAATATGACGTTAGTAGTTGTTGAATAAAACGCTAAAGTTGTTGCCTTGTATTTGATGTTTATAGTTTAGTTTAGTTTAGAGTAGTCGTTTGTAATAAAAATCGAATTTTTCATCACCTTAGCCATTTAAAAAAAAAACATTCTATTCCATACCCTTAACCTAGCCCCGTTACAACCCTCCAAAGACCTTTTGACTTGTGCTTAGTATTCGTGTTCAGTGGTGGAGAATGATTGAGTTGCAAGCCTATGCGGGTACGTGTTCTAATCGGTTGAGTGATTATTTCAAAAGCGCTAATGCATCAATTATTAGCCAATTTTAAACCGAGTGGAGAGAACATTGTGAGGGATGTGCATGATTTATTGGTTTCAAGGGCGGGTTAATCTTGGATAACCATTTTATATGTGATTATTCACTTTACCGTTAGATATTTTGTAAATTGTAAAAAGTTTGAAACGGGTATGACTTTAGATCTTAACCTTAGTCTCGGGAATGGGACGTGTGTTTCTCGTTCGACCCACGTGAAAGTGAAAAGCAGATTTGCTTGAGGGCAAGCAAATGACAAGTGTGGGGATGTGATGGGTTTGTAAATTTCCAAAGCTTAACATGTTTAATTTTACCGATTTATATGAAATTGAGTTTTAGAATATACTAGTTTGAGATGGTTTGTATTTTGCAGGCCTTGACATGTTTAAGGTGTATTTTGGAAGCTTAATGGAGCTTGGGAATGAAGTTAGGAAGAACGGGAGCGAAAAACGGAGCTAAACGGCGAAAACCGGACAAAGACTTCTGATACCGGCGTCCCAGACGCCCAGACCAGCGTCCCAGACGCTGGTCCCCAGCGTGAATTTGGGGAAAACTTTAGTTTTGAACCCATTTTCGACGAGGCAGTTACACACACTCCATTCTAGACTTCCAGAGGCGAATTGGAGACATTTTTGAAGGTTTCATTTGATCCACTATCATATTCCATCAAGTTTTGAAGATTAATCATCAACCATGAGTGGCTAATTTAATAACACTAGTTAAAATAAAATCAGTCAATTAATAATGGGTATATCATTCAGCTTCATTGTGTTATACAATTAAAATGAAAATGAATCAATCAATAATGGGTATATCATTCAACAAAAAAAAAAAAAAAAAACAACAATTACTACCATCAAAACACACCTTCTGAACTCATTTCTTCTTCCTCATACTGTCCATTTTTCACTCGATCCTTCTTATTCTTCTCCGCCATTTTCCACTCGAGATCCTTCTTATTCTTCTCTGCCGTACATCTACTCTTCTCCATTTTCCACGAGGGTCGGCCCCAAAGGAGGGCTGGTCAAAACTTATTAGGCCCATGTTTTCTAATATTAAAATTAACCTCATAACTTATTGGTTGTGCCCAAATATATATGATTGATGTATTAACGTAATACATAATAATAACGAGTTAACGTCAACCCGCGCGTTGCGGCGGGATATTAATTAAGTCTTATCATTACTTAAACCATTGGTGGGAGAACTTGCTCAAATGCAGCGATTTAGTGCAAGTGAATTAGGTCAGATGTGAATAAAATTTGAAGAATATAAATTGCTTGATTTTTAACACATATATTTTTTGAGTGTTAATCGTTATACAAAATGAAGATGTTCTTCATAACATACTGTTATTCTCCTTTGCGTACATGAATTTGTTGTCAAAGGAATTTTAATGCAAAGCTAAATTAAGATGTAAATGAAATTACACAAAATGAAGATGTTCTTAATATCATACTATTATTCTCCTTTGCATACATAATCTTTTGTTTAAACATAAGAGACCAAATCTCATACAACCCAACAAATTTTTTCGCAAACATGTTTCACGGCCAAAACGATGAAATTAAAAACCATCATCATCGGAAAAGTTTAATCCCGGCGATTTCCAAGACAATCCGGTTTTACGCTGTGATGAAGGTGATCACACAACTCTTTCCATCCCGCATCGTAGCCTCTTTACCACGGTTAGCCGATCCGAAGAGGATCCACTCGGAATCAGACTCGTTAAATCAAGTGAAACTTTGAATGAAATTGCCGCCTTACTCGAGCGTCGTAACAATCTAAGGAGAGAAAACGCGTTACATCATGCCGCCGAGGACAAACGACATGTTACAGTAGGCGGTGTGTCGCCTGGTCGAAGTGTCGCCATTGTCTTCCTCCACTTCTTGCCGTTCTCCGTCGTATGCGAAATGATGACGATGTGAATAATCCGAAACTCACCAATGCATAATTTGTACAAAGAAAATGGGAACAATAAATGAAATATCAAATAACAGTGTATCAAAGTGTGTATACTTAATACCAGCGGTCAATTTGTCATCGGAGAAAGTGTTAGAAGCATGCCAGAGGGAGAAAACGGAGACTTGTTGTTGTGTGTGGGGTTTCTGATTTCTAATTTTGGTCTTGTTCTTGTGGTTCTTATTCTTCCCATTTGAAGTTTGTGTAATCTGGTTTTGACCATTGACTTTGGATCATGCATAATGCGATGTATGGATTAGTTCCATTTAGCATGGTGGCGGTTATTTAGTAAATAAAATTCACACCCCTTTGTTTTAGAAAGCAACACTCGTTTCATAATTATATTTTCCTTCAAACCGACACCTCTTTTAACTAATCCATTTAAGAAAGCGGCGCACCCCTTTGTTTTAGAAAGGAGCACTCGTTGGTTTCGTGATTATATTTACGGGACGCGACTTTTAATCAAAATATCAGCTGCTAATTGTATGGATATATAATAACTAATGGTTGCGATTTTTTTAAGGGTGTTTAGTTTAAAGTCTGGGACTTTTTGTAAGGGATGTAATTTATTTAATAGTAATTTAAAGAGTTGTGACTTTTTGAAAGGGTATTGATAGATTCAAAAGTTATGACTTTTTTTTTAAAGATATGATATATTTAAAAGTAATTCGAAGGGTTGTGACTTTTTGAAATGGTATGATAGATTCAAAAGTTGTGACTTTTTTCAAGGGATGCGATATATTTAAAAGTAATTTGAAGGGTTATAACTTTTCAAAGGGGTGTGATCCAAACCATTGTTTATAATTATTATGTAGCAACATGAAAAGTTGTGAGTAACATGAAGTAAAGGATGTGACTCTTAAACAAATAGGACATAACCTAAGTTACTAATTGTATAAGGGTATAATAATAATAATAACAACAACAACAACATTTAAAATCATTTAACCAAACTGAAACAATAGCGACGACATCAACTGATGTGACCCAACCCCAACACACTGCCCATTGGCCGCCACCACTATTGACGGTCATCGACCACTAGCCACCCACCAAATTGTTTTATCTAAATACTTATGTGTACTTAACTGTTATAACTTATTTCACTTTTTATTTGTTAATTGCATACGGAAATTTCTTGGGTCTCCTTGAAAAGTTGAAAGTGTTTGACCCAATTATCAAAGAGGTGATCAAACAATTTGTTATCAAGAATGTTAGGAGAGCTTCACGAATACTTGGGTTTACTATTGCGTGATGTTATCATACTATGATTTTGCTATAACGTTAATTGTCATTTAAGAAAAAAAAACTAGTTTATATAACTCGTTTGGGTTTAAAGGCCTTTTTTTTACTCATACATAACACTTGAATCCTTTGGTCCGAATCTATCTTCCACCATACCATACCAGATCCTCTCTTGTCAAAAAGCATATCTTATATTGAAAAAATGATGATGGTCAAAATTGTTCATGCCAACCAACCACTGTTAATAGTTCTTATACTATAGAGTGTTACACATCCTTCTCCTCTATCTCTCTCTATATATAGATAGATATATAGAGAGATAGAGCGAAAATGGTGTAGAAATAAGATTTTAGAGATGTGAGAATAGAATGAGCCATATTTATTATATATAATGTATTAAAAATACAACTTTATATAAACATAAAGCATTTAAATTATTAGTTATTTTGAAATGATCGTCAACTTCAAAACAATTGCATGTGTACGTATCCTCTTTCATATAAACCGCCACCGTCTTAGCACTAGCACGTAATTGTGGGTTTCACATGTTTTACGTGTATGTTGTTTGGTTTGTTATTTCATGTTGGAAATTTAATAATTAATACTATATTATGAGTTAATATAATTAATTATTAATATTTAAGCCAAGATGAATGAGAGATCTTGTGCATTAAGTTTGTGTGTTGGAACCATAAACATGTGGGAAATTGAGCTTGTCCCACATAGGTGGAGAGATAAATTTTTTGTGAATTTATAATTAGAATTCTCCACACGAATGTATTCTTGCATGACAACTCACACCCAGTGGTAGCCAGGAGGGTGCGAAGCACCCGACCCGCGCCCGCGCCCGGGCACGGGACCGGGACGAGGGCGATGGGCGCAATGTGGCGCTTTGATGGGGACATCACCTCTAGTTTAAAATCTGTTTTAAGCTTGTAGGAGACCGTTCACAAAATATCTCTTGTCAAAATACCTTTCAAGAATAAGGACATAACACCTCATGAGTTGTGGTGGGGACATAAATCATCCTATAAATACTTGAAAGTGTGGGGGTGCCTGGCTAAGGTGATTGTTACACCCCCCAAGGCACTTAGAATAGGGCCTAAAACTGTTGATTGTATTTTCATTGGATATGCCAACAATGGTACCTCACATCGTTTTCTTGTATATGAATCCAAGAATCCTGATGTGCACAAGAACTCTATCATAGAGACAAGGCCAGGAAATGTGACATACTTTGAAGAAGAGTTTCCAATGTTAGTACAAACTCGTGCGAGTTCTTCAACAACCAATCATGCAAGTTCATCAACAATGGTTGATGAGACTGTTCGAGAGGAAACTCAAGAACAATTAGAGGTTGAAGAGGGTGAGCCAAGAAGAAGTAAAAGGCAAAGGACTGAGAAATCCTTTGGGCCTGACTTTCTTACATTCATGGTTGAGAGTGAGCCTCAAACCTATCGAGAAGCAGTTACCTCTTCAGATGGACCTCAATGGAAAGAAGCCATCAAGAGTGAAATTGATTCTATCTTGCAGAATCATACTTGGGAGCTAGTAGATCTTCCACCAGGGTGCAAGCCACTTGGATATCGATGGATATTCAAGAAAAAGATGAAAGCTGATGGCTCTGTCGACAAGTATAAGGCAAGGCTTGTGATCAAAGGGTTTAGACAAAAGGAAGGTCTTGACTATTTTGACACATACTCGCCTGTGACCAGAATAACCTCAATTAGATTTGTGCTTGCAATTGCAGCTTTGAGAAATTTGGAAATACATCAAATGGATGTAAAAACTGCATTTCTCAATGGGGAATTAGAGGAAGAGATTTACATGGAGCAACCAGAGGGTTTTTCTGCTCCCGGCCAAGAGGGCAAAGTGTGTAAACTCGTCAAGTCATTATATGGCTTGAAGCAAGCTCCAAAACAATGGCATCAAAAGTTTGACCAAGTTATGCTTAACAGTGGTTTCAAAATAAATGAATGCGACAAATGTGTCTATGTGAAAGACACTTCCAAAGGTTATGTGATCTTATGCCTTTATGTAGATGATATGCTTATCATTGGGAGTGATGATAAGATGATCAGATCTACTAAAGACATGTTGAAAGCGAGATTTGACATGAAAGATATGGGTCTAGCTGATGTGATTCTTGGAGTAAAGATCATTAGAACCCAAACTGGTTTGGTGCTAAGTCAATCTCATTATGTGGATAAGATCCTTGAGAAGTTCAATCCTGGAGACACGAGTGTAGCTCAAACTCCAATTGATACCTCTCAACATTTATCAAAAAATAGAGGCGAGAGTGTTGCTCAATTGGAATACTCAAGGATCATTGGCAGTCTTATGTATCTCATGTCATGTACTCGACCAGACTTAGCATATGCTGTGAGTAGGCTAAGTAGATATACTAGTAATCCTAGTTCAGAGCACTGGAAGGGTATGACAAGATTATTACGGTACTTGAGATACACGAGAAATTATGGACTGCATTATGGCCAAAATCCAGCTGTTGTGGAAGGATTCAGTGATGCCAACTGGATATCCGATACGAAAGATTCTAGATCTACAAGTGGTTATGTGTTTACCCTTGGAGGAGCGGCTATATCCTGGAAGTCGTCCAAACAAACTCTTATAGCTAGATCCACGATGGAATCTGAATTTATCGCGTTAGATGAAGCTGGAGAAGAGGCAGAATGGTTGCGTCAATTTTTGGAATATGTTCCAAGATGGCCTAAGCCTTTGACTGCTATTTGCATACATTGTGATTGCCAATCAGCTATTGGTAGAGCTCAAAGTGCAATGTATAATGGCAGATCAAGGCACATGCGACGTCGGCATAACACGATACGACAACTACTCTCAACTGGAGTTATCACGATTGACTATGTGAGGTCAAAGGATAACATTGCGGATCCGCTTACAAAAGGCTTAAGCAGAGAGGTAGTACATAAGTCGTCGATGGGAATGGGTCTAAAGCCCTTGGAGTAAATTTGTACAACGGAAAACCTATCCTAGAAGATTGGAGATCCCATGATCTAGGCTCAATAGGACCACCTAACTGTACGAACTGCGATCACTGTGGGGGAGAACCTCAACATACAAAGGGAGTTACAAACTTCCTAGTCCATTCCTAATTAAAATCAGTGATATAAAGAGAGGTTAAGCATACGGCTTTTAATGATTTGTAAATCACCTATGTTAGAGAGAAGTGGGGTCGCTTCAAATGGAATTGGGGGCACAATTCCTAGAGCTCTCGCAGAACCAGGATGGTGTTCCATGACCATAACGGACACAACTATGAGGGGTTAGCCAGACCAGGAAGAGTAATGTGTGATGTGTAATAACGTCTACGTAAAAAGGGGTTGGTTCAAGGACATCACGTCTACTAACCGCTAGGAGACTAAGTATATGTCACAAAGGAGGGTTCAAAGGGAAACCTACCTATCCTGCATTACTTAACCGCTGAAATTTTATCATGACACTTGAGTGTATGGGACGATCTCTATTCATGTGGGGGATTGTTGGAAATTTAATAATTAATACTATATTATGAGTTAATATAATTAATTATTAATATTTAAGCCAAGATGAATGAGAGATCTTGTGCATTAAGTTTGTGTGTTGGAACCATAAACATGTGGGAAATTGAGCTTGTCCCACATAGGTGGAGAGATAAATTTTTTGTGAATTTATAATTAGAATTCTCCACACGAATGTATTCTTGCATGACAACTCACACCCAGTGGTAGCCAGGAGGGTGCGAAGCACCCGACCCGCGCCCGCGCCTGCGCCCGGGCACGGGCACGGGCACGGGACCGGGACCGGGACGAGGGCGATGGGCGCAATGTGGCGCACTTTGCACTTCGCACGCTCGCATCGCCGCGAGCCGCTTGGAGCCGCCTTTAGTATTTTTTAGATGTGTCTTGGCTTGTGGTCAACTAGAGACTATTCAAGTTCGTAACTGAAAATAGTTAAGTATCAGAATTAATTTTTATTGAATTGTGTATTCAATAGAAACTAATCAATTCGAATTCTGGTTGGTTGTTATATACAAAGCTTGGTGCTTTGTTTTAGACACACGAAAATACAGAAATTCGTATGGTTCATAGCACACACAGAGAATTTCCAAACTTCGAATCCCTAAGAACTCTTGTTTCAGGTATCTTTTCAGGTGCTAGGCTAATCCCGGCAGTACAATCTGCTTAGGCTGTTGTACCCTGGGAAACAGACGGGTTCACCTGGGTGGCCCGAAATCTGTTTTAATGGAAGCGTGATCTTCACGTGCCTCAGTCACCATTGATTTTGTTTTCCTGATTTTCCTTGTAACTGTTCTTACTTTAATTTAAATTTCTTGTATTGTAATTTCTTTCAGTTTAGTTATGTTCTTCTTTATGTATTGTATTCATAATGTTTATTAATAAAATTGTTATTTTATTTATTTTGTGAACGGTCTCCTACATTTCATGCTAATTAGGTCTTTTTGCGTATAAAAACATATAATTGTTTAATAGACACGTTGTCGAACAAAACGTTTTAGAAAGGGAAATTACAAAAATAAATATGTTTATAATTAGTTTCATATAAAAATTGAAAGTGTTAGAAAATAGTAAAGTTAAAACATTCTTTGAGCTAATGTAGTTGTAAATATACCAGATATAATTTATTAATAAGGTGTAAACTGCAATTCCCGTCGATGGTATCACTATTTATCCCTCACTTTTATTTTTCGTCATCTGAGTCCTTGCGGTCAGTATCAATTTTTTTTTTCTTTGCGTTCATGCTATATTATCTCTCTTTTTAATGAATGTTAAACAGGTAGTGAAATTATTACTTTACCACCATGTTAAAAATAATAACAAAGGTTATCTCTTTCAAACACCACCAAACCATCGCCCCAATGCAACACCACCACCTACTTCCGGCAGCACCTACAACCCCCAACACCATCTACCTACTTCCGACAGCACCTACAACCCCCAACCCACCACCACCTACTTTTGGTAACATCTGCAATCAAAGCAACAGAGCTAACCCCCTATGGGTCAAATCGGTACGCCACCACTATTACTTGTCATCGCCGTAGCACCGCCACACTCCAAAAATCTGCAACCACCTTCACCCTCTATTTGTACACTATCATCTCCCCAACAACACCACCACCCACCTCCGCACAAACAACCCCACCATAGTGAACATGTCGCCGCCGTCTTCCATTAACGATTTAACGCATGTAACCGACATATCCAAATATCGAGTCTACACTAACATCAACGTTGTTCGGCCCAGGGAGTACTGGGATTACAAAGCACTCACTGTTCAGTGGGGGTAATTGTTACAAAAGCGCTTATTGTCGAAATCATGGTTGCATGTTGGCTGGAATGGTGAGATAATTTTGTTGTTTATAACAAGGGTTTGCTGTGACTTAGGCTTTCTTCTAAGCTAATGTTGAATGCATATATTTCGCAACGAACCTTTTTTATGGCCATTGTGACTGGTTATGGTAGTGGTAGTTGTGAGGTTGGGTGGTGACCGGTGATCGATGGTTAAGAGTGGGTGAATGTAGTGTAGATAAAGAAAGGGAAAAAAGATTGCAATTTGCGTCCCTGGGTAATTAAGTCTTTTCACCTTTTGTTTAACGGTCAACTAACTAGGAGATAAGGAGATAACGGGATGGACACAAAGAAAAAAGTTTATAAACCACGGGACTCAGGGGGTGTTTAGCCTAGTTTTTTTTTATCTAAGCTTATAGCTTTTTTAGCTTATTTTTACAAAATAAGCACTAGTGGGTGTTTGGTTTAGCTTTTTGTTAGTGCATTCATCTGTCGACTTCGTCTTGTATCGAGTCTTAGACTAGATAGGATAAATCAGGGCGCGTTTTACGAGAAAATAGTAAAGTTTAGTGTCATTCAAGTTGA
Source organism: Helianthus annuus (assembly GCF_002127325.2). NCBI lineage: Eukaryota > Viridiplantae > Streptophyta > Magnoliopsida > Asterales > Asteraceae > Helianthus > Helianthus annuus. The sequence goes on from NC_035448.2 coordinate 65,937,676, forward strand.
TTCCGCTTGAAAGTGCTCATGGCAGTTTCAAGCGAAATCACAAGTCTTGATTCCGCTTGAGTTGTACTGTAAAGGTTTCGCTTGAAGTGATGATTCCGCTTGAGCATGTTCAAGCAGAATCAGAGGGTCTATAAAAAGTGTGTCCGAGCGAAATCAGTAAGATAGTCGTGACATTTGTGAATTTCCATACCGAGGTGCTGCCGGTGTGAGATTTGATTGTATCCAGTGTTAGATCAATCTAATCTGTGTTTAAAGTGATATTCAAGCTGTGTCTACCATTGTTTCTTGTTTTCCGCACCTGAAACAAAGTAAAACTCATCTGAACGATTCGTTTGGGTCAACTACACGATCCTACAACTGGTATCAGAGCTCAGGAGGAGGAGTTCTGCAGTTTACAGCTGGATTTCATTGAATTTTCTATCTTCTACACCTTCTTTCTTCATTAAAACAAATTTTAACGGTTAAAATCGGCTAAATTTCACATATATGGTGTAAAAGTGCATGTTAACAAATCTGTGACAACCCGAACCTTCAAGATTAGTGTCGTCTAATCTCATAACTTTTAATCTGGTATTATTCCTATTGCACTACGTTTTACCACACGTTACAGTGAACACTTGCTATTTGTTATTGTTCAACCTTAACGTCAACGAGAATCATTGTTCGTATTTGTATGTTTGGACCTTAGTTCTATTTCGGCCGCATCTTCACATATACACACACCGGCTAATACGAGCCCATATACGCATACCTGAACGTGATATGGGCTACCTATTCACAATTGGGTTTGGCCGAGCCCAAACAGGTTTTACTTTAGGGCCGGCTATTGGTCTGAGTTTTATGCGCACAACTTACCACTCCTTCTAATTTGATTGGAGCCCAACAATTTGTGTCATCTTTTGGTGTGTGGGCTTAGGCCCAGTTCGGTCAATCAATGATAAGCGACCCAAGTTTTGTTATTTATGGGCACGTAACAAGGAAATATATATGTACGTAACAAGGAATCATATAACAAACAAAACCCTACACCCTCTTCTTGATTGCGGACGACAACTGGAGAACCCCCCCTCCTGTTCGAGTTTACATCTTCAGCAATCGGGTTTCCGGTTAGTAGTTCTCATTTAGTAAATTCCACGTTTGTGTGGTAGTGAGTGGTTAGATGGTATTGTTCATGTGTTTATTGTACTGATCTTATATATATATGGGTTGTGTGTTATAGTTACGTTCTTGGCAATAGGAATCTTGGTTATTTGCATTAGTAAGAAATCATGGGCGCACTAGGGTTGGTAATCGGTTTGTTATTATGTGCTGTGTTCTTGTTAACTATTGGCTAGGGTTGCATAGTGTGATAAATTCGTGTGCTACTGTTTGTTAATGTGGAGGATAATAAATTGTTATATTGATTGTTATGTGCATAAGATATGCATATTTATAAACTGTTAATTTATATTATATGATGTGAGCAAGATCTTAACAACTAATTGCTAGAAAGGGGTATATGATGTCGGTTAGGTTGATCTAATGTTGCTTCTCTTGAGTATATTTTGATAACTGTGGACATTAATTAGGAATGAATATATCTATTGGACCTTTACTGCATGATCAGATGATGCACATGGGATGTCAACATGTAATGAATATTACATGTGATGACAACAATGGATTTAATTGAATCAAGAATAAGAGTGGCCGACAACTTTTTCTTTTTTTTTCAATTCACTTCACATGCAAATCTTGCTTTTGGAATGATATAATTAATGCATTCAATGTTAACCAAAGACCACCCAAACGCATCTGATTTGGCCGCAATACATCGAACAATGTAAACAATTAAAGGTTGGACTAAATTAATGAATGGGCCGACAATTCATGTAATCGCTCGGTATTGGGTCTCGCTTAATCACCGGGCCGCACACTCCTGTTGGTGGGCTGAAGGTGAATGGGGTTCATAGCTGGCCCAAATCGCATACATGGGTTTTGTGAGAATAATATTGACAATATAGGGATGTTTGTAATATGCTTGGGTCTGTGAATTTATATGTTGTTTAATTAGATGAGTTAGCTTATAATGGCTGCATATATTTGGTTGATAAGGGTTTGAGGTTGAGAAATTTATATTTAGGCACTACAAAGATTTAATGACTATATCATACATCGATCTCGAACAACAGTAGGATAATTATACATGATGCATTTGAATTAGGGGAGTTGGTTAGTGGGCCGAAGCCTTAATACACGTGGATCTAATTAACAGTGTTGGTATACACGTAGATATGTAGTGGGCCGGGACGGGTTAGGTACTTTTGATTGGGCTTGGTGCGAGTATAAAGTGTATGACATATTATTGTTACATGCATATTCGTGGGTATGAGTTGTAAACTGTTTATGTGAGTTAGTATGATTATGGAATTGTATTGTGAAAATACATATAAACTGAATACTCATTGTAACCTGTATGATAATGCGTGCCATATTTGCCTACCATATGTGGAAAATATACATCAAGTAAGTGAATTCTATGCAAACAAAACTAATTATTATTGGTAACCACACTAGGGTCCGGGTGACCAACGAGGAACAAGTAACCTTACGTAACATAATCTACCGAGCAAACCGAGGTGAGTTCACACAACCAAGGCATGGGGTTCCCAGGGTGGAAATGGGATTTGGATGATTTATTCGTGCATACTTAATTAATAGCACCTAATGATATGGTCCTCGGGTGAGGAAGAGTAATGATAAGATACGGCTAGACTAGTATACCAATTGAACTGATCTTCGCACACACGCCAGGGGTTGGCCGCGATATTATGACCAATCATTCGCATACATGCCTTGGGAAAGCCGCGAACTATACATACTAAAGCTTCGCAAGTATGCCAGGGTGGCCGTGATACAAATATACATAGTCTAGGATATTTGGGAGTATTACCCCAAATCTTCGCATACATGCCGAGAGGGCCGCGATGGAAACTAATACGAGACATGACTTAACGAACGAACATAATGCTACTCATACTATTACAATTACTGAACTGTGCACTGTGAACTCGCTCAACTAGTTGTTGACTCTCTGCTGCATGCCTTGCAGGACCTTAGGTACTTATGGAGCTTGCACAAGGAGGAGCAGGTCGTTGTGGGCATGGAACGTGAATGCTGGTTAAACAATTATGACATTACACACTTAATACTTATGTTTGGGTTTTTACATTTATGCTTCCGCTACACTTGATTATGTTGGTTTTGAAAACACCTTTCGTATTGTTGAATATCGATTACTACTTATTTACATGTTCAATATGATTGGTGGCTTGATCCTGGTCATGTCACGCCTCCAAGCGGTGGTACACCGCGTGTGGATTTTTGGGGGTGTGACAGATTGGTATCAGAGCCATTGGTTATAGAGAACTTGGTTTTAATATGGGAAAAACGTTTTTATTAAAACCAGACTATAACCAGAACAGTGCTCTCAACGATCCACAACGACGCTTCGCTCCACGTGCAAGACTCAACATCCTAGGTAATAAGGTTTATGTTTATTGCCTACATGCTAGAATTGCATAGAACTTTGCTCGTAGTATGCTTAGATTACATTGCTCACTACTTGTTATTGCTTGAGAACACTTGTGTGCTTACACTCTTCTGTCATCGCACTACTCGCGAACCATTCTCACTTACACTACTTTTACTATGAAGAACAATGGCTGGACGCATTAACATGACTCAAGCCCAGTTGACGGCTCTCATCAATGAACAAGTTGCTGCGGCACTTGCAGCTGCAAACGCAGGAGGTCAACACGCTCAGCATCCCGTCTGCACTTTCAAGAACTTCATGGACTGTCGTCCAAGCACATTCAGTGGCACTGAGGGGGCAGTGGGACTCCTCCATTGGTTTGAAAAGCTCGAGTCAGTGTTCGAAATGTGTAAATGCCCTGAGGCTCGCAGGGTCAAGTACGCCACTGGCACTCTCGAAGGAATAGCGCTAACTTGGTGGAACGCGCAAGTACAGATCCTAGGGTTGGCAGCTGCTAACGCCACACCTTGGGAAGATTTCAAGGAACTGATCAAACGAGAATACTGCACGCGTGATGACATCCACAAGTTGGAGGTGGAACTGTATCATCTGAAGATGACGGGGTCAGAAATCGAAGCTTATACGAAACGGTCAAACGAGCTGGCCATCTTGTGTCCAACGATGGTGGACCCTCCAGTTAAGCGCATTGAGTTGTACCTCAAGGGACTTGCGCCAGAAATCCAGAGCCATGTGACATCGGTGACGGGTGGTCCGTAGGACAACCCTTAAATGAGCTAAATATGTGCTTATCCCATATTTTACATGGTTATGTATTGCGAATGTGATAACTATGCGAGATTGTTATTTTACAGGTTAATCGCGTAAATCGGTGAAGTTACAATGTTTGGTGATGAAGTAAGCAGGAGGGTTTTGACTTTTATTAATATTATCATCATCTTTGACAGCTGAGCACACAACAATTCACCTCTCAATCACGTGCACATCTTGGCTTTGGAGGAGACTTGTGGAATTTTTATTAATGGGCCGCACATGGGAGACAAACATTATTTGGGCGGCACATGTGGGGTGTCTGTGATTGGGCCGCCACGCAAAAGAAAAAAAACAAAGAAAAGGCACATGGGTGGCAGACATCGAAGAACAAGAGTCAACAACATGTGGCGGCTAGTTTCTTTGAGCATCACGTGAACATCAAACATCATCATTAATACAAGGTCAACAACACACATCATCACTTAGTGGGCTGACATGAGGACTTTTGGGATGTGTTGATTGGGCCGATAACAAGGCAAGATAGGTGGGCGGCACATGTTATCACGTGAACAAGGAATATCAATTAGGTTGTCGCCGTAAATTACGGCTCCACCGTAATTTACGGTGGACCTGATTTTGGCAAAGTCCCCACCGTAAATCAGTCTACCTGTACCGTAACACTAATATGTGTACCGTAATTTACGGTATGGCCGTAAATTACGGTGGAAGTTGCATCTGAAACGTAACTGCCTCATTAAAGTTGGTTTTGATTGTGTCTTTTCATGATTCTGCATGATTGAACGGTTAGAGAGAAGCTTAGGGGCGATTGTGGCTGTACTTTGCTTGTTTGTGACAATTCCTATCATCCGGTTTGTGTTTTTTTTGATCCGTATGAACAATATTATCTTTGTTAGGATGTTGATTCGAGCCATGTGTGGCTACACACTTTATGATTGTCCTAGATTGAAGGTTTGTTTGAGACAATTTGTATTTGATTTCCTAATTTCTAGAATAGCACTCCTAATCTTTATGGTTGGTTTGTTATGGTGTGTGATTGTTTGTTAGTAACTTGTTAATTCTTATGATTTTCTAGTTTGAAACCATACGTTCTTGGTGCCGTTGGCAATCGAGATATCATGGGTAGAATTAGGATTGGGTAAGGGTTGATTGATCATCGGGTAACAACCTCACGTTCTAGGAATCTGAGTACTTAGTTCCCTTTCATCACTGCAAGTAATCACACATGAGCTATGTCTATGTAGTTCTTTCTAGTGGAATGATAATATGAATGTCGATGCAAACCGAAAATCTAGGATGGTCATTTGTCTCTAATTTGTTTACAACCAAATCTTTTCTCTTTCAATTTAATTAGTTTAATTTTAGTTCTAAAAACCAATTCACTTAATCAATCTTCGAATTTATTTTTATTGTCATTAGTTTAATTTTAGTCACGTTAGATAATCTTTGAAATAACACATATTCCACAAACTCCCTGTGTTCGATACCCACTTGCCACTATCTATATAGTTGTTATTGGGATTAAATTTGATTGTGAACCTCAACAACATCCAAGACATCCAGCGTCTTGCTCATCGACTCACTGATCAAGCAGTGGAACAGAACAAGCTGCCAAAACGCATCAGTGCTACCACTACTGCTGCTACTACTCCTACTACACCCAGTGACAACAAGCGGAAATGGGATGGGGATTCCAGTAAGGGATCAGTTTCCGTTCAGTCTCAAGCACAGCAGCGCAAGATTAATGACTACCAGAGTCCGAGTCAGCAATCATCAGGCAGTCAGGGGCAGGGTGGATATCGGGGAATTCACCCACTGTGTAACAGGTGCAACAGACATCACAGTGGTCAGTGTCGCAAGGGCCGCTGTCAAAGATGTCTCAAGATGGGTCACGAGGCCAAAGATTGTAGAAGCTCACGGCCAGCAAATCAGAAACAGCAACCGCAACCGCCAGCTCCACAAAACCAGCAGCAGCAGCAACAGCGAGGCAACATGGGATGCTTTCAGTGTGGTGCTGAAGACCATTTCAAAAGAGACTGCCCCCAGCTAAATCAGAATCAGAACAACAACAACCAAGGAAATGGGAACAACAATGGGGGTAACAACGACGACAATGGTGCTAGGGGACGTGTCTTCGTGATCGGTCAGGGTGAGTTCCTACTTGACGACATTTGTGTTACTGTTTTATTTTATTCGGGTGCCGATACTAGTTTCGTGTCTTTAAAAGTTAGTCAAATGCTTAACCGTATCCCAACACTTTTGAACACCGAGCACATAGTAGAACTAGCAAGCGGTAAAAGTTTAGAGGCCACACACATAGTTTAGGGTTGCAATCTTGTTCTTGCTGATCAGACCTTTTCTATCGACCTCATTCCTATCGTTCTGCGGAATTTCGGGACAAAATTCCAAACCAACATGGGGATGATGTGACACCCCAAGAAAAAAACCAGGAAACCACACAACTTAACTAACTTCCTTAGTAACTACGTGCTAAATTTCGGGACGAAATTTCTTTCAAGTTGGGGATGATGTGACAACCCGAACCTTCAAGATTAGTGTCGTCTAATCTCATAACTTTTAATCTGGTATTATTCCTATTGCACTACGTTTTACCACACGTTACAGTGAACGCTTGCTATTTGTTATTGTTCAACCTTAACGTCAACGAGAATCATTGTTCGTATTTGTATGTTTGGACCTTAGTTCTATTTCGGCCGCATCTTCACATATACACACACCGGCTAATACGAGCCCATATACGCATACCTGAACGTGATATGGGCTACCTATTCACAATTGGGTTTGGCCGAGCCCAAACAGGTTTTACTTTAGGGCCGGCTATTGGTCTGAGTTTTATGCGCACAACTTACCACTCCTTCTAATTTGATTGGAGCCCAACAATTTGTGTCATCTTTTGGTGTGTGGGCTTAGGCCCAGTTCGGTCAATCAATGATAAGCGACCCAAGTTTTGTTATTTATGGGCACGTAACAAGGAAATATATATGTACGTAACAAGGAATCATATAACAAACAAAACCCTACACCCTCTCCTTGATTGCGGACGACAACCGGAGAACCCCCCCTCCTGTTCGAGTTTACATCTTCAGCAATCGGGTTTCCGGTTAGTAGTTCTCATTTAGTAAATTCCACGTTTGTGTGGTAGTGAGTGGTTAGATGGTATTGGTCATGTGTTTATTGTACTGATCTTATATATATATGGGTTGTGTGTTATAGTTACGTTCTTGGCAATAGGAATCTTGGTTATTTGCATTAGTAAGAAATCATGGGCGCACTAGGGTTGGTAATCGGTTTGTTATTATGTGCTGTGTTCTTGTTAACTATTGGCTAGGGTTGCATAGTGTGATAAATTCGTGTGCTACTGTTTGTTAATGTGGAGGATAATAAATTGTTATATTGATTGTTATGTGCATAAGATATGCATATTTATAAACTGTTAATTTATATTATATGATGTGAGCAAGATCTTAACAACTAATTGCTAGAAAGGGGTATATGATGTCGGTTAGGTTGATCTAGTGTTGCTTCTCTTGAGTATATTTTGATAACTGTGGACATTAATTAGGAATGAATATATCTATTGGACCTTTACTGCATGATCAGATGATGCACATGGGATGTCAACATGTAATGAATATTACATGTGATGACAACAATGGATTTAATTGAATCAAGAATAAGAGTGGTCGACAACTTTTTCTTTTTTTTTCAATTCACTTCACATGCAAATCTTGCTTTTGGAATGATATAATTAATGCATTCAATGTTAACCAAAGACCACCCAAACGCATCTGATTTGGCCGCAATACATCGAACAGTGTAAACAATTAAAGGTTGGACTAAATTAATGAATGGGCCGACAATTCATGTAATCGCTCGGTATTGGGTCTCGCTTAATCACCGGGCCGCACACTCCTGTTGGTGGGCTGAAGGTGAATGGGGTTCATAGCTGGCCCAAATCGCATACATGGGTTTTGTGAGAATAATATTGACAATATAGGGATGTTTGTAATATGCTTGGGTCTGTGAATTTATATGTTGTTTAATTAGATGAGTTAGCTTATAATGGCTGCATATATTTGATTGATAAGGGTTTGAGGTTGAGAAATTTATATTTAGGCACTACAAAGATTTAATGACTATATCATACATCGATCTCGAAAAACAGTAGGATAATTATACATGATGCATTTGAATTTGGGGAGTTGGTTAGTGGGCCGAAGCCTTAATACACGTGGATCTAATTAACAGTGTTGGTATACACGTAGATATGTAGTGGGCCGGGACGGGTTAGGTACTTTTGATTGGGCTTGGTGCGAGTATAAAGTGTATGACATATTATTGTTACATGCATATTCGTGGGTATGAGTTGTGAACTGTTTATGTGAGTTAGTATGATTATGGAATTGTATTGTGAAAATACATATAAACTGAATACTCATTGTAACCTGTATGATAATGCGTGCCATATTTGCCTACCATATGTGGAAAATATACATCAAGTAAGTGAATTCTATGCAAACAAAACTAATTATTATTGGTAACCACACTAGGGTCCGGGTGACCAACGAGGAACAAGTAACCTTACGTAACATAATCTACTGAGCAAACCAGGTGAGTTCACACAGCCAAGGCATGGGGTTCCCAGGGTGGAAATGGGATTTGGATGATTTATTCGTGCATACTTAATTAATAGCACCTAATGATATGGTCCTTGGGTGAGGAAGAGTAATGATCAGAGCCGGCCCAATAAGCTTACAAGCCTAGGCCCAAGCCTAGGGCCACCAGATTTGAAGGGCCACCATTTTTCTAATAGGGTTTCCTTATACTAGGCCCATTATTTACAAAATAGATTAAGCCCAAATCTTATTGTACGTGATATCTATGTGATAAGTGATAACCCAGAAGGACAGAACGTGAAACTCAAAAGCGCGTGGAAAGAATCTTGATGTTAGGGCATGAAGATCGCTTACGATGGCTATGTAAACACGCAATGATGAACGATAATCATGGCATCCCAATTTCAATCCGCAACAGTAATCATGTCAGGTAACAATGGTTGATTTTTTTCTTTTTTTATATGAACTCGAATTCTGAAATCGAACACATTGGCAACTTCGATTTTGTGAAATCAGTTTCTGATTCGAAATAAGTTTTGTGATTTGAAGTACTCTGATTCAGTTTAGCAATTTAGTTTTGTGGTTGCCAAGTGGCTTGGAACCTGGAGGCTGGAACACATTGGGAGTTTGGCACTTTGACTCCTTTTTGGGAATTAATTTTGTGGCTCTCACTCAGGTTAGACATCCTCATTTGTTGATTTTAAGTTGTTGTTTAGGGAATTAGGGCTTATTTGTTGATTTCAATTTGTTGTTAGGCATTTAGGGCTTGTTTTATTATTTTAATTTGTTGTTTAGGGCTCATTGTTAATCTCTATAATAGATTTATATTTTTGCAATGTCGAATCGAATCTGAACTTTTAAATCCGGTTATGCAAAAAGGAAAAAAAAAGATTAAGAGGAAGCTTTAATCGAATCACATTCATAAAGTTTATTTCATTAAACATGTGTTGGCTCAACTTTGAAGTAATCGAACATATTATTTCTTAAATATTAGTTTTTCAAACTTGAAAGCACACCACACTCGTTATATATTTGTATAACTTTCAAAAAAAAAAAAAAATTAACTACGCCAGTTATAAACTTTTCAGTTTATAATTGCCGGTCCCAAGTCCGGGTAAAGGAGGAGGGTTTTGTTATTAAATATGTTGAAAAGGAAAGTTTTGTAAAAGGGCCTCCACTTTGTAGTTCGCTTAGGGCCTCCAAAAACGTAGGAACGGCTCTGGTAATGATAAGATACGGCTAGACTAGTATACCAATTGAACTGATCTTCGCACACACGCCAGGGGTTGGCCGCGATATTATGACTAATCATTCGCATACATGCCTTGGGAAGGCCGCGAACTATACATACTAAAGCTTCGCAAGTATGCCAGGGTGGCCGCGATACAAATATACATAGTCTAGGATATTTGGGAGTATTACCCCAAATCTTCGCATACATGCCGAGAGGGCCGCGATGGAAACTAATACCAGACATAACTTAACGAATGAACATAATGCTACTCATACTATTACAATTACTGAACTGTACACCGTGAACTCGCTCAACTAGTTGTTGACTCTCTGCTGCATGCCTTGTAGGACCTTAGGTACTTATGGAGCTTGCACAAGGAGGAGCAGGTCGTTGTGGGCATGGATCGTGAATGCTGGTTAACGTTTATGACATTACACACTTAATACTTATGTTTGGGTTTTTACATTTATGCTTCCGCTACACTTGATTATGTTGGTTTTGAAAACACCTTTCGTATTGTTGAATATCGATTACTACTTATTTACATGTTCAATATGATTGGTGGCTTGATCCTGGTCATGTCACGCCTCCAAGCGGTGGTACACCGCGTGTGGATTTTTGGGGGTGTGACAAAATCCTTAAAAGTTTCAGCTTAAAATTCGGACTAAAAGTGAGAAAAATGGACCTTCGAAGTGGTTCCGCTTGAACGGACCATTTTTTTGATTCCGCTCGAATTTGATTGTTTTGCTTGAAAATTTCAAGCGAAATCTGCTATTTCGCTTGAAAGACCTGTGATTCCGCTTCAATCATCCTATTCCGCTTGAAAGTATTTCAAGCGAAATCAGTGTTTTAATTCGACGTTTGATTCCGCTCCAAATCATCCTGATTCCGCTTGAATTTCAAGCGAAATCAGGTCATTTTGTTGAATTGCTTATTCCACTTGAAGTTTGTTGTTTCAGGGCTATTCCGCTTGAACCTGAATTTGGTAATTCCGCTCGAGAAGACAGTTTGGGAGATTTCGCTTGAACTTGATTTCATGATGAGTGAAGAATTTTTTAACGCGTTCGCCACATCTTCGGTTACTCCGGCTTCGATTGCTCAAAACATGAATCTGGAAAACGAAACCGGAACAACACAAAAACCCCCGAAACTAATGAGCATTGAGGAGTACTATGGATGGAAAGATTGGTTCGAGAACTGGGTTCAGGCTAACCATCTAAGATCATGGGAGTGCATTTTTAAGAGATATGTTCTACCTCGTACTGAACTGTAAACTGAAAAACAAATCTCAGAGTTTAATGATCAAGAACGAGAAATGTACAGAGCTGAAAAGATGATGATTAGTTTGCTTCAGCAAGCAATCAAAGAAGACATCTTTGTATTACTTCAGCATGACAAAACTTCAAAATCGATTTGGGATGCTCTGAAAGTCAAGTTTGAGGGTAGTGAGAATATGATCAAGAGTAAAAAGGCACTGCTCAAGAAAGAATTTGATCTTTTTACAAGTTTGCCCGTAGAAGATACAAAGAAGCTAATTGAAAGATACTGCCACTTAGTTCGATCCATGTCGATGCTAAGCATAACCAAAGATCGTGAAGAGTGGGTAGACAAGTTAGCTGACGCTTTGCCACAGAAAGAGTGGGGAACTTACTTGATGATTATGAAGAACACTGGGGTTTATGATGGGTTAACGATTTCTCAGTTTATTGAGAAGATAGAGGGTCAGGATATGGAACAGCAAAAGATTGCGAGGATGACAAATCCAAGTGGTCAACAAGATGTGAAAATGTACTACAAAGGCAGTATTCCAGAAGTTGAAAGAAGCCCGAAGATTCAAACTGCTTTTAGTGCTGGAGACTCATCTGAAAAAGTTGATCAAAGTTCAAACAAAAGCAGTGGTTTTTCTTCATATCCAAGTGTTAATCCAAAAGAAACAACATCAAGCTTTCAGCATCAAAGTTCAAAAACGGGAAATGGTTGTGTGATACAATGCAACATTGCGTTGAATCTTCCAGATGGACAAAGCTTTTCTGAAGAGGTTGCAAAAGATCACATGGCGTTACTTGGTTCCGTGCTCCTATATTATGAAAGCTTGGTTGCAGGACGGATCGAGAATCCTATGCTCACAAAGGAGGATTACGATCAGATAGACGCTGAAGAGATGGAGCTCATGGACATCAAATGGTGTCTAGCTAGTGTCCTAAGAAGAGCCGAGAAGTTCAAATTGATTACCGAAAGAAATGACTTTCTTGATGCACATGTTTCTACTTTAGGTTTTGATAAATCTAAAGTTACTTGTTTTAAATGCAGGGAGAAAGGTCATTTCAAGAGGGAATGCAAGAATAGAGAAGCGAATGACGCAAAGAATCCGTTTGGAAAAGATGACTACTACCGGAAAGCCATATACCAACAAGTTGATCAGCAACAACAACAAGAACACAAGTGGCTCATGGTAGAAAAATGATAGAGGATTCAAAAAGAGCATGTCTAGGGAATCAAGAAAACTTTAACTGGAACTTTCAGGATAATGAAAGATTACCAGAAGGTTTCAGCTGGGATATGTTTACAGATGAGAAAGGAGATTTTAAAGCTTTCATTGCTAAGATTGTGAAAGAACCTGATATGTTTACTAAGTGGATGAAATCTATTGGAGTTATTGTGAAGAATGAAGAAGAAAAGTCTATTTCATCAGAAGAATGTTCACAGAGTTCAGATGAAAGTGTACAAAGTGATGAAAGTTCAGAAAGAGAAGCTGTTTTTGATCAAACACCATCTGATTCTGGTTCTTCGGATGATAATTCTGTAAAATCAATTGAGTTTGATCAGTCACCGACTGATGACAGTAGTGACGATGAAGAAGAAAGACATATTAATGTTGCAAAATCTCATCTTTCTCCTGAAAGTTTTCATTTTTATTTTGCAGATTGCTTGGAGAAGCTGAAGGAGAGAAGAGCAGCAAAAGAGCAAAAGCATATGAAGCCTGAAAATGTTACTCAAGAAGATGAGACTGTTCAAAATGATGAAGTTAAAAGTGTTGCTGAGGAGATTGTTGAATCAGAAAAGACAAATGAAGCAGAAAAGGTGGTTGAAGTTGAGAAAATCATCGAAGTAGAAAAGATTGTAGAAGTCATCAAACCTTGCACAAAGTGTTTAGAACCATGCAAGGAATGTGCAGCGAAAGATGAGAAGTTGGCTGAGCTTGTGAAAATGAAGGAACTGTTACTGTTCAAACTCAATTACGTGAAAGAATCTTATGATGTTTTGAACAGAACAGTGACTGGTCTTCAAAAGACAAACTCCGAAAAAGAAGATGCTTTGACAATGATGAATGCTACAATGATGACAAAACAAAAGGCAATCAATCATTACATTGAAGAAAATGCTGAACTGAAGCAAGAGTTGGAAAAGGAGAAAATTGAAAATGAGAGGATCAGACGTTTATTACAAAGTTATTCTAGTTCTGATTATCTTATTGATCGAATTTATCCGACTGTTGCAGGTTTTGAAGCATTCAAAGTCGACAAGCCAAAGAAGAAAGATACTGGTAAGAAACCGACTGTTAGCTATAACAAGTGTCCGCCTCCAATCTGGGAATGTTATTATCCCAGAAAGCCAAATGAGGAGCAAGTCCAAAAAGCAATCAATATAAAGTTAAAAACCAAAACAACTGATGGATTACCAGAAAACATTGACGTCACGTTCACCTCGTCTGACACTGATCATGAGTTCGAGTTAATCAAAAAGGTGGTCGATCAGGTGTTGGATACTGATGAGGAGTCTGAGTCAAAGTCTAAGTCTGGAGGGTCAAGTTCATCAGTCAACAGTAAAAAATCATCGGTTAAACGGGTTTACAGTAAAGAGTTTTTGTTATCAAAATCGAATTTGAATGATGAAACATTCGAAGTAGTTTATACTTTGAATGATTCTGACAAATTATATTATAACAAAGAGTTTCCTATAAGAAGTGTCAAAACGGAAATGATTAACAAGACTTTCAAACTAATAGAAATTAATATTCCTGAATTGAAAGTTTTGAAAAATCTTGAAAAATCTAAATAATATACTTCAAGAGTTCAACAGAGATTAAACAAGAAAAAGGGTTACAATTCTGGTTCTGGTTTTCAAAAGAAACCAAACCATAATGGTAGCTACAATGTGACACTTCGGATTTTCCCGGACAACCTTTCGATGTAGCATGTGTGTACGTAAACTATTAAAGTGAAAAATTATGAATTGCTTGTTATTACGTGTTGGGTGCATATGTGTACGTATAGATATATATATATATGAGCCGAAACCTCAACCCGACTCGAGACCCGGAGTGGTCTCGAGTGAACAATGAACGTGGGCCGGCTTGGGCCGGTTAGGGCCTTGCGACCGAGAACCCAACCCGGAAACCCCTAAGCCCACTCGTGGCATTATATAAATCAACCCTCCCCTCCCTTAACCATTTTTACAACACTCTCCCTCACTCACTCCTTCTTCCTCACTAAGACCCTAAAACCCTAACCAAGATCACCTCCCTCTCCTCTCCTTTTCCCTCTCGGATCAACCAACAACAAGAACACCTCGGCTCTAGCTCGGAATCACCAACCGGAAGCTCACTCATCGATCCATCATACCCTCACACCTTGAATCTCTATCGGTTAGTGTTATTATGTTCACTAGGTGTTTGTTACATAGATGATAAATTGCCTTGAAATGTTTGCATGATTATTGGTTATTTAGTTGACATTGTTGATTGTTACTCTTGTTTGAGAAAATAGAGTGCTTTCCGGTTGTTACAATGGTTGGTTAGATGTTTCGGATCATGTTAATAAATAAAAGGATATGTTATATTGTTTAGGTTGAATGGTTCTTGTATTCCGAATGATATTAAGGGTTTGGTTAGAGGGTTTATACATAAATTTTGGGTTGTTTATTGATGAATGTGGTTTGAATGTTGTTTGAATATGAAGAACATGGTTGAAGATCATAAAATATTTTGAATATGCTTTGTTTGATCCGATTTAGACATAATTTGGACAAGAAAACATGTTTAGTGGGGATAGTACACTGTTACATGAAAATGCAATTCTATTGGTCAGTACATTGCAGGTTCTAGAAGGTTTGTTGTGCACGTAATCGCGGTTGCGAGTCGTAACCTTTGGTTGCGACTCGAGACCACATCAAGCTTTGTCGAGACCTCCCAGTTGCGAGTCGCAATCAACGCGTATCGAATTCGGTTGCGAGTCGTAACCAAAACGTGATGAACCGAGACCCCTGTTGCGAGTCGGAACCTCTGGTTGCGAGTCGTAACCAAAGCGTGATGAACCGAGACCTCGATTGCGAGTCGTAACCTCGGTTGCGAGTCGCAACCACCCTTGTCTCGACTGGGCTATTTTGGTGTTATTGGGCTTTGACTGTTGGGCTTACTGTTGACTGGGCTGCATGTTTGTCACTGCTGATTATATGTTAGGGCTGACCCAATAACCCAACTGTTTGTGTACGCATGTTATACGTATTTGCTATATGTGCTTGCCATACGTGTTCGCTATGTGTTTACTTGTACCCGACTTGACCCATATTTGGTAACCATGTTAGGACGTGGTGACCAACATACTTGACCGGGTAAAATAATCTACCGAGCAACCCAAGGTGAGTTCACAACTTAAAAGCATGCGTCCCGGTGGTTTGGGACACGAGACTAAAACAACCCTATCCCCTTGTAAAGGGGATACCATTTACATTCCTTCCCTAGTTACTGGGAACAAACTTACTTTTCCTTCCCTTGTATTGGGAAACCTTTTAGTTAATTACTGTTTATACGGAATGCAACCAACGGCACTAAACGCAACTCTATCACTCAAGTCCCTACTACATAATACCGATTAGTCGCCGGGGCCAGGCGAACGGGTTATTAGTTGATAGCGCTATTTAGGTTTTACCAACCTCACACCGTGCCATGGTATGGGATCGGTCGTGAACTAATGTACTCAGGCATCCGTCAATGATGATAGAATATTGACATCGGGGCATCCTGCGGAAACGCAAACGGTTACCTAGTGTTCGGTATTGGAAAAAAAAAACAGTTTAGTCGCTTACTTTTGGGGTAGCTCCCCATGGCATGTATAAACGGATAAATTAACTGGTGAAACAAGTTTTTGGTAATTAAAACTGGACAACTAGTGAACTCACTCAGCATTATTGTTGACCCCTTACTGCATGCTTTGCAGGTGGCCAGTGACTGGAGCAGCTGCTTGGAATGTGTAGTGGTCGTCTGCCCGTGTGTTGGGCATTTATCATGCTTACCTTATGAACATTGTTTAAAACTGTTAAATTATGCTTCCGCTACTTTTTTTTACTCTGAACCTAAGACATTGAACTCTAAACTTAACACTTGCTAATCGTATGGTTAGTAAGCACTATTTGGATATTAAATTTAATTATTCAGTATGATTGGTGGCTGGATCCTGGTCAGTCACGCCCTCGAAGCGGGTGTTATCCGCAGGTGGATTTTGGGGGTGTGACAGATTGGTATCAGAGCCATTGGTTATAGTGAACTTGGTTTTAAAAAGGGGAAAATCTTTTTGAGAAAAACCAGACTATAACCCGTGACTCATGACGACACTACACTCCAAGTGCAAGGCTCGACTTATCTGACCTCATAGCTCGGACCCATATTTACTTGCTTATCTGTCTTATGCTTTCTGCTCTACTATACGTACTAGTTTGCCTGATTAGATAGATACGCCTCCACTCTTCTATCTTATTCTCGCTATATTACGACACCACACTCATACTATGTTTTCTGGTTATGAAGACAATGAGTGGACGCGGACGAGGAAACGTCAACATGACTCAGGCCCAGTTCACTAACCTGCTCAACACGGTGGCTGCAGCTTTCGCAGCTCACCCTATAGGTAAGCTCGTTTTTTTAGGATGTTTAGATCCTACCGCCACATCGTCTTTTCGCCTCTAAACCTATTTCGCTTCACTCCTCACAACAGGTCAGCCTGCGCCTGTGCAACCACGTGTTTGTACTTTCAAGACCTTCATGGATTGTAAGCCTCTTCCATTCAGTGGCACTGAGGGTGCCATAGGTCTCCTGCACTGGATCGAGAAGGTCGAAGCTGTCTTCGCTGTCTGCGAGTGTCCCCCTGCTAATTGGGTGAAGTTTGCTACTGGTACTCTTGAGGGAAGCGCACTTTCATGGTGGAAGGCGCAAATTCAAATGCTTGGTTTGGAGACTGCTAACGCTACTGCATTGGAAGATTTTAAGGATATGATCAAGGAAGAGTACTGTCACAGGGATGACATCCACAAACTCGAGGACGAGTACTATGAACTCAAGATGGTTGGGTCAGAGATTGAGACCTACACCAAGCTGTCCAACGACTATGCTGCTCTTTGTCCAAACATGTCCCGACCCATGTACCGAAGGATCGAATTGTACATCAAGGGTTTAGTCCCAGAAATCAGGAGCCATGTGACCTCAGCTAACCTCACTGCCATACAGCCCGTGGTTCGTCTTGCCCACAAACTCACTAACCAGGCTGTGGAAGAGGGCAGGTTGCCCAAAAGGATCAGTGCTACGGAAGGAACTTCTAGTGATGGTAAACGAAAGTGGGATGGAAATCAGGGCAAAGATGCTAACTCTACTCAGGCCCCAGCCCAGCAAAGGAAAACTGACAACAACAAGGGCACTCAGCAACAGGGTGGCTACCGGGGAAGCTACCCTAAGTGCAACAAGTGTAACAGGCACCACAATGGGGCATGTAACAAGGGTCATGTCAGCGATGCCATAAGATGGGGCACGAAGCCAAGGATTGTAGAAGTCAGTTCCCAGCCAGGCAGAATCAGCAACAACCCCAACAGCAACAGCAGCAGGGAAACAACCGGGCATGTTTTAAATGCGGGGCAACAGGGCACATGCGAAAGGATTGCCCTGAACTGAATCAGAATCGCAACAACAATCAGGGAGCTGGGAACAACGAGCAAAACAACAATGCTGGGAATGCAAGGGGAAGAGCTTTCGTGATTGGAGCTGGAGAAGCAAGGAACGACCCCAACGTCGTGGCGGGTAAGTTCCTACTTGATGATCGTTATGTTTCTGTGTTATTTGATTCCGGTGCTGATGCCAGTTATGTATCCCTTCGCATTAGTAAGAAACTTAAGCACTCGCCTGCATTATTAAGTTCTAAGCACATCGTCGAGATAGCTAATGGTAAGAACATCGAGGCCACGCAAGTGATCCACGACTGCACACTAGAATTGTCTGGCCACACGTTTAGTATCGATCTTTTCCCTGTCAAACTTGGAAGCTTCGACGTCGTCATTGGTATGGATTGGCTATCCAAACATCGCGCTGAGATCCTCTGTCAAGAGAAAGCAGTTCGTATACCTCGTCGTTCTGGCCAACCCCTCATCATCAAAGGCAACAAAGGTGGAGAAGTCACAGGCATTATCTCGCTCCTGAAAGCCCAGAAGTGTTTACAAAAGAGGCACACCGCTATCCTAGCACTTGTCACCGACACCCACGAAAAGGAAAAGAGGATTGAAGATTTCCCTGTAGTACGTGACTATCCCGAGGTATTTCCTGAGGAACTGCCCGGACTCCCTCCCCACCGTCAGGTCGAATTCCAAATCGAGCTAGCTCCCGGAGCAGCACCCATAGCTCGTGCACCGTACCGTCTAGCCCCTGCAGAACTGAAGGAACTCTCTACGCAACTACAGGAACTTTTGGATAAAGGATTTATCCATCCTAGTTCATCACCCTGGGGAGCACCAGTACTCTTTGTCAAGAAGAAGGATGGCACATTCCGAATGTGCATTGACTACCGTGAGTTGAACAAGGTTACCATCAAGAATCGTTACCCCCTCCCGCGTATTGACGACCTATTCGATCAGTTGCAAGGATCGAGCTACTATTCTAAGATCGACCTGCGATCAGGCTATCATCAATTGAGAGTACATGACGAAGATATCTCTAAGACTGCGTTTAGGACCCGTTATGGTCACTATGAATTTCTCGTTATGCCTTTCGGAATGACCAACGCGCCAGCAGTGTTCATGGATCTTATGAACCGCGTATGTAAGCCTTACCTCGACAAATTCGTGATTGTGTTTATCGACGACATCCTGATTTATTCGAAAAGTCAAGAGGAGCATGAACAACACCTACGCCTTATTCTGGAACTCCTTCGCAACGAGCAGCTGTACGCCAAATTCTCTAAATGTGACTTCTGGCTTCGAGAAGTCCATTTCCTCGGCTATGTAGTTAATAAGAACGGAATTCATGTTGACCCAGCTAAGATTGAATCAATAAAGAACTGGTCTACGCCTAAGACTCCCACTGAAGTTCGCCAATTCTTGGGTTTGGCAGGCTACTACCGCAGATTCATTCAGGGATTCTCAAAGATTGCACAACCCCTCACGACTCTTACTCAGAAAGGCGTCGCCTACAAGTGGAATGAAGCACAGGAATCTGCTTTTCAGAGGCTTAAGGATAACCTCTGTAGCGCTCCTATTCTCTCGTTGCCTGAAGGCACTGACGACTTTGTGGTTTACTGCGATGCGTCTATCCATGGGCTCGGTTGCGTGTTAATGCAACGCGAGAAAGTTATTGCCTACGCCTCACGACAACTCAAGACACACGAAAGGAACTACACTACACATGATTTGGAACTGGGAGCAGTGATCTTTGCTCTTAAGATATGGAGACATTACCTGTACGGTACCAAGTGCACTATTTACACCGATCACAGGAGTCTCGAGCATATCTTTAGGCAAAAGGAATTAAATATGCGACAGCGCCGCTGGGTCGAACTCTTGAATGACTACGAATGCGCCATCAAGTACCATCCGGGCAAGGCCAATGTCGTGGCAGACGCCCTCAGCCGAAAGGACACTATACCAAAGCGCGTGCGAGCATTGCAACTTACCATCCAGTCTAACCTCCCTACCCAGATCCGAAATGCTCAAGTGGAAGCGTTGAAACCGGAAAACATCAGGGCTGAGTCTCTGCGAGGGTCGAGACAGCAATTAGAACAGAAGGAAGATGGCGTCTACTATGTAGCAGGGCGCATTTGGGTTCCACTCTATGGAGATTTACGTGAACTCGTGATGGACGAAGCCCACAAGTCCCGCTACTCAGTACATCCTGGTTCGGACAAGATGTACCACGACTTGAAGACTACGTATTGGTGGCCTGGTATGAAGACCCACATAGCAACATACGTCAGCAAATGTTTGACTTGCGCAAGAGTCAAGACAGAATACCAGAAGCCAGCAGGTCTACTCCAACAACCAGAAATCCCGAAATGGAAATGGGAGCAAATTTCCATGGATTTTGTTACAGGGCTACCTAGGTCTCAACGCGGAAATGATACTATTTGGGTAATAGTAGATCGATTGACCAAGTCCGCACACTTTCTGGCTATTAAGGAAACAGACAAGTTTTCTACCTTGGCGGAGATTTACTTAAAGGAAGTAGTTTCGAGGCACGGGGTGCCAACCTCAATTATTTCCGACCGAGACGCTCGTTTTACTTCGGAGTTGTGGCAAGCTATGCACAAATCCTTTGGCTCACGTTTGGACATGAGCACCGCTTATCACCCGCAAACGGATGGACAGTCCGAACGAACCATCCAGACTCTAGAAGACATGCTTAGAGCGTGTGTGATCGATTTTGGCAAGAACTGGGAGAAGCATCTACCGCTAGTAGAGTTCTCCTACAACAACAGCTACCACACTAGTATTCAGGCAACACCTTTTGAGGCATTGTACGGTCGTAAATGCCGGTCACCTCTTTGCTGGGCAGAAATCGGTGATAGCCAAATCACGGGCCCAGAGATGGTGGTAGATACAACGGAAAAGATTGCCCAGATCAGACAACGCATGGCGGCAGCTCGTGACCGTCAGAAGAGTTACGCTGATAAGCGTAGGAAACCATTGGAATTCCAGGTCGGTGACCGGGTTCTACTTAAAGTCTCACCCTGGAAGGGTGTGGTTCGCTTTGGCAAACGGGGCAAGCTTAATCCGCGATACATTGGACCATTCGAAATTACCGAGAAGATCGGTAAAGTTGCTTATAGATTGAACTTGCCTGAAGAACTGAGCGCGGTACACAACGTATTTCACGTATCTAATCTGAAGAAGTGTCTGTCAGATGAAACGCTCGTAATTCCTTTCAAGGAACTAACTATTGACGAACAGCTACACTTTACTGAGGAACCAATCGAGATCACGGATCGAGTGATCAAAACCCTCAAACGTAGCCAGATACCTCTTGTACGAGTCCGTTGGAACTCGCGACGCGGCCCAGACTATACCTGGGAGCGGGAAGACCAGATGAAGCACAAGTATCCCCAGATGTTCCCAAACGAAAACCCCAGCACTGAAGCTACAACCGAATTTCGGGACGAAATTCCAAACTAACGGGGGGATGATGTGACACCCCGTTGAAACGCTTTTACTTACACTAGCTTGACAGTGGCTGCCTTAACTTTCGGGACGAAAGTTCTTAAAACTTGGGGATAATGTGACACTTCGGATTTTCCCGGACAACCTTTCGATGTAGCATATGTGTACGTAAACTATTAAAGTGAAAAATTATGAATTGCTTGTTATTACGTGTTGGGTGCATATGTGTACGTATATATATATATATATATATATATATATATATATATGTGTGTGTGTGTGAGTTATATATGAGCCGAAACCTCAACCCGACTCGAGACCCGGAGTGGTCTCGAGTGAACAATGAACGTGGGCCGGCTTGGGCCGGTTAGGGCCTTGCGACCGAGAACCCAACCCGGAAACCCCTAAGCCCACTCGTGGCATTATATAAATCAACCCTCCCCTCCCTTAACCATTTTTACAACACTCTCCCTCACTCACTCCTTCTTCCTCACTAAGACCCTAAAACCCTAACCAAGATCACCTCCCTCTCCTCTCCTTTTCCCTCTCGGATCAACCAACAACAAGAACACCTCGGCTCTAGCTCGGAATCACCAACCGGAAGCTCACTCATCGATCCATCATACCCTCACACCTTGAATCTCTATCGGTTAGTGTTATTATGTTCACTAGGTGTTTGTTACATAGATGATAAATTGCCTTGAAATGTTTGCATGATTATTGGTTATTTAGTTGACATTGTTGATTGTTACTCTTGTTTGAGAAAATAGAGTGCTTTCCGGTTGTTACAATGGTTGGTTAGATGTTTCGGATCATGTTAATAAATAAAAGGATATGTTATATTGTTTAGGTTGAATGGTTCTTGTATTCCGAATGATATTAAGGGTTTGGTTAGAGGGTTTATACATAAATTTTGGGTTGTTTATTGATGAATGTGGTTTGAATGTTGTTTGAATATGAAGAACATGGTTGAAGATCATAAAATATTTTGAATATGCTTTGTTTGATCCGATTTAGACATAATTTGGACAAGAAAACATGTTTAGTGGGGATAGTACACTGTTACATGAAAATGCAATTCTATTGGTCAGTACATTGCAGGTTCTAGAAGGTTTGTTGTGCACGTAATCGCGGTTGCGAGTCGTAACCTTTGGTTGCGACTCGAGACCACATCAAGCTTTGTCGAGACCTCCCAGTTGCGAGTCGCAATCAACGCGTATCGAATTCGGTTGCGAGTCGTAACCAAAACGTGATGAACCGAGACCCCTGTTGCGAGTCGGAACCTCTGGTTGCGAGTCGTAACCAAAGCGTGATGAACCGAGACCTCGATTGCGAGTCGTAACCTCGGTTGCGAGTCGCAACCACCCTTGTCTCGACTGGGCTATTTTGGTGTTATTGGGCTTTGACTGTTGGGCTTACTGTTGACTGGGCTGCATGTTTGTCACTGCTGATTATATGTTAGGGCTGACCCAATAACCCAACTGTTTGTGTACGCATGTTATACGTATTTGCTATATGTGCTTGCCATACGTGTTCGCTATGTGTTTACTTGTACCCGACTTGACCCATATTTGGTAACCATGTTAGGACGTGGTGACCAACATACTTGACCGGGTAAAATAATCTACCGAGCAACCCAAGGTGAGTTCACAACTTAAAAGCATGCGTCCCGGTGGTTTGGGACACGAGACTAAAACAACCCTATCCCCTTGTAAAGGGGATACCATTTACATTCCTTCCCTAGTTACTGGGAACAAACTTACTTTTCCTTCCCTTGTATTGGGAAACCTTTTAGTTAATTACTGTTTATACGGAATGCAACCAACGGCACTAAACGCAACTCTATCACTCAAGTCCCTACTACATAATACCGATTAGTCGCCGGGGCCAGGCGAACGGGTTATTAGTTGATAGCGCTATTTAGGTTTTACCAACCTCACACCGTGCCATGGTATGGGATCGGTCGTGAACTAATGTACTCAGGCATCCGTCAATGATGATAGAATATTGACATCGGGGCATCCTGCGGAAACGCAAACGGTTACCTAGTGTTCGGTATTGGAAAAAAAAAAACAGTTTAGTCGCTTACTTTTGGGGTAGCTCCCCATGGCATGTATAAACGGATAAATTAACTGGTGAAACAAGTTTTTGGTAATTAAAACTGGACAACTAGTGAACTCACTCAGCATTATTGTTGACCCCTTACTGCATGCTTTGCAGGTGGCCAGTGACTGGAGCAGCTGCTTGGAATGTGTAGTGGTCGTCTGCCCGTGTGTTGGGCATTTATCATGCTTACCTTATGAACATTGTTTAAAACTGTTAAATTATGCTTCCGCTACTTTTTTTTACTCTGAACCTAAGACATTGAACTCTAAACTTAACACTTGCTAATCGTATGGTTAGTAAGCACTATTTGGATATTAAATTTAATTATTCAGTATGATTGGTGGCTGGATCCTGGTCAGTCACGCCCTCGAAGCGGGTGTTATCCGCAGGTGGATTTTGGGGGTGTGACATACAAAAAGAAAGGATTGGGTTTTACACCACCAGAAAATTACAAAAATGACAAAATTTCAAAAATAAACACAAAATTTGTTTCAGGAGGAAGTGCAGAAGAAGAACAGAAGAAACCATTCTGGAAACAATCTAACCAGGAGTTTCTTGTTGAAAAGAAAAGGATAGGAACTGGAGTGTTTCATCCAAAAGATACTCGAACTTGTTTCAAATGCAAGGAAGTTGGTCATATTGCATCAGTTTATTCCCAAATGACAAAACCAAAACAGGGAGTATCTGAAAAACTGAAAGGAAAAGTTGTCGATGTTGAACCATCAACCGAAAAATTTAAAATTTTTGAAAACTCAACTTATGAGGTTGGTGAGTGTTCTAAAAAGAATTTTTATAAAAAGAAAGCTAAAGACAACCAAGTGTGGGTTGTTAAGAAGTGTGATGAAAAAGTCGGCGATGATTCTGGTTCCACAAAGCCAGAAGAGCCACAAGTTGAGACAAAAGAGGTAAAATCTGTGTCGTCAGTGAATGATGATGAGTTTCCATCACTGAAGTTTGAGAAGATTAAACAGAAAGTTGGTAAAGTTGAGATCTCGGATCAATTTTACTCCAAGAAGAATGAGCTTGATGTCGAGAAAGTTTTCAATGGAAATGTTAAGAAAATTTTTGCGAAAATGCTTGATGGAAAAGTAAAAGGGGTTAAAGATTTTTACACAACAAAGAAAGCAACTTTTAACCCAACTGAACAAGAGCTAAAAGAGCTAAAAACACCCAAGATTGGTCAGACTTGGGTGGAAATTCTTTTCCCTTGAAAATCAGGACTATGCCAGAGATCCCAAGTTTGTAATAGTGGATCAGGAATCAACATCTTTCTTGATAATTGAATTTGTGAGTGAATTTTAATGATGTTTAAATTTTACAGGTTAAGTGTGACTTGCCGGAGCTTCCAGGTTGGTAAGTGAGAAGCAGGAATCGGCATCCTCATTGGTAAAATGGTTTGTGTAGATGTTTTATTCCTACATGTGGTTATATATTTTGGATATACTTACAAGTGGTAAGAGATTGGATCTTACAAGTGATTAATCAAGGTCGTTAGTTTGAACTTAATGAAATCCTCATATAAGTGTTTGAATGAACAAGATGATGAACCAGTCCCTACAAGTGGTTAAAAAAAACTCATTTACCGGAAAATTATTTTGATTAAAACAAACTTAAGTGTTTTGAAATCATAATGAGAAAATGGTTTGTTGAAAGGGGGAGTTCAGTTTGTTTATGCCGAGTGAATGGCGAATTGAAACGATTCGATATCAGTTTGTCAATTTTCTTGTATAGTTTGTTTTTCATATTTTTTAAGTTGGTCAAGAGCTTAGTTTGTTTTCAAATTTCTTTTAATGTGTTTGCATTTTAGGGGGAGTAAGAAAATTTCAGAAAATCCAAAAACATTAGAAAATTTGAAAAAGAAAAAGCCAAAAACATGATAAAATAAAAAATGAGTTTTGTTGTGAAAAAGAGGAAATGATAGTACATCAGTGGACTGTCACAACATGCTAAAGAAATGGAAAGTTAAAATGTGGTAAACAATCTCACTGCGGATATGCCAGTAGGTTTTTGCACATTTAGTAGATTGTGACGAGATATAAACTTAAAATTTCAAACTTGCTTATTTCGTGGGGAACAACTTCTTGGATATATAGGTAACCCCTGAAATCTTTTTCGAAAGGTCCCTCTTTCTGAGATACTAGGTCTTTATACTCAGTGATATTTGGGGTATTATTCCGGGACTTCTGTTGAATGGAAATTCTGACCTAGTCCCCGTATAATACTTTCTGCAAATGCTTTGAAATATAAGCTCGCCCTCAGCAAATTAATGAAACAATAAAATTGATAGTCATTGCTGTTGAAACAAAAGATCCTCTAAAGGGGACACACCTAAAGTCGAACCGTCATCTCTCTGCTGAACGGAAGTTCTGACCTGAGCTCTCACGGTTTCGCATCTAACCCCTTTACAGATATCATCTAGGTATACTCACCTGTAAGACTGAATATTGGGATCTGGATACGGGAGTATATTCAAGTAGTGGGACACACGAATAAGTTTAAGCTCATTAAGACATTAATATCGTATCTCGGATCAGTTGAACTTTGTGTGAAAATTTAAGTGAACCAATATACTGACAATCTAGGTGAATTGTTTAAAACTTAAAATGAAATGAAGCTTAACGGTGTTAGTGATTTGTCTCAAAAACTGATATGATCCTCTTACACAAACTCACAAAAATAGTGTCTGTAAATATTTCTTTACTGCATTACATTTCTCTTATTTCAAAAAATCCAAAAAGATTTTTAGTGTGTTTCAGCATAAATTTTGGAAAATTCAAAAAGATTTTCGACAACTGGTATTGAAAAGCTGATTTTCAAAATTCCGAGTGCTAAACATGATGACCAATTTGTGAGGGGGAGTTTGTTCTTAAATGAATGTGTTTTTATACAAATTTACATGTGGTTCATCAGAGGTTTGTTTTGATTTGAGGGAGAGTTTGAGTTATTGCATACATATTGAGAATTAAATGAAGAATTTATTGTGAGGTAGAGATTGTGCAGATAGCCTGAGCTGAACGTGAGCCAGGTGACGATCTTGGAACAATGTCAAAGCTGAGTGTTAGTAGGGCCAGGTCGATCGATCCTGAAAAGCTTGTGATTAGAGAGCCAGGTTCCGATACTTGAGAATTCTGAATTGAAGAATAGAGCTAGGAGATCTTGGGAAGTGAGCCAGACTACGATCCTGAAGCAGATGTTGCTGATGAACTTAAGGAATGCCAGCACATTGTTAGGGGGAGTCTGCTGATGCTGATTGAAAGAGTGAAGCCCAGAGACTGATCAAGACTGAAGATGAGAAGACTCGACACGAACGACTCGTCAACATCTGAGGGGGAGTCTGTTAGTGCAGGCATCTGTCGACTTCGTCTTGTATCGAGTCTTAGACTAGATAGGATAAATCAGGTCGCGTTTTACGAGAAAATAGTAAAGTTTAGTGTCATTCAAGCTGATTTCGCTTGAAAGTGCTCATGGTAGTTTCAAGCGAAATCATAAGTCTTGATTCCCCTTGAGTTGTACTGTAAAGGTTTCGCTTGAAGTGATGATTCCGCTTGAGCATGTTCAAGCAGAATCAGAGGGTCTATAAATAGTGTGTCCGAGCGAAATCAGTAAGATAGTCGTGACATTTGTGAATTTCCATACCGAGGTGCTGCCGGTGTGAGATTTGATTGTACTCAGTGTTAGATCAATCTAATATGTGTTTAAAGTGATATTCAAGCTGTGTCTACCTTTGTTTCTTGTTTTAAGCTTATGCTTATTAGCTTATATAAGCTAATTTCAAGAAGCTTATGGGTTGATGGTTTTTTAGCATATTTGAATAAGCTTATTTGAACAAGATGATTTTTTACTCATTTGCCCTCAAATGATGGATTAACTCATTTGAATATGATACACACAATGGTATTATACCCCTTCCCATAATACACAATGGATTAACTCCTTGTAGAATATAAGCTAATCCAAACACTTAAAAATAGCTTATCAAATGAAAGAAAATAAGCAT
Organism: Helianthus annuus; assembly: GCF_002127325.2. Classification (NCBI taxonomy): domain Eukaryota; kingdom Viridiplantae; phylum Streptophyta; class Magnoliopsida; order Asterales; family Asteraceae; genus Helianthus; species Helianthus annuus. The sequence goes on from NC_035448.2 coordinate 65,965,356, forward strand.
AAGCTACTTTAAAATATAAGCATAAGCCAAAAAAATAAAAGCTAGGCCAAACACCCCCTCAGATGACCAAAAAAAATAAGGGAGGTATATAACATGGATGCAAATTGCACTTTACTCATTAATAAATTCTTGTACCTTTTAAACCTCAGCTGTAACACCCTGTGTTTTCGAATGTCAAAGTCAAAGTCAAAGTCCAAGTCAACTTTGACTTTCTTTGACTGTAGATAGTCGATTTTGTGTTTTAATTGTATTATGTGGAGTAAGTGTTGTAATCAGCAAGAATCGAAGTAATCGAATGTGTTTTAATGCGAATCGATCTACGACTGTGAATGATAGGAAGTAGCAATGCGATAAAGTTAACTAATCAGTAATCAAACCGAACTAACAATCAATCGAACTCGAGGCTCGAATCATGCGAATTTTGGTATTATCATACGTGTGTGTGTGCCTTATGTGTTACTTGTGCGTGCTTACTTTATGTGTGGTGTGGTATTCAAGCAAATCAATCGAAATTCGAATTGGAACTCGAAAAGCAATCGAACTCAACCGAAACCGACATCGAAACGTGACTCATAGAAGATTGTATGTTAGATATAGTGGTTGGGATTAAAAGTAATTTGACTAGAAACTCTATCGTAGCTGCATCATCGTCCATCGAAATCGAAACGTCGAAAATCGTCGCAAAATACTCGAAGTGCGTGGCGGATCGAACAGGAAACATCCTGATCGAACAGGCCAGCCGATCGGCTAAGCACCTTGCCAGCCGATCGAGCTGCCCACTCGATCGGAGTTCCCAGCCGATCGGCTGCCACTTTCCTCTTTTGGAAGCCTATAAATAGGGCTGTCATTGTCATACTTTCCATTTTTGGAAAGCTCTGACCGAACCAGCTATCTTCTTCACCTTTTCTCAGATTTCTCTCAATCCCGGTAAGTTTTCACTCTAATTCTTGTACAATCTTGATCATTACTTGATTCTACACCTTTCTATCTTTCAAAACTTGGATTCTAACCGTGAAATCACCAAGATCTAAGTGTTCTTGGGTGATGTCATCATGGTGTTCTTGAAGAACATCAAGTTTTGGCCTCATTCCACTATGATTAGCTTAGATCTAACCGATTTCCACATAAACAAGTTAAGATCCATCATAGATCTAAACATTTTCATGATGTGAAGGATTGAAAGAAGGATTTCCAACTTTCTTTCAACTCTTTTACACTCAATGCTTTCAAATCAATAGAAACGGAGCTTGAACCGGCTAACCAATCCTTCTAACAGTTAAGGGGTTCAAGATTCGGATTCTATATACAAGGTTAACCCGATATCGGTTAAACTCTAAACCAACATTCCGAACCGTTCAACCGGCCGGACTTGGGTGATTCCTGTTCGAGCCAAGGGAACAGGTAGGAACGAAGGTTATCATAGTTCAACACGCTGTCAAGATGCCTTGAAAGAATGACAAATAAACAAACAACCAAGTGTTAGACGAAAGGCCGACCAGGTCAGAAATGCTGGCCGAACGGCTAGGCTGTTCAAACAGCCCAGCCGATCGGACATGCCAGCCGATCGACCGGACAGCCGATCGGCTAGCACATGGTCCCACATTTCCAAACTTTTGAAATATAGTATTGACGAAGTAATGTTCAACCAAATGGGTCGCCCGATTGGTAAACATTACTGTTCGGATCATGAGATACTATGCTTCAATACTTGACCATTTTCACAACTCGTTCGTAGTAGAGAATGTCAGCCGATCGAACATACTGTTCGATCGAGTGACATTCAGTTGGGGACTAACTTAAAGCTCCTAGCCGATCGAGTGAGCTAGCCGATCGAACGAACCGTTCGATCGAACAACTTGAAAAGGTAGGAACACTTCAGTGTTCTCAAATACTGCAACAAGAACTTCAAAAGTTCAAATCCTCTAACACAAACACACCAGAGGAAGAGACAATCCACTCGAATGGTCCAGCCGATCGAGCCAACCGCCGATCGAACAGGACTGTCCAACCGGATATACTAGCCGATCGAACAGGCCGTCCGATCGAACCTGCCGTTCGATCGACCAGCCCATTCGATCCATCCATACTTGTTTACTTTTCCGCGTTACTTATCGTTATGCTATCGAACTATTCAGGCTAATCCTACTCTCAGCGCTCCCTTCAATCCACAATCAATCACTGTGAGTATACTCGACCCCCTTTTTGCTTTTAGCACTTTTGGGTGTTACATACGTTACCTATTAAATCACAATCAAACACAAACTATTTGAACGCTAACCAACTTGCATGTGCTATTTGACTAAATGAATGCTGTTTATTATGTTTACACGTGGAGTGCTATCTACCTGCCTTAGCAACATAGTACTATAGTTTGGACTCAGCACCCGTTCACACGGGGGTTGTTAAGGACAAATACTTGCATGGATTACGGTGGTAATCATGTATTGCGAACCGTCTCGGACGGTCAATCCGCAGTCGTTGGTATCGATGGTCCCATGTCGATAATTAACATGCATCATTTTCCTCTGTGTACGTGCCTGGTTATGCGTAAACTATTCGACCTCTATATGCTATTATCAAACTTGTGTGCTCACCTTTACATTTTATGTATTGACTTTATTTTAACGTATGTGACAGGTAATTAGGATGCTTACTTGCTAGGAAAGCGAGGCAATAATAAAGCTTTGGAGCCCATCTAGCAGTTGCAGGTCGTAGCCTACGTAGGGTCTCTAGAAGCAAATAAACTATAGCCATGGAGCCGTTGGAGTTGTTCGATCAAGCATCTATGGCATTAGTTGTCTGTAGATCTTGTCCGGACAAGTCTTAATGACTCTGGGCAGTACTTTGAACATTAGGTCTGTAATAAATTGAATCTGAGTTGTCGAAACAGTACTATTTGTTTAGTTGTATTCTATGATAACTTGTTTATTTATTTGGGATACGGTATGGCACGTATCACTTAACTGAATTTGTAATAATAGTTGTTGTGGAAACTTCTGGACAATCTGTTTCGCTCAGTGCCGCGCCCCGATGATTCCGCCATCGGTTAGGGTGTGTCATCAGCGACATATACTAAATATTTCATTACATTGTTTTCTTAGGATTCCGACATTTCTATCGTATAGAGAATTATACAAAGACAAATGTGCTAAGTGGAGCGAGGTAGAGAGAAAACAATGATATTTTTGGTTGAGTTTTAGCTTCTTTTTCAACTTTCTCCCGGTAGGTTTTAGAGATTTGCGGTTTAATTGTCTTCATCCATTTCCACACCTGCATAATCACACCCAGATTATAACATACAAGCATAAACAACAAAATCCCAAAATTCTCTTGTCGCATTTTGTCATTGTCGGCGTATGAGAAGATCGTCTTGAAACCCTAGCAGACAATTGGACTCCAAATCTCCTTCCACGATTGTCGTCGATCGTCGACCAAAACCCTCACCGGACTTCCTTCTCTCTCGCGTCTCTTTGTCCTTCTCTGCTTCCCCCTTCTCTTTATCTCTAATGTAACACCCCGCCCTGATTAGGGCTGACGTGTTACACAATTCGGTAATCAGAGATAATTAATAATTTAATTAAAACATAAATTCTAGAGTTTAAAAAAAACAAAAATCCCCAAAATGACATAACGGTCTGTTAGGGTCCGAGGCTCTCATGATTGTGCTTGTTTGTATGAATTGAACATTCAGAGTATATGAAATGATGTAAAGTGCAGCAGAAATGAATACAAACTTTGTTAAACACAATCAAAGGAGAATATAGTTTGATAAACAATTGCTTTTACATAGAGTCGAAAGATTACATTAAAAGAAAAAGGTTACAATGCAAGCTTACAAACTAAACTCCCCCTCAGCCTGATACTCCAGAGTTGGTTGCACAAGATGAAAGGATTGAATTGAGGAGAAGAACTCACTTAAAACGAATCAAATATAACAGTACAGAGTACTGTTATATTTATAGGCAAACCAAACTACTGATGTACTTCAGCTGACGTCACCATGATAGTGACTTCTAACAGCCTAACAAACTATAGACACTGATCTAGAAAACTACTGATGTCTAACAACTGATTGATAGTAGAATACAAAACAAGTCTAACACTGTTCACGTTCCACTGTTGTAGCCTAAGCACTGATTACTTGAACATCAGTGCTTTCTTCAAAAGGTGATCAGTCTTTGAATGAGCAGTGCTTGAATCTTCAGCAGCACTTAAGAGACAGCAGTAGATAGAGCTCAGTGTTTGTCTTCAGCAGTCTTTAGTTGTTCCATCAGTGTTTGGTTCATCAATTGTTCTTCTGAGAAGTGTTTAGAGTGTATCAGCAGATAGGTAACCACTGTCAAGGGGAGAATTTAGTGTAAACATCTGCTTATTGTGAATCCACTGTTGTGACCAGGTTTTGGATTTACATTATATGTTCCTCTGGTAGGGTTCAATCCCAACAATCTCCCCCTGGAACAGATAATGCGAAAACCTGTCATTATTATGGATTTTTATTCCTCATCAAAAGTTCCTTAGCTTGTTTCTTAAATTCAGCTTCAAATTCCTTGGAACTCTGGTCATCCTCATCCCTACACAATGAAAGTTCAAGGAGATCCTGCAGATCTTCAACACCAAGGCCAAGTGTTCTTTCCTTGATATGTACTTCATTTCGCCACTGGATCTGACCAAGGTCAATACGTGGGTCTTTTGATCAGACATCCACTTTAGTATTTTAAATCCTAGTGGGTTTCTTGGGAGAGATTTATTCTTTGATGAGTTGGGGGATGATGGCCTTGTAAACACTTGCAAGCTCTCAGACACTCTTTTGAAGGCTTCTTCAATGACTTTGTTTGCTGCAGCTATGTCTTCTGCAGTTTCTTATTCAATAAGCTCTTGCCTTTCAATTTCTGACATGTCTGTTGCAGTGTTTGGTGATGCAGGCTTGTTTAACACCTTCTCAAAAAGGTTCTGAAGCTCTGTTGAGCTATCTTCTTTCAGACCCATTTTCATGATGGCGTCCTTGAAGTATTCTGCTTCTTTTTCTTTGACCTCTTCCTCAGTCAGCTGTTTACCTTCTTTTTGATCTGACACAAAAGTAGGATTGTATGCTGATTTGAACATTGTTCTGAGGTTCTCAATCTGCTGTTCAAGTTTCATCATATGTTCTTGTTTCTTTGAAGCACTTGAAGCAGTTATCTTTCTTTTCTTCAGCCTTTTATAGTCTTCATCAGTCTGCTGCCTGGACCATTTTGATATGGCTTCAGCAGTATCCATTTTTGCATCCACCAGCTCCTTTTTCTTTCCTTTGTACTCAGCAGTGAGGTCAGCAATGAGCTTTTTGTATTTGCTCCAGTTTGGAGCATTTTTCTTCTTTGTAGAATCATTTTTGATTCTTTCAATCCTATCAGCTTCATGCTTTAATGCAACTAATGGCCATTCTTCAAACTGTTGTTCTTCAGCAGGATAGAATTTCTCTTTCATGATGTAGGCTAGATACTGTTTCCTTAACTTTTTCTTTTGATCAGCCTTTTCTTTGATTAGCTCTTGTGCAAATTCTTCTATCTGCTTTACTTTTGTGAAGTAGAACTCCAGTCTTTTAGCAATGCCTTCGTCGCTTAGACCTTCACTTTCACTCTCAACCTTAGCTTTTACTTTAGCTTGCCTTGCCTTGATCTTGAGGTAATCATCCATATCCTCTGGTGGCATGTAGCCTATGAGTGAGGAGAATCTTCTTTTTGAAGGATCTTCTTCTGTATAGAATTGCCTCATCTCATTTTTGAGAGCTTCAATTTCTAGTGGATATTTTGCAGCATTAGGATCATGTATTTCCTCATTGGCAGGGATTGGCTTTCTTTTTCTACTGAGGAGCTTTGGTTGTGATCTAGGAGAGGTGATAGCAGTGGTGGATGATTGACTAACAGCTGCTGAAACAACTGGTGTCTCAACTGATGTTGTCATTACAACTACTGATGTATCAGCAAATGTCTTCTGCTTTTGAGCAGGGGTTATGATGGCAGTTGTTTGAGTGGTGATCAGTGGTAGACTAATAGTAGTTGAAACAACTGGTGTTTCAATCACTGTTGCCATTACAACAGATGTTGTAACATCTGTTGTCTTCTGCTTTTTGGCAGGGGGTAATAATGGTTTGGCAGTTTGTGATGGTAATGGTGGTGAAACAGTGGTTGTGATTGTATGTGATAGAGTGGTGTGTGTTGGAGGTGTGTGTGTTGTTGTTATGGCAGTTGTTTGGCTACTGACAGCAGTTTTTGTAACTACTGATGTATCAGCTGTTTGAATTGTAGTTTTGGATTTTGTGGTTTGAGATGATTTAGATGACTGTTTGTCTTCTTCTGGTTCAATATACAGCCCGTCTTCTATTCCTTTCTTCCTCAACTTGATTTTCTCCCCCTTTTTGGCATTATCTGCAAGGGGTGTATCCATGAAGAGGATGGAAGATGGAACTTTTTCACTATGGGCAGTCTTTTGTATGCTGGCCTTTATAGCCTTGATATCTGCTTGAGTGTCTTTAAACCTTGATTCCACCATGTTGGTCAGCATTTGTACTTGAATAGCATGCTTTTGATCAGCCATATGTTGCTGTTTTTCAAGCATGGGTTGAAAAATATTCCAAAGCTCATTTGCAGCAAATGCATGTTGTGCAGGTGCTTGAGCAGGAACAACTGCAGCTTGTGCTTTTTGAGCTTTTAAAATCTCTTGCACCATATCTTTAATTTCAGCAACTGAATCTTCAAGTTTTCAACTCTTTTCGTCAATTCCTGATATTTTGAATCATCGCCTACGTTAGTAGGATCATCTGAATCCCCACCAGTGGTGGTTGTACCAATGTGTGACTTAGGAACTGAGTCCCAAAAAACCCTAAAACCTTTGATGGTACCGGTGGTTAAAATCAACTCACTGGTGGTTACCGATGTTGCCATGGAAGAAATTGCCTTCAAGGGAGTCTTATTGATGAAACAACTGTCCAACTGAAGATCTGTTGATCCATCAGTTGTAGTTGCTGCTCCACTTGAACTGCCACCGAGAGTTACTTGTAACTCAGGGGGTGTAACCTCCTCAGCTGTTGCTGGCAGAGGTATAAGCATCAGACCCAGTCACTTGTGGAGGTATACTCTCAGTAATGGGTGATAGAGAGGAACTGGTTTGTGTCTGTGCAATATCAACTGCATGCAACAGGGGTATTATTGATTGTGGCATTATGATTGGTGAGGGTATGGGTGTTGAAAGAGACATGTCCTTGGGATCAGGACTGTGGAAGATAGATCCGAGTGGATCCAGAGCTTCATAATTTGGTGTCCCGGTGGTTATAACCTGATCCTTTTGTGAGGATGCAGGAGGAGTTTGAGGCTGGGGTTGAGATCTTTCTTCCAACTGCTGTGAGGAAGTAGCAGCAGTGGTTGTTTGTGACTTTTGTGCTGTCACTGGCATTGTCTCTGGGATCTCATCTTCCAGAGATGCCTTTGTTTTGGGTATGGTGGGCTTTCTGGATATTTTCTTTTTGGTTCTTTTTGTGGTGGCAGGTGTGGGTTTCAAAGCAGTGGGTGTGCTGCGTTGATCACCTGGAGCAGTGGGCTCAGCAGCAGATACCTAAGGAGCAGTTTCATCTGCTAAATTCTGCTCAGGTACCTCTGCTTTTGTTTTTATTGGTGCCAACATTCTAGAGAATGTTTCAGGCGTTAAGCAGTTTATTTTAAAAATGGCACCTTGTTTGGGCAATTCTGCATCTTCCTTTACAAATCTTTGTTCAAAATAGTAGCTTAGAAATCGTGGAAAGAGCAGAAATGCCTTATTATCAACGTTTTTTTTACCAAAACATCAAATATTTCCTGGGAGTAATTAAAGTTTTTATTGTTTAAAATTGCATACCCCAGGCATTGGATTTTTGTTGGTATTTCATTAAAAGACGTTGTTTTATTAGAAACACACATTAGCAGTGTGTGAAATAAAAATCTGGGTGCAGAAGGAAAATACCCTTTTTGTAAGGTATCCCTTTTCGGTTGCTCTGCATAGCCACTGTTTATGAAATCCTTTTTCAACTCTTCCTTTGAAAATGAAGTTTTTCCTTTTAAATCATCAAGTTTAAAGATTTCAGAAATGGATTGTGGAGAGATTTCAACCTTCTTACCCTGTATCGAGGAGTTGATGGCTGTGATGATGTCTCCTTGTTTTTCAAGGGTGGCATTCTTCCAAAACTCTCTCTGGGTTTGAAGATAAATAGGAGCGTCTGCTGTTATCAAAGTTTTGTACTTTGATGCAGATAGGGTATCCAGGATGGAGTCGAAGGTGTTGTCGGTTGTGGGTTTTGGGAGTATACCCACATAGTTGTGAGGGGATTTGTAACGAATCTTCGTAGTTTCAATAGCCATTTGAGTGGCGTCTGATGGAGTGGAGGAAGAAGATGGTTTTGATTTTGATTTAGGTTTCGTCATTTTTGATGAAGAAGATCGAAGAAGATTTTGGAGTTATGAGAGGGAAACTGCTTTGTGAAGAGAATGTTTGGAATTCAATTCGACAGTGTGAGCCCCTGTTTGGGTTTAATCAGGGTTTTATTCAGGGAAAAATGAATGCTGATGTGGCAGCGGTTATAATGATCTGACGGCTAAAAACTGACCACGTGCCAACCCAACCCCTGATGAAATGGTAAATAATGGAGGACAGTTGTTTTGACAACCACTGATGGATCAATCATCAGTAGTTACAACGGTAATGAAATGAAGCAGTGGGTGTATCAGTGGATGGAACAAAGATTTTAAACATCAGTATTTTTGAAAGAGCAGGGGTTGACTTATTAGCAGTGGACATTCTTTAGAGAACAGATGTTGAGGCACAACAGCATTTAAGGAACAGCAGTGGATGAAAACAATAATGAGGGTCATTTGTGTAACAACTGTTTGTGCAGCAGTGTTTTGACTTTTGACAAATAATTTTAGCATCTGCTTGTCCAGATGTAGGAATTGATTTTGTCTTGTGAAAGCACAATATCTTATCTAGCATCTGTTGAACACCAGAATTGCTATTCTTAACAAAATACATTTTAGATGTATATTATCAAGATTAAATTGCCAGCAGTTATCAACAGAAATTTTTGTTCAAGGTTTTGCCAAATGTCCATTATTCCAGACAGTGGTTTAATATTCCAGATGATGAAAACTTTTCTACTAAAACAACTCATTTTGTGTCTAATTACTTGAACTTAGAACATGAGTATCTCAGTAGTTCAAAATCAATTTGCAATCAATTTTTTGATCTGTGACAACCAAACTTGAGCTTCACATGACCTTGGTATGTGTGCCATTTCCTTTTGATCAGATTTAGGATAGTAATTTCACACAAAAATAAGGAAATTGCATCCTGACCTGAGAAGAACTTTTACTATCAAAAGTGAGTAAAAGTACAAAATATATTTTATAAAAAGTAATATATGTCTGGTTTTATTTGGAGAAAAACACCTTTAAAAATTAAAGGATGTTTTGAAAATTATCAAAAGGATCTGACAGCTTTCCAAATAAGTTCATGATCATATCATTCTCAAGTTATTTTGACCATTGTTTGGGGTCATTTTCTTGTCAATCGATTGTAAATTCTTCTTTTAAGGTCAATCACTGGGAATGTCATAGATACCTGAACAATTCCTGTATTGATGAATGCACACAGTAGCATGATCCCATTGTTTAACCCAACTTTAACCTCAAGAGTGTTTTATGCTTATACTCTTTCCTTTTGATTTCAAAAGTTCTGAGATAACCACACTTTGAGATTTGTTCATTTTCTTTTTCCCTTTTACCCTTTTTACCCTTCCCATTCACAAGTACAGAAATATCACTAGGAGATGTTATTTTGAAGAAGATTAGTCCAGACTCATTTTGAAGTAATGTTTTGGGAGATCTGGACACATTTGTACATGTTTTATTACCAGATCTCACATTACGTATGATTTGAACTGTTTTGACCTCTTATTTTCTTATTGTGTTTTGACAAGGTCGTTTTGGTCCTTTTGAGGATTCTCAACCTGCCTTTGAGCACATAAGAATTTTGAATAAAGCTTTAGTGTAAAATATAAAAACATCACAAAATTTCATAACAACAGTTGAAATCAATTTTGAAAATATCGAACGATCCCATAATTTATCAGATATTTTACAGATCTGAAAACTACGAGTGACTTGTGCATGATATCACTTGTTGCGTGAAATTTGTGTGTCATATGACATCTTGGTTGTTTTACAGAGTTTCTGAATAACCATTTTGATCATGATTCACTTGTTACTCTGTTTTTCAACTGAATACAACCAACCTTAGTATCAATGAATTGTGAGCTGAACTGTTATGTCAAATTGATTGTTAGATCGAATTTGACTGTCCAGGCTCTGATACCAATTGTTAGGATCCGAGGCTCTCATGATTGTGCTTGTTTGTATGAATTGAACATTCAGAGTATATGAAATGATGTAAAGTGCAGCAGAAATGAATACAAACTTTGTTAACCACAATCAAAGGAGAATATAGTTTGATAAACAATTGCTTTTACATAGAGTCGAAAGATTACATTAAAAGCAAAAGGTTACAATGCAAGCTTACAAACTAAACTCCCCCTCAGCCTGATACTCCAGAGTTGGTTGCACAAAATGAAAGGATTGAATTGAGGAGAAGAACTCACTCAAAACGAATCAAATATAACAGTACAGAGTACTGTTATATTTATAGGCAAACCAAACTACTGATGTACTTCAGTTGACGTCACCATGATAGTGACTTCTAACAGCCTAACAAACTATAGACACTGATCTATACAAAACTACTGATGTCTAACAACTGATTGATAGTAGAATACAAAACAAGTCTAACACTGTTCACGTTCCACTGTTGTAGCCTAAGCACTGATTACTTGAACATCAGTGCTTTCTTCAAAAGGTGATCAGTCTTTGAATGAGCAGTGCTTGAATCTTCAGCAGCACTTAAGAGACAGCAGTAGATAGAGCTCAGTGTTTGTCTTCAGCAGTCTTTAGTTGTTCCATCAGTGTTTGGTTCATCAATTGTTCTTCTGAGCAGTGTTAGAGTGTATCAGCAGATAGGTAACCACTGTCAAGGGGAGAATTTAGTGTAAACATCTGCTTATTGTGAATCCACTGTTGTGACCAGGTTTTGGCTTTACATTATCTGTTCCTCTGGTAGGGTTCAATCCCAACACGGTCTCAACAGAAAACACAAGTGTCTAAATTTATTGAATAAAAGGTTTTATTAAACTCCTTGTTCCAACTCTAGCTTTTTATTATCACTCTTCACACATTTCCTCGATTTCCCTAGGTACCTGCTTAAGACATAATAAAAGAAAACAACAAAAAGAAACGGTTGAGCCAAAAATTGCCCAGTAGCGGAGAAACAATAGCACTAACACATAAATGATAGAAGCAATACACTAAACACTTTCGATGCAAACAATACAATACGCTGAATGATCATTGATGAATACCATAAAGGTATATTAGAAATACCCATGTGAGCCACTAACAATAAACACTAACACTTTGTACATTAGCTTCAGTTCCAATGCACCATTGTGTAGAGGGACACCTATCCCACTACCACTAACACTTACACTTACACTCCTAGGATCGTTCAATACGCCTCTTAATAAACAATAAGTGCAATCACTTAGCACACAATACAATATAGAGACGCCGTGGGCCTTTCGCACCGCCACGGATGGTGCACATCAACTGTGCCTATGATGACGCCCTATGTCCCCATAGGTGGATATGCTCGGGTATTGAGGTCAATAAAACGATTTACTCAAGTCAAGGTAGATACGCTAACGATACACTAAGGCTATATCACATCTAGCCAATGATCAATAATAAATAATAAAAACTTGTGGGAACATGCGACAATGAGTGAAAAAAAAAAAGAAGTGTAACCTATCGCATGCGTATTAAAGGCAATAATTCAATACGAGATGTGTAACAATAAATCATAGATCGGTGACGATGGATACTACAATATTATGAAGCGAGTAAACACTTTACGCTACAAGTGACGGACCGAATATCCGTGCACTATGAGAATAGAAAACAATATTATGCTATTAGCAAGAGACCACAAAATCCGTACCTTAGCTTAAACGTAAACAACGTAGACGCCACAAGTCACTTGAAACAAAGTCCTACATATTTATCATGTTTTAAATTAGATTGATTACAATATTTTACATTCATTTAATTTATGGAACCTACTGAATGAATTTAGTTCCCACTAGTCTTATATTTAAAAAAATAATCGTTCAACGACATATTACTCTTGTTTTTCCTAATTAACAGAAACCACTTTTAAAATTAAAGGATCATTATTTCATCATATGTGCATTAGGTTACTCAAGTTCACAGTAAAAGAAAAATCCATGCATGGCCTCATATTTAGTTTCTTAATACTAAACTTATAGGTTCTGTGCAAAAGTACAAAATTTTAAAACTTCACTTGAAAACACTTTTATATCATAAAAAGAATGTTCATGTTATGAAGGTGGTGTTCGTTAATAAATGAAGCTTTTAATACATTCACCAGCTTCGTTTTCATATATATTATGTAGTAAAAAATTAATGTTTTTGATAATCTTATTTATGTTGCATTACATAGTCGATAGTGTCGATACCTTATGTCGAAGAGACAAGACAACCGGCGTAGTATAATACAGGTTCACCACGGATCTTTAGATCACCACTAGTCGAGGGGTATGGTGATGGATCGAAGATATTAGGCTTCCGAGTGTACAACTGAGACGACGACCAGAATCTAGTTTGAGGTTAATTTAAACGTAGGTGGGTTGAAATTATATAGCCACTATACAAGAGATTGTCGACTGAAAGAGGAAGCTTACTGAACGACCGATCAACGTGGTAGCGGTGCTCAGCAGTCTTTTGTAGCGTCCAACACGTGAACCGCAGGCGGGACGAGCAAGTTTTATCGGTTCAGATTGGCGGTCGGCGGCGACGTTTCAGTTGGCGCACTTGAAGATTAGCGCACTTGAAGATTAACATAAAGGTTCAACGGAGATATGGGTTGTCTTTTGGAAGGCTTTCATAAGGAGTGAAATGGCTGGAAGGGTGGGTTCGATTAATATGATGGGTTGGGCGTTTGAAAGGGATTCGAAATCCCATGAGATACGATGAAATATGGTGCTGAAATATAAGAAAAGGAAAGTCGCGTGTCGGAGATATGGAATGATACTGAAAATTGCTTTCTGTTATAATTTACTCCATATTTAACTGTTTTTTTTTCTTTTTTATCGGTTACAGCTAGGGACAAAATTGCAATGATACTTGCAACCTATGAATTATGTTACTTAAAATATTAATTTAATATCATAAACATTTAAGGATCTGAATATGATTATTATTTTTGTTATTACTAAAATCACTATATTTAATTATTTAGCTTTTAGATGTTTTTAAAAAAAATACTAGCGTGGAAGCATTGATAATCCGACATAATAATATATCGCACCACTTATGACATTTATTTCATTAGGATTTTGAAAGTTTCGTATATTACAATTCTTCCTCCCTTAAAAGAAATTTTGTCCTCGAAATTAACGTTATATTACACTACACAGTACGGGTATTTCAACTCCCTACCCCTTAAAAATAATTTCGTCCACGAAATTAACGATGACGAAAGTGGTATACTATTCATGTTACTGATCAAGGATAAGAATAACAATAACAAAGTTGCAAACATGATGTAGAATAGTCGAAAGACACACAAGTAAGTTTCATATATGCAAATTAAACCGTTCGGAACACTAACCTTAGGTTTCGAATAAATACGGATATTGAAAACGGATCGCCTCCTCCGATTCCCAAGTGGCTTCACGTTCTGGATGGTTTTTCCACAAGATTTTGACGAACGGAAAAGACTTCTTACGCATCACGCGTTCTTGTCGGTCCAAGATAGCCTCTGGTTCCTCTTCATAAGATAAGTCCTCACGAATCTCGTGTGGAGAATAGTTCACAACATGGAGAGGGTGGTAATTATACCCACGTAACAGTGAAATATGAAACACATTATGCACATGCGACAATTGTGGCGGTAGAGCTAACCGATAGGAAACTTCTCCGATACGCTCCAAAATTTCAAAAGGTCCAATAAAGCGAGGACTTAATTTTCCCTTTATTCCAAAACGACGGACACCTCTGCATGGTGAAACTTTCAGGAATGCTTTTTCGCCAACATTAAATTCCAAAACTCGCCGGTGACAATCAGCATAACTCTTTTGCCTACTCTGAGCTTCCTTGAGTTTCTCACGAGCAATAGCAACCTTTTCATTCGTGATCTGCACTAGTTCAGGACCCTCAATCATCTTTTCTCCGACCTCGTTCAACATGTGGGAGCTCGACATTTACGCCCGTATAACAATTCAAAAGGTGCCATGTCGATACTAGCTTGCCAACTATTGTTGTAGGCAAACTGCACCAAGCACAAGTATTCATCCCAGTTCCCCGTCCACTCAAGTGCACACGATCTAAGCATATCCTCTAGAGTCTGAATAGTACGTTCAGACTGTCCATCAGTTTGAGGATGGAAAGCAGTGCTAAATCTTATCTTTGTATCCCAAGCATTTTGGAAACCCTTCCAGAACCGTGATGTGAAACGTGGATCCCTATCACACACTATAGAAGATGGAGTACCATGCAATCGAACAATCTCACGAAGGAAAATCTCTAATAGCTTACTCACCAAGTACCCTTTTTGAATGGGTAAGAAATGAGCAGATTTTGTAAGTCTATCTACCACAACCCAAATAGCATCGTTCTTCATACGGGTTCTTGGTAGACCAGTTACAAAGTCCATAGAAATATCATCCCACTTCCAGACAGGAATATCTAAAGGCTGCAATAATCCACTAGCCCATTGATGTTCAATCTTCACTTGCTGACAGATCAAACACTGGCTCACATGTCTGGCTACATCTTCTCTCATACCGCTCCACCAAAAATGTTGCCTCAAATCCCTATACATCTTTGTTGATCCAGGGTGTATAGAATAAGGTGAACTGTGTGCCTCCGTCAGTAATGATTCACGAAGAGAGGAATCATCTGGCACATATAAACGCTTCCCACGCCATATTGTTCCCTGTTCATCCACTTGAAACTTAGATTGCTTTCTTACTCCCACGTTTTGTAAGACCTCCCAAAGCTCACCATCTTCTTTTTGAGCTTCTTTTATCTGAGTGATGAGGTTCGGTTCAATCTTCAGTCTATCCAAGTAACCACCAGACACACCAACATGTATACCAATCTCCATGCGTCTCAAGTCTGATTGAATTTGAGGCTGAACAGTCAAGCATGCCAAACTACCAGAATTCTTCCTACTCAGTGCATCTGCAACAACGTTTGCTTTACCAGGGTGGTACTGAATGTTGGCATCATAATCCTTCAGTAGCTCTAACCATCTCCTCTGCCTCATGTTAAGCTCCTTCTGAGTGAAAATATACTTGAGGCTCTTATGGTCGGTGAATATGTTACATGTCTCCCCATACAAATAATGCCTCCAAATCTTGAGTGCAAAAACAACTGCTGCTAACTCTAGATCATGCATTAGATAATTAACCTCGTAGGGTTTAAGTTGACGCGAGGCATAAGCAATAACCTTTCCATACTGCATGAGAACACAACCGAGCCCTTTCTTCGATGCATCACTGTATATATCTAATCCGCATGTGCAAGAAGGTATAGTAAGAATAGGAGCGGATACTAGCTTCTGCTTTAGTGCCTCAAAACTCTTTTCTCGATCATCGTTCCAAGTAAATTTTACCCCTTTCCTCAAGAGTTGAGTGAGAGGTAAGGCCAAAATAGAAAATCCCTCTACAAAACGTCGATAATAACCCGCTAGACCAAGAAAAATTCGAACTTCAGTAACTGAAGTCGGTCTGGGCCATTTAGTGATAGCTTCCACCTTTGATGGATCCATTGTGATACCTTCCGCTGATACAATGTGACCTAGAAACGCCACTTGTTTAAGCCAAAAGTCGCACTTAGAAAATTTTGCGTATAACTTCTCTTGGCGTAAAGTTCCTAGAACCGTGCGAAGATGGTCCTCATGCTCTACTCTACTTTTAGAAAACACCAAGATGTCATCGATGAATACAATCACGAATCAATCCAAGTACTCATGAAATACTCGGTTCATAAGATCCAAGAAACCAGCAGGAGCATTTGTCAAACCAAAAGGCATGACTAGAAACTCATAGTGACCGTACCGGGTACAAAATGTTGTCTTATGAACATCTTGATCTCTGACCCTCAACTGATGGTACCCTGATCTGAGATCAATCTTTGAGAAGAACTTCGCTCCTTCAAGTTGGTCAAAAAGGTCATCAATACGTGGTAAGGGGTAGCGATTACGAATGGTGATCTTATTCAACTCCCGGTAGTCGATGCATAAACGCATGCTACCATCCTTCTTCTTCACAAACAAAACCGGTGCTCCCCAAGGTGAAACACTAGGTCTAATGAATCCAAGTTCCAAAAGTTCTTGCAACTGTTCTTTCAATTCCTTTAACTCCAATGGGGCCATACGATAGGGTGCTTTAGAAATAGGTTCAGCTCCGGGAATCAAATCAATACTGAACTCTACTTCCCATTCAGGTGGCATCCCTGGCAATTCTTCTGGAAAGACATCAGAAAAGTCTCGAACAATAGGAACGTCTTCGACACGTGGTGTATCCACTGAGGTATCTTTAATAGCAGCTAAGAATCCCTCGCATCCATGGGATATAAGTTTTTGAGCTTTAAGAGCAGAGATGATTTTAATGGATTTTCGAGGTTGAGATCCTTGATAAATACATTCAGGATTCAGAATATCACCAAAAATGACTCGTTTGGAGTGACACTCAATGGTAGCTTGATGCACGGATAACCAGTCCATGCCTAGTATGACATCAAAATCTCCCATCTGCATGGGATAAAGATTCGCTGTACGAATAACATTTCCGACCACAAGCAGGCAATCTTTATAGACGTGAGTAATTACTGAAGGATTTCCCATTGGTGTAGAAATAACTAAAGTTTAATCCAATGGGGAAGGTAGAATTTTAAGATGTCGGGCAATTAGTTGTGAGACTATCCAGTGGGTTGCCCCAGTATCAAATAACACATACAAGTCACGCTCACCCAAATAAATACTACTCGAAACGATACCTAGTGAATCGATAAACAATAAGACACAAACGATTGTATGAAAACCATAAACAACTAAGCAGACAAAATAATAATACTAAAAGGAACATTTATCGGAGACGGTACCTGGAGCATTAGCAGCTTCCCCTGCAGTCAATGAGAAAACACGCCCTCCAGTAGTAGGTGGCACAGTAGCTCCCCTAGTGGCATCAGTTGGTCGGTTACCAGCCTTTGGGCACTCATTAATCGTATGCCCCATATCTCCACACTTAAGGCAAGCCCCAGTAAGTCGACGACACATGCCTGGATGACGCTTGTTGCAATGGTTACACACTGGAGGCTGGGTAGGGTTCAGGTTACCTTTCTGGTTTACGGGTTGAGCTTGGGTTGGTGGCTGGTAGGGTTTTATCTGACCCTGATTTTGGTTCCTTCCTTGCCATGTTCTAGTATTCCTCCCCGATGACCTATTCCCCATATTGTTTTTATTATTTCGAGTAGGTGCTTGAGGCGACTCGCTAGTGAACGAAGTGTGATACTCGTCTCTGTTTCTCTTCCTACTATTATTGGAACCACCCAAAATTATTTGTTCTCCATATCAACCTTTTTGGTAGCCTTACCGGCCTCTTCAACAGTGGGGAACGTTGACTGGATGATTGCTCTACGAATCCGATCAAAAACTGCACATTGATATTTCTCTGCTTGTTCCTCTGGTGTTCCAGCAGCTGACCCAAGAAATCCAACTAGTCGATAAAATCGATCAGTGAAGTCAGAAAGTGGTTCTTCATTCCTCTGACGGATATTGTGATACTCTCGTGTGTACGAACTCTTATCCACGCTGTTAAAATATTTCTCGAAGAAAATAGCACGAAAGTCTGCCCAAGGCGTAACATTTGTGCTCGAAATCATTATGAACAGTTCAATTATCAATAAAACAATGTTATTTGATCCCAATGTTTGTTTGGTTGTGTTTTACTTTTGTTCTAACATGCTTAGCTCGTCACTTTTAGTTTAGTGCTTATATAGGGTCGTAAGGTAAACGATCTAAACAATCGCTTACACTTTCGAAACCGACCCATTTGGTCGATCATTAGGATTCGACCAAACACATTAGGTGACCATAGTTGTAACCTTCCGAGGTTATACCTTATGGTCACGATGTTAGGCGTTCCAAACGCGTTCTACGTGAACGACGTGTTAAGGTAGCATAAGCTACCTAAACGGGTCGTAATGGGTCGTAAGCACTTAGGTTAGGTTTCATTTTAGTATGTAGGCTTTGTTAAACCATATTACACGAGTCTCTATACTTGTTTGGTTTACGAACCCGCATACTATCCGATCCTCCGATTTAGGTCCGGTATATTAACATAGCTACCTATTAGGTGCCGTTTGATATTCCGTGATCTCTAGCATTATTTGGTTGTTATACAATAACTTCAAAGCAACCTCAGGTGAGTACATTGAACCCCTCTTTTACTGTTTTCCAAACTGTTTTGGGGTGAAACACATGTGCCAACTTGTTACTTTCATGCTTTCCTGTTTTCACATCATATACTTGCTATGTTCTTTAGTACACTGATTAGTACATGATTTACATTACATTATTCTGCTACATATGTTTACTTAGCATATTAAGCACATTGTTTTACGTTACCTTTTCTGCTATGTATGTTGACTGAGCATGCTAGCACATTGATTTACATGACTTTTATGCTATGTATGCCCATTGTGTGCGTACTTAGTACATCATTTTACACTACATTTTATGCTATGTATGCCCATCACATGCCTACATTTTGGTATGACATTTGGTTTGTTTAAATTATACAATGTACATTCATTAACACCGATCATGCCGCCCGTTAGTAGGTAGTGGTACCATAGGAATTGACAACTCCCGTTCCGGACATCCTAGGTTGGTTTGGATGAAAGGAATGACCGAATTCAATACACATAACTTAGATAAACCTTTAATTTGTTTAAGGGTTTATCGCCACAGTCTCAAGGCTTGGATGTATGCATTTTCACAATACCGCATAAATGTTTGTATCAGTATAGCATGCATTTGTTCCACAAAACATAACTTTGATTTAAACCATGTTTTACTTCAATACCTTGTTTTTGTGCATTTTACATATGGTTTAGTTGATATATTTCACTTACCATACATGATATATTTTGGGTACACATTACATGATCTACATTAAACATAAACATTTTGACATTTATATACACATTTGGTGGTTTACATTAAACATAGACATTTCGATATGGTTTACACAATAACACTTGACAATTGACTTATACATGAACAATTTACATGGTGGTTGGTTTGGGTAAATGATTTGAGTAACGAAACGGGTGTAATACGATACAAACATGGTGGATACGCCGCTGGTACTTCCTATATATAAGTGTTTGTATAATATTACATATCGTAGCGTTATCTAAATCATTTCAGTTTAGACATATTACGTTTTACACAAATAACATATTCTTCACAAGACATTATTTTTTACCAACAAATTATCTTATTCAACTCATTTTACTTGGTTATTCGTTTAACCTTACATTTATCTATACATATCATCTGGTTTTATCGTTTTTCAAATGATTTACAAGACAAAACAATTTACAAGGTTCATGACTGACTGTTATTAAACGTTTTCTTTAAACTCAAGTCATGAATCCCATTTTCACAAAACCTATGTATCTCACAGGCATTTTTATGCTGACGTACCTACTTTCACATGTGTTTTCAGGAGCTGTCGCTTAGGATGATGAATGTGATACTAGGGCGAACCTGTGCCTTAGAGACATAAAACGAAGATAGACTAGTTTAAATATGTTATAAACACTTTATTTCCTGTTTTGAAACGATGTAACACTCGTGTTTAATAAATAAAATATAATTTTGTATGCCATAGTTGTGAAACAATTAATTCTGTCCCAACACTCCCCGGCGTTTCCGCCGCGGTTGCATGTTATACGCGGCCGGGGTGTGACAGAAGAGTTGGTATCAGAGCCGATGGTTATAGGGAATTAGGTTATTAGTAATGCTTTGACCTAGACTATAACTTTCTAGGACCCTAACACAAGTTATCTTGTGTTTAGATTTTTAAAACATGCACATCACCTATCCTTAGGTGATAACCACAACGGGAACTTCGATTCCGAATCCGCCTTGAAAATTAATCGTCTGTTCAAGGATGATTGATTACTAGGTTTTGAACCCTCTGTTATAAGGTTTTGAACCCCTTTGGATTTTCAAAAATCTCATCAAGGTTTTCGGGTTTTAATAGTGTGAACACGTGCGAACTGGAAGAGTGAATGCCTGTACCCCGGGTTTTCTGTCTAAGGCTAGAGTGCTCGTACAAATCCACATAATCGGACCAGTCACTCTTACCTGGGAACTCTTGGGGTGAGTGTTCGCTTATAGGCGAACATGTCTTCGCGATACATTTACTTTGACCAGACTTTGCGTGTCGCTTGTTTGCTTTGCGATGCGTAACCACCATCTTTGCTTTTATTAATTTTGTTTCATCTCATTCTCTTCATCCAATCATCTCACTCTTTTCCTTTCATGTTTTCCTCTTCTAGAATGCCTCCTCGACGCGAAAACCAGATAGCTACTACCGAGCTGGCAGAAATTATTGCACAGTAGATGGCTGCTCAATTCCCAAATCTCTTTGCTCAATGGAACCAAGCCAACAACAACAACAATGCTCCATGCAATTTCAAGAATTTTAACTCGGCTAAACCACTCAAGTTTAGTGGTTCTGAAGGAGCGACTGGGCTTCTTCAATGGTTCGAGAGCATTGAGAATACTTTTCGCCACGTTCAGTGTCCGGATAATCGCAAGGTCGAGTTTTCTTCGAGCGTGTTTCAGAAGAGGGCTCTTACATGGTGGAATGAGGTAATGAGAGACCGTGGTGCAGAAGTTGCTCTAGCACAGACATGGGCTGAACTTAGAGCTCTTATGATGAGGGAGTTTTGTCCTCGTCATGAACAACGAGCGTTGGAGAAGGAGTTTGATGACTTGAAACAAGATAGTGGCGAGCACAGGGCATATACTGATAGATTTGAGGAGTTGAGTCTGCTTTGCCCGACTATGGTTGCCCCACTCGACAAGGCTATCGAAAGGTACATCGACGGCCTGCCTGACTCGGTACAAGACATCATTACTGGTAGTAACCCTACCACACTCCGTCAGGCGATCGAGTTATCAGCGACATTGACTGAGTCGCAAATTCGGAAGAATAAATTACACAGGAAGGGTGACAAGGGCAAGAAACAGTCGTCTGATAAGGAAGATAGCAAGAAAGGTCAAAACAAAAATGGAAAGGATTCTGGTTCATCGAAAAGAGCAAGGAAGCGTAAGGCTTCCCAAAACTATGCTGTCACTGCCCAAGCTAACCAGGCAGCTCCCAACCAACCCGCACAGCCTCCAGCAATGAAGCCTTATCTTGGCAATGCACCTTTGTGCAACAGGTGTAACAACCATCACCCGCCACAGGTTCAGTGTCGTCAATGCACCAACTGTGGAAGAAATGGTCATCTTGCTGCTACCTGCCGCATTCCTGCTAACCAGAACCAAGCTCAGCCTCTTGCTCAGCAACAAGGTCAAGCTGCACGACCTCATTTTCCTCCTAGTTCGTGCTACAATTGTGGGGATCTGACCCACTACAGAAACTGATGCCCAAGGCTAGCCAACCAAAATGCAAACCAGAATCAGGCTCAGGCTCGAGGTCGAGTCTTCAACATGAACGCACAAGAGGCACAAGCAGATGATAATGTGGTGAATGGTACGTTCTTTATTAATAATCAGCCAGCATCTGTTCTTTTTGATTCGGGTGCCGATAAGAATTTTGTGTCGTTATCTTTTGAACCATTGCTTCGAGTGTCTAGAACGAAACTAGGTAAACCATTGACAGTAGAAGTGGCGAGCCGTGAACCCATTGTTCTTGATTATGTTCTCCGCAACTGCCAGTTGAACCTTAACATCCATCTTTTTCCTATTGACCTCACGCCTATGCAACTTGGAAGCTTCAACGTTATTGCGGGTATGGATTGGTTAGCCAAGTATCGCGCAGAGATAGTTTCTTTCGAGAAGATCATCCGCATGCCGCTTTCGTCAGGTGAGATCCTACAGGTTCGTGGTGAGAAACCTACTGGTGGTCTCAAACTCATGTCTTGTTTTAAAGCTCGGAAGTATCTGCGGAAGAACTATGTGGCCTTTTTGGCACATGTTGTAGCAGATAAGGGCAAAGGTAAGTCTATTCAAGATATTCCTGTCGTTCGGGATTATTCAGAGGTTTTCCCTGAAGAGTTACCTGGTCTACCCCCAGCACGCCAAGTCGAGTTCAGTATTGATCTCGTACCTGGTGCAAATCCCATTGCCAGAGCTCCATATCGTCTTGCACCGTCTGAGATGCAAGAGTTGTCTAAGCAGCTACAGGAACTCTCTGACAAAGGTTTTATCCGTCCTAGCTTTTCACCTTGGGGTGCTCCCGTTCTTTTTGTCAAGAAGAAGGATGGATCTTTTAGGATGTGTATCGATTATCGTGAGCTTAACAAGCTTACCATCAAGAATCGATATCCCCTACCTCGCATTGATGATCTCTTTGATCAATTGCAAGGCGCTTCTTGTTTTTCAAAGATTGATCTGCGATCTGGATATCATCAACTCCGTGTGCATGAAGAAGATATTCCCAAGACAGCATTCCGTACTCGTTATGGGCATTATGATTTCACAGTCATGCCATTCGGTTTGACTAATGCTCCTGCTGTTTTCATGGACTCGATGAATAGGGTCTGTAAGCCTTATTTGGATAAGTTCATCATCATTTTCATTGATGACATTTTAATATATTCTAAGACGCGAGCTGATCATGAGCAACATCTTCGTCTTACTTTGGAACTCCTAAAGAAAGAGCAGCTTTTCGCCAAATTCTCCAAGTGTGAATTCTGGCTTAAAGAAGTCCAATTTTTAGGACATATTGTCAACGAACAAGGTATTCATGTGGATCCCTCCAAGATCAGTGCGATTAAGGATTGGGATACACCTACTACTCCTACTGAAGTTCGTTCTTTTCTTGGTCTTGCGGGTTATTACCGCCGCTTCATAGAAAATTTCTCGAAGATTGCAGTTCCCCTAACTGCTCTAACTCAGAAGAACAAACCCTTTGACTGGGGATTCAAGCAAGAGGAAGCGTTTCTGACTTTGAAACAAAAACTTTGCGGCGCGCCTGTCCTAACTTTGCCTGAGGGCAATGATGATTTCATCGTTTATTGCGATGCATCTAAATTGGGTCTTGGCTGCGTCCTAATGCAAAGGAACAAAGTCATAGCATACGCATCGAGACAGTTGAAGATACATGAGAAGAACTACACCACTCATGATCTTGAGTTGGGTGCAGTTGTCTTCGCTCTTAAGATTTGGAGACACTATTTGTACGGTACAAAATGTGTGGTTTTCACAGACCACAAAAGTCTTCAACATATCTTCAATCAGAAGGAACTCAACATGAGGCAACGACGTTGGGTGGAGCTTCTAAACGACTATGACTGCGAAATTCGCTACCATCCTGGTAAGGCGAATGTCGTAGCCGATGCTTTGAGTCGCAAGGAACATACTAAGCTTCATTGTGTTCGTGTCCAATCTGTTATTCAAGCTCAATCCGATATCCAAGCACGTATTTCTCAGGCTCAACAATCTTGTGTTTCACAAGGCTTGATGGATAAGGAATTTCCTTATCACATAACTCCTGCTCTAGAACTGAAGGACAATGGATCATATTACTTCATGGACCGCTTGTGAGTCCCAAGCCAAGATAATCTTCGTACCCTGCTTATGGATGAAGCCCATAAGTCTCGTTATTCTATTCATCCTGGCTCAGATAAGATGTATAAGGATCTTTGTATTCAGTATTGGTGGCCTGGTATGAAGAAAGACATTGCCTTATATGTATCAAAATGCCTTACTTGTCTTGAGGTGAAGGCGGAACATCAGCGTCCTTCCGGTTTATTGGAGCAACCAGAGATCCCAGTTTGGAAATGGGAAAACATTACTATGGATCTCATTACTAAACTTCCGCGCACAAAGAAAGGTCACGATACCATCTGGGTAGTTGTTGATCGTCTTACTAAATCAGCGCATTTCTTGCCAATCCGTGAGGATTTTTCGGCTGACAAACTTGCTTAAATCTACGTGGATGAAATTGTAGCTCGACATGGTGTTCCTTTGAACATCATTTCTGACAGAGATGCTCGTTTCACTTCTCATTTTTGGAGAACCATGCAATCTGCTATGGGGTCCCAACTTAATCTGAGCACAGCTTATCATCCGCAAACGGATGGTCAATCTGAAAGAACAATCCAGACTCTGGAAGATATGCTTAGAGCTTGTGTGATCGATTTTGGCGGTAGTTGGGATTCACATCTTCTGTTGATTGAATTCTCCTACAACAACAGTTATCACTCCAGCATCAACATGGCTCCTTTCGAGGCTCTCTATGGTCGAAAATGTCATTCACCAGTCTGCTGGAATGAGATCGGCGAGGCTCAACTTACTGGACCTGCCCTCATTTTAGAGACAACAGATAAAGTTAAGAAAGTTCGTGATAACCTTCAGACAGCTAGAAGCCGTCAAAAGAATTACGCGGACCTAAAACGCAAGCCCTTGGATTTTCAAGTCGGTGATCGTGTTTTACTTAAGGTCTCACCTTGGAAAGGTGTGATCAGATTTGGAAAGAAAGAAAAACTTGCACCTAGATACGTTGGACCATTCAAGATCGTCGAAAGAATCGGTAAGGTAGCCTACAGACTTGAGTTACCTCCTGAACTTGGAAATGTTCATCCAACCTTTCACGTGTCCAATCTCAAGAGGTGTTTAGCTGATGAGAACCTCCACATACCGCTTGACGAAATTCGTGTTGATAAAACACTGAAATTTGTTGAGAAACCAGTGGAAATCATGGAACGTGAAGTCAAGTGGCTTAAACGCAAGCGCATTCCTTTAGTCAAGGTTCGTTGGGAATCTAAACGTGGACCCGAGTTTACTTGGGAATGCGAAGATCAAATGAAGGCGAAGTATCCGCATCTTTTTCCACGAGTTTCCTCTAAATAAATTTCGGGACGAAATTTCCACAAGTAGGGGAGACCGTAACATTTGTGCTCGAAATCATTATGAATAGTTCAATTATCAATAAAACAATGTTATTTGATCCCAATTTTTGTTTGGTTGTGTTTTACATTTTTCATGTTTTGACTTTTGTTCGATTTCAAACTCTACATCGCTTTCTGGAGAATTATACGCAAACTGGTACGTAAACGTACTCAGTTTAATGCGACAAATACTCCGGAACATCAACATATACTCAACATACCTTAAATAACCTTTACATAACTTAGAAATAAGTTTTGAAGGCTTTGGTATGGCAAAAACAAGTTAATTCGCTTACAGGGACTAAACTTGACAAACTGCGAAAGTATGCCAATTTGAACTGTAACAAACATTCCGGAACATTTCCATAAGTTAAACATACCATAAATATCCTTTACATAGCTTAGAAATAGGCTTTGAGGTGTTTGGTATGCTAAAACAAACTTTTGGATCATTCAGGGGCTAAAAGTGTCAAAAAGTGCACAAGTTTGCACTTTCGCGCATAACTTACGTTATGAATACATCCGGACATCCAAAAATTTATGTAAGCATCCTAATATTATGCCTTAGTGTTTGGCATGAGAAAAATCCATTCGTCACGCATTTTGGATCATTTTTGCGCTTATGCGCGTTCCGTCGTAATTATGCGAACATCGCGTTCGTACGACCAAACAAACCAACATCCGACATATTTTTGAGCATGTTTCATGTCCACAATGTTTAGGCATCATTTTAGGGCCTTAAAATTGGCTTTACGGGCCTTAGAAGTGTTGGAAATGGCTTAAATATGCAACAGGGACTAAAACTGTCATTTCTGAAAGTTGTGCAGATCAGACAAGGCCAGGCAGCCCGCCTGAGTTTTGCCTGCATCCTGACGCATGCCGTGTGAGCCCTGCAGATGCATAAACTCATTTTTTGGCTGAATTTGGCCTTTCAATCACTCCAAAGGGCAATGCCCTTTCACAATCTCTGGAGTTAGGGTCACCATATGATACCATAACATCTTGACAAGTGTACGCATGAGATCGTGGCACGATATTCAAGAAACGATCCTAACGGTCTTGCTTTTCCTATAAATACCCCCCCATTTGGTGTAAAACCCACAAAACTGATCAAAGAGCTCTAAGTTGATGCTATTGCTTCATACCTGAGCTCCTGGATCAAGTTTAGCTTTCGGGGACCCTTCGTAAGTGTTCTTTCGTTCTTTTAATCGCTTTCTAGTGCTAAAGTCAAACTTTGTTTGACTTTCTGCGTTGACCAGCTTATGCTCAACACGAAGTTCGTTGGAACTTCATAACGTGAGCGTGATCACGATGGTTATAGTCCGTAGTGACTATACCTACTGATTACCACGTTATCTAGGCTCAGTGACGAGTCGTAGTTTCGGCCAAAATGTGCATTCTTGCGTATTTTGTAACCAAACTACTCGTGAGTATCAAAACCGTTTGTTTTGATACCAAACCTGTTTTCTAAACTTAGTTAAGCATGTTCTAACATGCTTAGCTCGTCACTTTTAGTTTAGTGCTTATATAGGGTCGTAAGGTAAGCGATCTAAACAATCGCTTACACTTTCAAACCCGACCCATTTGGTCGATCATTAGGATCCGACCAAACACATTAGGTGACCATAGCTGTAACCTTCCGAGGTTATACCTTATGGTCACGATGTTAGGCGTTCCAAACGCGTTCTACGCGAACGACGCGTTAAGGTAGCATAAGCTAACTAAACGGGTCGTAATGGGTCGTAAGCACTTAGGTTAGGTTTCATTTTAGTATGTAGGCTTTGTTAAACCATATTACATGAGTCTCCATAC
This sequence comes from Helianthus annuus, assembly GCF_002127325.2. Classification (NCBI taxonomy): domain Eukaryota; kingdom Viridiplantae; phylum Streptophyta; class Magnoliopsida; order Asterales; family Asteraceae; genus Helianthus; species Helianthus annuus. Next base: position 65,992,502 of record NC_035448.2, read on the forward strand.
TCGTTTGGTTTACGAACCCGCATACTATCCGATCCTCCGATTTAGGTCTGGTATATTAACATAGCTACCTATTAGGTGCCGTTTGATATTCCGTGATCTCTAGCATTATTTGGTTGTTATACAAGAACTTCAAAGCAACCTCAGGTGAGTACATTGAACCCATCTTTTACTGTTTTCCAAACTGTTTTGGGGTGAAACACATGTGCCTACTTGTTACTTTCATGCTTTCCTGTTTTTACATCATATACTTGCTATGTTCTTTAGTACACTGATTAGTACATGATTTACATTACATTATTCTGCTACATATGTTTACTTAGCATATTAAGCACATTGTTTTACATTACCTTTTCTGCTATGTATGTTGACTGAGCATGCTAGCACATTGATTTACATGACTTTTATGCTATGTATGCCCATTGTGTGCGTACTTAGTACATCATTTTACACTACATTTTATGCTATGTATGCCCATTGTGTGCGTACTTAGTACAATTATTCATCACATGCCTACATTTTGGTATGACATTTGGTTTGTTTAAATTATACAATGTACATTCATTAACACCGATCATGCCGCCCGTGTGACACCTGTGTCACCGCGACCATCAAACAAATACCAAACCGATGAAATATTGTATTTCATACTTGGGATCTTGAATAAATATGTGTATCTTTTGCACATATCAATTCTTGTTCAATTTCAAACTCTACATCGCTTTCTGGAGAATTATACGCAAACTGGTGCGTAAACGTACTCAGTTTGATGCGACAAATACTCCAGAATATCAACCTGTACTTAACATACCTTAAATAACCTTTACATAACTTAGAAATAAGTTTTGAAGACTTTGGTATGGCAAAAACAAGTTAATTCGCTTACAGGGACTAAACTTGACAAACTGCGAAAGTATGCAAATTTGAACTGTAATGAACATTCCGGAACATGTCCATAAGTTAAACATACCATAAATATCCTTTACATAGCTTAGAAATAGGCTTTGAGGGGTTTGGTATGCTAAAACAAACTTTTGGATCAATCAGGGGCTAAAAGTGTCAAAAAGTGCACAAGTTTGCACTTTCGCGCATAACTTACGTTCTGAATACATCCGGACATCCAAAAATTTACGTAAGCATCCTTATATTATGCCTTAGTGTTTGGCATGAGAAAAATCCATTCGTCGCGTCATTTGGATCGTTTTTCGCGCTTATGCGCATTCCGTCGTAATTAACCGAACATCGCATTCGTACGGCCAAACGAACCAACACCCGACATATTTTTGAGCATGTTTCATGTCCACAATGTTTAGGCATCATTTTAGGGCCTTAAAGTTGGCTTTACGGGCCTTAGAAGTGTCGGAAATGGCTTAAATATGCAACAGGGACCAAAACTGCCATTTCTGAAAGTTTGTGCAGATCAGACATGCCCAGGTGGCCCGCCTGAGTTTTGTGCATATCCTGACACGGGCCGCGTGGCCCCTACAGTTGCAGAAACTTTGTTTTCTTGCAAAACTTGGCCTTTCAAACACTCCAAAGGGCAATGCCCTTTCACAATCTGTAGAGTTAAGGTCATTATAAGCCACCACAACTTCTTGACAAGTGTACGCATGAGATCGTGGCACGATATTCAAGAAATGATCCTAACGGCTTTGCTTTTCCTATAAATACCCCCCCTTTTGGTTAAAAACCCACAAAATCTGATCTAAAGCTCTAAGTTGAGGCCTTTGCTTCATACCTGAGCTCCTGGATCGAGATTAGCTTTCGGGGACCCTTCGTAAGTGTTCTTTCGTTCTTTTAATCGCTTTCTAGTGCTAAAGTCAAACTTTGTTTGACTTTCCGCGTTGACCAGCTTATGGTCAACACGAAGTTCGTTGGAACTTCATAACGTGAGCGTGATCACGATGGTTATAGTCCGTAGTAACTATACCTACTGATTACCACGTTATCTAGGCTCAGTGACGAGTCGTAGTTTCGGCCAAAATGCGCATTTTTATGTATTTTGTAACCAAACTACTCGTGGGTATCAAAACCGTTTGTTTTGATACCAAACCTGTTTTCTAAACTTAGTTAAGCATGTTCTAATATGCTTAGCTCGTCACTTTTAGTATAGTGCTTATATAGGGTCGTAAGGTAAAGCGATCTAAACAATCGCTTATACTTTCGAACCCGACCTATTTGGTCGATCTTTAGGATCCGACCAAACACATTAGGTGACCATAGTTGTATAGGGAATAACCTTCCGAGGTTATACCTTATGGTCACGACGTTAGGCGTTCCAAACGCGTTTTACGCGAACGACGCGTTAAGGTAGCATAAGCTACCTAAACGGGTCGTAATGGGTCGTAGGCACTTAGATTAGGTTTCACTTTAGTATAAAGGATTTGTTAAACCATATTACACGAGTCTCCATACTCGTTTGGTTTACGAACCCGCATACTATCCGATCCTCCGATTTTTGGTCCGGTATATTAATATAGCTACCTATTAGGTGCCGTTTGATATTCCGTGATCTCTAGCATTGTGTGATTATTACACAAGGACTTCTAAGCAATCTCAGGTGAGTACATTGAACCCCTCTTTTACTGTTTTCCAAACTGTTTTGGGGTGAAACACATGTGCCTACTTGTTACTTTCATGCTTTCTTGTTTTCACATCATATACTTGCTATGTTCAATAGTACATTTATAGTACATGATTCATACATTTCATGCTACGTACGCCCGTTGTGTGCATACTTAGTACATCACTCTACAATACATTTCATGCTACGTACGCCCATTGTGTGCATACTTAGTACATCACTCTACAATACATTTCATGCTATGTACGCCCATTGTGTGCATACTTAGTACATCACTTTACAATACATTTCATGCTACGTACGCCCATTGTGTGCATACTTAGTACATTGTTTCTCATTGCATTTCTGTTGCATATGCTCATCCAGCATATGAACACATTATACTACATTTTGAACCGTTGTAACTGTTTGACTATGTGAACCGTCTTAACCCTTTGATTATATGAACCGTTCGTAACCTTTGAACCGTGTGAACCAGTTGTATCTGTTGACATGATTTACATTTGACAATGGACATTTGACTATACATAAACATTTCTACAATTGTTAAACATTACATCTTGATGGTTTGGTTTGAGTAAGTGATCTAAGTAACGAGGCGTGTGTAATACGATACAAGCATGGTGGATACGCCGCTGGTACTTCCTATATATAAGTGTTTGTATGGTATTACATATCGTAGCGTTATTTGAATCATTTCTATTTGAGACATATAACATTTTATACAAATAACACACTTTTCACAAGACCTTGATTTACAAACAACTCATCTTATACAAACTCATTTTACATGGTTAGTCAGTTAACCATACATTATTCTCTTATTTATACATATCATTTGATCTTATCGTTTTTCAAATGATTTACAAGGCAAAGCAAATTACCAGGTTCATGACTAAACATTTTCTCAAACATAAGTCATGAATTTTGTTTTCACAAAACCTATGTATCTCACAGGCATTTTTATGCTGACGTACCTATTTTCACATGTGTTTTCAGGAGATAATGCATAGGACTTATCAAGACATGCTTAGGCGGACCTGTGCCTTAGTGACTTAAAACGAGACAAGAACTAGTTAATTTATGTTATGTACACTTTGGTTCTTGTTTAAACAATGTAAACTTTCATGTTTGATTAATAAAACGAAACTTCATTTGCCATGGATTTGAAACAATAAATTCTGTTACAACACTCCCCGACGTTTCCGCCACGTTTTGTATGTTCTTTGTGGTCGGGATGTCACAGCCCGTTAGTAGGTAGTGGTACCATAGGAATTGACAACTCCCGTTCCGGACATCCTAGGTTGGTTTGGATGAAAGGAATGACCGAATTCGAGACACATAACTTAGATAAACCTTTAATTTGTTTAAGGGTTTATCACCACAGTCTCAAGGCTTGGATGTATGCATTTTCACAATACCGCATAAATGTTTGTATCAGTATAGCATGCATTTGTTCCACAAAACATAACTTTGATTTAAACCATGTTTTACTTCAATACCTTGTTTTTGTGCATTTTACATATGGTTTAGTTGATATATTTCACTTACCATACATGATATATTTTGGGTACACATTACATGATCTACATTAAACATAAACATTTTGACATTTATATACACATTTGGTGGTTTACATTGAACATAGACATTTCGATATGGTTTACACAATAACACTTGACAATTGACTTATACATGAACAATTTACATGGTGGTCGGTTTCTGTTTTATGAACTTATCTAGCCAATCCCCAATTACACCGTTTGGGTTTGGGTTTGGATTAGGGTTCGGATTTGGATTGGGATTAGGATTCGGATTAGGATCAGGACCACGTATGGCCTAAACAAGTGCAGGCAACATAGCAGTAAAGGCCTGAGTGATAGCAGCTACGATATTTGGATCAGGCTCATTTGGTCCACCACCATTACGATGACCAGAGCCTAATAAGGACTTATCACATAAGAAAATACCTATCCCAATGTCTACCCAATCCTCACATGTCTTAATTATTTAGTTAAAATTTTCTACAGGATAGAGCGTAAGCTCTGATACCATAACTGTAACACCCCGCCCTGATTAGGCTTGACGTGTTACACAATTCGGTAATCAGAGATAATTAATAACTTAATTAAAATATAAATTCCAGAGTTTAAAAAAAAACAAAATTCCCCAAAATGACATAACGGTCTCAACAGAAAAACACAAGTGTCTAAATTTATTGAATAAAAGGTTTTATTAAACTCCTTGTTCCAACTCTAGCTTTTTATTATCACTCTTCACACGTTTCCCCGATTTCCCTGAGTACCTGCTTAAGACATAATAAAAGAAAACAACAAAAAGAAACGGTTGAGCCAAAAATTGCCCAGTAACGGAGAAACAATAGCACTAACACATAAATGATAGAAGCAATACACTAAACACTTTTGATGCAAACAATACAATACGCTGAATGATCACTGATGAATACCATAAGGTATATTAGAAATACCCATGTGAGCCACTAACAATAAACACTAACACTTTGTACATTAGCTACAATTCCAAGGCACCATTATGTAGATGGGATGTGGGCACTCACACCTATCCCACTACCACTAACACTTACACTTACACTCCTAGGATCGATCCATACGCCTCTCAACAAACAATAAGCGCAATCACTTAACACACAATACAATATAGAGACGCCGTGGGCCTTTCGCACCACCACGGATGGTGCACGTCAACTGTGCCTATGATGACGCCCTATGTCCCCATAGGTGGATATGCTCGGGTATTGAGGTTAATAAAACGATTTACTCAAGTCAAGGCAAATATGCTAACGATATACTAAGGCTATATCACATCTAGCCAATGATCAATAATAAATAATAAAAACTTGTGGGAACATGCGACAATGAGTGAAAAAAAAAGAAGTGTAACCTATCGCATGTGTATTAAAGGTAATAATTCAATACGAGATGTGTAACAATAAATCATAGATTGGTGACGATGGATATGTCACACCCCAACCGATGGCGGAATCATCAGGGCATGGCACTGAGCGAAACAGATTGTCCAGAAGTTTCCATAACAATTATTATCACTATTTAGTTTAAATAACACGTCCCATACCGTGTCCCAAATAACAAACAAATTATTACAGATAACAACCAGTCAAATACTCTGTTCCGACAACTCAGGTTTAAATAAAACAAATAAGTATTGTTCAAATGCTCCTAAAGACCCAGCCTGACAAGATCTACAAACAACTATGCTCTAGTTGCTCTTTCCTGACAGCCAACTATTTGTTGGGGGCCTCTAGAGCTTTATTCTAGCCTCGCTTTCCTAGCAAGCAAACATCTTAAACACCTGTCACATACGTTAAAATAAAGTCAATACATATAATGTAAAGGTGAGCATACAAGTTTGATAATAGCATATAGAGTTCGAATAGTTTACGCATAACCAGCACGTACACAGAGGAAAACGAAGCATGTTAATTATCGACATGGACCTATCGATACTAGTGACTGCGGGTTGACTGTCCGAGACAGTTCGCAATACATGATTACCACCATAATCCATGCAAGTAATTGTCCTTAACAACCCCCGTGTGAAGGGGTGCTGAGTCCAAACTATAGTACTACGTCGTTAAGGCAGGTAGACAGCATTCCACGTGTAAACACAATCAACAAGAATTCATTTAGTCACGTAATACATGCATATTGGTTAGTGTTCAAATAACTTGAGTAATGTGATCGTTTGTGTTTTGATATAAGTAACGTATGTAACACCCAAAAGTGCTAAAAGCAAAAAGGGATCGAGTATACTCACAGCGATTGATTGATGGATTGAAGGGAGCGCTTGAGAGTAGGGTTAGCCTGAACAGTTCGATAGCATAACAATGATTACACGTAAAATGGGAACAAGTGTAACTGGGTCGAACAGCCTGGTCGATCGAACAGTAGGTTCGGTCGAACGGGTTGTTCGTTCGGCTGGAAGATCCGTTCGGACAGTCTGTTCGATCGGCCGGTAGGCTCGATCGGCTGGACTGTTCGAGTGGATTGTTTCTTCCTTCGAGTAGGATGTGTTTGTGTATGATGGTTTGACCTTTTGAAGTTTTCGTTGTAGTATTTGAGAACACTAAAGTGTTCTTACCTTTCAGGTCGATCGATCGAACGGTCTGTTCGATCGGCCGGCTTAACCGATCGGTTAGGAACTTCAGTAGTAGTCCTCAGCACAGGTTGTCACTCGATCGAACAACATACTCGATCGAACAGCATGCTCGATCGGGTGGCATTCCAATACGTCCAACGAATTGAAAATCGATTAAGGGTTGAAGCATAGTATCTCATGATCCGATGAGTAATGTTATCAAACGGCTCGTTCGATCGAACATTACCTCGTTCAATACTATACTTCATGAAATTGTCAAAGTGTGGGGCCATATGCTAGACGATCGGCTGGCCTGGTCGATCGGCTGACATGTCCGAGTGGTTGGGTTGTTCGTTCGAACAGCCTAACCATTCGGTCAGCATCCTGACCTGGTCGGCCTGCTCGTCTAACACTTGGCTGGTTTGGCTATTTGACGTTATATTGAGGTAGTTTGATAACGAGCTGAACCTTGGAACCTTCGTTCTTACTTGTTTCCCCTGCTCGGACAGGAATCACCCAAGTCCGGCCGGTAAACTGTTCGGAACGGTAGTTTGATGTTTAACCCGAAATCGGTGAACCTCGTAGATAGAATCCAAATCTTGAACCACTCATCCACTAGAATGATTGGTGAGCCGGCTCAAGCTTCGTTTCTACCGTTTGAAGGCATTGAGTGTAAAAGAGTTGAAAGAAAGTTGGAAATCTTCCTTTCAATCCTTTACATCATGTAAATGTTTAGATGTTTCACGGATCTTAGCTTATTTATGTGGAAATTGGTTAGATCCGAGCTATTCATGGTGAATTGAGGCCAAAACATGATGTTCTTGAAGAACACCATGATGACATCATCCTAGAATGCTTAGATCTTGATGATTTCATGGTTAGAAATCAAGATTCGAAAGATAGAAAGGTGTAGGAGTGTGTATTGATCAAGAAAGTACAAGGTTTAGGATGAAAACTTACCGAAATTGGAAGAAATCTGAGAAAAGGTGAAGAGCACAAGCTAGTCGGTCAGAGAGTTTCCAAAAGTGGAAAGGATGACAATGACAGCTCTATTTATAGGCTCCAAAAGAGGAAAGGGCTGGCCGATCGGCTAGGCATCCCGATCAGACAGCCTGCTCGATCGGACAGTCCATCCGATCGGTTGGGCTGTTCGATCGGCTGACAGCCTGATCGATCCACAGCCTGGTTCGAGTGTTCGGTGCGATGATTTTCGATATTTCGGTTTCGATTGAAGACGATATGAGTACGATAGAGTTTCCTATTCAAATTACTTTCAGTCCCAACTACTATGTCTAACATACAATCACCTATATTTCACCCTATCCTTACTTTACCATTCGTCGTAATTCGATTTTGATTGCATTCTATTTGAGTTTCGAGTTTCGATTCGAGTTTCGATTGATCACCACACAAAACATAAAGTAAACACGCACAGGTAACACATAAGGCACACACACGTATAACAACAACCAAAGTTCGCGTAATTCGGGATTCGAGTTCGATGAGGGTTAGATCGGTTCGATTACTGATTAGTTAACTTTATCGCATTGTTACTTCCTACTATTCACAGTCGTAAATCGGTTCGCGTCGATTAAACATTCGATTACTTCAATTAATCCTGATTAACAACACTTACTCCACATAATACAAATAAACATAAAATAGACTATTTACAGTCAAAGAAGTCAAAGTTGACTTAGACTTTGACTTTGACATTCGAAAACACGGGGTGTTACAGCCTCCCCTTGTTTAGGGAATTTCGTCCCGAAATTAGGCCGAAAGCTGCACAGCACCGTGAATTACCAATTTGACGCTCCAGATCTTCATTTGAACAATTGCGGGTACTTGGCCTTTATGTCGCTTTCGAGTTCCCAAGTGAACTTCGCGCCTCGTTTGCCTTCCCATAGGACTTTCACGATAGGGATGCGCGAGCGCCTGAGCTGCTTGGTTTAGCGATCCATGATTTCGACAGGCTTTTCCACGAAGTGTAGCGTTTCGTTTACTTGAAGATCGTCGAGCGGTACAATCAGATCATGATCAGCTAGACACTTTCGGAGGTTTGACACATGGAAAGTTGGGTGGACGTTTCTAAGTTCCTCCGGTAGTTTGAGTTTGTAGGCGACTTTTCCGATCCTTTCCAGAATCTTAAAAGGTCCAACATATCGAGGCGCTAGTTTCCCTTTCTTGCCGAATCTGACCACACCCTTCCAAGGTGATACCTTTAGGAGTACGTAGTCGCCAACGTCAAATTCAAGGGACTTGCGTCTTCTATCGGCGTAACTTTTCTGTCTATCCCTGGCTTTCGACAAGTTGTCTCGAATCTGGAGGATTTTGTCAGTTGTTTCTTGTAATAACTCGGGACCGGTTAACTGTGAGTGACCGATCTCGTGCCATACAATAGGCGAACGACATCTTCTTCCATATAGGGCCTCGAATGGTGCCATTTGTATGCTGGCATGATAGCTGTTGTTGTACGAGAATTCGACTAACGGTAGGTATTTGTTCCAACTACCATCGAAGTCTATGACACACGCTCGGAGCATGTCCTCATGAGTACGGATCGTTCTCTCAGTCTGTCTGTCGGTTTGAGGATGGAATGCAGTACTCAGGTTAAGCGACGTACCAAGAGCCGCTTGAAACGTTTCCCACAGTCGTGAAGTAAACCGAGCATCACGGTCAGAAATGATATCACGAGGCGTACCATGATTACAAATGATCTTGTCAGTGTAGATTCGGGCTAGTCTTTCTACCTTGTAGTCTTCCCGTATTGGTAAAAAGTGGGCTGATTTGGTCAGACGATCAACTATAACCCAAATGCTGTCGTGACCTGATAGCGTGGGCGGAAGTTTCGTTATGAAATCCATAGCTATACTCTCCCACTTCCATATAGGAATTGGAGGTTGTTCGAGTAAGTCGGAAGGTCGTTGATGTTCAGCCTTGACTCTCGCACAAGTCAGGCAACTTCCAACATAAAGAGCGATATCCCGTTTCATACCCGGCCACCAGTACTTGTAACGAAGATCCTGGTACATTTTATCGGCACCGGGATGAATAGAATATCGGGATTTGTGGGCTTCGTTCATTATAATCTTTCGCAAATCGGTCTGCTTAGGGATCCAAATTCGGTCCAGATAATAGAAAATCCCATCTGCTTTGCTTTCAAGCTGAGCTCCATCGTGATAGATTCTCTCCTTCTTCAAAGTGCGTTCGTTAAAACAGGCATGCTGGGCTTCGCGGATGAGAGCTTCGAGATTGCACTGGGCTTGGGTATTGCGAATACTGAGCAAATAACTTTGTCTACTGAGTGCGTCGGCTACAACATTTGCCTTGCCTGGGTGATAACGAATCTCATAGTCGTAATCGCTAAGAAGTTCTACCCATCGGCGTTGACGCATGTTAAGTTCTTTCTGATTAAAGATGTGTTGTAAACTCTTGTGATCGGTGAAGATCGTACACTTGGTACCGTACAGGTAGTGTCGCCAAATCTTCAATGCAAAAACAACTGCGCCTAGCTCGAGATCATGGGTTGTATAGTTCTTCTCGTGGATTTTGAGCTGACGAGATGCGTAAGCTATAACCTTGTCCTGTTGCATGAGAACACAACCAAGACCAAGGTTGGAAGCGTCACAATAGACAATGAAGTCGTTGTTTCCGTCTGGCAACGCGAGAACAGGAGCATTGCAGAGCTTGCGCTTAAGGGTTTGAAAAGCAGATTCTTGTTCAGTTCCCCAAACAAAAGATCTGTCTTTATGAGTAAGAGCAGTAAGCGGCACAGCGATCTTAGAGAATCCTTCGATAAATCGTCGATAATAGCCCGCTAATCCAAGAAAAGATCGGACTTCAGACGGGTTCTTTGGCATAATCCAGCTTTTAACTGCTTCAATCTTCGCGGGATCGACATGAATACCCTGACTATTCACGATGTGACCCAGAAACTGAACCTCCTCCAACCAGAATTCGCACTTGGAGAACTTGGCATAGAGTTGGTTCCCCTGGAGTAACTCGAGAACCAAACGTAGATGTTGTGCGTGTTCGGCTTTCGACTTGGAATAAATCAAGACATCGTCGATAAACACGATGACGAAACGGTCAAGATAAGGCTAACACACGCGATTCATCAGATCTATAAAAACCGCGGGTGCGTTGGTTAGACCAAAAGGCATAACAACGAACTCATAGTGGCCGTAGCGAGTGCGAAAGGCGGTTTTGGGTATATCTTCTTCTTGTATGCGTAGCTGATGATAACCTGAGCGTAAATCGATCTTCGAGAAACACGATGCACCTTGCAATTGATCAAACAAATCGTCGATTCGAGGTAGGGGATAATGGTTCTTGATGGCCAGCTTATTCAATTCCTGATAGTCGATGCACATCCTGAACGACCCATCCTTCTTTTTGACGAAAAGGAATTGTGCGCCCCAAGGAGAGGTGCTCGGGCCAATAAAGCCTTTTTCAAGTAGCTCCTGGAGTTGGTTTGAGAGTTCCCTCATTTCGGATGGCACGAGTCGATAAGGGGCTTTAGCAACAGGGTTAGTTCCAGGAATAAGGTCGATACGAAAGTCGATATCACGACTTGGCGGTAGTCCGGGAAGATCATCATGGAACACCTGAGGAAATTCACGAACCACTGGGACGTCTTTGACTTCAACCTTCTTTTTCTTTTCCTTCTCCGCTACTACAACGTTGGCCAAGAAAGCTCTGTATTCCTTGCGGAGATACTTGCTAGCTTGGATACACGACATGAGCTTGAGACCTTTCGAAGCTGTTTCACCGTACACACATAAGAGATCACCATTTGCGAGCGAGAATCGAATAATCTTTTCAAAACACACAACTTCAGGATGGTTTCATGAAGAAAGTCCATGCCTACTATGACGTCAAAACTTCCGAGTTGCATCGGAATAAGGTTGATCGGGAAGATGTGATTGTTGAGCTTGAGGGTACAATCACGAAGAACAGAGTTAACTGTGACAGTTCTTCCAGTAGCAACTTCGACTTCGAATGACGAGGGGAGATAAGAACGCTTACGACTAAGGAGCTTCTCGAATTCAAACGACACAAAGCAGTTATCGGCTCCAGTATCAAACAAACATGATGCATAAATACCATTCACAAGGAATGTACCATTAACCACGTTGTTGTCAGCCTGGGCTTGACGGGTGTTGATGTTAAAGGTTCTGGCACGGGCTGCTTGCTGTTGTTGCTGAGGCTGCTGCTGTTGCTGCTGCTGCTAGGGTTCTTGTTTCACAACCCTGTTCGGGCACATGTTTACAAAGTGGTTAGGATCACCACATGCAAAGCAGACTCGAGCATTGACCGCGGGTGCTTGAGCTGCAGGTTGGCCTTGAGGGGCTGGGAGTAGAGCTTGATGAGCGGCGGCTTGAACTGGGGCTTGACGGGGACCATAGCGACAGTTCGCAGTGAAATGCCCGTAGAGGTTGCAGTGGGCGCAGAAACGACAGGCGATTCCCACCAGGTGATGGTATGAACATGTCGGGCAGAGCAGGTGGGGACCTGTGTAAGCGCGCTTGGCTGGCGGCGCATTGATCACTGGAGCTTGTCGGTGGTGAGACAACTGCTGAGCCTGTACGGCTTGCAGAGGGGCAGCAGTCGTTGTCACAGCACAGTTCTTGTTGCTGGAGCTGTTGTTGTTGTGCTTCTTTCTTCTTGATGACTTGGAGGGTTGAGCAATGGCGGTGTCGACGGTCGATGCGGTGGTGGCTTGGTGCAGAGACTTGGTATGCTTATCCCCAAAACCAGACTTTACCCGCTTGTCATTGATCTCAGCGGCAAGCAGGTAGGTCTCTTCAATCGATGATGGCTTGGCAGCATGAACGAAATCGGCAACACAATCGGGTAAAGCTCGAATATACTTCTTGATGGCCATGTCTGACGTGTTGACTTGATCGGGACAAATGATGCTGAGCTGTTTAAAGCGTGCAGTCAAGGCAGCGTTATCTCCATCTTTCTGCTTAATGTTCCAAAACTCGTCCTCCAGCTTTTGGCGTTCATGGGGAGGGCAGAATTCGTCCATCATGATGGCTTTCAGCTCCTTCCATGTCAGCTCATATGCATCATTCCCACGTTTGTTTCGTTCGGCCGTCCACCAGTCTAGAGCTCGGGACTGGAAGAAGCCTGTAGCATTGAGGGTGCGGAGATTTTCTGGACAGCCGCTTTGGCGTAGAGTGACTTCGATAGAATCGAACCATTGAAACATAGCTATTGGGCCATCTTCTCCTGTGAATTCCTTTGGTCCGCATGCCTTGAACTGTTTAAAGCTGAAACCAGTCTTGCTGGTATCCTTAGGAGCATTGATTCGCGACTCTTCAGACAATTTACTAGCGTTTTCAAAGACATCGCTCACAGCTTTTGCCACACTTTTGGCAATGATAGTAGCGAGACGCCTGTCTCTCTTCTCTTGGCGAGTAAGTGGGGTTCGGTGTCCAGATGTCGACATGGTCTGCAACAGACATTGTCGTAGGTCTCAGACACAACAATCGAATCTCCCTCGCACGTCTACTACTTACTAAAGCTTAGAAATACATCGAAACACGCATCACATAATCACATAAGCACAAATTCACAGCTTCACATAATCACAGTAGCACAGAAGCACATAGAGCACAGAATCACAGAAGCACAAAAGCACAGAGTCACATACACATTTAATCACAGAGGCACTAGGTACGTGGTTCCCTATAAGCACATAGAGCATTCTGACTGCCTCAAGATCCTATCATTCAGAGCTCGCGTGTCATTCGCGTATAGTGATTGCGTATAGTATATCGAATAAAATCATACAGCATGTCGAGTATAGTATAGCGCATATCCTAGCATAGTATCGTCTGAGTTCGTAACGACTTGTTAGCGCTTTGAGGTAGAAGAGCAATGCGTATCGTGTGTGTTGATTGAAGTGGTTGCAAAAATCGAGCGAATCATCAAAATAAAACACATAAACAGGTGATCACACATAAAATCGACGAATCATCAAAGTCTGCGGTTGCGGGCTCAGAATCGAAGCATATAAAAATCGGGAAATGGATTGTCTGCGGCTACTAGACATCGACTACCCAAAGTGATTCGACTATTCGCAGTAGACTTGTCGTCACTTTTCGACTTTCGGGATCGTGTTTCTGCCTCGATTCTTGGGCATTCAACGCATATTCCCTAGGTCAGACTTGTGAGTTCAGGTCGTTGGAGTCCGTCGAGGCTTTGGTGAGATGAGTAAAAGTTGGAATAAGTTGCCAAGGTTCGGGTTTCACCCCTGGCTTAGCAATTTCTTCCTTGTTTTAGTAAAATTTGAGGAGATTATTCATCAAAATATGGATTTCACTCCTGATTTGGTATAATTCTCCTCGTTCGTTATCGAAAATAATGAGAATATCATTGATAAATTGTTAGAAAAATCAGCATTGATCAAACAATTTAGTCGAGAGTTTGCGGCTTTCACACCTAATCTCTACTAAGTCGCTTGACTCTATTTGAAAATTTCGAGTGCAGTGATAGCGAAGAATATCAGAATATAGCACATAAGCTTGGTCTGTTGGTTCCTAACTATAGTCTAGGTCTCTAAGACAGCGACCCGGACTAGGTCGTGTCCTGCCTAATTCCCTATAGTTATGGCTCTGATACCAATCTGTCACACCCCAACCGATGGCGGAATCATCGGGGCATGGCACTGAGCGAAACAGATTGTCCAGAAGTTTCCATAACAATTATTATCACTATTTAGTTTAAATAACACATCCCATACCGTGTCCCAAATAATAAACAAATTATTATAGACAACAACCAGTCAAATACTCTGTTCTGACAACTCAGATTAAATAAAACAAATAAGTATTATTCAAATGCTCCTAAACACCCAGCCTGACAAGATCTACAAACAACTATGCTCTAGTTGCTCTTTCCTGACAGACAACTATTTGTTGGGGGCCTGTAGAGCTTTATTCTAGCCTCGCTTTCCTAGCAAGCAAACATCTTAAACACCTGTCACATACGTTAAAATAAATTCAATACATATAATGTAAAGGTGAGCATACAAGTTTGATAATAGCATATAGAGTTCGAATAGTTTACGCATAACCAGCACGTACACAGAGGAAAACGAAGCATGTTAACTATCGACATGGACCTATCGATACCAGTGACTGCGGGTTAACTGTCCGAGATAGTTCGCAATACATGATTACCACCATAATCCATGCAAGTAATTGTCCTTAACAACCCCCGTGTGAATGGGTGCTGAGTCCAAACTATAGTACTACGTCGTTAAGGCAGGTAGACAGCATTCCACGTGTAAACACAATCAACAAGCATTCATTTAGTCACGTAATACATGCAATATTGGTTAGCGTTCAAATAACTTGAGTAGTGTGATCGTTTGTGTTTTGATATAAGTAACGTATGTAACACCCAAAAGTGCTAAAAGCAAAAAGGGATCGAGTATACTCACAGCGATTGATTGATGGATTGAAGGGAGCGGGGTTAGCCTGAACAGTTCAATAGTAAAACGATGATTACACGTAAAATGGGAACAAGTGTAAGTGGGTCGAACAACCTGGTCGATCGAACAACAGGTTCGGTCGAACGGGTTGTTCGTTCAGCTGGAAGATCCGTTCGGACAGTCTGTTCGATCGGCCGGTAGGCTCGATCGGCTGGACTGTTCGAGTGGATTGTTTCTTCCTTTGAGTAGGATGTGTTTGTGTATGATGGTTTGAGAACACTGAAGTGTTCTTACCTTTCAGGTCGATCGATCGAACGGTCTGTTTGATCGGCCGGCTTAACCGATCGATTAGGAACTTCAGTATTAGTCCTCAGCGCAGGTTGTCAATCGATCGAACAGCATACTCGATCGAACAGCATGCTCGACCGGGTGGCATTCCAATACGTCCAACGAATTGAAAATCGATTAAGGGTTGAAGCATAGTATCTCATGATCCGATGAGTAATATTATCAAACGGCTCGTTCAATCGAACATTACCTCGTTCAATACTATACTTCATGAAATTGTCAAAGTGTGGGGCCATATGCTAGCCGATCGGCTGGCCTGGACGATCGGCTGACATGTCCAAGTGGTTGGGCTGTTCGTTCGAACAGCCTAACCGTTCGGTCAGCATCCTGACCTGGTCGGCTTGTTCGTCTAACACTTGGCCGTTTTGGTTATTTGACGTTATATTGAGGTAGTTTGATAACGAGCTGAACCTTGGAACCTTCGTTCTTACTTGTTTCCCCTGCTCGGACAGGAATCACCCAAGTCCGGCCGGTAAACTGTTCGGAACGGTAGTTTGATGTTTAACCCGAAATCGGTGAACCTCTTAGATAGAATCCGAATCTTGAACCACTCATCCACTAGAATGATTGGTGAGCCGGCTCAAGCTTCGTTTCTACCGGTTTGAAGGCATTGAGTGTAAAAGAGTTGAAAGAAAGTTGGAAATCTTCCTTTCAATCCTTTACATCATGTAAATGTTTAGATCTTTCACGGATCTTAGCTTATTTATGTGGAAATCGGTTAAATCCGAGCTATTCATGGTGGATTGAGGCCAAAACATGATGTTCTTGAAGAACACCATGATGACATCATCCTAGAATGCTTAGATCTTGATGATTTCACGGTTAGAAATCAAGATTCGAAAGATAGAAAGGTGTAGGAGTGTGTATTGATCAAGAAAGTACAAGATTTGGGATGAAAACTTACCGAAATTGGAAGAAATCTGAGAAAAGGTGAGGAGCACGAGCTGGTCAGTCAGAGAGTTTCCAAAAGTGGAAAGGATGACAATGACAGCTCTATTTATAGGCTCTAAAAGAGGAAAGGGATGGTCGATCGGCCAGGCATCCCGATCGGACAGCCTGCTTGATCGGACAGTCCGTCCGATCGGTTGGGCTGTTCGATCGGCTGGCAGCCTGATCGATCCACAGCCTGGTTCGAGTGTTCGGTGCGACGATTTCGATATTTCGGTTTCGATTGAAGACGATACGAGTACGATAGAGTTTCCTATTCAAATTACTTTCAGTCCCAACTACTATATCTAACATACAATCACCTATATTTCACCCTATCCTTACTTTACCATTCATCGTAATTCGATTTTGATTGCATTCGATTTGAGTTTCGAGTTTCGTTTTGAGTTTCGATTGATCACCACACAAAACATAAAGTAAACACGCACAGGTAACACATAAGGCACACACACATGTATAACAACAACCAAAGGTCGCGTAATTTGGGATTGGAGTTCGATGAGGGTTAGATCGGTTCGATTACTGATTAGTTAACTTTATCGCATTGTTACTTCCTACTATTCACAGTCGTAAATCGGTTCGCGTCGATTAAACATTCGATTACTTCGATTAATCCTGATTGACAACACTTACTCCACATAATACAAATAAACATAAAATAGACTATTTACAGTCAAAGAAGTCAAAGTTGACTTGGAATTTGACTTTGACTTTGACATTCGAAAACACGGGGTGTTACAGGATACTACAATATTATGAAGCGAGTAAACACTTTACGCTACAAGTGACGGACCGAATATCCCTGCACTATGAGAATAGAAAACAATATTATGCTATTAGCAAGAGATCAAAAAATTCGTACCTTAGCTTAAACGTAAACAACGTAGACGCAACAAGTCCTCACTTGAAACAAAGTCCCACATATTTATCATGTTTTAAATTAGATTGATTACAATATTTTACATTCATTTAATTTATGGAACCCACTGAATGAATTTAGTTCCCACTAGTCTTATATTTAAAAAATTAACCGTTCAACGACATATTTCTCTTGTTTTTCCTAATTAACAGAAACCACTTTTAAAATTAAAGGATCATTATTTTATCATATGTGCATTAGGTTACTCAAGTTCACAGCAAAAGAGAAATCCATGCATGGCCTCATATTTAATTTCTTAATACTAAACTTATTGGTTCTGTGCAAAAATACAAAATTTTAAAACTTAACTTGAAAACACTTTTATATCATAAAAAGAATGTTCATGTTATGAAGGTGGTGTTCGTTTATAAATGAAGCTTTTAATACATTCACCAGCTTCGTTTTCATATATATTATGTAGTCAAAAATTAATATTTTTGATAATCTTATTTATGTTGCATTACATAGTCGATAGTGTCGATACCTTATGTCGAAGAGACAAGACAACCGGCGTAGTACAATACAGGTTCACCACGGATCTTTAGATCACCACTAGTCGATGGGTATGGTGATGGATCGAAGATATTAGGCTTCCGAGTGTACAACTGAGACGACGACCAGAATCTAGTTAGAGGTTAATTTAAACGTAGGTGGGTTGAAATTATATAGCCACTATACAAGAGATTGTCGACTGAAAGAGGAAGCTTACCGAACGACCGATCAACGTGGTAGCGGTGCTCAGCGGTCTTTTGTAGCGTCCAACACATGAACCGCAGGCGGGACGAGCAAGTTTTATCGGTTCAGATTGGCGGTCGGCGGCGACGTTTCAGTTGGCGCACTTGAAGATTAACATAAAGGTTCAACAGAGATATGGGTTGTCTTTTGGAAGGCTTTCATAAGGAGTGAAATGGCTGGAAGGGTGGGTTCGATTAATATGATGGGTTGCGCGTTTGAAAGGGATTCGAAATCCCATGAGATACGATGAAATATGGTGCTGAAATGTAAGAAATGGAAAGTCGCGTAAATACAGTCGGAGATATGGAATGATATTGAAAATTGCTTGCTGTTATAATTTACTCCATATTTAACTGTTTCTTTTTTTTTCTTTTTTGTCGGTTACGTTGAGCAAGGGACAAAATTGCAATGATACGTGCAACTATGAATTATGTTACTTAAAATATTAATTTAATATCATAAACATTTAAGGATCTGAATATGATTATTATTTTTGTTATTACTAAAATCACTATATTTAGTTATTTAGCTTTTAGATGTTTAAAAAAAAAATACTAGCGTGGAAGCATTGATAATCCGACATAATAATATATCGCACTACTTATGACATTCATTTCATTAGGATTTTGAATGTTTCGTATATTACATCTAACCTTCTTCTTTTTCTCTAGTTCTCACTCTCTGCAAATGAAAAGAAGTATGAAGTTTGGGGATGGGTAGCGGGAATTCAAATTTTGGGTCCTGGCTGCGAAACGGGAAACATCTAATCTAGTTTTTAAGATGCTTTTAAGACCTTGCGTTTGAAATGATTGCACCATATGCGTTAAATGATCAATATTGTCTTTTTAATATGTATTATAATATAGTGTGTGTGTGTATAGGATAAGAATCATTACAGAACACTAATTATTGCGATAATAAAAAGAACAACTCTAATCACTAAATTTGTAACTGAAGTTTCATACTTTTTTTAAATTTTATGTTTCTTACATTCATATGTGTACTATATATACATTAAAAACATATATTTTTTTACCTATACATAGTCTACATACATGTAGGTAATTTAACCTACACATAACCGATATATGTGTAAGGTATATACAAACTGAAATTTTTTCATATTTTGTTTTGAATACTAGTGTGAGAAACAGTAAAAACTTACACTTGTAATATTTTCATTTGCTTTTTAGGTTCTTAGGATTGAAACCTCGCAGTATTTAGTGTTCTGCATAGAATCCTCCCTTATACATATACCTACACACACACACACACACACACATATATATATATAGTGTTGGGATCAGGAGAAAATGGTTTGATGTGTGAAAATCGTAAGAATGATTCTCAACCACAAGATCTTTGTGATTTGTGGTTGAGATTGATGCAGTAACATTTTTGTAAATAATGGAAACCTTAGAACCTCCGGTAGGGGTAAAATGGGAAGATCCAAACAAGGGTGCACATGTTAATCATATGTCATTTCCTCCATCATATTTAAACGGCAATAACTTTTTATACGTGATTATTTAAAAAAATTATACCATAAAATTCAACGTTTTTTTTTATCTTTCCAACGAGTATACTATTGATATATTTTTCGAAAAAAATGAACTGGGTTTTTTATGGCATTTTTGAACGTTATTTTTTATGGCGTTTTCAACTGGGTATTTATGGCGTTTTTTCTGAAGTGAGTGTTCTTATGGCGTATTAAACTAGTTTTTATGGTGTTTTCAACTAGTTTTTTTTTTTTTTTTTTTTTTTTTTGACGTTTTCTGAACTTAGTGTTTTTATGGCGTTTTCAACCAGGTTTTCATGGTTTTTCTGAACTAAGTGTTTTATGACGTTTTCAACTGGGTGATTTCATGGCGTTTTTCTAAACTGAGTGTTTTATGGCGTTTTTTATTTGAACACCCAGTTCATGTCATTTTTTTATTTCCAAATTATAGCAATAGTATACTCGTTGGAAGGATAATAAAACACTCGATTTTATGGTGTATTTTTTTAAATAAACACGTATAAAAAAGTTATGTGAGTTTAAAAAACATGGTAGAATATGCATATGACTTGCATGTGGATAGTCTTTGGCATGTGCATGGACCTTTTGACAATATTACCCTTAGTGTAAATTAGCACCAACGCCACATGTCAAAAATCGTTCTCACCGTTTTCATACTTTTAGGCGTTTTCCGCAAATCTCGCCCCTATATGTATATGTGTAAGATCCCCCCAAACGTAGGTTTTGCCTATTTAGCATAAAAAGACTTGTAGAGATAACTTAGGACACTCCTTATCATTAGGATTAAAGGGCATTTTGGTCCTAAAACACAAACTCTCACTCGTCGCTTTTTTGATTTTTTTGCCCAAAACCTTTAAAAACATGTATATAACATGTGTAAATTTTTTTAAAAAAAAAAATTCGGGAGGTTAGAGTTTCCCAAGTTTTCTAAATTATAAGGGTTTTCTATAGATACAAAAGTAAATTATATATATATATATATATATATATATATATATATATATATATATATATATATATATATATATATATAGGATTAGATTCAAAAGTGAACACTAGTGTAGCTTGCGAATTGTGTGAACTAATCCTGGCCATACACGTGTGTAGATCAATAGTCAAGATTTGATGTTGAAATACACTAGTGTGTTTTACGATTTGATGATGAGATCCTGGCCATACACGTGTGTAGATCAATAGTCAGGATTTGTTCACTCAGATCGCAAATACACTAGTGTTCATTCTAGAACCCCACCCTATATATATATATATATATATATATATATATATATATATATATATATATATATATATATATGAAAGTTAACGTACAATAGTCCTTAACGTGAGGTGCGAAGAACGCGAGTAAATTACGCATGTTATAAAACTTAAACCCTAATCACACATTAACAGAAAACCATAATCACGCATGGACAAAAACCATAATCACGCATGGTGACTATAATCACGCATGTGGTCACCAAAAAACAACAAAATCATGCATGAGTAAACCCTAATCACCCATGTTATATTCATAATTATGCACATTATGATTTTACTCGCGTACGCTTTACACGTTAAGAACTTTTGTATTTTAAACATTTTATATATATAAAGGGGGTTAGGTTTTTTTTTAGGTTTTTGGGGGGTGGGGGGGTGGGGGGTTTAGGTTTTTTTTAGGGGTGGGGGGAGTGGTTAGGTTTTTTTAGGTATATTTGTAGAGTAACTTTGATAGTTATTGATAATTACAAAAATGGCACCTTGTCTTTTTGAGTTTTCCTTCAATTTGTATGTTTAGTATGTTAAGATTATTTGTACAAGAACTTTACCCTATATTTTATATGCTTAAAATAGGACCCACACTAACTTATTTGGATGAAAGGATTGGATACGTAGATTGAGAAACAATCGTTTGCTTGTTGGAGATGACAATCTAGAAAAGGATGCCTACACTTACCCCTTTATTTATTTGTTTTGTATTATGTAAGCATAGCCCTATATCTATACAGGTGGTTTCACACTTTCATGGTCACAACTTAACAATACTAATAAGATAATATACCTTGATGTCATCTGTAACAGTTTTCATTTATTAATTTAAAAATCTATATTGATATATTACATTAAATTTTACTTTTACGTATTACACGAGTTAATATATAATATAAAAAGAAAAAAAATTGTATAGTTATGTAAGTTATACTGACAATTATGTATTTTATATTCATAATTACGCAAAAAAGAAAAATTGTATAGTTATCCAAGTTATACTGATAATTACTCATTTTATGTTCATAATTACACAAAAAAAAAAAAAAAAAAAAAAAACGAACTGTATACAGGGCCGGCGAACCCGTGCCGTCACCCGAGATCCAAATTTTCAAACCTAGTTGATGAAACAATGGTTAACCGGGCAGGGTTAACTCACTGGTCTCGTCAAGAAGGGTTAATCCCTTCCTCTCGAGGATCGCTGGCTGGATCACCGGTGGGTTGATCTCCTGCACAAGGAAACAAACCGTGACTCGTAACAAGGAGGATGGGGTGGGGGTGCTCCTTGTTAGCACTCTCCGGCGTGAGAATCAGTAATTTGCTTGGGAAGCAAAGTAAGATAGTAGTAGTAGTGAGAGAGTTGTGAAGCGATACCTCAAACCTGGTTTGGGGTTGGTATTTATAGCCGAGGAGTGAAGGAGGAGGATGATGGACGGACTGACGACGTGCTGCACCTTTGCAGGTGTGTCAGGCTTGTCGGTTGTGGATGTTACGCCACGTCAGTCCGTTGCTTACGTAGCCCTGACAGGTGACTGCCATTGGTGCCACTTGCACTGTGGTGTCAGTCCCACTTGTTGAGCGTATAGGATGCGGTACGAACCGCATCGCTGCCTGCGGTAACATCTGATGTTATCGCGTCTCTTGCTTGTGATCAAAAAATACGCGAGATGCGGTGCTGGCCGCATCGTCGCCTGTGGTGACTGTTGCTGTTATCCAGCTTCCTTGTATTGATAGAAGTGTTCACTGGACGCGGTGCGAGGCCGCATCGCTGTGAATACTTCCGTTTTCATACACCAGATGTGATGCTATGTCGCATCACTCTACCGTTCTCACGTTCCAGGTAAGTCCTTCTCCATCACTAGACAGATTGGATTCAACCCTTGTGTCGATGCGTTCTTGCATGGGCACAAGTAGGTTGTTGGCTAGTGGGGGTTTTGATAAGGGTAATGGTCACTCGCGGTCGATGCTGACGCGAGATCTGGGACCATACCCCTTCAAGTCCCCCCAGTCTAGTGTTGCTGCCATGTGCAAGTTGCATGTGGGAGGAGTACTGGACTATGGTGTTTAGAAGGTAGTTTGGAGTCTGGAGAAGATCCTAGACCATGTGGATGGTCTTTTTTGTTTGTAAATCAAGCTGGAGGTCTGGAAGGGTCATTTGACGCTTCTTCCGTACCGGTGAAAATGTTTCGTCTGATGCGAAATTTTCAGCCTTTGGCTGGTTGCCACCTGTTGGTGTGCCGAACCAATTGTGGGAATTAGTTGGAGGAAGTGTACAAACTTCGAACCAATCTCTGAGATGGTGGTTGAAGGTGTGCACAAACTTCGAACCAACCTTTGAGGTGGTGAACGAAGAAAAGAGCGTGCTGCTCCCATGATTGGATATCTAATGATGATTCCTTTCGTGGGGTGTTCATGTTCTTCTCATTAGCTCTCAAGTAACCGCACGTCCTTTGCGGTTACCTCGTTGCTTGACATTGTTGGCCACGGTTGTGGGAACAACGTTGGGTACTTGCGTCATTGTTGGCCATGTTTGGTCGAACAATGTAATTCTGGATAACGGTCAAATAAACATGGTCATAGGCATGGTAATGCCTACCATTGTTTATTCTATCCAACTTACAAGTAGGGTAACAAAGTCCTAAGCAGACTTGTTACCGCTTGTTCGATCGCTTGTTGTTCGACAAGGGCTCGTATGATCATTGGGGATCTCATCCGCATCTCTTCCTTAGGCACCTTCCTTCACGCTCCAATACCGAGGAGTTTTCCTTGGAGTAGTTTCGTTCCTCGATGTGGAGTTAGTTGTGGCTCTTCCGTAGCAACCATTTGCGGAAGCTATGGTTATGTCTGCAGCGACTCATGAGTGTCCGCGGTTTTGCATTCCCATATTCGCTCGAAACGGGTGTGTTGCTCGGATGTGGCTCTTGAAGGTTCAGGAGTCAGGTGCGCGCGCGTACATTCACTTCCTACTTCTTGTTAAAGAAAGTGTTCATGCACCCTCTGTGGTTGTGAACCGGACATGAGTGATTTGAAGCTTGAAGAGAATGAAGGTAATGCGGTTTACCTGTTTCTGAGATGCGGTTCAGTCCAAAGAACACCACTGGTTCTGAGTATCTGACACACCCTAAACGGGCTCGTGTGTGTCATTTCCGCATATTCCACGTGTGCTCGTGGGTAGTGCGGATCTTATAGTGTGGAGATATATATTTTTGCCTATTTTTAGGGGTATGTAAAAAAACGACATGCGGTATGGGTTATGGTGCGGTATACCAGAGAAACCGCATGCCGCTTGTAATTGGATAAGGTAGTCACTTTTTGTTGCATACGTGGCTGATCTCACGTGTGAGTTGGTGGAAGTTGGTGAGATCTTTCTGGCATGTGCTGAAATGAAAGGACGTTTGCACTGCCCGAGGCATTAAATGCACTGTAGCAAGGAGTGTAAACGTCTCCTATGTCAGGCGCGTGGGCGGCCACGCGCGCGTGATAACCGTCAGCGGAAACGGCGCTTGACACGTGGTGTCGCGCAATTCGTTCGTTTTGAACGTGATGATTCGTTTTCTCCCTCCTCATTAATTGCGATGGGTATATAAGGGGAAACCGTTCGTGGTTTCCCCTCACTTGCTCGAAATTTCAAAAAATTTGCCGGTGAGGGAAACTTTTTCTTTGTCTTCTCCGACGATCTTTCTTGAACTTCCGGCGAGGTTTTCTGAGTTTGTAGCATTTATCTTTTATTTTCTTGATGGCTGAACCATCAAATCCACACAATGTGGAGGGTGAAAACCCTGAACAACCGGTAGTGGGTACTGATGAAGATGACGAGGACGACGTGGATGTTGCCGGTGGTGGCTTACCGGTGTTGAAGTGGCCGAAGGGTGGTTTCAAAACCCTGATAACCACCGTTCAGATGGCCGACGAGTGGGATGCTACTTACCCACAAGAGGGGGATACCGGTGCCGATGCTCCGGCCGGTTATATTACTTTGTGGGCTGATTTTTTCACCGACGGCAACCTTAGGTTGTCGGTGACGGTGTTTGTCGCGGAGGTGTTGGAGTACTATCATCTCCATATCTCCCAACTTAGTCCCTTTGGAATGTTCCGAATCAGGAACTTTGAATATACTTTTCGTGCCCATGGCTTGCCCATTACTGTTGAAAATTTCCGGCGATTCTACCAGTTGACGGCGAACACTGGTTTTTTCTCTTTTACTCAACGGCATGGGAGCTTGAGGCTGACCACGAGTGGATGCGGAGTCATGGTATCGCGCGTGTAAGTATCTCTTGCCTTTATGTTTGCTTGGATTAGGATCCGAGTCTTATCATCCTTTTATTGCAGATTGTTCAGGCTATCATGGATGCACCTGAGACCGCAACTGGCTTGGACTTGGTCAAGGAACGTGCCCGCGATGCCGGTTTTAAAGCTGGTTATAACCGCTGCATTGCTCATATGAACGTCATGTCTATAGGCGGTGTTATCGAAGAGCGATTCGGGTTTCGTGACGTGGACACCGAAGGTCGCCTGAACGCGGCTGTAGCCTCTTTTTATGATACGTCCCTCGCTTGTGTGGAGGAGTTGGACGACTATTTAGAGGCTGCGGATTACGTTGACCGGCTGCGGATGCTGTATGCTGATGCAGAAGAGGAAAATCCCGCTGGTGGTGCTGGAGATGGTGCGGGAACCAGCGGTACAAAATAGGGTTTAAGTTGGCTAGTATGCCCCCTTTTTGTTTTCCTCTTGTATATACTAGGAACTTTATGTAAATCCATTAAGCATCGCGTGGGTGCTTGAATTTTTTGAATATAAAGTTTATTGTTCAATTTGTACAAGTGTTTTTAATTCTTGCATGTCTGAACGTATGTATGCGGATCTCTACCCATTGTGAATGGGGTCGAGTGTACTCCATACTGTTGTGGTATGAGTATGCGTCAATTCCATTGTTTGCCTTTTTGGGCTCAGGAATTGTGTTAGGTTAACAAAAACTTGTCTATCCGGCCGGATAAACACTTAAGTCTTTTTGCCTTTTGCTGGCCTATTACAATATTTGTGTGTGGTTACCACTTTGTATGGGTATCGCGAATGAAGATTTTGCCAATCTGTTTTTGGGATACCGCAAAGTGGAACACGCATTTGTAATAGTAGTAACAAACAATAATGTATAAAATTGCTTATTTATTTATTTGCCAATGGCCTGCGGCCCGATAGGTTACATAGAAAATGTAAGAACATGGCTTACATATAACAGCGTCGAAGCTGTTGTGCATTCCATGTTCGTATGATAGGTTTGCCTTCTAACGTTTGTAATTTGTATGCGCCTTTCCCTAAGACCTCTTTGATGAGGTAGGGTCCTTCCCACTTGGGGGCAAGTTTGCCTGGGCGCTCAGCATTAGATGCTTCATTGTCACGTAGGACGTAGTCTCCTGGATTGAAAGTACAAACGCGGACACGCGTGTTGTAGTACTTTTCAAGTTTGGATTTATATTTGGCCTCGTTGATGGCAGCGTTTTCGCACCTTTCTTCCAAGAGGTCCAAATCGATCCTGCGTTTTGTGATGTTTTCTAGTTTTTCAATAGCCAACATTCTAGGAGAGGGGAGACCTACTTCCGCGGGGATCACCGCTTCTGAATCGTAGACTAGGCTGAAGGGTGTTTCCCCATTGCTTGTTTTTGGGCTTGTACGGTGAGCCCATAAGATACTTGGGAGTTCATCGACCCAGCCACGCCTGGCCGTTCCCAACCGTGCCTTGATGCCTTCGACTAGACTTTTATTGATACTCTCGACTTGGCCATTCCCTTGCGGGTGTGCTACTGATGAGAATATGTGCTCAATATGTAATTCTTCTAGCCCTTTTTGGAATTCGTCGGCAGCGAAGTTGGTGCCGTTATCGGTGACAATGCACATTGGTAAACCGAAACGACAGATGATGTGTTCCCAAATGAATTTTCTTGTTATCATAGCAGTGGTTGAGGCGAGCGGTTTTGCTTCTACCCATTTTGTGAAGTAATCAACCGCTACTATGATAAATTTGACCGCACCTGGAGCGTCAGGGAAAGGTCTCACGACGTCAATTGCCCATTTCTGAAAGGGCCATGCGGTTGTGACGGGGACTAAGTTGTTCTTTGGCAGCAAAGTTTTTGGAGCATGACGTTGACAATCGATGCATTTGCGCAACTCTTTGACGGCGTCCAGATGCATGCCGGGCCAGTAATGCCCGGCATTCATGATTTTGGCCACTACCATGCGTGGTCCGGCATGTATGCCACATATGCCCTCGTGTATCTCTCGGATGAGGTATGTGGCATCCTGCGGGTTGACGCATCGCAGGAGTGGCCCTAGGTATGATTTTCGGTATAAGATACCATCTCCCATTTGATAGTGGCACGCTTTGTGTTGTAACTTGCGTGCCTCTGACTTGCTTTCGGGAGTCACACCTGATTGCAGATATGCGATAATAGGTGTCATCCATGATGTTGTACCGTATTGAATGACGTTGACTTGGCGCAGGGGTACCGAAGGATTTTGCAGAATTTCGATGCGTATCTCCTTTGCCAAGTGCTGGAAGCTGGTGGATGCGAGTTTTGATAGTACATCCGCGGACTTGTTTTCACTTCGATTAATATGTCGGATATTGAACGAAGCGAATTTGGATGTTAGTTGCAGGGCTTGCTCGAGGTAGAGGATCATGATGTCCCCTTTTGCGGCATAGTCGCCGCGTATTTGTCCTGCAACCAACAAAGAGTCGACGTGTGCTTCCAGGTGTTGCATGCCGAGTTTGACTGCTAAACGTAGTCCTGCTAACAGGGCCTCATATTCTGCCTCGTTGTTTGTGCTTTTGAAATCGAGGCGGATTGCATATGTAAGCTCTTGGCCGTCAGGGCTGACGAGTCGCAGACCTGCGCCCGCACCTTCCTCGTTGGAGGCACCATCGGTAAATAGTGCCCATGTTTCTGAGGAAGATGGCGTTGGTGCAGGATTTTGTGCTTCTTCGCATTCTTGGATGCGATTCACCGGTACTTCGGCGACGAAATCAGCTAAGACTTGGCCTTTAATCGCGGGGCGCGGTTTGTAGTGTAGCGTGTGTGCGCCCAGCTCGATTGCCCATTTTGCTAATCTCCCAGAGATGTCAGGTTTGGATAGGATCGGGCCGATCCTGTAATTGGTTAGCACTGTGATGACGTGATTTGCGAAGCAGCGTCGCAACCGTCTTGAAGCGTGCACCAATGCTAGCACCAACTTCTCCATTATTGAGTACCTCGTCTCTGGGTCGTTGAGCATCTTGCTGATGTAATAGATGGGTGTTTGAACCCCCTCCCGTTCCACTATCAATACCGCACCCACCGCGTTGTCCGCGGCGGATAGGTATAATATGAGTGGCTCATCCTTGCGTGGTGCGGTTAAAGTTGGGAGTTGTATCAAACACTCCTTCATTTCCCGGAAAGCGTTTTCAGCCTCTGCGGTCCACTGGAATTGTTCTTTCTTTAAACAGTTCCGCAGGGTCTTGATGAAAGGATAAGACTTAGCTGCATGGTTGGCTAAGAATCTGTTGAGTGCTGCTAGCCTGCCGGCTAGTCGTTGCATCTCTTTCATCGATGAAGGCGATAGCATGCGCTCGATCGCCTGAATTTTCTCCGGGTTTACCTTGAATCCATCTTTAGTCACGATGAACCCAAGGAATTTGCCTTCTTCCATTCCAAACGAGCATTTCCCTGGATTGAGCTTTATGTTAATGCTCCGCAGAGTCTGGAATGTTCTTTCAATGTCTGTGAGCATGGTATCTTCCTCCATGCTCATGACGACTAGGTCGTCCATGTAGATTTCGACACTTTTGCTTATTTGGCCGTGGAAAGTATCGTTCATCAGCTTTTGATAAGTTGCGCCCGCGTTGTGCAACCCAAACGGCATTTTTGTATAACAGTAATTCCCGGTGGGAGTGCGGAATGCCGTTTTGTCTTCATCCTTGACTGCCATTTGTACCTGATGGTACCCTTTGTAGCAATCGAGGAAACACTTCCATCTGAATGGTGCGAGATTATCGACCTTTTCGTCGATTTCCGGAAGTGCGTAACAATCCTTGGGGCAGGCTTTGTTAAGGTCTTTGTAATCGACGCACATGCGCCAACCTCCGGACGGTTTTTCTACCATGACTGGGTTGGATAACCAAGTCTGGTATTTAACTTCCCGCAGGATGCCTGCGGAGAGCAGTTCTTCGACCTGCTCTTGCATCGCCTGATTTTTAGCGGACCCAAGGTGGCGTTGGCCTTGGATCACCGGCTTTACACCTGGTAAGGTATTCAAGTGATGTTTCGCTATATCACGTGGGACCCCTGTCATGTCTGCGGGCGTCCACGCGAAAATGTCTTGGTTCCTGAAGAGAAGCTGCTTCAGGTGCGCTTTGATGGTCGGGGACAAGGCGTGGCCCAATGTAACCTTTTGTTCTGGGTATCTTGCGTTGAGAACCCATTTTTCTGGTTGGTCGTTGGGAGTGGGCCTTGCGACCTTGGTCGGACGTACTTCGTCCGACATCATGACGTCCCTGCGGGCATAGATTATCGCGCCCCCTGATTCGGTTGGGAAACCGACCGCAGAGTGGGGGACGGATGTAATCATATTGAAATCTCCTTGGGATTCCCTCCCAAGGAGTACGTCGTATCTGGAGGTGTGAGGTAAAACCATGAAATTTACCTCTTCTGTTCTTGTGTGCCTTCCGCTGGTAAGACGCACAGGAAAAGTGATCTGTCCTAGGGGAAAGACAGTTTCCCCTGCGAACCCAGCCAATGGGTAATCTACTGCTTTCAACCGATCTTTGTCCTCCTGGTCAAACTGGTTGAAGCATTGTTCGTAGATTATGTCAGAAGTACTGCCCGGGTCGGTGAATAGACGCTTGGTGCAGTAGTGTGCCAGTTGGCCTGTAATAACGACGGCGCGCCTATCGCGCGGTCCGCCTCGGACTTTTAGAAAGACGACTTGCTCGACTTTCCAATCATTGTCCGACCTTCTCACCGCTTTGCGCGGCCTACCTTTGCCTCCGTTGATCATGTGGGTGGAGGCCACGTACATGGTTTTCTTTCCGGATGAGGTACCTTCGCCATGAGGGGTGATGCGCTTGGTGGGTTTTTGTCCACCTGGCAAAAGATGTTGCAGTTTCCCCTCTTTTAGGGCTCGCTCAATCTCCAGCCGGAGACTGATGCAGTTGGTGGTGTGGCCCGAGTCCTTGTGATACTCATAGTAGAGTGTGAGATCCTGATTTTTCTTGGACTTCATTGGTTGGGCTGGTCGCAGGAATTGCGGGTCCGCAAGAAGGACCTCGCTTGGCGACATAGTGATCTCGGTCCAGTTGCGGTCCCGAGAATCTTTCTTTGACGCCCGGTTGTCCCGTTGGGCGTTATGGTTTCTTGGGTCAAACGGGTTGGTTCGCGGGAAGTATGGTTTAGAAATACTGTCGCGATTTCCCGCGTCCCTGTTGCGTTTGTTGTTACGCTTGGACCCTTGGTAAGAGGTTTCGGCTTGGGGCTGTGCCTTTGCCAGGTGCGGTTCAAGAGACCGCTGCGTCTGGGCATATGTCTTGACCGCGGTCATGACATCTTCCCATTTTTAGGCAAGCCCTCCTTGCCAGAGATGGTCATGACCATCTGCTTGTCCCTGACGGCCTTGATGAAGTGGTTACGTGCCATTTGGTCTGCCACGTCACCTATCTCTAGGCACTCTTTATTGTAACGGACGACGAATGCTTCGATAGATTCGCCGTCCCTACGCCAGATATTCATGACGTCTATCGAATCACGTTCGTGGCGTCGTTGCTGGCTAAAATGGGCGAGGAACTTGGCGTGCAAGTCCTCGAATGATTCCAGTGATCCTACTGGCAAAGAATCGAACCATGCCCTGGCCAGGCCCGTGAGGGTCTGGGGGAAAAAATTACACCAAGTGGGTTCATCCCACTGGCCATTGCACCCCGCACCCATGAAAATGTTCATGTGGTCGTCCGGGTTGGTCGAACCACTGTATTTCCCAACATTGAATGGGAACTTTGTTGTAGTGACATGGGCGCGGGCAATCCGCGGGGCGAATTTGGAGTTTTCGGCCGCAGCCTTTGGTCTGTAGGGTTTATTCTCAGGGCGCTTTGCAGCCCTGAGGTATGTACTGCGGGGATGAGTGGGAGGAACATAGTTGCGTCCTCCCGGTCTGCTGCAGGTGTCATGTGAATCCCCACAATATGTACGGTCGTCCGGGTCGGTACGACCATACCCCTCGGTATATGGCTGTGGGCCCAACCGGCTCAGAATTCCAGAGCCATGTCGGGATGTGGATCGTTGCCTGTCTTCAACATAGGGACCTAGGCGGGTATGCACTGGTCCCCTGGTGTGGGACCCGTACGCGGAATCATCCTTGCTGATTGTGTGGACCGAACAGTAAGATGATCTGCGGTCTTCACGTCTGCTTCTCGAAGCTGGACACGTGAATGCGCCCTGCCTTCGTATTGTAAAACACGAGCGGTAGGGGTGTGCGGTGCTGGGGTCGGCCCAGCTTGTATTTGCGCTTCCGCACAAGCGCGGTTGTATGTTGCGGCCAGCAGGGTGGCCTGTTGGTCATACCAGGTGTGGGGGTCCATGTTCGGGGGGATCACAGATGCGTATTGTGATAAGTCGTGTCCGAACGTTAGGGATGGACCTCTTTGCGTTGATGTGCCGATATGGCCCGGATTTGGGTCCGGTGGGGGAGTCCCTGCATTTCTTGTGTTGGTGGGGAGTAGATTATCCCCGGTAGTATTGTTTTGGTGATCAGTCATGATTTTGAGAGAGGAAAAAGGATGATCGAAAGAGTGCTAAGAGTAGCGGTGGGCGCCAATGATGAAACAATGGTTAACCAGGCAGGGTTAACTCACTGGTCTCGTCAAGAAGGGTTAATCCCTTCCTCTCGAGGATCGCTGGCTAGATCACCGGTGGGTTGATCTCCTGCACAAGGAAACAAACCGTGACTCGTAACAAGGAGGATGGGGTGGGGGGTGCTCCTTGTTACCACTCTCCGGCGTGAGAATCAGTAATTTGCTTGGGAAGCAAAGTAAGATAGTAGTAGTAATGAGAGAGTTGTGAAGCGATACCCCAAACCTGGTTTGGGGTTGGTATTTATAGCCGAGGAGTGAAGGAGGAGGATGATGGACGGACTGACGACGTGCTGCACCTTTGCAGGTGTGTCAGGCTTGTCGGTTGTGGATGTTACGCCACGTCAGTCCGTTGCTTACGTAGCCCTGACAGGTGACTGCCATTGGTGCCACTTGCACTGTGGTGTCAGTCCCACTTTTTGAGCGTATAGGATGCGGTACGAACCGCATCGCTGCCTGCGGTAACATCTGATGTTATCGCGTCTCTTGCTTGTGATCAAGAAATACGCGAGATGCGGTGCTGGCCGCATCGTCGCCTGTGGTGACTGTTGCTGTTATCCAGCTTCCTTGTATTGATAGAAGTGTTCACTGGACGCGGTGCGAGGCCGCATCGCTGTGAATACTTCCGTTTTCATACACCAGATGTGATGCTATGTCGCATCACTCTACCGTTCTCACGTTCCAGGTAAGTCCTCCTCCATCACTAGACAGATTGGATTCAACCCTTGTGTCGATGCGTTCTTGCATGGGCACAAGTAGGTTGTTGGCTAGTGGGGATTTTGATAAGGGTAATGGTCACTCGCGGTCGATGCTGACGCGAGATCTGGGACCATACCCCTTCACTAGTAAAGAGGTACTAACCATTGGTTCTATCGTGCCCCAGTTAACGATAGCCTCGGATAGACTAAGGATCTTAGGTGAGACCTAGAGTGCAGCCGGAAGAAAACCGTACAAATAAGGCATTAGAGAGCCCTTTCTCTTTTATTCGCCGCAGGAAGAAATTCCAACTATGTTGCCTTCTAACGATAGGACCGGAATCCGAGCTCCTAGGCAAAAGCGCCGTTTTTCTTCTCTACCATGATGAATCAATTGATTTAATGTAGGCATCACGCTCTTGACTTTTGTCCTTCCCCCCGATTTTTGCCCTATCGCTAGTGGTTACTCCCGATCCGAAGCACCCCTTTTCCATTCATAGAGAGATCTAATCGTCAAAATCAATAAAAAGGCCATCATGGACCAAGGTCTAAAGGGATCAATCTTGTTGAGGGTCCAAAAGGTTTTTATAAGCTTTTTATATATACTAAATTATAAATTTAATATAGGCATCTATTTATTACAGAAAAGGTGTTAATCGTGGAGTGGAAAAACCATCTCATAATAATCTAAAGGTCTCAAGTTCTAATCTTGGCTTAACCATCATAATTTTAGCCCCAATTTTTTTTTTTTTTTTTTTTGTCGCCCGAGGCCTAAAGTTTTTTGAGAGTTCTCGGGGACGACTCTGACTGTATAGTTATGCAATTTATACTGATAATTACGCATCCTATATTCATTATTACGCAAGTCATGTTATAATTTCGCACATACATAGTTACACAACTTATAATAAAAATTATGTAACTTATATGATGATAACGCAACCTGTTTATAATTATACATATACATAACCATGCTTGTAATATGCATATCACATCGCCTTTAAAAGAAAAGTCGTTGTAACACCCTCTAATTTGGTACTTGAAAGTCACAAAACGACACATATTTAAACCACCCAAAAATTTAAAATTTGGGCATGACCCATTCGTAACTTGGACAAATTCCCTGTTTATACTTTATCAAAAGACTCGAACCAAGACACTTTCCATAAAACACCAAAAGAACATGACATTTTCAACCACCATTTCAAACATTGAGTTCTAAGTACCAAATACTTGCAAACAACTAGTGAAAGATTAAAGACTTCAACACATCTAGACATTTCAAAACTTTTAACACTTGAAATTACTACAAAAGAGGCGGAAGCGTATCACGGGTGATCAAGGTGTGTTCATATCCGAGTGACGCAACGGCGATTAAACTTGTGCTTTACCTACAACCATTCAATAAAACATATACATTAGCGTAGTGCACTTAACATTTTCATTCGCTTATAATACATGTTCATGGGTTTACAAAATATCTTACCAATCATTCTTATTAAAATTCAAATCATTCTAGTTGAATAAGCATACTATCTCTCATATGTCCCCAATAACCCGTTTAGTACGGATTAAGGAGAAAACTTCCATTTAATTCCTTTCCATTCGAACCCGAACCGAGCCAATCACTATGGTTCGCTACGGATTCTCACTTTCACATTCTTGTTTGAAACAAACATTTAAATTGTATATCAAATCATCAAAGGAGGCGATTGATTAAACTCATAACTAAATTGTAAGTAACGAACTTACCTCGATCTTGAGCCTTTTGTTGTGAACCGGAACTAGCTCCTTCTTCTTTCACTCCTACACATAATTCATTCTTATTTAGATTATTTCATTCCCTACATAATAATCACATTCACACATCAATCACATTCCATATCATATTTTGCAATGTATCAATATTATATCTTACTTATGCAATTTAACACTTATCTATCCATTCAAAATCACATAGTTTTTCATTGAGGCATTTTATCGAACACAAGGTGTGCATACAACATTTTAAGCCGTATGTACATGTATCCAATGCATGATTTCACTAGCAATATTCACAACTCTTTAATCAACTAAATTCACATAACTTATTCATTCCACAACCTAACAATTCATTAATATCTTAATACATATTCATTCATCCATTAAAACCACTCAACTTACTTAACTTCAAGAACATCATATTACTAGAACAAATGGGTTTTCCTTCAAACCTTCAATACAAACGAATTCAGGCATAAAACATCCTCTAATGATGGTTCTAATTCATACACAAGCTTAATTTCATACTAATTCACGGATTGGTATAAACCCTAGTTCTTCAACAAACATCAAATTGTGAGGTTTTATCTTACCTTATGTTCAAAACACTTGGA
This sequence comes from Helianthus annuus, assembly GCF_002127325.2. Classification (NCBI taxonomy): domain Eukaryota; kingdom Viridiplantae; phylum Streptophyta; class Magnoliopsida; order Asterales; family Asteraceae; genus Helianthus; species Helianthus annuus. Next base: position 66,027,338 of record NC_035448.2, read on the forward strand.
TTAGAGAGTATTTAAACACTAGCATGCGATTTATGACTCTAATCCTTCACAATCTTGCTGAATTCTTGAGGTTGATTGATGAAATTAGGGTTCCCCCCTTTCTCCTTTCTCTGGTCGCGACCACACAGCCCAGAACATTCTGGGTTTTCTTTTTACTAATTAATCTTAATTCACATATTATTAAAATGTTACACAATCAACCCTCAAGTTTGGCTTAAGACTCCTTATAACCCATTCCATAATTTTTATAAAGTTTTACATTCTTTACCCTCCTTATTGGTTTATTGTTCATTAATACCCATTCACATTTTAGTAAACTTCCTTTAGGTTATTTACCAAATAATCATAACTAATCATAAACTTTTAAATATTAAAGTATCTAACCTTATAAATTATGGGATGTTACAAATCTACCTCCCTTAAAGGAGGTTTCGTCCCCGAAACCTTAATACGTACGGTTTAATAACATGCATACACATTATGTAATCCAACTCTTGCAGTATAAATGGTCCTACCACGATCATACATACCTTACTACTCAAATTTCTTACGTATAATTTACATGCTCACAAATCTATTAAACAAATGTTAATCACAACATCTATACGGATGATTCTTTTACATAATAAACTACATCACGTGCATACATTTTCACTTAATATCCTTTGAACACCCTACTATAACAGGCGCACCATTTATAAGCACGTTACCATATACTAATCACGTCACTTCACATATCTATAGTGTCTCAATAGGTTTTACTTATTAAAAACTTAGCCATGTCCATAAAGAAAACATATATAAACATACATACCACATCTTCATACTTGCCCTCCTGAGTTTTCGTTCTTACATCTACCTCACAATACTCTATAGTAGGCTTGGGATACCTTTGGGAAGCTTATCGGGGCCTTGAAAGCAAGGAAAAGTGAGAAAGAACCTGAAAACTGGTTTCTGACACCGTACCCGCGTAGACAACAAGATAAGGTGTCGGCTGCAACAAGGCAAGGCGTCGTCGACGCCTCCTCTGCAGCTCAGACGTTGATTTTACCTTTTGTTCTTTCTACTCACTAACTGTGTGTCCCGAAGGTTCTAATACTTGAAATAAATCATTATTCAAGTTCTCAATTCATTCCATACCTTTCCCAACCCAATCCACATGTTCTTCGGTTAAATCTTTATATTTGAAAGTTTTGACTTGCTTGCCCCTACGTTGAGGTTTCACCGGATTGACATCGAACGACCATTACAATCATTCTCATCCTAGCAATTTCATTATTTGTACATCTTTACTTGGTTTCAGTTTTCCAATTATAGATAACTTTATCTAAACAAAATAAGAAGTGAGAGCGATAGTCACTTACATTAAGCGTCCGTATTCGTGATCACTTCCTCGCCTCCTTTTGACCCATTTGCCTTTCGTGCTCGCATCATCTTGATATGATGCTTATCATTACATGTCACCACATTCACATTCTTGTTAGCATATAAAATTTTTATATATCACTTATCATCTCTAGTTCATATCTCGCATTTGACTTTCACCTTTCATTTGTAACAAGCACAAGGCATAGATTCAATAATACATCATTCCAAATTTACGCAAATTTAACATATCATTAAGTATATCATACAAGGATCCATCATGTATCATTCAATCCTTCTTTTCTTACAATCACATTAGGATTTCTAATCAGGTTATTCTCATACTCATTGACCTTTCTGAAAAGTCAACGATCAAGTATGCAAACTTCCAACTTAAGAACATATGTCCATATCAATGTAGTCGGTTATGCTAATGACACCATAATTATTTCGTACCCATTTAGTATACAACCATGTAATCACCTAATTACATATACAAATACACATAAACAATTTTACACATACTAATGCTTTCATTATCTTACATTTGACATGCGCATACAAGATTAGTCGATTTAACATAATCATAACATCATCCTTCACTAACAAGTTTATTTGTTTTACTTTTAGCACACATTCAATTCTTGATCGCAAATTTAGTAATTAATGTAAAACATGGCGAGTATCACCTATTCAAGCACAATGTACAAGCCTCTAAAGCATAATCTTTTCAAAACATATATTTTACCCGAATTCTTGTATGAGTTCCATCTATAACACATTCTTCAAGTTATTTTACAACTAACTACATCATTATCATATTTCAATTATATATGTCAAGTCTTTCTTTCATACAATCTCACATCCTAACTTCACTTAGACATTTCATCATTTGCTTTATTCCCATAAACTTCATATTTATATTCCTTCTATTATATTATATTTGGCTTACTCATCCACTCGATTTCACCACTTGAATCCATTAGAATAATAGTAATTTAATAAATATTTAACCCGCTCACAACGGAATAAATACATGACTATTTCAAACATTATATTCTAACTCGTTGACCCGCTTCTACCGGATTCGTCTACATATTCATTCTAAACATAACATTCTTATTCTTTGACCAGTTCGTACCGGATCAACTGTATGACCATATTAAGCATTTCATTCTAGTTCATATATAAACATTATTCCGTCTATAACTTTCTATTTATCATTCACAAGTCAAATACTTTACTAACCTTATTATTTGCATAAACAACAATCCGTATCCTGGTTCAGCCCGCCCCTTCATGAGCGAGTGTCGAAAACTAGATTCACCTCATCCATTCATGTGACGGGCTTCCACTCGTGTGCATCCTTACATTAAGTTTACTAATTTTATCATGCCAAGAGTTCGTCCATTCTCATCTACAATTCAAGGGTTAACACATTTCATTCAGTTTCCCTCAAACATGGCATTTATCAAATCATCCTGTTTACATACTAGTCCTTACTAGATTCTTTTAAAACATAATTTGTTTGACCCGTTTGTAGCGGGTCAATACATGACCGTTCCTCAACATATCATTTTCACTCGTTTGACCCGTTTATGACAGGCCAATACATAACCATTTTTTTTTAACATACTATCATTTTCATTCAGGTGTTCACTGTATTCGGTGTTAACTCACCTATATTTCTTTCACAAATTTCTCACTTATTTGATATACTACATTACACACTTCGTTTCTTACGTACTACTCTTTTAGTTTATCAATTATATGCTAAATTCTGCAGTTTGACTTTTTAAGGTTAATCTGCCACTTATTACTTATTGTATACTTATATTGGATCATGTGTTGTACTTACTTCCAATTCACACATTCTAACAAAACATCATTTCACCGTGTTAATAGTTCGCGGGCAACTTTTCTACCTCATCCATACTTATGCCATTCTCCGGGTCGTAGCCCGTCATCCACCCCAAACTCACATGAGTTGACTTTTAATATGTTTCCTACAGAATTTTGTTTATGTTACATTTAACTTCATCTCCCGTTCCATCATTTTGTCATTGGTCTTACACTTATCCATATAACCCGTTTGACTTCAACAAGGTCGAACCGTCAATACATTTTTTTTAACTCAACCTATCCCTTGATTATTCGTAAGTGCATCATATGTATAAATGCATTATGTTAGTCAAGTGGCCTACTTGACTCGACAAGGCTACCGGCATCACTTACTTACAAGATTTATACCTACCTTAGTAGGATGAATAAGCACATTCTCTCTCTCACTTTTTACCCATTTCCATCTGTTTATGAATTCGACCTTTTGTTCTTACGTGTTTGGTTCACAGATACTTATGGATTCAAGTCTTTTCATTCTTACTTATGACTCTTATATGTTCGATCCGTATTTGCTTACGGGTCTTACCCTTCCATTATTATGTTCCATTCTTATAAGTTTAATCCGTACAACCCTTCCCGTAATGATACCCATTTAAATCCGTGGTATTTGCATCTCCTTCGTTCGCCATCTATAATTACATACTTGTATTAGATAGCATTCCATTCATTCTCTTCATCATTCTATACTTTGTTACTTTTTTTTTTTTTTAACAATTCATTCTCGTAGATCATTTTTCATTACAAACATCTTAGACGTGTTAATTCAATCATACATTCATTCTTACACTTACTTCTTATTCCATCATTCTTTAATTATTTGCCTTCGTGTTAGTCAACTTATATTCATAGTTTCATTATCATTCACGTTTACATTGTCCGCCTTCTACATTGAAACATTCATTTCATTCATTAAATTTCTTTTCATACTCTCCTTTATCATATTTAACTCATTTTATCACACTACAATCAATTTTACATTTCATATTTCATGCATTATCGTCATCGACGATTAAGTCGTATCGTGATTAAAATTCTATCACATATACATACATCCCTTTTTATACATTAAAATTAAAATTCCATTCTATAAATTAAAATTCCTTTTTCATACATCCCTCTAACACATACATACTCATTCTATCATATACTTCATTCTATTTGTAATTCATACTTTAAACGTCATCATCTTCGATGATAATATCGTGTTGTTAAACCATTCTTATATCAAGTCATACTTTCTTTCTTAGTAAACGATTTCTTTCAACCTTCTTGATGCAAAATAACCTTAACAAAGGATTACGGGGCCTTAGGAACTAATTAAATCAAACCCCGTTAACAAACCGACAACATAAAAAAAATTCGGCAACCTTTGGTTCCCTAGCGGGCCGCGTAAGCCCAATCTTAATTCTACGCGGGACGCCTGATAGTCACCGTAAGCTACGGTGACCACCGTAGCTTACGATGCTAATTCATTCTTTACAGTCTCTCCCTCCTGTCTTACGGCAACCATATCTTTGCCCAGTACCTACCGTAGCTTACGGTGGCCACCGTAAGCTACGGTAGCGCCCAGCGAAATTCACCCCAAAATTCATGTTTTTGACCATTCCGAACCGTTTTCGCACACGGTTTCAATTCTACTAACCCCCAAGTATTCTAATGCACCATTTATCACTATTACTACATTCAAAACTTCTTTCTAACACTTTATAACTTACAACATTAATTACTATAAAGCTTTCTTAAAAGTTTTACCTCTATTTGCGTCTCGGAGCGAACACACCCATCCTTGCGAGCTTTCGGTTTGAGTTCGGGCACTACAATGTGTTCGAATCCCTCAAACCTAGGCTCTGATACCAACTTGTAACACCCTCTAACTTGGTACTTGAAAGTCACAAAACGACACATATTTAAACCACCCAAAAATTTAAAATTTGGGCATGACCCATTCGTAACTTGGACAAATTCCCTGTTTATACTTTATCAAAAGACTCGAACCAAGACACTTTCCATAAAACACCAAAAGAACATGACATTTTCAACCACCATTTCAAACATTGAGTTCTAAGTACCAAATACTTGCAAACAACTAGTGAAAGATCAAAGACTTCAACACATCTAGACATTTCAAAACTTTTAACACTTGAAATTACTACAAAAGAGGCGGAAGCGTATCACGGGTGATCAAGGTGTGTTCATATCCGAGTGACGCAACGGCGATTAAACTTGTGCTTTACCTACAACCATTCAATAAAACATATACATTAGCGTAGTGCACTTAACATTTTCATTCGCTTATAATACATGTTCATGGGTTTACAAAATATCTTACCAATCATTCTTATTAAAATTCAAATCATTCTAGTTGAATAAGCATACTATCTCTCATATGTCCCCAATAACCCGTTTAGTACGGATTAAGGAGAAAACTTCCATTTAATTCCTTTCCATTCGAACCCGAACCGAGCCAATCACTATGGTTCGCTACGGATTCTCACTTTCACATTCTTGTTTGAAACAAACACTTAAATTGTATATCAAATCATCAAAGGAGGCGATTGATTAAACTCATAACTAAATTGTAAGTAACGAACTTACCTCGATCTTGAGCCTTTTGTTGTGAACCGGAACTAGCTCCTTCTTCTTTCACTCCTACACATAATTCATTCTTATTTAGATTATTTCATTCCCTACATAATAATCACATTCACACATCAATCACATTCCATATCATATTTTGCAATGTATCAATATTATATCTTACTTATGCAATTTAACACTTATCTATCCATTCAAAATCACATAGTTTTTCATTGAGGCATTTTATCGAACACAAGGTGTGCATACAACATTTTAAGCCGTATGTACATGTATCCAATGCATGATTTCACTAGCAATATTCACAACTCTTTAATCAACTAAATTCACATAACTTATTCATTCCACAACCTAACAATTCATTAATATCTTAATACATATTCATTCATCCATTAAAACCACTCAACTTACTTAACTTCAAGAACATCATATTACTAGAACAAATGGGTTTTCCTTCAAACCTTCAATACAAACGAATTCAGGCATAAAACATCCTCTAATGATGGTTCTAATTCATACACAAGCTTAATTTCATACTAATTCACGGATTGGTATAAACCCTAGTTCTTCAACAAACATCAAATTGTGAGGTTTTATCTTACCTTATGTTCAAAACACTTGGATTAGAGAGTATTTAAACACTAGCATGCGATTTATGACTCTAATCCTTCACAATCTTGCTGAATTCTTGAGGTTGATTGATGAAATTAGGGTTCCCCCCTTTCTCCTTTCTCTGGTCGCGACCACACAGCCCAGAACATTCTGGGTTTTCTTTTTACTAATTAATCTTAATTCACATATTATTAAAATGTTACACAATCAACCCTCAAGTTTGGCTTAAGACTCCTTATAACCCATTCCATAATTTTTATAAAGTTTTACATTCTTTACCCTCCTTATTGGTTTATTGTTCATTAATACCCATTCACATTTTAGTAAACTTCCTTTAGGTTATTTACCAAATAATCATAACTAATCATAAACTTTTAAATATTAAAGTATCTAACCTTATAAATTATGGGATGTTACAGTCGTATTTTTATATATAGCAAAACTATACTCAATTTAAAGAGAATAAAATGCTTGTTATAAATAAACTATAATATGGTGACTATCCACATTCTAACTCTTATCTCTTCATGTCCTTTGTATTAATGTGAGAACACTATATATAGAGTTCTTTGTATTGCATGTTTACATCTCAATGAAAAAGAATTCGTATTCACTTATTCTCTATAGTCTTGTTCTCTCATGTTTAGTATAGTTGTATATGGATTGCTAATAAACCGTTGTTTTACAACACGTTATCAGCACGAGTTGCTGCAAGATCTTCATATCCATGATTTGAATCTTCATATCCATGATTTGGTTTTCTTTCATCCATTCAGGCAACAATACACAAAGATCATATTTCTACTTAGTAATTGTTTTATTATTTTAGACATCTTGAATAATGTTATCGTATCCATGAAAAGTGAAATTAAGAGTAGAAACAATTGACCTTCAGCATTTCACCTTGGACTTCATGGCTCCATGTTTTGTCTGTGACAACCGGTAATTAACGGCTTCTAATTACGCGATTAACAAACGTTTAGGCGATAAAAAAATAGTGTTTAAGACATGAATTAACTCAATTAAGCTATTGGAATGCCTAGGAATGCTTATCTGACGATGCGCTATGCGTATGAGGATTTTCGGGTGATATATTGAGCATTAAGCGATAACGAACTGAAACCGAACACAATACTGACAACGCCGACAAATACGGATTTTTCACGAATAATTAATACCTATAAATTAGTTTTGCAAAACTTTCATGCTTTCGAACGATACAAAACGCAAACGTGAACGAAAAACACGGAAACAGGAACGCACCGATAATCATCGACGAAACGGAAGCATCAAACACGCGTATTAACTTAAAAACTGAAATATTTTGATATATTTAGCTTCATTTTTAAATTTTATTATCCGTAGTCGAAAACGAATCGCGAAACGGACACGAAATGACGAACGACACAGTTTACGCGTTTTTAACGCAACCGACAAAAATGTGCGTCGAATATTGATTTCTGATGTAATTTTTGGGAAATTCGACTTATCATTATATTTTATAACGTTTTACGATAATCGGGTTCGAGAAACGGGCTTCGGTAATTTGATTGGGCCGCTCAAATCACGCTAACGGGCCCTGGCCCAACCCACGTACTAAAAACCCTATGTATATAAAGACTTATAACCAGATCACATTTTGGGAAAACCCTAATCAACATTCACACACACAACAAGCAAGTCCTCTCTCTCTCATGTCTTGACCGGTGACTGGAGATCAGAGCTCCAGCGCCACGTTTTTCTCCGGCAGATCAAAAAACCCATACACCTCAAACACCCCCCCCCACCCACTCGATTCCTTTCTCCCTCGCTTGAAGGTGACCAGCCAGCCACCAAACAGTGGTGGCGGCGTCTGATGGTGATGACACAGAATGACGGTGAGGTGCCGATGATGAAGATGATGTGAAGATCGACGACGGAAGCGCCGGTGCTAGCGGCGGCGGTGGTTCTTTATTTGTTTCCGACGGATCTTACGGTAAAGCCTTCAAGTCCCTGTTCTTTTTATTCTCTGATGAAGATTTTTTTACGATGATGATAATGATGAATCGTTGTGGAAGATGATGATGATCTACTGCTGTAGATGATGTTGTTTTGGATCGGGTTCAGACCACACTAGCTAACCGGTCAGATTTTATTCGGGTCAACAGCGGTTTGCTCGGTTCGGTTTCGCAGTCAACTCAGTCGGCCGGTTAATTCAGTCAAAGGGAAGCTTTCAGTTGAAGTTCGGGTTTTGGTTCGGACTTGTTTTGGTATGGTTCAACTCGGTTGACTCGGTCAAACCGAGTCAACTCAGTCAACGACAACAGGTCAACACCCGAGTCAACTCGGGTCAACAATGGGTCAAGATTGGTCAATGAAAGTCAGCGGTCAGACCAAGTCGACAAGTCAGCGGATACGGGTCCAAAGCAGTTATGGTTTGGGTCAATAGCTAGTCAACCTCAGTTTCGGTTCAAAACCGACTCGGTCAAACCGAGTCAACTCAGTCAAACCCGGTCAACAGCAGTAAACGCGGTCAACTCAGGACCCGATAAAGTCTTAACGATGCGTTAAACTTTATATATAGATTCGTAGATTTTTAGTTACGCGACCGAGCTCGACCATATTCGATTAAGTATTGGTTTACATATTAATATACTTGACGAAAAGTTTATATATTGGATTATTGTTGAATTTTGATAAAAAAAATATCGACACTTTAATTATCGGGATCGTCCAAGAACAGAGGAAACTCTGTCCTTTTTCCATAAAAACTTGATATACGAAACATATTTTGTTATATAAACGACGCCTATCAGAATTCAGTGTATTTTATAAAAAAGTAAATATAAGGGTATATTTATTTTTGGCGACATTTCATAACTTATAAAACGAAGCTATAACATCCAGCGAATACTAGTTACCTTTATTTTCAACCACTAACACTCGAGCCTTATTATATTGTTTCAAAACGCGTTTATAACCTTTCGACAAAAGTGGATTACAAGTCAACGAAACTCGAAAATTTATATGTATTTTCAAAACGCATTGAAACTCGAATGCTTTCACGACATAAGTATCATTAGTTATATTTATTTCAAACAACGTACTTCGTATACCTTTATAAAAATAAATATAAAGTTTTATATTTATTTCAAACGATGAAATTCGTAAGTTATACTTCAAACATATAATATTCGGAAAATCATATAAAATAAATATAATTATTTATATTTATTTTAATCGTCTAGAATATGAATATTTTTATAAAATGAGTATAGTCGATTATATTCATTTCAAACGTCGAGTTTCGAATATATATATGTGTGTATATATATATATATATATATCCATTTCCGTCCTACGAAAACTACAACGCTATATTACCGTATCATATACGACACAACAAGACGCTCCCTTATCCGTATACGTAATTCTAATTCGCGACGACCAACACGACATCGCCAATATATATTTATATTTGAATATATACAAATGTATATCATAATCACTTGAAAACTAAGTCGATCTCGAGACTTAGTTCTATCCCAACTATAAACGGGATCAAATAAACATAGAATGGTAATTCTAAGCCAAGATAACCTACCTTAGAGTCGTTTAGTTAACGATTCGGTAGAGCTCGGACACGTAGTTTAACTACATTATTTTAGTAGAAACTTATAATTATTCCTTGATTAGGAATGCTATAGTTGCACGCTAGCGAGTCACGTTCTTGGAACAACATCACGGAAACACCTTAGCTAGCTTTGCACAGGGATATCCAGGTGAGTTCATAGCCCCCACCTTTTCTAGTTTTACATTTTTACAAATGTTTTCGGGGGTGGAAAGACATGCAAGTTTTGCAAAAATAAAAAACTTTTCGATGAACGAAAACTCATAGTTTTAAATCGTTTTGCGAATGGATTTCAAGGAACTTAAACGGTTTACGAACGCTTTATACTAAACATACCGGTTTTACAAAACACACGCGTATTTACGAAACGTGCATGATTTTCATGACTAGAGACGGGAATGTCCTAGCTACAACAACGAGACTGGGTTTGTCTGCGTACGCAAAACGAGACCACCCAGTGAGTTCATGTCCCCCTTTTCTTTTAAACGTTTTCGGTTTTATAACTCTCGGGGGGAAATACATGTTACTATAGTATGGTTAAGCTACAAAATGAATTAGTAGATCACATGCGAATAGGCTGATACTTAAAGCACCATTAATCTTGTTTAAGACCACAGAACAAAGGGGGTAGATCTATCGGGTACAGGGCGAGCCCCACTCACGAGTCCTTGTGTGACCACATGGAGTTTCCTTTGTTACCCTCGCCGGGTGGACCGGTACTAAATCGCTTACGGGTTGGTGGCTTCCTATGTCGGCACACATATTAATGTCCTAGCTACACATTAATGATCAACATATTCATTTACGCTTTACATACCGGATTTCGACACCTAAACTTTCAAATGTCTTTAAGATTCATTTGACACAAACTCACAAATACATGGATTTACAAACATTGGTAACGTTTTCAACTTATGTACAAGTAAGAGGACGAGTTGGTCCTGCTTACAAAGACTCTCGTGGGCTAGACTCACAACTTTCATATATCATGCCGAGAAAATGATTTTACTATATTTTCTCAACAACTTTTAAACTGGTAAACAAAAAGATTTGTTTAAAATCTTTTTCAAAACAAACTATGAACTCGCTCAACTTTATGTTGACTTTTTTCTCATGTTCTTTCTCAGGTTCCATTTTCAAAACTATGGAACGGTTGGAATAGAAGAACCCATGATAATTCGAGTACTTAGCAGCGTTCATTTTATAGAAGTCTTAGCTTATTTGCTTTCGCTGTGCAATGAAGATACCAGTCCAGTCATGCCAGCTCTGATATTTCGGGGTGTGACATTGTCCTCATTTTATTGTTTTTTTTATATAATCATAACTAGAAAATTTGGATTTAGTTTTGTGAATATTTTGATGGCATGAAAGTAACTGAGTAGAAAATGACTGAAAAATAAATTATATTTGATTTGTTTTCAAAAAATAAATAAATAACAACGTTTACAGCCTTTGAATATTATTTTTTTTTCATGTAATTGCTTACGTTCTTCATTAGCATCAAATCAAAAATGTGTGACTTCTACTTTATAAAATCGGACTCTTTCATGCCATTTACTACATTTTAGATTTGTAGTATTTCAGATTTCCCCCAATATCATCAATAAGTCATCATGACTCGTGACCTCATTATTTTTTTATGTATATTTTTTTCTTTTGGTTGTTCTTATATGGGCTCGGTGAAAATCTTGCGTAGGTTAACTAATCATAATCTATTATTCATCCATTATAAATGTATGAAAGTTTAAATGTTATATATAGTATTTACATTTGCTAGTAACTGGTCAATATGATCATCGACATGCACATAAATTATTTGTTTGTATTAAGAATTATTTTTGACATTTTGATTTCAACTAAGAAATTGTATTTAAGATGATGAGCCTAATAGACTTTGCTTGAAAACAAGTTAATTTGCATATATCTAATTAATATTTGCCGAAGAAACCTGATTTTCTATGTATTTAATCGGCCATATACTTCACCGGTTGAAATCTCGTTGGAATTGATAATTTGATATACATGATCTAGAATTATGCTTTTGTGTTTGGCCGATTGCTTTCTAAAACCACCAAAGAATTTGAAGGGGGGTTAAGAAGAAATGGGATGGTAACTAATTACTATAATTCAATATTTAAATTAGCCATAAAGAGCTATAAAGAAATCATTTAAATTAGCCATAAAGAGCTATAAAGAAATCATTTAAATTAGCCATAAAGAGCTATAAAAAATCATTTAAATTAGCTATAATGAGCTATAAGAAATCATTTAAAGTGGCAGTTAACATTCCCTATTAGTTTATATAATTAATAAAAAGTTTATTAGCAATTTAGATAAGTTTTACATTTTTGCCACTTCATTATATTCTTTCAACACTTTTATGTATAATTTCCATTTACGTTTTTCATCATAACACATGTTTTAAAGGTAAAATAACTCCTGCATGTATGATTAGTTACATTAAGCATCAATCAACTTTATTATTATTATGATTATTCATTCTGATATTCAAAAATTAAAAGTGTGACACTTTGTTGCCTTTCTAGTTCATAAAGTAATAGCCTATAATGGCTCAACTATTTAAATTGAGTTAAATTGTATTTAGTCATGTTTATATAAACCTTTATAATATTTTAATAGTGGTTCTAAAGATAACTTCATTCTCTCAAATGGTTTATATACAATTATCTTTTATTATATTTTTTACGACGTGTTACAAAGTTATGCATTTGTAATTTTATGTATACATTGTGTTTTCATATATTAGCAGTTTTGATAAGAACATCAAAATAACCAAAGTTGTGTATGCTCACAAGTTATAAACACAACTGAATTGTGATCAAGATTCATTTATAGTATGACGCTCGAAGTGTCAAATTCCCTAAAGTATATTATAAACTTATCAAAGCTTGTACGAGTTTGGACCGATAAATCCTAATGCCCCGGTCATATAACTTTTTCTAGTTGAGGTTATGTGATGAAAATACTATTTATATTGGTTGAATAAAACAATTTCCATTTGTCAAACCTCAAATATGCTCATAAAGTAGTAATATTACTAGATATATATATATATATATATATATAAGGTTTGAAACAACTAGAATGAAGGTTGTGTGGCTCTAAGCCATTCCTTAAGGTAAATGCAATGATAGATTAGTGAAAGGTCGAGATCATGTACATAACAAAAGCAATTGTAATGATAGCACTATGAAAGTTGTGTGGTTATAATCCATTCCCTAAAAGTGAATGTGATGATATAATGATCGTTATAAAGGTCATGATCATGGTAAATGATGAGGGAAATCTTTTTTCTTATGTTTGTTCTCTTGTTCATAAGTAAACTACTCTGATGTTAGTTACTTAAATTGATAGATAATAATTCATTTGAGTTAGTGTTGATGCTCATTTATACTGAATTTCACATGAATCCTAAATCAATGTTGAGAACCCGAAGTTCTCCCAAATGTATACAAAGTCCCATTGTTTTAGTAATGATTTTTCAAGTTCAACCCAAACTTTAGTTCAACGCACTTGGCATTTTTGGCTAACATATAGCCTAGTGATGGAAAACCTTATGAATGTACATGTTTTCCCTCTAAACAAAGGCTAAAACTATAATATTTCACGTGGTAGAGACGCTATTGATACTATTTCACGTGTTAATAGCATATTAAATGCTCCAGAAGAGCATCGATAGTTTACCCTCTGATATCGAATTTTGTAATTCATAATGCATCATATTCTAATGTATACCGAAGAAATTTATTAAGTTTCCACTATGTTTGAATAAAAAGTCATTACCTTGGAATGGTGTAACAGAAAATGTACTAAATATCTAAAATATATCATATAGTAAATATGGCCAGAAGACTATATTAGAAGTTATTAGAAATGATACTATTTTTCCACAATATTCCATTAAATCAAATATGGTGAGTAACCAGAAGTTACTAGAATATTTATACGTTCACCACATGGCATGACCAAATAGGTCATCAAGATAGCATCATGATATGCTAAACAATCAAACATGCTAACTGGTACCTTAGCACCTCTAAGTAATCTAAAAACATTGCTCCCAAAATGCCTTATCATATGTCTAGTTAGTTTTTTTTTTTTTTTTGTGGCAAATAATTTTTTATGCATTTCCAAACAATAAACTCCTATAAACAATCCCTTTTATATGGGACCATTGAAATATACAGTTGTGTGGATTGTGGCATTCATACATGGTTACATGTGAGTTTTTAGCTACCCGTATGTAGCATATGCCTAACACTATGGAACGTTGTTTTTTTGATATAGTTTAACACGGTTCTTTGACAACCCAATTGTAGGGACCTTTGTTGGGCACAATGTGAAATATAGTGAGAGGCATACGTAGTCGAGACGGAATTTGTCGATTGATTATATCAATTCAAAACCAACTACTTATCACAAATACTCCCCATTACAACTGGTCTCCTGAAGAGAACCAAGTTTCCATTTTTTTATATATATTTTGTTATGTAGCCTATGTACCAATAGCACCACCATAATATATAAAATGGGATATGTACATCGTATTCTCAGTCTTAGGGGGAGACAAGAAAATGAAAGACTGGTAACATAAAAAAAAATGCATAATATTATATATCGACCCCTGAAGTTGTCAATGCAAATCTGAAGTCCAAAAGAAAGAGCGTGTATTTGCAAATAATAACAAATGAAATACAAGATGCATTCACTAACACAAATAAGGTGACAAAGTCACATATACCAGCTTAAACTTATCTACTCGAATAGAAGTACTCACAAAATGATTATTATATTAATAAATTGTGAGAGATAAATCGGTTCCAAAAAGATAAAACCCACAAAACACAAAAAGAGCAGAGTAACGCAGTTGGTGTAACCCCAAAAGAGGTGGCACATAAAACACCATAAGTGGTTGCATACAAAACCCCAAAAGTGGTTGCATACTAAACCTTAAAGAAGGTTGTTGTCAAAACCCCAAAAGAGGCTAATGGAGTTCTAAAAGAAACTCTAGTACCAAACAAATATGAGATCGCGATGAATTATGTACAAAATAAGTACAATATGGAACCGTAATGAAACACGTGTAAAATGATATATTTGATTATGCTATAGCAATAGATATAATCGATGAAAAAAAGGGATTACGTATATAGAAAGTGTGCAAGAGTGTACGCACACAAATAGCCAAAATGGCTACATGACTTAAGGTTGAAGTAAATTTGCTCGACAAACTAAACGTTTTCGAACCAGCAGTTCGAACACCCATAGACGTCAAACCAGTAGGTTATAAATGGGTGTCTTTGAATAAAAGGAAACGTAAATAATAAGTTATTGCGATGTAAGGCACACCTTTTAACATAAATATTTTTCCCAAATCCCAGCAGTTGATTACGAGGAAACGTATACCCCTGTAGTGGATGTGATAATCTTTAGATGTTTAAGCGGCCTCGCAATCTCAGAATGACTTCAGATAAAACAACTTATGGATGTCATCACCGTATACATGTATGAGACAATTGAAATGACATCTGTATGAAAACCCCTGAAGGATTAAAAATGCTCAAGCATTATGAAACAATAACTCCATATATGTTATATATATGAATTTTAAAGGAAACTACTCGTATGTGGTACAGTCGACTATACTCTGAAAAGAGAGGTATAATTTTGATAAAATGAGCTACATCTATTTAACAAGATTTCACTCTTACAGTGATAATGTAAACATCATCGAGAGGGAACTCTCAAACTAAAGAGGAAAATTTTTGAATGACCTTGGCACGGTCTAATTATTACTCGAACTGCAGTTCGAGTATATATGTAATTATATTTTACTAATCCCTCAAGTACATCTAGAAGATGACGTTTGGATATTTTAGTATAGACATAGTTGAACCTTAAAGTATGTTAAAGGTTGTTAAGTCATTTGTTATAAGAAATGCCTATTATTATCTCCTACCATAGTAGAGATTCTCATTCTTGAAGTACAATCAGTAAATGCATAAGTGCATTAATATGTTTTGCTAGCTATGTATGGTTATAATATTTTTCACTTGAGCTTATTGTCATGATATAACCTTTGTCAAGTGAAAAGACATTGGAATGAGTTCAAAGAAATATTTCAGGTATAAACGATATTTGATTATATTTTACTAACCCATCAAAACAAGTTTGGTTAGTCTTGTAGATGCAGGAATGTAACAAAACACAGTCGTGCACATTAAGGGATCAAGCGACAAATCATTGGCTACAAAAGCTTTGTTCGACTTTCAAGGAAGATGGACATATGTCACTTAAGGATACATGTTAAAATGAGGGGGAGACTTATTCAAGTTGCACTCTTTTTCCCTGGACTAAGTTTTATCCCATTTGGTTTTCTTAGTAAGGTTTTTAATGAGGCAACATACCTGATCCAGAAGTATTAGGGGGAGACAATACGCGCTGCACTCTTTTTCCCTTAGCTTAGGTTTTGTCCCACTGGGTTTTCCTAGCAAGGTTTTTAACGAGGCAGCATCACCAAGCGTATTAAAGAATAGTATATTATCACGTGGATAGTCAAGGGGGAGTGTTATAAATAAACTATATTATGGTGACTATCCACATTCTAACTCCCATCTCTTCATGTCCTTTGTATTAATGTGAGAACACTATATATAGAGTTCTTCGTATTGCATGTTTACTTCTCAATGAAAAATAATTCATATTCACTTATTCTCTATAGTCTTGTTCTCTCATGTTTAGTATAGTTGTATATGGATTGTTAATTGTCACACCCCGAAATATCAGAGCATGGCGTGACTGGACCGGTATCTTCATTGCACAGCGGAAGCAAAAAGCTAAGACTTCTAAACAATGAACGCCCGCTAAGTACTCGAAATCCCGTGGGTTCTCCTATTCCAACCGTTCCGTAGTTTTGAAAAATGCAACCTGAGAAAGAACATGCGAAAAAGTCAACATAAAGTTGAGCGAGTTCATAGTTTATTTTAGAAAGATTTTAAACAAATCTTTTTGTATACCGGTTTAAAAGTTGTGGAGAAAATTTAGTAAAATCAGTTTCTTGGCATGTTATATGAAAACTGTAGGCCTAGCCCACAAGAGTCTTCGTGCATTGCACGTGAGAGAATGGGCCGAGCCCAAAAGAGTATTTGTAAGCAGGACCAACACGTCCTCTTACTTGTACATAAGTTGAAAACATTATCAAAGTTTGTAAATACATGTATTATGAGTTTGCGTCAAATGAATATTAAAAACATTTGAAAGTTATAGTGTTGCAAGTTGGTATGTAAAGCGTCTATGAACATGTTGATCATTAATGTTTCGCGAGGACATTAATATATGCGACGACATAGGAGGTACTCAACCCGCGTAGGCAATTTTTAGTGTCGAATCACCTCGACTGGGACACAACAGCACTCTAAGTGGTCACCCATGGACCGTGAGTGGGGCTCGCCCGTACCCATTAGATCTAACCTTTGTTCCTTGGTCCTCAAAAGGATTAATGGAACCTCAATTACAGCCTATGCTCACATGATCTAAGAGTTCATTCCATAACTTAATCATACCTAAGTTTGTCATGTATTTCCCCCGAAAGTTGTAAACCAAATCGTTGAAAGAAAAGGGGGACATGGTCTCACTGAGTTGTCTCGTTTTGCGTACGCAGGCCAACCTAGACCCTCTGTTGTGACTAGGATATTCTCGTCAGTAGTCATGAAAATCATGCACGTTTTGTAGAACCGGTATGTTTAATATAAACCTTTCGTAAACCATTCAAGTACGTTGAAAATCATTTGCAACATGGTTTAGAAATATGAGTTTTCGTTCATCGAAAAGTTGTTTACTTTTGCAAAAACTTGCATGTCTTTCCACCCCCGAAAACATTTATAAAAAAAATGTAAAACAGTAAAAAGTGGGGGTTATGAACTCACATTGATATTCCTGTGCAAAGCTAGCTTAGTGTGATTCCGTAGTGTCATTCCACGAATGTGATGTAGCTAGCGTGCATCTATAGTATTCCTAACAGGGAATAACTTATCAGTTTCTAGTTTAAAGACGTAGTTAAACTACGTGTCCGAGCTCTACCGAATCATTAACTAAACGATTCTAGTATAGTGTTATCGTCTTGGTTTTGAAATAACCAATTTATGGTTATTTGATCCCATTTAAGCGGGACAGATACTAAGTCTCGAGATCGACTTAGTTTTTGAGTGATTTAGAATATATATATATTTATATATAAATATAAATATTTCTACAAAGTCGTGTTAGTTGACGCGAATAGAAGTACGTATACGGATAAGGGTGCGTCTTGTTGTGTCGTATGTGATACGGTAATATACCGTTGTAGTTTTCGTAGAACGTAAAGAAATAAATATATATACATATACATATATTTGACACCTTGATGTTTGAAACGAATATAAACAACTATTAGAATTCTAGACGATTGAAAGAAGAGTTAACTGCCATTTTCGTCCCTGTGGTTTGGTCACTTTGGCCATTTCAGCCCATTTTTCAAAAATGCGCCATTTTCGTCCCCCACGTTCTGGAAAGGTGCCATTTCAGTCCAAAAATCATAACCCAGTTAAGTCAGTTAGTAAATAAGGACTGATTGTGTAAATTTGTAACATAAAGGACCATTTAAGTAAATATTAAACACCACCACCACTAGCCCTGCCACCACCACCACTCCGCTGCTACCACCACCACCACCGCCACCACCGCCACCACAGCCCTGCCACCACCACCACTCCGCTGCCACCACCGCCACCACTAGCCCTGCCACCACCACCACTCCGCTGCTACCACCACCACCACCACCACCGCCACCACCGCCACCATAGCCCTGCCACCACCACCACTCCGCTGCCACCACCGCCACCACAGCCCTGCCACCACCACCACTCCGCTGCCTCCACCACCACCGCCCACGCCACCACAGCCCTGCCACCACCACCACAGCCCTGCCACCACCACCACAGCCCTGCCACCACTGCCACCACAGCCCTGCCACCACCACCACTCCGCTGCCACCACCACTCTCACAGATCGTAAACAACTCCCCACGCTTTGTAATTGTTCAATAAGCATGCCCAACACCACGTGAAATCAGAGTTTTTATAAAAAAATTCAAAGTGGAATTAATCCACAGAAGTTTGTCGATTAAGTGTCAAATTGTTGTGTTATTTAGAGTCCCTGAACCCATACGAAACTCTCACACCCTTCAAAATCCTTTACCCCTTCGAAAATACCCTATGTTCATCGTCTGCATGTCTCGCCGGAATACCCGTCGCCGGAGACTGTCGCCACGCCGTTGCACGCGATACCGGATCGGTTTTAATCACCCAATCGGTATGTTTATACTTGTACAATGTTTCTGCAAGTTTAATTTAAATATTATCCGGTATTGATCGAGAATTAGGCCGTTTGACTTCTGTTGACCGTTTTGGGGAAGACGATGAACAGTAGCATGGTCACCACCGCCGCCGCCGGAACCACCACCATCAACGTCATCATCGTCATCATCTGGGGAAGGCAGCCCCACCGTCGCCGGTTCTCTCTCTCGCCTTGTTATCTCTCTCTCTCTCTCTCTCCGACTTTCTCCCTCTCTCGTCTGATATGATGATGAACCGGCTGTGGTGGTGGTGGTGGTGGTGGCAGCGGAGTGGTCGTGGTGGCAGGGCTGTGGTGGCGGTGGTGGTGGCAGCGGAGTGGTGGTGGTGGCAGGGCTAGTGGTGGTGGTGTTTAATATATACTTAAATGGTCCTTTATGTTACAAATTTACACAATCAGTCCTTATTTACTAACTGACTTAACTGGGTTATGATTTTTGGACTGAAATGGCACCTTTCCAGAACGTGGGGGACGAAAATGGCGCATTTTTGAAAAATGGACTGAAATAGCCAAAGTGACCAAACCACAGGGACGAAAATGGCAGTTAACTCTTGAAAGAAATATAAATAATTATATTTATATTATACGATTTCCGAGTACTAAATGCTTGAAATAAATATAAAACGTTATATTTATTTTTATAAAAGTGTACGAATTAACGACGTTTGAAATAAACATAACTAATTATATTTATAAAAAAATATTCGGAATTCTCGGCATTCGAAATATAACTCGTTTTATCAAAGCATTCAAGTGTTAGTGGTTTAAAATAAAGGTAAGTAGTATTCGCCGAATGTTATAACTTCGTTTGTAATTCGTAAATGCGACCAAAATAAATATATATTTATATTTATTTTATAAGAAGTATTCGAAATCCGATAAGTGTCGTTTTTAGATCATAAAGACGTGTCGTTTTCGGGTTTTTAACGAAAATCGGGCAGAGTTTCCCCTGTTTTTAGGTTGCCCCGACAATCAAAGTTGTCGTTATTTGTAAAAAATTTAACAACATTTCAATCAATATAATCAACTAAATATAGTTTTCATCAACTCTATCAAACACGTAACTAATATCTTGTCAAAACGGGTCAAGCTCGGTCGCGTAATCTAAAAATCTAAGCTAACGAAATAAATATTTGCTACGTCTAAACTTTACCGGGTCCTAAGTTGACCACGTTTGACCCGACAGTTGACTGTCGTTGACTGAAGTTTGACCAGTTGACTTTCGTTGACCGTCCGTTGACCTGAGTTGACCAGTATTGACTAGTCAACCTGCTGTGTTGACTGGTTTGACTCGGACCCGAACTAAGTTGACCAAACTGTCCATGCCTTGACCCGTTGTGCCCGTTGTTGACCCGAGTTGACTCGGGTGTTAACCGAGTCGACCGAACCGAGTCGTCTGACCGAACCACGAGACTTGACCCGCGAGACCCGTACACATACCGAAACTGATCCGAACCATAATAAACCAAACCACAAGTTGATTTTTGTTGACCGAACCGAAACCACGTCTGACCCGAACAATAAGCTGACCCGAACTACACCCAAATTATTATATATATACAATTGAGGTAAATCTTAGCTACAGTACTAAGAAAATCCCTAAAGTAAAATATATTTACAAATATGCCACTGTATACTTTTAATATGATTTGTTGTATTGATTTTTTTTTTCGTATTTTGTTATATTTGTCTTGTAGTTAAGTTATATTACATTATTAGCCCCACAAGTTTGTATATTTCATTTTTAATCTTTTAAGTTTAGCTTTTTATTTTAGGTCTTGAAGTTAAAGCTTTCTCGGTATGAATTCGAGTTTATCTACGTTTTACATCAGCTCGCGATATAAGTTTGATTTTGTCTTTGCGTGGTGATATAAATTTGCGTTTATGTTTTACGATTTTCCCGGTTTTAATCGTCTAGCATGGTTTTGCGACCCCCGCACCCGCAACGCGGGGGTTAAACACTAGTCTATAACATAACGCGAATCTTGAACCAAAACTACCGTCTGAGCTTGAATCTGACCCGTATACTCCTCAAATCTGACCCGAGCAAACCCGTGGGTGACCCGAGACCCATAACCTGACTTGAGCTCAAAACAGTCAAACAAAACTCAAACCTGATGTTGAACCGAAGACCTATGATTGACCCGAGTCCACATGACCATTATCTTCACAACATCACCGTCATCTTCAACATCGCCGGTCAGAAGAAACCAGGTCCGCCGCCACGCTAATCGCCGTCGGAACGTCGTCAGGAGGGGGGGCTTGCGAGTTTGTGAGTGTGACTGGGACTTCGAAAACCACCGCCGCCACTACGGCGGCTCTTCCCGGTGGCTCACCGGTTTGAAGACGGGAGGGAACGAGGAAGTGGTTGTTGCGTGTGTGGGTGTTGTCGGAGATCTAACGGCGCCGGCTTCACTGGTTCACCGGCCGCCGGCTCGTGGAGAGGGAGAAGAGATCGAGAGAAGGAAGTTGTAGGGGTGATGTCTTTGTTTGTGAAGATGAATCATGCTTCTGCTTGTTTGTGTATATGTTTTGAATGAAGTTAGGGTTTTCTCAAGATAAGAAGGTAAAGAAGAGAAGTGTACTGTGAAGGTGTGCGTGACTTGTCTGATTTTCAAAATGAGAATTAAGTCATTGCTACTATATATATCTAGGGTTGGTTTAGTGGGCTTTGGGCTTGGGCCCAAAGCCCACAAGCCCATTATCGCATCTCAAATGGCCCGCAGCATTTCTACGAAACCCGTTACCAAAACCCGAGCCCCACTTAACGTCGAAAGATAAAATTTTATTGTAAAAATACGTAAAACATAATCAGTAGTCATTTGTGCGCTCAATCGTCGATTACGGTAGTATTCGCGTAAAGTCGCGTCATTTGTCGTTTTAACCGTTTTTCGATCCGGTTTCGACTACGGTAGTTAAAATTTAATGAAACTAAATATATCGTAAAATTTAAGTTTCGGAAGTAATACGCGTGTCCGATGCTTCCGTTTCGTTGTCGGTGCATTCCTGCGGTCGCATTTTCGTTCCTGTTTGCGTTTGTGACATACGGAAGCGCAATAAATTAACAAAATTAAATTCATAAGTATAAAATATTTGTATAAAATTCGTGTTTGTCAACGTTTTCGGTATTTCGTACGGTTTTGATTCGATATCGTTTAATATTCAACTATTTCTCCGCAAATCGTCATACACGCGCTGTAACGTCAGACAAGCGTTCCTAGGCATTCTAAACTCCTAATTAAGTTAATTAGTGCTTTAAACACTATTTATTATCGTCTAAACGCTTATTAATCGCGTAATTAGAAGCCGTTAATTACCGGTTGTCACATTAATAGACCGTTGTTTTACAACAATGCTCAATTTAATGGTTATGTTTTTATTATAAAAAAGAAAGGGTAAATTACACTTTTCGTCCTTTATATTTGTAGCGGATTGCAATGGATAACCTTTAACTTCAATAATTACAGTCACCGTCCTTTATTTGGAAAACTCATTACACTCTACGTCCTTTAACCCTAACCAGGTTATAATTTTCAGTTAATATGACATGTGCATTGCACATGAGGGTAGTTTAGTCATTTTAGAAGTATCTTTAACAAAAATAAAAAAAATATATATAAAAACCCCTTTCCCTCATACAAACATGAAAACCCAAATCCACTTCTTCGTTCTCCTCCACTTACCCACCCTTACCACCACCACCACACCATCACCACCTGCCACCACATCACCCTGTCACAACCACTACACACCACCACCACCACCATTACCGCCCCCCCCCCCCAATCTGAACCCTAGCTTGGGTCGTCGGAAACCACCACCTGTCGCCATTACCAGTCTAGCACCACCAAGGATATATCCAGGTTCGTCTTCACCATCTCATTATCAATCAGAGCAGTAGAGGAAACCTCGTTTCTTGCGGGACTCGGTGGGGGCTCCGACTTGTCGAAGCAAGAACATACCAGTACCAATACATTCTCGTTTCGGGTTAGAGTTACCAAGAAAAACAGCCCTCATACCCGAACCAAATGGCGGATGTTGCTGAGATTGTTGTTGGGTTGGCCAAGCAGCTAACGGCTCGTTCATTCCCCAAACCAATTACTGGTACTGCTACTTTTGTTGCAATAGTATATGTTGCTTCTTCAGCTTTAAAAAAATATTAGAATGAATTAATATTCTTAGAAAAATGGATAGCTAGGTTAATACTGATTTTGGGGCTTACTTGAGCAGCAGCTTAAATTTGGTGAAAGTGAGAAAGGGGTTTATATATATATAGTTAAAGATACTTCTAAAATGACTAAACTACCCTCATGTGCAATTCACATGTTATATTTAACTGAAAATTATAACCTAGTTAGAGCCAAAGGACGTAGAGTGTAATGAGTTTTCTTAATAAAGGATTGTGATTGTAATTATTGTAATCATTGAAATTAAAGGTTATCCATTACAACCCGCTATAAAGATAAAGGACGAAAACTATAATTTACCCAAAAAGAAATAATGTCAAACATTATTAACAATTGTAAAACAAATTTAAAAGATACCATAAATAGCTTTTATATACGTTTTGAGGTGTGTAGATTGTCTCCCCAGTGTTTGATATGTTTTGCTTTTAAGGAATGCATGGTATACATATGAATGGAGACGTATAGATTAACCCTAAAAAAGATGCACCGAATCTGTCAGAATGTTTATGAATTGATCCTAACAAAACAATACACCATCTCAACATGTATATGCATGAAAGTATATCTAGAAATGTATGAATCATTCTTAGGAGAAAAATATCATTTCAATTTAATTGTACTAGATGGATTCCCTGTGTTTTGCGACGGCTTTTAGTCAGTATAGATTCGGTTCATTACAGTACCAACTTGATACTGACACTTAGCATAGCAGTTGACATGTGTTTACATCGATTAAAAACTATAAAATCAAATACATGTACTAGTACTGGTGTTGTTTGGTTAGCATTGGTTCGGTTCGTTACAGTACAGATATGATACCAGCACTCGATATAGCTATAGCTGATAATATCCAAAAAAAATATCTTGTTGCAAATACAACTTTGTGGTCAATCAACTTTATACCGTCATGTCGAGAAAAAATGTAAAAGTGAATACGGTACCGGTACCAACATTGATCCCACGTCATGGGTGAGGAAGTCGTGAAACTGTGCTAAGCAATAAGCAAATGACGACCGAAACTGAGAAATCGTAAAAAATACGTGAATTTATAACAGCACGTGACGTAAAACGTAAGCAAAAACAAACATAAACTTATAATGCATGTTGACGTAAAATGAAAACAAACTCACTATAAAAAAACAAGAATAAAAGTCAAAAAACACTATAAGATAACAACTATAAAAAAAAAAAGAAAAAAAAACATGGAAAAAGAAAAAAAAAAGAAAACTAAATAATACCACTATTCATAAGACCATTCATGTTTGTTATACTAGTGGAGTGGAATTTTCGTTAACTTCGTTGCGGGCCTTTGGTCATTATCGATCTGGTTCATTACAGTACTAGTATGATGCCGGCATTCGGCATGGCAATCGTTGCCAATCGACACGTTTTTACATCGATTGAAAACTCAGAAAAACGAATACCCGTAGCGGTACCGGTGTTGTTTGGTCGGTATCAGTTTGTTACGATACCGGTATCGTATAGACACTCGATATAGCTTACGATACCTAAAAATACTTTATTGCGAATATTACCTTCTGTTCAGTGAATTCTATACCGCCACGTCGAGGATTCTATAAAAACGATGCGATACCGTTATCGATATTGTTTAGTCGGTATATGCTGGGTTTGTGATAATAAAAAATCAATTATATATGACCGGTTCGAATACCGATGTTTGGTTGAGTGATGTTCGGCTTATGATGATAAATAAAATCAACTATATATTACCCGTTCAAAAACCGATGTCGTTTGGTCGGTATATGTTCGGTTTGTGATGATAAAAAAAAATCAACGAATCGTACATAATAATAGGCGTATGAGTACGTTAATAATAAAAAAACTATACCGAAGTTATACGGTTCGGTATCGATGTTGTTCAGACAGTATAAATAATATTAAAAAAAAGAAAATCATTATAAGTTAAAATTAAATAAATATGGTTAAGGTTAAAAGTAAATATAATAATAATTTATTGTAATATTGAAATGATAAAAATATGAAAAAAAAGAAATTATATATATTATTATAAAAATCAAATTATTATTCATACTTATTATCCAATCTATCTACTATAATAAAAGAAACCAAGTTTTGGACACGTGTCATTCATTGAAGGTATCTTCAAATCTATACTTATCTTATATTAATTAAATAAATAAATAGTAAATTAATATTTAGTCTTATCGTACTTTAATAAAATATTATCCTCAAATCTAAATTGTTAATTTAATATATTTTTAAAACAAATACGTCTCTTTCCTACTATCTTATATTAAATATATAAATAATAAATTAATATAAAATGTTATCCTAATTTATTAAAAAAATATTTTTTTATTATTTGCTATACAAAATTATATTTATTCAACTCGTGTAAAACTCGAAGTTTTTAAAAATATAATTTTTTTATTATTTACTATAAATATAAATTTTTAACTATTTACTATACACAGTAACATTTATATAACCCATGTAATACACCAAGTTTTAAAGATATAACTTTTTTATCATTTGCTATGTAAAATTAGATTTATTCAACACGTGTAATACACAAGGTTTTTTAAGGATGAATTTTTTATTATTTGGTAGATTTATTCAACCCGATTATACACGGGTTTTTTAAAGATACGACGTTTTTAGTATTTAGTATACAATATTACATTTATTTAATCTGTGTAATACACATGGTTTTCAAAGATATAACATTTTTGTTATTTGATATATAAAATTACATTTATTTAACCCGTACAATATACTGGGTTCATAAAGATATAACTTTTTATTATTTAATATATAAAATTACATTTATTCCACCCGTGTAATACACGGGGTTCTAACCTAGTTTTATATATATATATATATATATATATATATATATATATATATATATATATATATATATATATATATATAAAATAGTTCTTGAAGTATATATATTTTATAGAGATTCTTTTATTATTTAACCTCTGTAATATACGCTAATATAACCTAGTGTAAAATTCAACCACTCTAACTAGTAATCTTACAAATTTGAGTTAAAGTTGTATATTTTATATATAGTTATGATTTAGTGATATAAGTATATATTTGTAATAATATTTTCTATTTTATTTGAAAGCCAAGAAGAAGGTCCAGAGAAGAAAAAAATATCATGACAATTATTGTAGTATATATGGTAAGGTTAAACAATTTAAAAGATATTATAAGTAATTGAAAATGATAAAAATAAATATGATGCTGACACTATTAGGCTATACAGGGTGTTCTTGGGTGGTGGGATCGGATAACCCCAACCTGATCGGGAAAACCGTCGCCGGAGGATCAGGTAGGGTGGTTTAGGTATGGTTCTTGGGTAGTATCGAGTAGAAATTGAAAGTTATTGCGCATTTCGAGGTATAGTTGTGACAACTGTTAAAATTCCAGGTAAGCGTACAATTATTAAACAATGATTAGTGCTTAATGACTGTGCTAAATTTCAATTGATGATTTGAACTGCTTTCTGATTTTTGTTATCATACATACATGTGCACCATATATTTCAATTGTCATACCATTATTGCATGCAAACTTTGTTGATTCAAATGATGCACGAAACACAGTTAGCACAGTTATCAGATAAATCAGAAATATGCTGACGGAGTTCAGTACATAGACAGACATTGTATTGAGACACAGAATGAGCCAGAAACCAAGTATTACACTAGTATAGTGTGTAGGAAAGTAAGGATCACAAAACTGCCTTCCTAGAAGATGGTTTAAGTGCCGGAAAGTGCCTAAAACTTACACAAACTGCAAAATTCTGCAGAAATCAGCAAAATTCAGCATTTAAACACTCTAATATCATGCAGAAATATGGTTAAATGGTCCTGAATGCTTTCCTAAGTGTCGGGAATTAAAACTATCACAAAAGGTAACAGAAAGCACACTACACTGCATAGTTTAGCACCTTAACGAACCGGTAACCAACCGAACAACCGGACACTACCCGAAACACCAAATTTTCACTAGAAGCATTGTTTTAACATTATCAAGCTAGTTATGGTCCCCAAAAATCATAACACATTATATAACAACTAGTAACTAAATAACCTAACTAATACTTGACTTTTAACTACATAAACTAACTAATGGTTATCATCTAGCCTAAGAACCCACCCCCCCCCCACCTATAATCGGCCAACATCAGGGCCCCACTCAAGATTTTATTGGTTTATTATAATGGATCTTGTTGCTTCTTTTATAACATAAAAACCATTGGTTTTAGTCATGTTAAAGGATTTATAAGTTAACCTTTAGATCATTCATCAATCATTCACAAAACACACAACACTTGACATCTTCTTCCTCCCCCCTCTCCACTCTCGGCCGTAAACCCACCCCCACACATCCACCATCATCTTTCAAGTTCCATCCAATCCACACATATACAAAGGTGTTAGAAGGTGTACAAGGAAGCTTGGAACTCTTGGAAGCTAAAGGACCTCTCACACAAGCTTTTATCCACTCCATTTTCATCTAGTGATCATCCCTAGCCTTGAGCTATTAGTAAGATTATTCTACTCTTCATTTTACCTCTTATTTTGGTGGTTAAAATAAGATACAAGTTGTTAATCTTAAAGAACACCATGAATCTTGAACATGAAACTATAACATAAGACTAAACACATAAGAAAACAAGTTGTTTAAGTGTTGTTGTGCTTGTTGATTGTTGATTGCTCATGTAGTTGATGTAGATCATCATGTGATCTTGCTAGATAGTGATTAAAGACATAATCTAGCAAGATGAGAGGATGATTATGTTAAAGATCAATAGATCTGTCACACCCTGGCTTTGCGAAAGCGTGGTTATTTTTGGTGTGACTTCTTAATACCATAGCTTAATCATAACAAAGCTATATGAATTAAAATATGCAAGATCATCCATTGATAATAAAAATATTAAACATTGTTTTAACGGGTTAACACCCAACAACCATAAACTTGTCTAAACATTACAAACCCAAACATAACATAAACATGATTCAAGGATTGTGACTTGTCCAGGAAAGAGTCACATTCCCCGAACCCTGGATGACCCTGGTGACTTATGCAGCGGAAAACAAGCCATACCGTGCCAGATCGTTAATTTCCTGAAATACATGTAAGTTGAAAAATCAACAATAATGTTGAGCGAGTTCATGCGAAAGTGAGTATATAAACCTTTATCTTTGTCAAAAACCTGGTATGTAGCAAATAAGGAAAAAGAGATCACCAATGGTTTGCAAGGCCATTGATATGTGTGAAGTGCAAGTAGGAAGACTCAAACCTAGCGGATTTATGCGTCGGGCACTAAGTCACCCCGAGGTCCGTTCAGCTGGACCTGGGGCTGGGCTCGCTACACCCAGATAGATCTACCGCTCCTGTCCCTCGGTCCTACTATGAGGATTAATGGCCTCAAGTTTCCGCCTACCCACTCACATGATCTAAGTAACAAACCTCCTTACGCTAATCATACCATGTATAAACATATTCATAATCATTGAAACATGTATTTCACCCCCGCAGTTTAGAAAACTGAAAAACAGTTAAGAGAAAAGGGGAACATGAACTCACAGTCAGTGCGTCGCTAAATCAAGCACTCCAAAAGTCCGAAAGCTGTGCAACGACCTACATGTGCTAATTCTATTAGACGGATGGCCGTGCTTTAGCTTCATAGTTTAATTTTCGGGAAACAGTTAGACAACCGTTCCTTGTATATATTTGGTAGTTAATCTCCTTCCCAAGGGTGGGGGAATTAATACATGTGCGTTTATGATATTAAGTCTCACTTAATATATTTTATTTCTCATTCCAAAATATAATTATTTTTCTCAAAAATAACATATTTTCTCTTCGTATAATACTTTCCAAAATAATACGTTGACAATATCCGCATTTATGAATATTTCCGGATAAGGCGTAAGTTATGTTTTGGCGATTTAGTGGTAATAGTACTTACCGTTGTAACTTATATGTTTGTCGTGTAGGCGTTGGTATTATTTTGGGTTCGACAAAGTTTGTAAATATTATTTTTACTCTAAAAATAATATTTATATATTTTCACAAAATAATCATAAACAGTGTGGTGAAAAATATATTTATCGAATAAATATTTACCACGTTTAGTTTTTGTGAAAATCCCACCTCCGATTATTTAATAAATAAAGTCTTGGCGAAATGTATTTTGAAAACATTTCAAAATAGTTTAACACTTGTAAATAATTCTAAGTGTTAGATTTTAGAAAAATTTCGCCAGAGTTTCCCCTGTAACTGGAGGTGGCCACGCTTTCAAGCGTATCATTTTCTTTTACAAAATCATTCCAACACTTCTTTAAATCAACCAATCAATTTCCGATACTTCAAACTAGTTTCAACACATCAAACTTGTAGACTAGTATGTAAAATCGCATTATTACATGAACTTGTAGTTTTTCCGAAAGTCATAGTGTAGATCACCTTATATTTAGTGGATCTATGTATAAAATAGTTTAGTCTTGTAAAAACCCCGTTTTTAAAACAAATCATCCTTTACAACTTCCCGACAACTTTTATAAAAATTGTTACTTTGTCGGATCTTTCGTTTCACAAGTGTTTATACACTTGTAGTTTGTAAAAA
Source organism: Helianthus annuus (assembly GCF_002127325.2). Taxonomy (NCBI): domain Eukaryota; kingdom Viridiplantae; phylum Streptophyta; class Magnoliopsida; order Asterales; family Asteraceae; genus Helianthus; species Helianthus annuus. The sequence goes on from NC_035448.2 coordinate 66,057,657, forward strand.
TCATATTTGTTAACATATCACCCAACTTTTTGTAAACATGATTTTCTCGACACTTGGTTCTACGAATATACCACTTGTACATACGTAGATCGGCTCGTTTTAAATACTATTTTACAAGTCAAAATACTTTTACACAAGTTCATGTTTCTCGTGTGGTGGAGTTTCACCTTTTAACCCTCGTACCGATAGAAATAAGCGTATGTCAAGATTCGTGATCTTAACAAAGTCGGGTTAAACGATGATAAGAGCCACCACAGCGTAGATCGGGCCTCAATAATTAACATACTCGAATACTACAACATTTACACATGTTATGAGCTTTTAACCAACAATTTTAGAGTTTTAGTAGACTTTATAGATTCAAAACGCATGATTCCGACTTTTATCCGTTAAAAATCATATTAACCACTTTAGATACGATCGAGAGTGAGTTTTAAACATTATACCTCTAGCTCGGGGCTAGGGAAGATCTTTGGCGAAAATGGCGTGGATAAAAGCAAATGGGTGAGGTCCTTCAACTTCCGCTTGCTTCAAGCTTCCTTATACGTGATCCGTAAGCCTTGTATAAGCTTGGAATGGATGAATCAAAAGCCGGCAATGGAGGTGTGGTGGGGGTGGGTTACGGCCGAGAGAGGGGGAGAGCAAGAGAGAGTGAGTGATGTTGGTGAAATGGATGTGAAGTCTCTAATGTGTTTAGTTCAAGTATTTATAGACAAATCATAGGATTATCGTCCATCGGTTCTTATGTCCCCTTGATATCCAACATATGCAATTTAATAATCAAAAAGGTGTACCCTTATGTCCCCTTGGTTTGGCCGAAATCTTTAGGGGGGGGGTATCCGGTTGGGTTCCAATCATACGGTTAGAGTTCAGTTTAGTTAAGTAGGTTAAGTTTAGAGATTAACCCCGTTAGTTGTTTGATGCGTTATAATGCGGGTGTTAGGGTAATCAGGGACCCTAACTTGCTCAGAAAAAGGCTAATAATATTTCTGGCAATATTTTTATGTTCCGGGTATAGTCCGGTTGTTCGGTTGGATAGTAATCCTTTAAATTGCTTAAGTAATCTTTTAAGCGTCGTAAATAATATTTTTAGCGACACAATTTATTCTGCAAAGTGTCAGGAATATTTCCCCATGTTTTGGCACTTTATTAATTAGCTAGAAGCTAGTATGTTGATAAAAGTGCTGTGTTTTGTGCTTAGAGTACGTTTTAGGCACATCCAATCTCTGTATCTTATTCCTAGAGACGCAGTTATACAACCCTTGTATCCCTACACACACTATGGGTGTAGTAAAATATTTCTGGCTCATTCAGGCCTTTAGAGGCAGTGTCTGCCTGATGCTGGCTATATCAGCATGTTCAATAGGTTATCCGTCCAAATGCTACTGTGCTTTTGTGCATCATGTTTGTCACTAGAGTTCAATAAGTAAATAATGTAGTGACGGAAAAATCAAAGTATGATGCAGATATGTACAAGTATCAACAATCAAGTAGCAGTTTATCAGAAATCTCAGTTAAGCACAGTAATTAGGCAACAATTAATAGTTAATTAAGTCGTACGGATACCTGGTTTTGTGAGGGTTGTCACAAGATCATCCTCGTGTAAATCATGAACTTGAAAGTATAAGTTGTTTTTTTCTTGTTAAGTGATGATCAAAGTAAACATAAAGTCTTGTAAATCTATGATTTCAAGAATGATTTTTCAAGAAATCAAATTAAAAATACAAAGTTTACTTAATCTTGGTTCTTAAAGGAAATAACCACATTTTTAGTGGTTAATCAAGTGTAGGAATATATATGTAACAAGAAAAACTCAAGAAGAAGCATTTTTAGAAAAACTAATTACAAGTTGTAAAGAACTAATTCCTTCAAAAATGAAGTTTTTAAATAAACAACCACACTTTAAAGGGTAACTAGGCTCACTAAACACACTAGTAAGTTACTACACATTTTTGTAAATTTTCAAGTTCATGAAGTAGTAATTTATGCTTGATTTTGGCAAACTGGTAAGTGTTGATTGGTTTATTGTTGATTGTGGTGATTTATAAAAGAAAATGATATGCTTTGAAAGCATGGAAACCTCCATTTTTAGGGGAAACTATGACAAAATCTTTCTAGAAATTAAATACTTAGAAAAATATTTTTAAACAAATATTTACAAGTATATTTTAAACCATGAATTTTCATATAAAGTTTGGCATAATTTTTGTTACAAAGTTATAAATATTGGAGGTTATTTTTGTAAATAAAAGTAACTAAATATGTATTTAGGAAAATATATATATTTAGGTGTCACCATGTGTGTGATTATTTGTATATTATGTGTATTAGTTATATTATTTAGGACTTGAAATAATATAACTCACCAAAATACCAAGAAATTACAATCCAATATATTACCAAAATTCCTAGAAATAAACATACAATTTCTACCCAAAATATTGGAGAAACCGAACAAGGAATATATCTTACAAAATATTCCGGAAAATTAATTCATAAGTATATTTTGGTAATTAGTATTTTGGACACCAAGGAAACAAAAAATATGATTTTTACAATTATTACAAAATATATCATATTTTTGACAAGGAGAAAATATATTATTTTTGGCAAGTAATATATATATATATATATATATATATTCTTGGAATTATTAGAAGATATATTAATTTTGGGAGAAAATATATATCTTCATGAATAAACATGAAATACATTATTTTTTGGTGAAAAATAAGTTTATATATATTTTCTAAGTTAGACTTGAAAATATATTATTTTTGAGACTTATATGAAATTTATAAATATTTTGCCAAGGGGAAAATTATAAGTAATTTTTCTATGTAATATTTCTTAAAATATATACTTTGAGAATATATATTGATGTATTTTTATTAAGAAATATTATTTCGGAAAAGTTAATACAAAAATTAAGTATAAGGATACTTAATAAACATAATGGAAATACGTATTCTCATATGTATAAATACACACCGGAATACTCCACCGATACTTGGCAGAAATATACAAGGATAAGAATACGAATACTAAAACACCCATCCTTGGGGAAATATTTATGTACAAATACATAAGTGTGACAAATTAAGAATATATTATTTTAACCATTATTCCAAAATTTGATAAGTATAATTTAAGTTAAAATATTTATTATTTTGACTAATAATTAGATAACTTGGAATAATTTTGATGACACAATCAAACGTAACTCAAAGACATTAATTAATACTAAGTCAAGGCACGACCCGCTCGTCTAATAAACCATAGTACGTTGTAGGTAGTCGTGTACACCAGAAGAAGCTTTGAGTTACTATCGGATACGAAGAACACAGGATTGTGAGTTCATGTCCCCCTTTTCTTTTAACTGTTTTCAGTTTTATAACTTCGGGGGTGAGGTACATGTTACAAACTGTTTACAAACGTTTATATGTGGTATGGTTAGCTAAGGAAAGGTACTGCTAGATCATGTGAGTGGTGGGTACAACGCTTAAGACCATTAATCCTCGTAGTAGGACCGAGGGACATGAGTGATAAATCTATTTGGGTGTAGCGAGCCCACACCCATGTGGACCGGGGTTTGGCCCATGAGGTGACTATGTCTTACAGCCGGTGGCCCGGTACAAAATCTGCTAGGTTTGAGCCTTCCTGCATCACGTTACACATATTAATGGCCTTGCAAACCATTAATGATCTGTTTTCCTTGTTTGCTTTCATACCGGGTTTACAAAACATACATACTTACAATGATTTCAAAGGTTTATTCGTGCACACATACAAAACACATGAACTTGCTCAACTTTTGTTGATGTTTTCAAACTACATGTATTTCGGGCAATTAAATGTGGATCTGGCGGGCGTTTGGAAGTTTCAAGTGATGTTGGAAATAAAAGATGTCATCCGGTGTCTAAGGGTTTGGATTGTGCACCTCATCCTAGATAAGATGTATAGTTCAAAGCCTAGTTTTTATTAGTGTCTTTTGTCGAGTCCTTATGGAATTCTAAAACAATTTGAATGGTTGTAATTTGGATTTGAAGTCTGCGTTGGATTTTAAGACAATGTTGATTGTGATGTTTTAAACTTAAATTAATGGATGAACATCTTGGTTTTATCATATAGTTGTTAGTTATGGTTGAATGCAATGATATTAAGCAAGTCACACATAATCACGCTTCCGCAAAAGTCAGGGTGTGACAGTTTGGTATCAGAGCTTCGATTGTAGCGAACTAGGATTCCTTCTCGAGTCTAGACTATAATCATTAGGGCTCTCACGAAAATATTTTTACAACATGTTTTCATTGCATGTACAAAACGCCTAGATCCATGGAACAAACGTTTTTACAAAAGGAAAGACAAGAAACACAATTGCAAGGTCACATTTGTGGTTTAGTTTGGGATAGACTAGGAAGGATAGAAAGGTCTCAGGAGGAATAACGAGGATACATGATTTCATAATACATTGTCTTTGATTGCATACTAAATGATAGTGGTTAATATATATGCATATGTTATGATTATTCTGTTACAGACACTATGTCTTCATCCGAGAGCGGATTATCCGACACTGATGACCCTATGGCTATTGTCTCCGATGACGAGATCACACCAGAGCCGGAGATCTTTACATCAGATACTGAGAGCGACCCAGATATGTTATCAGACGACGAGGACGACTTTTAGCCGTTCGTGTTGACTGACTTTGGAGATGACTTACCCCTTGCTGTTGGTATTCCAGACGAGGATCCTTTTGTTGTTCCTATTCCAGTCCATGATCATCTTATCATCGGGCATCCCGATGGTGAGCATATTGTGGCACCGATCCTCGCTCCCGTTCCTCTCATGGTCATCCCTCCTGAGGATTGGCCTTTTGACGATTTATTTGATGATGACGTTGATTTGTTTGTTGATGGTCCCCCTGATGATGCCCATGGTGATGGAGAGATAGACGAGGATGTTGTTGTTATCCCACCTCCTGAGATTCCTGTTGTCGAGTTATCCTCTGATTCTAGTTTACACTCTGTCTCAGATTCCTTTGAGTTTGTGACGTCCTCAGCTTTACAGGCGGTCGGATTACGACGTTATGCTACTGATTCTGATGATGACACGGCCAAGTCAGCTGCACTATCTCCTCCACATGACCCCGAGCCTGGTCTTGAGCCAGATTTTGTTGATCAGCCTGATGTTGCACCTGTTGATCCTGAGCCCATGCCCGATCCAGACCATGTTCCTTTTGGTTTACCAGACATTGCACCACTTATTCCTGACCCAGTTCCTGCACCTGTTGACCCTCCTGTTTTTGAGCCACTTATTCTTCCACCTGCACCCGCACCCGTTGATGTTGCTCCTTTTCCCCCTATGGAGTCCGATGTTGTGACAACCCTCACAATCACAGGTATCCGTATAATTAATTAATATTTAATTTGTGCTTAATGACTGTGCTTGATTACCACTGTGAGTAAACTGCTTTCTGTTTTTTGTTACATACATACATATGCATCATATTTTATACTGTCACTTCATTTATTTCACACAAACATTAGTGACAAACTTGATGCACAAAGCACAGTTAGCATAGTGAGCGAATAACCCTGAAAACATGCTGATAATGCCAGCTCCTAGACAGACAATGTTTTTAAGGCCAGTATGAGCCAGAAATAGAATACTACACTAGTAGGGAGTGTAGGGAAGTGAGGACCATAAAACTGCGTCACTAGGTGATAGTTATAGTGCCTGGAAGTGCCTAAAACATACTTTAAATGCAGAATTCTGCACTAAATAACTAAAATTCAGCATTTAACTAAGCTAGTAAAGTGCAAAAACTTGGCAAAATAGTTCTAGATACTTTCCAAAGTGTTGGGAATTAAATGTGTCACTAAAAGTAATATAAAAGACACTTTATGGATTAATTTAGCACTTTAACGGACAACACCCAACCGAACAACCGGACTTTACCCGAAACACAAAAATATTGCCAAACACATTGTTTTTACTTTTCTGAGCTAGTTAGGGTCCCCGAACACCCTAACACACCTTATATTATATTACACATCATAACGCACTAACTTAACATTTAAATCTAACTAGTTTGTAACTAGATCATTAGAAACCAACCCCATACCCCCCCCCCATTGGGCGACGGTCACCAAGGGGTGACCCACCTCTTTGATTTCTTGATTAAAATAACGGATCATGTTGGATGATTAGAAACATAATATACATGGGATAAAATGTAAACTTGGTTTATAAAAAGGCACATAGGTTATCAACATTTCATTTCATTCTCAAACATCAAACAACTTTCTCCTCCTCCTTCTCTCTTGTGTTCGGCCGCCACCACCATACCCACCATCACCACCTTCAAGTGTTCCTTCAAGCATTCCACACATATCCAAGGGTGCTAGAGGCCATACAAGTAAGCTTGGTGTGTTCGGAAGCTCAAGGACCGCTCTCGTTTTCTTTTATCCATCACTTTTATGCTCTTGAACTCCCCTAGCCTTGTGCTAGTAGTAAGTGTCTTAGATCTTCATACTCTTCATATCTTTGTTGGTTAATAGTGAAAAGAATGGTGAAAATATAAGAACTCTAAAGAACATAAACAAAGTCTTGAAGTATAAACTAACTATGAGATGAAGTAGTGTTAAAATGAAGATGAAATCATGTTGATCTTGTGTTGTTATGCTTGTTGAATGTTCTTTGCTAGATAAAATGATATGGTTCATCACATGGACTTGCTAGATCATGCTTAAAGACATGAACTAGCAAGATGTGAAGGATAAAGATGTGTAGGATGATGAAATCATCCACACATAAACTATGAACTTGAATAAATGAAAGTTTCTTGAAAAATAAAGATAAAATAAGTTATAATCTTGTAGATCTAAAGATCTATGAGAGGTTTTTCGAAAGAACCAAGTGAAAAGTATGAGTTTTGTTAAAACTTGGATCTTACATAAACTAAATACATTTTTAGTGGATAAACAAGTGTAGGAACACTTGTGTAAAAAGAAAATTTCACAAAGAAATATTTTCAGAAAATGTGACTAGAAGTTGTGAAAATGCAAACTCTTTAAAAATAAAGTTTTTAAAGAACCAATCACACTTTTTAAAGATAACAAGACTTACTAGTGTGCTAGTAAGTTACTACATGTTTTTGTAAATTTTCCATGTTCATAAGTTTATGGTTTATGCTTATTTTTGTTAAGTTTGGTAATTAGAAATTGTATGATGATGATTGATAGTTGTTTGAATGATTTTTGAAAAGAAAATGATATGCTGGTAAGCATGGACGCCTCCATTTACAAAGGAAACTCTGGCGGAATTTTTCTAGAATTTCAACACTTAGAAATATTTTTCTAACAAGTGTTACAAATATATTTTTAACTTGGTTTTCAAAATAAACTTCGCCATGATTTTTATTACAAAAATACTAAGTGCCGGAGGTTGATTTTCGTAAGTAAAATTTGATAAATATATATATTTAGAATATATATTTTATACTAAAACGCTTGTGTGATTGTTTGTTTATTATGTGCACTAGATATATTATTTTTAGGGTAAAAATAATATAATTATTATATACCATGAAAATTACGACTCCAAAATAATACCAAAAATTCTAACGAAATAAATATTTAAGTCAAGCAATTATTATTGCGATACGAAACGTTAAAACATAACTTATGTATATTTCAGAAAAATAATCTTATTCGTATATTTTTGATAAAATATTATTTTGCAGAGATTTATGAAGTAAAATATAGTATTTTTGGGAAAAATATATATATTTTGAATTAAGATGTTTTAAGTCAAGAAAATTAAATATATTTTCTAAGTGGGACTTAAAATATATTTTTCGGAAATAAAAGTGTACATGTATAAATACCCCCATCCTTGGGAAGGAAATACACTTATAAAATAATTAAGAAGTGTGAATACGAAATAGTTGCCTAACTATTTTTCCAAAAACGTTAAACCCTAAGCCAAGGCACGACCCATCCGTCTAATAGGCATTAGTACGTGTAGGTCGTCGCGTAGCAGACCGAGTTGGGATTGACGACTATTTCAGGAGACGCACTTCTGTGAGTTCATGTCCCCCTTTTCTCTTTACGGTTTTCAGTTTTATACTTCGGGGGTGAAATACATGCGACAATTATTACAAACTTTTACTTACATGGTATGGTTAGCGTAGGGAGGGTTTATACTACTACATCATGTGAGGGGTGGGTACAACACTTAAGGCCATTAATCCTCGTTGTTATGACCGAGGGACACAAGAGTGATAGATCTATTTGGGTGTAGCGAGCCCACACCCGTGAGGCCGGGGCGGCCCATAGAGGTGACTGTGTCTTACAGCCGAAGCCCGGTAACAAATTTGCTAGGTTTGAGTTTTCCTGCACCTTCTCACACATACCAGTGGCTTTGCAACCCATTGGTGATCTCTTTTTCCTTATTGCTACATACCAGGGACTTTTATTCATACATGAAAGGTTTATACATACTCACTTTTACATAAACTCGCTCAACTTTTTGTTGATTTTTCAAACTACATGTATTTCAGGAAATTAATGGATCTGGCGATGTGTGCAGTAGTGGCAAGCTGCGTAGGAAATAATGATGTCATCCAGGTTTAGGAGGTGTGACCCTTGCCTGGATGGGTTACAAGTCTTAAACCGTATTTTTAGTCAAGTCTTTTGTTATGTCGTATGAACATGTTTTCATTATGCCATGGTTGTATTTCTTTTTATGTGTCGACTTTTTAAAACAATGATGTTGTTTGTAACTTTTAAAACTTAATGAATGGATGACTATCATGTGTTTTATTTTCATATAGCATTGTTGTGATTATGCTATGGTATTAAGAAGTCACACCAAATAAACCCACGCTTCCGCAAAAGCCAGGGTGTGACAGATGTCCATCGCGCTGACTTACCTATTGTCTTCCTTCAGGACATACCCGCACCCCGTCCAGGGGAAGGTTGTCACACCCCAACCGATGGCGGAATCATCGGAGCGCGGCACTAAGCGAAATAGATTGTCCAGAAGTTTCCATAATAACTACGATTACCAATTATTTAAGCATCACGTCCCATACCATGACATAACAAGTAGCATAGTTATTACAGACAAAATCAAGACAAATAGTTCTGTTCCTACAACTCAGATTACAAATAAAAATAAATTGTCTTTGTTTCTAGACTCTTTCCTAGCCTCGATTTCACAGCAAGCCAAGCATTTTAACATCTTAAGCACCTGCCACATACATTAAATTAAAAGTCAATACACATAGTTTAAAGGTGAGCATACAAGTTTAATAGATATAATAGAGTTCAAAATCATTTACGCATAACCAGCACGTACAATGTGTGAAATGAAGCACGTAAGTTATCGACATGATCCTATCAATACTAATGAATGCGGGTTGATTGCGCAAGGCAGTTCGTAATGCATGTTCACCACTGTGAATCATGTAATTAATTGTCCTTAACAACCCCTGAGTGAACAGGTGTTGAGTCCAAACTATAGTACTATCGTTGCTAAGGGAGGTAGACAACAATCCATGTATAAACATAACAAACAGGCATTTATTGAGTCATATATAACATGCAGTAACGGTTAGCATTAAAGTATTGTGTAGTGTGTTCGATGTGATTTAGAATAAGTAACGTATGTAACACCTAAAAGTGCATAAAACAAAAAGGGTTCGAGTATACTCATGGCGATGATGGATTGAAGGGAGCGCTTAGAGAAAGATTAGCCTGATAAGAATGATAGTATAAACGATAAGCGGCGTGTAAAATGGTACAAAGTGTCAATGGATCGGACGGTAATCTGATCGGATGGCCAGTCGATCGGATGGCCAGTCGATCGGGTGGCAATTCGTTTGGATGGTCATCCGATCGGATGGCCATTCGATTGGGTTGTCACCTTGTTTGGGAAGGATGTGTTTGTGTATGATGGTTTGTGCTTTGAAGTTTTCGTTGTAGCACTTTGAAAACAGAGAAGTATCTCTACCCTTCAGGTCGATCGATCGAACGGCAGTCCGATCGGGCGACGATCCGTTCGGCGAGGTATTTCTCAAAGAACAAGTTCACAGCAGTGTTGTCACTCGATCGGGTAGTCTACCGATCGGGTGGCAATCCGTTGGAACTAGTAATGCATTGAACATGTTGAAAATTGTTTAAGTGTTGAAGTCCAAACATCACATAGTTGGGTGGCAATCCGATCGGGTGGCAATCCGTTCGATGTTCAAACCTCTAAAAGTTTGAAACAAAAGTTAAGTGTGGGACCAAGGTGCAAGCCGATCGGGTAGCTGTCCGATCGGGTGGCAATCTGATCGGACGGCAGTCTGTTCCGGCGGACTGATCATCTTGTTACTAGATTGTTTTGATAGTTTTGCGGTTTTCTCGAGACGGTTTGATAACGTGCTAATCAACAGAACCTCGTTAAGACCCTTGTGACCCGATCGGACAGGAATCACCCAAATCTGACCCGTTCACTGGTTCGTGACGGTAGTTCATGTTTAACCCAGAATCGGTTGTCCCATCGGTAGAATCAGATCTTGAACCAATACATCACTAAGAAAGAGTAGAAGATCAGAACGAGCTCCGATTCTATTGGTTTTGAGTGCAATGAGTGTAAAAGAGTTGAAAGAAAGTTTGAAACCATCTTTCAATCCTTTTTCACTATGAATATGTTCAGATCTATGCAAGATCTTTGTTTATTGATGTGGAAATCGTCCAGATCTAAGTTGTTATTGATGCATTGAAGCCAAAACATGAAGTTCATAAGAACACCATGATGACATCATCCTAGAACACCTTAAATCTAGTGATTTCACGGTTAAAAGTTAAGATTCAGAAGATAGAAAGGTGCAGGAGTGCGTGTAGATCAAGAAAGTACAAGATTTAGGTTGAAAACTTACAAGAATCGCGAGAAATCGGAAGAAAAGTGGGCTGGAGCGAGCTGGGTCGAGTGAGAGCTGTCACATCAAGTGATGTGACATATGAGGGGTATTTATAGGGTTTCCCAAAATGGAAAGTGGGGAAAGTGGCTGGTCGATCGGGTGGCGGCCCGATCGGGTTGCGATTGCGTCTGCGATTCGATTACGATAGGGTTGCGATTGCGTTTCGAGTAATCACCACAACATCAACATAAATAAACATGCACAAGTAACACATAATTAGCACACATACGTAAAACAATATCCAGAACTCATAAGTCGGGTTGTGAATGCGATTGCAATAAAGCGATAAAACATGCGATAAACATCGATTAAACCTCGATTATTAACAAGTACTCCTCATAATAAAACTAACGTAACAAAGCAAAAAGACTATCTACAAGTCAAAGAAGTCAAAACAGGAGTTGAGCAAGGAGCGAAAGATCCCAATTAGCAATCTTTTCTTCCTTTAACTTCAATATTGACTTTGACTTTGACTTTCGAAACACGGGGTGTTACAAAGGTACTTCAGGCTAGCAGCCTAGTCATGATCCTTATGTTTCAGCAGCTTATCCACAGATCCCTCAGTCTACACGGTTTGCTCCTTTTACTTCTTCACCACTTGATAAGCCATTCTGATGGTTCCCACCGTATTCTATGTCGGTTTTAGATCCCTACCATCCCTCTCATTTTGTTGGCTATACACGGGATGAGTTACTTTATTCGCTTCAGCTTCGATTTGAAGTTATGAGTCGCAGAGTTTTGGAGCTTGAGTCGACACCGCGCCCCCTACCGTGTCCTTGTTAGTCTACTTTTGGTCCCCCACGTTCATCACCATCTCCTTCTGCATGTCCACCTGCTTCTCTTACCCCTTTCCCAGGGTTTGATGCTCGATTCCTCACTGTCGAGCAGCAGGTCCGTTACTTGCTTCGTCATGTGTACAAGCTCGAGGAGGAGCTCGCACATGTTCTCAGTTTGATTTTCCTCCCTCCTCCCCCTCCGCCATCAGTACAGTAGGTTTTTGGTTTTATGCAGATTGCATTGCTTTTGGTAAGAACACCATGATTGAGCTGAGACTATGAAGACTTTTGAAGGCCACCTTTTGACTGTGTGATTTTTGTACATTGACAGACTTATTGGACAAGGGTAGTGTGACCCTGTGTCCCTTTTGATGAGAAATACCTTGTAAACAATGTAACCGTGGTCGATAATTAATGAAAGCTCAATCGTCATGTCCTCACTAAACATATTGTTGGATTACTTGTTTATGTTATGATTGCGTCGTTGCATGATTGTTTGATATGATGATTTATTATGTGTACGTACATACGACCTCTAGACAACTATATACATTTCCTGAACAAATAAGACTTGACCAATCTAATCTTCTTATTAGAAGAAGAATGCCTCCTCAAAGGAACATTCAGCTGCCCATGACCGAGGCAGAATTACAAGCGCGCATCACACAGGCCATCGCACAGCACGAGGTTCTTCGCTACAGACACAATGGAGGTACCATATGGAATAACCCACCTAACGGTTGTACCTGCAAGAAGTTTTTGGACTGCAAGCCTCTGAACTTCGACGGAACTGGAGGTGCCGTAGCTTTTGTGAGATGGGTCGAGAATACGGATTCCGTTTTACGAATGAGCAATTGTACTCCAGAGTAACAAGCCACGTATGTTTCTTGACTGTTTCAAGATGGGGCTCTGTCATGGTGGAACCTCCAGGTTTAGACGTTGGGGAGGCTGCTGCGTATGCTTTGACATGGAAAGAACTGAAGGAATTGATGCGAAGAAAGTATTGTTCTCAGGCGGAAATTCAGAAGCTGGAAATTGAATTCTGGAACCTGAAGATGGAAGGTCCAAAGGTGGTGGAATACGTGCAGAGACTTCATGATTTGTCGCGGGTTGTTCCATATCTAGTGGAACCAGAGTTTAAGAGGATAGAGCGATTCATCTGGGGATTGGCGCCTCAGGTTCTGAGCTTGATGACAGCATCAAAGCCTCCAACAATTTTCGATGTGTTTGACTTAAGTGTGGCGCTCACTAAAGAAGCGATTAGATTGGAAAATTTTTCAACCCCTGACAAGAAAAAGGAGACTCATGTGGAGTCATCTAGGGAGAACAAAAGGAAGCTCACTGACTTCCAAAAGGGTGCTCGGGCGAATAATAACAACAATGCCATGAAGGGAAAAGAGTACATGGGTAAACTACCTAAGTGCGACAATTGTCGACGTCATCATATCGGGCGATGTAGATATGGAAAGTGTGATAACTGTGGCAAAGTGGGGCATGTCAAGGAAACGTGTTGGTACGGTACTAGACATGGAAATGAAGGTCATGATGGTAGCGGAAATCGCGAAGGAAACAACGACAACAACAACTATCAAGGAGGGAATGGTGATGATCAAGGACGTGATCCAGGGTGTTTTAACTGCAGTGATGTGGGGCATTTCAGGAAGCATTGCCCTAACAACGATTAGGCAAGTGAAAGAATGTTCAAAATTAGAGCTAGGAAAGCTCGCCAGGATCCGAACGTAGTCACTGGTACGTTCCCTACTAATCAACATTTTGCATCTGTGCTATTTGATACCGGTGCCGACTATAACTTCGTGTCTCCAGAGTTTAAAACGTCCTTGGTTTAGTAGCAAGTAAGTTAGATATTCTGTACTCGATAGAACTAGCTAATGAGAAGTTTGTAGAAGCCAACGAAGTGATTAGGGGCTGTGTTATAGAGCTTGGAGAGCGTGAGTTTTCGTTAGAATCTTCTGCCAGTTGAATTGAGAAGCTTCGGCGTAGTAGCTGGGATGGATCGGTTGTCGAGTGCTCGTACAGAGATTATGTGCCAGGAGAAAATTATCTGCATTCCGATGGCGAATGAAGAGACGATCGAATAGAAGCAGGATACGCTTCTACAGATTATTAGTTGTTGGAAGGCACGGAAATTTTTGCGTAAAGGATATGTTGCCTTCTTGGCTCATGTCGTGGACAAGAGGCCGAAGAACCGAAGTTCGAAGATATCCCTGTGGTAAGGGAATATCCTGAAGTCTTCCCTGAAGAGTCTCCAGGATTACTGTCAGGACCCCCGACCCACCCTGGACGGAATCGGGTGCCGTGAGCAGTCCCGTGGTACCGGTGATTATTTTTGTTTTGAAAAACATTGCAGCGGAATTTTCATCAGGACCGTGAGTTAGGAATAATATCAGAGTTTAGAAAACACCAGATTTGATTTAAATAGATGGGATAACTCCCTATTTTAAAATGGTAGCTTTAATAAAGATAAATTTTATTTTATAAAACAATATTTCTTTAATAAGCCATTTCTTGATGCCTTTCAGTGCCGTATCCAGCCTTATGATAATTACCTGAAACATGTTTGAAAAAGGTTTTGTCAGCGGGAATGCTGAGTGAATTCATTCCATTTTTATACAAATATATTGTTATACCTTACAGTATTAAGGTTTTATATTTATTTGCATTTACCTTTCTCAATCTGTATTTTGTCTCATAATAGCAATTCTAATATAACAGCAATAATATCACTCATTGGTTTACTTTCATCCAATAGTGAATTAATCAAATAACTATACTTTACTGTTATTCAATTTATCTATCATTAGGCAATTCCTATGACTGGGTCATATCACTGTTGATCATTCTTTCAACTAGTGACTCTGACCATATCACTTGTTTATAACACTGTTGATCATTCTTTCAACTAAGGTCTTTGGTCATATCGCTGTTGATCATTCTCTCAACTAGCGATTCTATTCATGGCACTGTTGATCATTCTTTCAACTAGTGCTTCTGGTCATTATCACTGTTGATCATTCTTTCAACTAGTGATTCTAATTATAACACTGTTGATCATTCTTTCAACTAGTGTCTTTGGACATATCACTGCTGATCATTCTTTCAGCTAGTGACTTTGGACATAATGATATCTTATTACTTGGTCAAATATATTATTTCTAGCACCAAATCATGCAATTCAGAATAATGACATTTTATGTCAATTATTATAACTTATCAAAACATGTTAATTCACTAATTGTAATAATATGATATAATAACTTGACTACAAATAGAATACAGTATACTTGACTTTGTTATGGTATCCGCCATTTAGATTTATATATAATAATTATGGTTATGCTAACTTTCCGGGTAATAGCAATGAGAATCAAATAATGTATAATACCTCCCATACCAGTAAAATATAATAACTTAATCAGTGTAAGTATAACTGGTAACCATTTAGGATTTTAGAAAGCATTTTGTAATATAATTGTTTCACAAAAAGGTGATAAAACTTTGATAAAAGAGTATAGACTCACAAACGGTGAGAAAAGAGAAATGAACTCACATTGCAGATTTCTACGGGCAAAGTTTAGTCTACAGATATCCTTGATATACTGCTGATTCAATTTGGGCAGAGTCTAGTCTACTGATTAGCCTAATTCACACAAACGGGTTTGTAACTAATATAGCAATTACGACAATTCACGAGATTAAACCTTCACAACAATTAATCAGTGCAATACTCGATAATTCAGTCGGATTCACAACGAATAACAGAGCATAGTCCGAATTCGAACAACACTCTAATATTCAAGTCGAAATCACGACGAATAATCAAAGTACAAGCTCAATTGAGCAGCACCTGGACTATCGTTGGATAGTTACAATCGATCGGACGTTGAATCGTAATAGCGATCGAGTTATACCCTGATTGCGGCAGCGATCTGTGTTTTTGGAGTAATCTGGTGATATCTCAACGTACAGAACGAATTTTCTCGTCGATTTTGTGCCAGAATTCAAGTCCCAACCTCTACTATTTATACCTGAAATTTGACCCTGTCGCGTAGCGCGAGGGGTACCCCCTATGGGCGTCGCGCTACGCGAGGGGTAACCTAGTTTCTATAGGTAGCTTCGTGTCTAAGTAGCTTAGCTGAGTTGATGAAATTGTAAAATTCAAAACGGCCAACAAGTTATTTAGATAATCGTAACTAGGGTTTTGCCCCCCCTGAGTTTTAGGGGCCCTGATCCTGATTCTGATTGTTCTGGAAATTTTAGGGTTAGTGCAGAATTACTTGGGTTTCACAATTAGGGTTTTCTTAATAGCTAATTACCATCCTAATTATGGTTTTTAGTGACAGTTGTTACATTCTCCCCACCTTAATAAAATCTCGTCCTCGAGATTTGGGTTATGATATTTCTGTTAGATTTATGTCATAATTTAGTCAATGGAACTGGATTCTTTTAAGGTAAATGACACAGAGTCAAATTTTGTGAATACTAGTTGTATCAGTAGGGTTTTAAAAAATTCAACTGAAATAGTTCAAGAAATCGATGACCACTGAATGAGATGAAATGATATAGTTTTGAATGGGACTAGGTTCAAGTCAACAGATATATGATCAAATAGATATCTGTTTACAGTTAGTGAAATGACTTTTTAGAATAAAATTCATGATCAAAAGAAAACTTACTTTGATTGGCAACTAAGGAAAACTCAGAATCAATAAGGTCAGAAATAATGGCGCGAAGATCATTGTTATTTCTCGAATCATATCAAGAGAAAAATCAGTGTATTGACATTGCAAGGATACACTGGAATACAATAGAGTTTAGTGTATCACTGTCTTAATACACAATTATATCAAGATTACTTTCATATGATGAGTCAAACGAAAGACATACGTGGTTTTGAATGGTTCGTATGATTAGGATTAGCCCAAGCTATAAGTTTGTAACGACTCCGCAAGGTGTCGTAATGATTGGAATAATTTCAGTAATTACGGTGCTCGAACAATTTCACCGTATAATCAACTGAAAGTTGAAATGAAGAAAACTTGGATATTCATTTCAAATAGGAGTTTCAATTGATGATGAAAAGACAAAATGAAATATTATAAAATTTTCGATGATAGAAGAAACGTTTAAGAAGTACACCGGAATATGATACGAATTTGTGTACTTTCATCTTAACACATAGTTGTATTAAGATTGGTTAAGAATATGAACCAAAAATTAAAATTCGTATATTAGGAGTGAAATTGAAAATAGTTCAAGCTATAAATTTATTATGACGCCACAAGGTGTCATAGTAGTGGTGAATGAAACGAGTTTCACCATCAAATGAAGTAAATCCGAATGTTTAAAAATGAGTAGGATTTTTTTTTTTTGGATTGAAATTGAAATGATCAAAGATGATAAAGCAATAAAGATTGCGAAGCGCTCGATAGATACACGAAAATATGAAATGAATTTGTGTATCAATATCTTAGCACACGATTGTGTTAAGATTGTTTTGATAGAATAAATCAAAGTGATTCAACATGAATGAATAATTAAACCTGTATGTAAGAGGTGCAACGAGATTAGCACAAGCTTCAAATTTGTGAAAACGTCACCACAAGGTGATCGTGACCAAATAAATGATTCAACGAAAGTGAAAACCAAACAAGTTTGGTATGGATCTGAAATAGAGGAAATATTTGACGGAATGTATTTATTTATGAACTTTTATTTGTACTAGGGTCAAATGATAACTTAACTTAGATATATATCAGTGACTACGTCTGGAATCATCTCTACTTCTTGTGTAGTAAGTACGTATGCTCGCGCGTTCGTCTTAGCTCCGTCTGTTGTTCTAGCCTTGGTGTTAGATGTTTTGGTTAGTTTCTGGCAATATGGTTTGATGTGTCCGGTTTCCCCGGAATTGTAACAGATGTTAGTTTTCCTTCTACATTCTTCCTCTATGTGCCCGGTCATCTTGCAGAAGTCACAGTAGGGTGTGTTCCTAAAACGACATCGTCCTGAATGCGTTTTGTTACTGTTTCTGCAGATAGGTTGCTTCAATGACGGTTCAGTTTCTTTCTTCTTGAGTTCTTGGGAAATTTTCTGGGCTAATTCTTTCTTCTTGTTTTCTTCTCTTGTGCGGATTAGTCCATCTGTCAGCATGTTAGCTAGTTCAACTGCTTCCTCAATAGTCTGTGGTCTAACAGCCTTGACTATGTCTCGGATTTCGCTAACTAATCCCCAAATATAACGAGAAATTAGTACGGGTTCTGGCGAAGCCAGAGTTGGTACCATTCTTGCATATTCGAAGAATATTGTCGTATATTCACGACAATTCACATCTGTCATTTTATGATTTAGGAACTTGTTAGTTATTCTTTCCTTTTCATAAGGAGGACAAAATTTTCTTTCTACTACTTCCTTGAATTCTTCCCAGTTTATGGCATAAGCCATGGTCCTTCCTTTTGCCTGAAGAATAGTATTCCACCATTCTAAGGCTTCTTCCTTAAAGAGATTAGATGCATACCTCACCTTATCTTCTTCAGCACATTTGCTGATCGTAAGAACAGCCTCTGCCTTTTCCAACCATCGCAGAGCAGCAGTGGCACCTTCACTGCCCGCGAACTCGGTTGGTTTACAGGCTAGAAATTCTTTGTAGGTACACCCGAGAGTCATTGCCTTCTTTTTCTTAGGAAATGGGGTTTTGATAATATCATTATTATCACTATTGACACTATGGTTAAAACTATCGTCACGGGTATGCTTTCTGCTCATAGCTTTGGTGGGTTCTATGGGATTTTTAACAGCTTTAATTATTAAAGGTAAAGCATTAGCTATTCCTTGAGCTATTAGATTTTCTATAGCATTTTTATCCAAAGGATTTTCATTATTATCATGAACTTCTGGATTAGGTGATACTTCATTCGACATCTGGATTGCAAATATTTTCACTTATTAATATCACAGGGTAATTAAACAAAATAATACCTCCAGGATATTATATGTGCATATTAACATATACATATTTTATGTATAACACATAAGTTAATTTGTATTAATTTTCTAACTTTATTGTTTAGGTATTAAAGAACACCTAATTAGCTTAAGCAAGTGGCTTAACTTATACGGATGCATCTTTTCTTATTCAACCTTTGAATATTATCAGATGTGCTACCAGTTAATAGCAATCTCCTAACTCTTTTATTTCAGTTTAAATATTATTATCACAACACTTATAGGCTCAAAGTAGTGGCTTAACTCTGATACCACCTTCTGTCACGACCCCCGACCCACCCTGGACGGAATCGGGTGCCGTGAGCAGTCCCGTGGTACCGGTGATTATTTTTGTTTTGAAAAACATTGCAGCGGAATTTTCATCAGGACCGTGAGTTAGGAATAATATCAGAGTTTAGAAAACACCGGATTTGATTTAAATAGATGGGATAACTCCCTATTTTAAAATGGTAGCTTTAATAAAGATAAATTTTATTTTATAAAACAATATTTCTTTAATAAGCCATTTCTTGATGCCTTTCAGTGCCGTATCCAGCCTTATGATAATTACCTGAAACATGTTTGAAAAAGGTTTTGTCAGCGGGAATGCTGAGTGAATTCATTCCATTTTTATACAAATATATTGTTATACCTTACAGTATTAAGGTTTTATATTTATTTGCATTTACCTTTCTCAATCTGTATTTTGTCTCATAATAGCAATTCTAATATAACAGCAATAATATCTGTGACAACCGGTAATTTACGCCATTAATTACGTGATTAACAAATGATTAACGCAATAATAAATCGTGTTTACAGCGCAAATAAACTTAAATTAGGCCTTTGGAGCGCCTAGGAACATCCATACGACTTTACAGTGCGCGAACGGTGGATTACAGAGGAATCTGCTAAATATTACGCGACAACGAACTGAAACCGTACGAAACACTGACGACACCGACAATTATGGAGGTTACACGAATATTTTTATGCTTATGAAGTATGGGTCGCGATATCAGGTCTCGTAGGAATTACGGGTCACATGCACATAAGATGGGCTTGCGGGCCCTGGGCCCAAGCCCAAAACCCACACGCCTAAACCTGCACAATAAATTAAACCCTATAAAATCTCTAAAAATCTTTAGAGATCTACACATATCTCTTCAATAGATCTTCTTTCAATGGATACAAGACCTGACCTGAATGTAAATTATATACATGAGAAACAATAAAAAAACCCCTCACTCTATAAATACCCATGAAACTCTCTTTGTCTGCATACTAACAAACATCACAAAGATGCCTGGTTCCTTTTTACTCCCCCCTCCCTCTCAATACAACTCAAAACAAACACAGAGAAATCAATACCTAAACCACACACACCTCTCGGTCTCTCTCTCCCTCACCGATGTCTGACCGCCGGTAAATCGGTGGAGCCGGCGACTCCCCTCTCTCCGGCGACTCTCACCTGCAACACCCACATCCAAACGTCACTCATGCCCCTACCCTCTCAACTCTCTCTCTGCTCGATGTCGAACCGGTGATACACCGGCCGACGGCGGTTGTTCCAGCCGACGACAGGCGGAGCCGCGGCGGCGGTAACAGATGGAGGTGGTGGTTATCTTGTCCTTGATTCTGATTTGGTTCGAGCTCCGGTTCGGGTTACGCGTGTTTCGACTCAGCAGGTTCTCAAGTCTCGGTCCGATGGCTTGTGTCTCGGACCGGCGGTCGGAGTCTCGAACCGGTGGTTCGTGTCTCAGCCCGGCGGTAGGTGTCTCGACCCGGTGGTTTGTGATTTTATCCGACAAGTTCTCCGGTAAGCTCTCCCTGTTTCTTTCATTCGGTTTCATTTATGGAGATTTGATGAAGATGACGATGCTTGATGATGATGAACAATGGATTTGGTTATGTTAGCTCGTTTATGTTAGGATCGGTTCAAATCGGGTGAAGGCTCAGGTCACGTCCCGTGGTTCAAGTCCAGACAACAGTGGTTAATCAACAAGCTTCGTTCGGGTCAACAATAGTCAACAGTTTGGTTCGCTTCGGTCAGATTCAGTTTCGGTTGACTCGGTCAAGCGGGTCAACTCAGCGAGTCGACTCGGTCAAACCGAGTCAACTCAGTCAAACCCGGTCAACAACAGTAAACGTCGGTCAAGTCAGTCCATGTTCGACGACTCGGCGAGAGTTGTGGTAATGGTTTAAAGTCGTGATTTCGTTACGTTATCTTTATAATTTTGTTTACGCGTGACAAACGAGCTCTTGAACCGAATGATAAAATCGTATATATAGTTTGCGGTTTCATATATTATCTTGTCTTATAACTTGAGTTATTATAAATATTTGTTTGAAAACTTGTTGAATCTTGATAAAAAAACGACAACTTGTGTTGTCGGGGGCGTCCAAAAACAGAGGAAACTCTGCCCGTTTTTCGAGAAAACCCGTAAAACAAAACGAGTTTTTTTTTTTTTAAACGTGCTTTTCTTGTAAAACGACAACTATTGTATTAAAGCGACTTTTACGAGATACAAATATAAAGTTTCCTTCGACAACGACTTACAACTTACGAGAACAACGATATGGAAATTATTTCGATAACAAGAATGAACATAGTTATTATTATATTTATTTCAAACGAACTCGAATCCTTTTATAAATAAATAGAGTCATATATTTATTTTCCAATACAAGTCGACGAATCTTTTACAAAATAAATATAGTTCACATATTTATTTCGAGTATCAAATGACATGATTTCATTTTGTAAAAAAAAATAATAAATATAAAGTTTTTATATTTATTCCAAATATCAAACAAGAAAGATTCGCTTTTATAAAAATAAATATAGTATATATTTATTTTAAACATGCAACGACTCGAGGAAGTTTTCATAAAATAAATATAACTTATATATATTTATTTCGAACGCCTAAACGGCATATACATTCGACATATAGTAAACGAAACTTAGCAAGTTTAACTTCTTCGTTTCTTTTAAAGCTATCAACACACCGTCGAATCATTCGATTAACGATTCGGTAGAGCTCGGTAACACGTAGTTACCGTTTTTGCTTAGAAACTTATTAGATATTCCATGTTAGGAATATTGTAGAATGCACGCTAGCAAGCCACGTCTTGGAAACGACATCATCGAAGTCGTAATTAGCTAGCTTTGCACAGGAATGTTCAGGCGAGTTCATAACCCCCACTTTTTTTTACTACTGTTTTACATTCTTTTTGTAAATGTTTTCGGGGTGGAAAGACATGCACAATTTTCAGAAACATACAAAGTTTTGAACAAACGCAGAACTCGTATTTCTAAATCATATCACGAATGGATTTCGAGGAACTCAAATGATTTACGAAAGGTTTATACTAAACATACCGGTTTTTACAAAACAAATGCTTATTTTCGAAATATGAATGATTTTTCATAACTAAGGAGTCAGTCCGGGTGGCTGGGAAGGTTCAGTCAGGGTGGCTGGGAAAGTTCAGTCAGGGTGGCTGGGAAAGCTCAGTCAGGGTGGCTGGGGAGGCTCAGCCAGGGTGGCTGAGGTGGGATATATGTTACAGTAATTACGAAAAATTTTTACATGGTATGGTTAACGTAAGGAGGTGTTATACGATCATGTGAGTGGATAGGAACAACATGGGGCCATTAGTCCTCATGGAGGGACCGAGGGACAGGAGCGGTAGATCTATCTGGGTGTAGCGAGCCCAGCCCCCGGCCAAACTAGAAACGAACCGTGGGGTGACTTTGTCCACATACTTTGCCGTGGCGAAATCTGCTAGGTTTGAGTCTCCCTATTTGCACTTCACATATGTCAGTGGCCTTGCAAACCATTGGTGATCACAAGTCCTCTTACACTGCTACATACCAGGGATTTTATACTTACGGAAACTTCTTGTTCATACAAATTAACTACCATGTTTTATACAAATACAAAGAATTATGGGGGTATGGAGTCAAAGTCAGGGTGGGCATTGACGGTTATGCGAACATTACAAAGACAAGGCTTTACAAATACATGGTTTTATGAACATAACGTGTTACAAACACAACGTTTCCATATAACTTGGCAAGAAAATGATTTTTAAATTCATTTTCTCATTACTATTTCAAAAACCGGTTACCAAAGATTTATTTCAAACCTTTCACAACTCAAAAGATTTATTTCAGATCTTTTACAAACAAACTATGAACTCGCTCAACTTTATGTTGACTTTTTCGCATGTTCTTTCTCAGGTTGCATTTCTAAGACAAAGCACGGTTGGAATAGGAGGACCATGAAGAGTCGAGTACTTAGTGGGCGTTCAGTTTCTAGAAAGACTTAGCTTATTTGCTTCCGCTGTGCAATGAAGATACCAGTCCAGTCACGCCAATGCTCTGATAATTTCGGGGTGTGACAGATTGGTATCAGAGCTATAGGTTACAGCGAATTAGGTTTCTGTTGTGATACCTAGGCTCTAACCTCACCTTTCCCCCTGGGGACCTAGATCATTGAGACGTTGAATACATACAGAACGCGTAGTACTCGAATATGGTCTCCAACCGTTGCCGAAAAACAAGTAGTCAAAATATTGTTTTCAAACATACGCTGTTACGGTGTTTCATACACGGTGCATAAAATAATTACATACAGTACACAACAGTCTGAGAGGCTGGGAGGATAGTCTAGTGGGACTAGGAGATTCAGTCTGAGAGGCTGGAAGGATAGTCTAGTGGGACTAGGAGATTCAGTCTGGGAGGACTGGAAGGGCAGTCTAGTGGGACTAGGAGGTTCAGTCTGGGAGGCTGGAAGGATAGTCTAGTGGGACTAGAAGATTCAGTCTGAGAGGCTGAAAGGATAGTCTAGTGGGACTAGGAGATTCAGTCTGAGAGGCTGGAAGGATAGTCTAGTGGGACTAGGAGATTCAGTCTGGGAGGACTGGAAGGGCAGACTAGCGGGACTAGGAGGTTCAGTCTGGGAGGCTGGAAGGATAGTCTAGTGGGACTAGAAGATTCAGTCTGAGAGGCTGAAAGGATAGTCTAGTGGGACTAGGAGATTCAGTCTGAGAGGCTGGAAGGATAGTCTAGTGGGACTAGAAGATTCAGTCTGAGAGGCTGAAAGGATAGTCTAGTGGGACTAGGAGATTCAGTCTGAGAGGCTGGAAGGATAGTCTGGTGGGACTAGGAGATTCGGTCTGAGAGGCTGAAAGGATAGTCTAGTGGGACTAGGAGATTCAGTCTGAGAGGCTGGGAGGATAGTCTAGTGGGACTAGGAGATTCAGTCTGAGAGGCTGGAAGGATAGTCTAGTGGGACTAGGAGATTCAGTCTGAGAGGCTGGGAGGATAGTCTAGTGGGACTAGGAGATTCAGTCTGAGAGGCTGGAAGGATAGTCTAGTGGGACTAGGGGATTCAGTCTGAGAGGCTGGGAGGATAGACTAGTGGGACTAGGGGAATTACTTGATGGCTTATTGATGACTAACATGCGTATATGATCGATTATTTGTGCATGGACATCACGTAGGAATCGCGAATATTAACTCGGGTACACACTATTATCCACATTGTCTATGATATTTTAACTCCCCGAGCAGGCAGCCTACGCATAACAAAACGATAGCGCACGGGAATACATGGAACTCAATTTTTACGTCCACGGATGTCGGGGTACATCACCTTCTACATGGCACACGACGCTAGTGCACAGGTATACGTGGAACTTAAGCTTACATCAACAGAGGTTGAAGTACGTCACATACGACTATCAAGGCGAGGCCTTTGAAAAGACGCGATGGCGCAACTCAACGACGACGCTAGATTCCTGTCAGCAGGAGAACTAACGGCCAGGAAACGACAACTTGTCACGCGATCCTGCAACGACACGAATCACTCCAAGGAAAAGACGTATGTCTCCACATCCCCCCTATTTCGGTTAACGACGGTAATGTCACCTAACAATTGGTCGTCACACGAAACCCCAGGTAAAGTCCTCAAATTTCTATTATTGAAATTTCGAATTTCACGCTCACTGAGTAGATTTTCGCATCTCTACTCCTCTTAATGGTCATTGTATCACGATCATTTCTTTACAAGTTACATACATGGTTTTTCATTGTGACCATGCCGAAAGTTTTCTTGTTGATACAAATGCTTATTGTCGGATTGCGCTAAAACCAAGTTCAATTGCTTGAACTTGTCCATTACACCCATTTTATTCCAAATACAATATGATGTATTGAAAACATCATATTCAAATTCGTATTAACAAGCGTTTCATTTGTTCCGAGTCGAGGTAAACTTGTTTGGTATTCGACTCCATTAAATTGTCTGTTGATTTCGACACCATGTGATGGTGATTTTCATTAGTTTGAAGCTTGCGCTGAACTCGTTTACGCATCTCATACACGGATCTAAAAAATTTATTGATTGTTTTCCAACTCACTTCGATTTATTATATCAAAGCGGTCTTAATACAATAGTGTGTTAAGACAATGGTACACAAATTCATTTTTACATTCCGGTGTACCTACTAACAGTTCTTTCATTATCAATCGAAAATTTTGCGATATCCATTGCTTCTTCACATTCGATCGAAAACATTATTTCTTTGATGTTCAAATTTCAATTGAAAATTCTATGATGTCATTTGAAACAAACTTTCGGATTCACCTTATCACGCTTTCATTTGACTTCAAACACGGTGGATTTGTTTGATCACCGCTATTATTGAATTATTTGAATCACTACGACACCTTGTGGTGTTAGTACAAACTTGTAGCTTGGGCTAATCATGATTGAGCGTTTCGTGCAAAACACAGGTGATACTTGTTCGATCACCCCTATTATTGAATCGTTTCATTCATTGCGACACCTTGTGGCGTCGGTATGACTTGCAGCTTGCGCTGATCACGATCGAACGTTTCATGCAAATTATTACATTTGAGATTGTTGATTTTAAGTTCATCCAGTGGATGTTATCGCTTCTAGAACTCGTTTACATGTTATAAACGTTCATATGGAATTCGACTGGTCGAAGTTCCTGTTCATTGTTGGATCCTGTTAACTTAGTCACATTAGTGACTGTATCTGTACATCTTGTTTCCCGTGACATCAACTTTTGAAAAGATAACCTAGTCTAAATTTCGAGGACGAAATTTCTGTAACAGGGGGAGAATGTGACAACCGGTAATTTACGCCATTAATTACGTGATTAACAAATGATTAACGCAATAATAAATCGTGTTTACAGCGCAAATAAACTTAAATTAGGCCTTTGGAGCGCCTAGGAACATCCATACGACTTTACAGTGCGCGAACGGTGGATTACAGAGGAATCTGCTAAATATTACGCGACAACGAACTGAAACCGTACGAAACACTGACGACACCGACAATTATGGAGGTTACACGAATATTTTTATGCTTATGAAGTATGGGTCGCGATATCAGGTCTCGTAGGAATTACGGGTCACATGCACATAAGATGGGCTTGCGGGCCCTGGGCCCAAGCCCAAAACCCACACGCCTAAACCTGCACAATAAATTAAACCCTATAAAATCTCTAAAAATCTTTAGAGATCTACACATATCTCTTCAATAGATCTTCTTTCAATGGATACAAGACCTGACCTGAATGTAAATTATATACATGAGAAACAATAAAAAAACCCCTCACTCTATAAATACCCATGAAACTCTCTTTGTCTGCATACTAACAAACATCACAAAGATGCCTGGTTCCTTTTTACTCCCCCCTCCCTCTCAATACAACTCAAAACAAACACAGAGAAATCAATACCTAAACCACACACACCTCTCGGTCTCTCTCTCCCTCACCGATGTCTGACCGCCGGTAAATCGGTGGAGCCGGCGACTCCCCTCTCTCCGGCGACTCTCACCTGCAACACCCACATCCAAACGTCACTCATGCCCCTACCCTCTCAACTCTCTCTCTGCTCGATGTCGAACCGGTGATACACCGGCCGACGGCGGTTGTTCCAGCCGACGACAGGCGGAGCCGCGGCGGCGGTAACAGATGGAGGTGGTGGTTATCTTGTCCTTGATTCTGATTTGGTTCGAGCTCCGGTTCGGGTTACGCGTGTTTCGACTCAGCAGGTTCTCAAGTCTCGGTCCGATGGCTTGTGTCTCGGACCGGCGGTCGGAGTCTCGAACCGGTGGTTCGTGTCTCAGCCCGGCGGTAGGTGTCTCGACCCGGTGGTTTGTGATTTTATCCGACAAGTTCTCCGGTAAGCTCTCCCTGTTTCTTTCATTCGGTTTCATTTATGGAGATTTGATGAAGATGACGATGCTTGATGATGATGAACAATGGATTTGGTTATGTTAGCTCGTTTATGTTAGGATCGGTTCAAATCGGGTGAAGGCTCAGGTCACGTCCCGTGGTTCAAGTCCAGACAACAGTGGTTAATCAACAAGCTTCGTTCGGGTCAACAATAGTCAACAGTTTGGTTCGCTTCGGTCAGATTCAGTTTCGGTTGACTCGGTCAAGCGGGTCAACTCAGCGAGTCGACTCGGTCAAACCGAGTCAACTCAGTCAAACCCGGTCAACAACAGTAAACGTCGGTCAACTCAGTCCATGTTCGACGACTCGGCGAGAGTTGTGGTAATGGTTTAAAGTCGTGATTTCGTTACGTTATCTTTATAATTTTGTTTACGCGTGACAAACGAGCTCTTGAACCGAATGATAAAATCGTATATATAGTTTGCGGTTTCATATATTATCTTGTCTTATAACTTGAGTTATTATAAATATTTGTTTGAAAACTTGTTGAATCTTGATAAAAAAACGACAACTTGTGTTGTCGGGGGCGTCCAAAAACAGAGGAAACTCTGCCCGTTTTTCGAGAAAACCCGTAAAACAAAACGAGTTTTTTTTTTTTTTTAAACGTGCTTTTCTTGTAAAACGACAACTATTGTATTAAAGCGACTTTTACGAGATACAAATATAAAGTTTCCTTCGACAACGACTTACAACTTACGAGAACAACGATATGGAAATTATTTCGATAACAAGAATGAACATAGTTATTATTATATTTATTTCAAACGAACTCGAATCCTTTTATAAATAAATAGAGTCATATATTTATTTTCCAATACAAGTCGACGAATCTTTTACAAAATAAATATAGTTCACATATTTATTTCGAGTATCAAATGACATGATTTCATTGTGTAAAAAAAAATAATAAATATAAAGTTTTTATATTTATTCCAAATATCAAACAAGAAAGATTCGCTTTTATAAAAATAAATATAGTATATATTTATTTTAAACATGCAACGACTCGAGGAAGTTTTCATAAAATAAATATAACTTATATATATTTATTTCGAACGCCTAAACGGCATATACATTCGACATATAGTAAACGAAACTTAGCAAGTTTAACTTCTTCGTTTCTTTTAAAGCTATCAACACACCGTCGAATCATTCGGTTAACGATTCGGTAGAGCTCGGTAACACGTAGTTACCGTTTTTGCTTAGAAACTTATTAGATATTCCATGTTAGGAATATTGTAGAATGCACGCTAGCAAGCCACGTCTTGGAAACGACATCATCGAAGTCGTAATTAGCTAGCTTTGCACAGGAATGTTCAGGCGAGTTCATAACCCCCACTTTTTTTTACTACTGTTTTACATTCTTTTTGTAAATGTTTTCGGGGTGGAAAGACATGCACAATTTTCAGAAACATACAAAGTTTTGAACAAACGCAAAACTCGTATTTCTAAATCATATCACGAATGGATTTCGAGGAACTCAAATGATTTACGAAAGGTTTATACTAAACATACCGGTTTTTACAAAACAAATGCTTATTTTCGAAATATGAATGATTTTTCATAACTAAGGAGTCAGTCCGGGTGGCTGGGAAGGTTCAGTCAGGGTGGCTGGGAAAGTTCAGTCAGGGTGGCTGGGAAAGCTCAGTCAGGGTGGCTGGGGAGGCTCAGCCAGGGTGGCTGAGGTGGGATATATGTTACAGTAATTACGAAAAATTTTTACATGGTATGGTTAACGTAAGGAGGTGTTATACGATCATGTGAGTGGATAGGAACAACATGGGGCCATTAGTCCTCATGGAGGGACCGAGGGACAGGAGCGGTAGATCTATCTGGGTGTAGCGAGCCCAGCCCCCGGCCAAACTAGAAACGGACCGTGGGGTGACTTTGTCCACATACTTTGCCGTGGCGAAATCTGCTAGGTTTGAGTCTCCCTATTTGCACTTCACATATGTCAGTGGCCTTGCAAACCATTGGTGATCACAAGTCCTCTTACACTGCTACATACCAGGGATTTTATACTTACGGAAACTTCTTGTTCATACAAATTAACTACCATGTTTTATACAAATACAAAGAATTATGGGGGTATGGAGTCAAAGTCAGGGTGGGCATTGACGGTTATGCGAACATTACAAAGACAAGGCTTTACAAATACATGGTTTTATGAACATAACGTGTTACAAACACAACGTTTCCATATAACTTGGCAAGAAAATGATTTTTAAATTCATTTTCTCATTACTATTTCAAAAACCGGTTACCAAAGATTTATTTCAAACCTTTCACAACTCAAAAGATTTATTTCAGATCTTTTACAAACAAACTATGAACTCGCTCAACTTTATGTTGACTTTTTCGCATGTTCTTTCTCAGGTTGCATTTCTAAGACAAAGCACGGTTGGAATAGGAGGACCATGAAGAGTCGAGTACTTAGTGGGCGTTCAGTTTCTAGAAAGACTTAGCTTATTTGCTTCCGCTGTGCAATGAAGATACCAGTCCAGTCACGCCAATGCTCTGATAATTTCGGGGTGTGACAATATCACTCATTGGTTTACTTTCATCCAAATAACTATACTTTACTGTTATTCAATTTATCTATCACTAGGCAATTCCTATGACTGGGTCATATCACTGTTGATCATTCTTTCAACTAGTGACTCTGACCATATCACTTGTTTATAACACTGTTGATCATTCTTTCAACTAAGGTCTTTGGTCATATCGTTGTTGATCATTCTCTCAACTAGCGATTCTATTCATGGCACTGTTGATCATTCTTTCAACTAGTGCTTCTGGTCATTATCACTGTTGATCATTCTTTCAACTAGTGATTCTAATTATAACACTGTTGATCATTCTTTCAACTAGTGTCTTTGGACATATCACTGCTGATCATTCTTTCAGCTAGTGACTTTGGACATAATGATATCTTATTACTTGGTCAAATATATTATTTCTAGCACCAAATCATGCAATTCAGAATAATGACATTTTATGTCAATTATTATAACTTATCAAAACATGTTAATTCACTAATTGTAATAATATGATATAATAACTTGACTACAAATAGAATGCAGTATACTTGACTTTGTTATGGTATCCGCCATTTAGATTTATATATAATAATTATGGTTATGCTAACTTTCCGGGTAATAGCAATGAGAATCAAATAATGTATAATACCTCCCATATCAGTAAAATATAATAACTTAATCACTGTAAGTATAACCGGTAACCATTTAGGATTTTAGAAAGCATTTTGTAATATAATTGTTTCACAAAAAGGTGATAAAACTTTGATAAAAGAGTATAGACTCACAAACGGTGAGAAAAGAGAAATGAACTCACATTGCAGATTTCTACGGGCAAAGTTTAGTCTACAGATATCCTTGATATACTGCTGATTCAATTTGGGCAGAGTCTAGTCTACTGATTAGCCTAATTCACACAAACGGGTTTGTAACTAATATAGCAATTACGACAATTCACGAGATTAAACCTTCACAACAATTAATCAGTGCAATACTCGATAATTCAATCGGATTCACAACGAATAACAGAGCATAGTCCGAATTCGAACAGCACTCTAATATTCAAGTCGAAATCACGACGAATAATCAAAGTACAAGCTCAATTGAGCAGCACCTGGACTATCGTTGGATAGTTACAATCGATCGGACGTTGAATCGTAATAGCGATCGAGTTATACCCTGATTGCGGCAGCGATTTGTGTTTTTGGAGTAATCTGGTGATATCTCAACGTACAGAACGAATTTTCTCGTCGATTTTGTGCCAGAATTCAAGTCCCAACCTCTACTATTTATACCTGAAATTTGACCCTGTCGCGTAGCGCGAGGGGTACCCCCCATGGGCGTCGCGCTACGCGAGGGGTAACCTAGTTTCTATAGGTAGCTTCGTGTCTAAGTAGCTTAGCTGAGTTGATGAAATTGTAAAATTCAAAACGGCCAACAAGTTATTTAGATAATCGTAACTAGGGTTTTGCCCCCCCCCCCCCTGAGTTTTAGGGGCCCTGATCCTGATTCTGATTGTTCTGGAAATTTTAGGGTTAGTGCAGAATTACTTGGGTTTCTCAATTAGGGTTTTCTTAATAGCTAATTACCATCCTAATTATGGTTTTTAGTGACAGTTGTTACAATTACCTCCGCAACGACAAGTCAAGTTCAGTATAGACTTGGTTCCAGGCGCCGCAGGCACCTTATCGACTTGCGCCTTCAGAGATGCAAGAGTTGTCAGTGCAGCTTCAGGAGTTGCTAGATAAGGGATTTATTAGACCAAGCTTCTCGCCTTGGGGAGCTCCAGTACTGTTCATCAAGAAGAAGGACGGTAGTTTTCGTAGGTGCATTGACTACAGAGATCTGAACAAGTTAACCATCAAGAATCGGTATCCTTTGCCGAGGATTGATGATCTATTCGATCAACTTCAGGGATCAAGTTACTATTCCAAGATCGATCTTCGTTCAAGCTATTGCCAGCTGCGGATTCAGGAAGAAAGTATATTGAAGAACAGTGAGTCAACAATTTGTTTTAAACATACACTAATAATGTGTTTTCTGCATGGTACACAAAATAGTTATACACAGAATACAAAACTTGGAGAACCCGGGAGACATGTACTTAGGACCTTCGGGAATTTAGGTCAAAACTCATTAAAGGTTATCACTTAGGAACCGCGTCTATTAACTCAGGCAAACACCCTTATTCTGTCATGTATGCTATTCTGGTTAACCTAACAGGTGAAGTACTCAAATTTCTTTTATTGAAATTCCCACTTTTGCTTCTGTCACGGCCCCCGACCCGGTTTGACCCGTTTCAGGAGCCGCGGGACAGGAATCCCGTGGTATTTTAATTTAGGAGACAGCGGAAATCTTTTTAAAACAGGATCTTTCAATAATTTAAACTGCCCGTTTCATAACTTAGGGATAAATTCCCGAAATTTACAATAATGTGATTTCTCAGGGAAATCTTTATTTTCAAAACATGTTCATTTATTTATTTACATTGAGCCACTTTTCTAAGCTGGGAGTGCTCCACGGCACTTTTCTTTGCTCATACCAGATCACCTGAAACATGTTTGAAAAAGGTTTTGTCAGCGGGGAAATACTGAGTGAATCATTCAGTTTACTGAAAACGACACATTTGTTATAATCTACAGTATTAAGGGGAATTACAATGTTTCTGATATCAAACCAACTACCCACAGTATTTGTCACTCGACCATCCATTGGCTAGCCCATTTGTCCAATGGTGTCTGTGACTGTGGTCAGATCACCCCTTGGCCACCCGTTTATCCAAGTGTGACGGGAAACAAGTAATGTATACAAAACCCCACATACCGGCTGTAACTTGGTGATTACATAGACTTAATCCCTGTAATTATAACTTTGGAAATAACTTGGAGTTTTGTAAAACAGTTGATAAAAAAAGAATGACTCACAAACTATGAGAAAAGAGTTTATAAAAGAGGAATGACTCACATTGCAGATTTACGAGCAGAGTATAAGCTTTACTGATTAGCCTTTTAACCTAATTTAAATAACAATGCACACACAAACGGGATTAGTAACTAATTCAGCAGTTACGTCAATTCACGAGATTAAACCCTCACAACTATTATCAAGTGCGATACTTAACAATTCAATGGATTCACAACGAATGACAGAGCATAGTCCGAATTCGAACAGCACTCAAACATTCAAGTTGAAATCACAATGAATAACAAAGTATAAGCTTAATTTGAGCAGCACTCGGACAATCGTTGGATAGTTATAATCGATCGGACGTTGAATCGTAATAGCGATCGAGTTATTACCCTGATTGCGGCAGCACCTCGTGATCGTGTGTGTGTTTATTGTGATATAATGGCCTGAACTCGACGTACACAGAGACAATTTACGTCGTTTCAACTCCCCTGTGCAAGTCCCAATGTCGGCTATTTATAGCCAAAATTTGGCCTTGCTTACGGACCGTAAGCCTGATCCCTTACGGTCCGTAAGGGATACCTATTTGTCCTAGACTTGCCATGCACGGGAGTAGCTTGCATGAATCAACAATTTTGGCCAATCAGAGCTAAACATCGTTTTGTTTAGATAACTATTCAACTAGGGTTTACCCCCCTCGAGTTTTAGGGGCCCTGATCCTGATTCTGATTGTTCTGAAAATTTTAGGGCTAGTGCAGAATTACTTGGGTGTCTCAATTAGGGTTCTCTTATTGACTAATTATTGTCCTAACTATGGATTTTAGTGGCAGTTGTTACATCCTCCCCACCTTAAGAAAAATCTCGTCCTCGAGATTTACTGAAATAGATGAGGGTACTTTCGCTTCATTTCTGATTCCAGTTCCCAAGTGTATTCTGGTCCTCTCCTGGATTCCCATTTGACTTTTACTAGCACTAGTCGTTTGTGTTTGAGAAACTTAATCTTCCGATCTTCTATTTGTAGGGGTTTCTCTACGAATTTCAGCTTTTCATTTACCTCTATATCTTGAAGAGGTACTACCAGGGATTCGTCTGATAAACATTTCTTGAGATTGGATACATGAAACACATCATGTACTCCCGCTAATTCTTCTGGTAGTTATAAACGATAAGCTACTGGTCCTATTCGTTGGATTACTGGGAATGGTCCAACATATCTGGGACTCAATTTTCCTTTCTTACTGAATCGTACTACTCCTTTCCAAGGAGATACTTTTAATAGTACTTTGTCTCCGACTTGGAATTCTAACGGCTTGCGGCGATTGTCTGCATAGCTCTTCTGACGATCTCTAGCAGTCTTCAGTCTTTCCTTGATTTGCGATATCTTGTCAGTAGTTTCTTGCACAATCTCTGGACCCGATAATTGACTTTCTCCTATTTCTGCCCAACATACGGGAGTTCTGCACTTGCGTCCATACAGTGCTTCGAATGGAGCAGCTTCAATGCTCGAATGATAACTATTGTTATAGGAGAATTCAATTAATGGTAAATGGCTATCCCAATTACCACCAAAGTCAATTACACATGCTCGGAGCATGTCTTCCAGGGTTTGTATCGTCCTTTCACTTTGTCCGTCCGTTTGAGGATGATATGCGATACTTAAATTAAGTCGAGTTCCCATTGCTTCTTGGAAACTTGTCCAGAAACGGGAAGTAAAACGACTATCTCTATCCGATACAATGGATAGTGGGACTCCATGTAAAGATACTACTTCATCTACATACAACTTGGCTAACCTTTCCATGCTAAAGGTTTCCTTCATTGGTAGAAAATGAGCTGATTTGGTTAATCGATCCACAATTACCCAAATAGCATCATTACCTTTTCTGGTTTTGGGTAACTTAGTAACAAAATCCATTGTTATGAGTTCCCATTTCCATACAGGCATTTCTAACTGTTGTAGTAGTCCTGAAGGTTTCTGATGTTCGGCTTTAACTTGTGAACAGGTTAGACACTTAGATACGTATTCGGCTATATCCTTTTTCATTCCTATCCACCAAAAATTATTTCTTAAATCCTGGTACATCTTATTATTTCCTGGATGTACAGTATACCTAGATTTATGAGATTCTTTTAAAATCTTATTTCTTAATTCTCCTTGCTTAGGTACCCAAATTCGTTTCTTGTGGAATCTCCAGATTCCATCTTTTCCTTGTTCTAATTCCTTTAGGTAACCTTTCATTCCTTCGGCATCGTCCTTGAGTGTCGTTCCTTGAATTTTCTTCAATTGTTCCATTAAATCTAATTATAGATTTAACCTAAGAGCACGGACTCGCTTTTGCTTTTCATGGTACTTACGACTTAAGGCGTCTGCGACTACGTTTGCCTTTCCTTCGTGATACTGAATATCACAGTCGTAATCACTTAAGATTTCCATCCACCTTCTTTGCCTCATATTTAACTCTTTTTACCCAAATATATACCTTAAACTCTTATGGTCCGTATAGATTGTAAACTTACTTCCATACAGATAATGTCTCCAAATTTTAAGGGCAAAAATTATGGCTCCTAATTCTAGGTCATGAGTCGTA
The DNA here is from genome assembly GCF_002127325.2 of Helianthus annuus. Classification (NCBI taxonomy): domain Eukaryota; kingdom Viridiplantae; phylum Streptophyta; class Magnoliopsida; order Asterales; family Asteraceae; genus Helianthus; species Helianthus annuus. Next base: position 66,092,725 of record NC_035448.2, read on the forward strand.
TAATTTTCTTCGTGCTTTTTCAATTGCCTAGAGGCATACGCAATTACCTTTTTGCGTTGCATCAACACACATCCATATCCTAATTTTGAAGCATCACAGTATACTTCAAAATCCTCAGTTCCTTCGGGTAAAACTAAAATTGGAGCATTTGTCAATTTGTGCTTTAGAATCCTAAAAGCTTCCTCTTGTCTAGATCCCCATTCAAACTTAACGGCTTTACAGGTTAGCTTAGTTAAAGTACAGCTATCCTAGAGAAATCTTTAATAAATCGTCTATAGTATCCAGCTAAGCCTAGAAAACTTCTAACTTCCATAGCCGTTCGTGGAGCTTTCCAATTTGTCATTGCTTGTATTTTAGCAGGATCTACGTGAATTCCTTCGTGATTCACCATATGACCTAAAAATTGCACTTCTTGTAGCCAGAATTCGCACTTCGAGATTTGGCATAAAGCTTTTCCTTTCTTAACAATGTTAAGAGTGCATACAAGTGCTCACAATGTTCCTCTTGACTTTTGGAATAAATGAGTATATCGTCAATGAACACGATTACAAATTTATCCAAGTATGGTTTACAGATTCTATTCATCATGTCCATAAATGCAGCTGGAGCATTTGTTAATCCAAAGGGCATGACTGTAAACTCATAATGACCATACCTAGTTCTGAAAGCGGTTTTAGGTATGTCCTCCTCTTGTACTTTCAATTGGTGATATCCAGATCTTAAATCTATCTTAGAGAAATACTTAGCTCCTTGCAACTGATCAAAAAGATCATCAATCCTAGGTAATGGGTATCGATTCTTAATTGTAACTTTATTCAATTCCCTATAATCGATACACATCCTCATTGATCCATCTTTCTTTTTCACAAACAACACTGGTGCACCCCAAGGGGATGAACTAGGTTGTATAAATCCTTTGCTTAGTAATTCATCTAATTGCTTTTTCAATTCTAGCATTTCAGTAGGTGCTAATCGATAAGGTGTCTTAGCTATTGGTGCAGTACCTGGAATTAAATGAATTCTAAACTCTACTTCCCTATCAGGTGGTAAACCAGGTAATTCTTCTGGAAAAACATCTGGGTATTCTGAAACTATAGGGATGTCCTGGAGTTCCTTACTTTTAGTGTTAATGATTACAGAAATCATATACACCATTTCTTGTTTCCTTGAATAACTAGCCAATTTCAATACTGAAATGAATTTCAGTGGCTTTCAAGGTCTATCTCCTGTAATTAGAATTACTTCTTCTGTGGGGGTACGGATTTCTACAGAATTCTTATCACACAGGATTCGAGCATGGTTGGCTATTAACCAATCCATTCCTAATACCACATCGAATCCGGCTAAATTCATAGGTAACAGGTTTGTAGAAAACTTATGACCTAACAATTCTATCTTTACTTCTTGCAAAACCTTGTCTATGTTGACAGAATTTCCATCTGCCGTTTCAACAGTAAAGATCTGCCTAAGGGTATTTAGAGGTAAGTTAAGAGCTTGACAGAAGGCAGTATTAATGAAACTTTGGTTTGCACCAGAATCAAATAATACTTTTGCATAGATGTTATGCAATAAGAACGTACCCGCTATCACGTCTGGAATGAGTTCGGCTTCTTGAGTGGTCAGCTGGAATGCTCGTGCATTTTTCTTAGTAGTTCCTTCAGTCGTTTTAGCTCTACTGTCTGCTGGTTTAGCTAACTTAGGACATTCAGATTGGAAGTGTCCCGTTTCTCTGCAGTTATAACAGACTCTTGTTTTCCTTCTGCAGTCTTCTTCCCGATGTCCTTTCGCCTTGCAGAAGTTGCAAAATATATTGCACTGTCCATAGTGTTTCTTTTTACAATTTCTGCAGAAAGGAGGTGACAAGGATTGCCCTGTTCCCCTCTTTTTGAACTTATTGTTACTATTACCCATACGAAATCCTTGGGTAATCTTCTGAGCCAATTCCTTCTTGCGATCTTCTTCTCTGGTGCGGACTAGTTCATCGGTTAAGGTATTAGCTAATTCCACAGCATCGTCAATCGTGCGTGGTCTCACAGCTTTAACGATGTTACGGATTTCTCCAATTAATCCCCAAATATAACGGGAAATAAGTACCGGTTCTGGCGAAGCCAGGGAAGGTACCACTCTCGCATATTCGAAGAATGTCGAAGTATATCCTCGACAGTCTACACCTAACATACGATGACTCAGGAACTTATTTGCCATTTGTTCCTTCTCGTATTCGGGACAGAATTTTCTTTCGACAAGACTCTTAAATTCTTCCCAATTCATTGCATAGGCCACCCTTCTTCCTTTTGCTTGTACCACCGTGTTCCACCATTCTAACGCCCCTTCTTTGAACAAGTTTGATGCATACATCACTTGATCTTCTTCAGCACATTTACTTATTGCAATTACTGCTTCGGTTTTCTCTAACCAACGCAATGTTGCAGTTGCCCCTTCATTACCTGCAAATTCTACGGGTTTACAGGCAAGAAATTCTTTGTAAGTGCAACCAGGTGTTGCAGCTTTCATTCTCTTAGGGAGTGGGGCCTGTTGCGGATCATGATCGTCATGATTGCCGCCTCTATTTATGCTGTTACTGCCGTTATCTTCCGGAATACGTTTACTAGGAATTAATTGTGGTTCGGCAGGTTTCTGAACAGCAGCCACGATTTCTGGAATAGCATTGGCTATCCCTTGAGCAATAAAGTGTTCAATATCTTGTCTAGTTATATATTGATCTTCCTGATTTTGCTCGGACTGATTTACTTCATTAACTGGTTCACTATTAGCGTTTTCCATCTGCTAATTAGTATTAATAGAAATTATTAATGCCTAATTATTGATACCAAAATCACAGATAAACACATAGATCAGTATAACATGCAAGTATAGCCAAAATTGTCGATGCCTCGACTTCTGTTTTGTTTTATATATTATACCTGCTTCAATACCACTTTTTATCTTACATTGTTTTATTGCCCATTTTACAGAATCAGTTTTACTATTTTAGTTATAATACAAACAAACTTCTCCAAACCCCTCCTATCTTTTGGTTCACTGGCAGTTTCAGTAACGACGCTCCCTCTCGTCGTACTTCCAAGAAATCTACTCCCCCATTTCCCGGATCCTATTCCCGGTGCCTATCAGTTCTTCACCAAACTGACGTAGTTCAGCTAAATTTTCATAGCTCATTGGCGGATTAGGGATAGGTTCTGGATCAAACTGTGGGAGAAAACTATAGGGACTATTAACTATATTTTGGAATTGCCAGTCATTGGTCCACCATTCCTCCATTTGGCCTAATGGTCGGGTGTAAACTAGTGGGTCTGGAATAGCTGGTCCTAGGTTTATTGGGAATTGGGCTGTAGCAGGATAAGAGAAGAGATTATCGTTGATAGGTTCTAAAACATCACAATTAGCCAGTAGGCGGTCTATTTCGTCCTGGAATGTGATTTCCTCAGACTGTTTAGAGCTTTCTCCGATCTCTATCCCTTTTTGCTTTAGGTCTATCCCTATTTCTGCTGGCTTGGAACTTTCTCCGATTTCTATTTCTTTTCCCTTGCTCACACTCACAGGATTTTCTATTTTAGGGATTCTCCTAGGTTTCCTTCGGCGCACCTTTCGCCACCCTACATATCTTCTCTTCTTTTTAGGTTTTGCTTTTTCCAGCGGTGGAGCTTGGAATTCTAGCGGTTCCTCTATGTCAGCAATGTAACCAGTGAAGTTGTGGGAGACTTCAATTGGCACAGGATAGAGGTTGAGGTTCTGAAATGCTTTCGACATCTCATTCATGCTGTACGGCATATATGCAAAATACACAAAAATGTTAAGTTAAAACTTTGGAACAAAGCTTAACAAATAAACATTTTTATTGCACACCAATTTGTACAACATAACAGCAAACATAACACACTCAGATCTATTTATTTATTTACTGGGAAGTAAATATTTCTAGATTTAAAGCTTAAAGATTTGCATTTTCTGCTACAGTAGCGAGCAGATACAGATTTGCCCATTTTTCATCTAAGTTATTTTCCCTTGGTGGATTACTGTTAATTTCCTGAATTTCTGGGTTAAATTTCACTCTCTTGGTTTGGGGTTTCTTTTTCTCTTGACCTTTTCTAAGGATTGAATTCCTTTTCTCCGGTGTAAGTGGGTTTTCATAATTTGCGTTACGGGCAAAGATTCCCTCTTCTAAATTGGTGGGAGATTTGGAGGAAGAGGTTCCCTGTTCTTTAGGTGTACTATCTAATTTGCGGTAGATAGCAGAAATCTTTTGTTTACCCATACTGTAATTTTAACAATTAATCAGTTAACAAGCATATATTCACAGAATGACAAATAAAATTTTCCTAATTAAAATAGTGAGCTTAATCAGTAAGCTTAAAACAGTGGCTCTGATACCACATTTTTCCTGTCACGGCCCCCGACCCGGTTTGACCCGTTTCAGGAGCCGCGGGACAGGAATCCCGTGGTATTTTAATTTAGGCGACAGCGGAAGTCTTTTTAAAACAGGATCTTTCAATAATTTAAACTGCCCGTTTCATAACTTAGGGATAAATTCCCGAAATTTACAATAATGTGATTTCTCAGGGAAATCTTTATTTTCAAAACATGTTCATTTATTTATTTACATTGAGCCACTTTTCTAAGCTGGGAGTGCTCCACGGCACTTTTCTTTGCTCATACCAGATCACCTGAAACATGTTTGAAAAAGGTTTTGTCAGCGGGGAAATACTGAGTGAATCATTCAGTTTACTGAAAACGACACATTTGTTATAATCTACAGTATTAAGGGGAATTACAATGTTTCTGATATCAAACCAACTACCCACAGTATTTGTCACTCGACCATCCATTGGCTAGCCCATTTGTCCAATGGTGTCTGTGACTGTGGTCAGATCACCCCTTGGCCACCCGTTTGTCCAAGTGTGACGGGAAACAAGTAATGTATACAAAACCCCACATACCGGCTGTAACTTGGTGATTACATAGACTTAATCCCTGTAATTATAACTTTGGAAATAACTTGGAGTTTTGTAAAACAGTTGATAAAAAAAGAATGACTCACAAACTGTGAGAAAAGAGTTTATAAAAGAGGAATGACTCACATTGCAGATTTACGAGCAGAGTATAAGCTTTACTGATTAGCCTTTTAACCTAATTTAAATAACAATGCACACACAAACGGGATTAGTAACTAATTCAGCAGTTACGTCAATTCATGAGATTAAACCCTCACAACTATTATCAAGTGCGATACTTAACAATTCAATGGATTCACAACGAATGACAGAGCATAGTCCGAATTCGAACAGCACTCAAACATTCAAGTTGAAATTACAATGAATAACAAAGTACAAGCTTAATTTGAGCAGCACTCGCACAATCGTTGGATAGTTATAATCGATCGGACGTTGAATCGTAATAGCGATCGAGTTATTACCCTGATTGCGGCAGCACCTCGTGATCGTGTGTGTGTTTATTGTGATATAATGGCCTGAACTCGACGTACACAGAGACAATTTACGTCGTTTCAACTCCCCTGTGCAAGTCCGAATGTCGGCTATTTATAGCCAAAATTTGGCCTTGCTTACGGACCGTAAGCCTGATCCCTTACGGTCCGTAAGGGATACCTATTTGTCCTAGACTTGCCATGCACGGGAGTAGCTTGCATGAATCAACAATTTTGGCCAATCAGAGCTAAACATCGTTTTGTTTAGATAACTATTCAACTAGGGTTTACCCCCCTCGAGTTTTAGGGGCCCTGATCCTGATTCTGATTGTTCTGAAAATTTTAGGGCTCGTGCAGAATTACTTGGGTGTCTCAATTAGGGTTCTCTTATTGACTAATTATTGTCCTAACTATGGATTTTAGTGGCAGTTGTTACAGCTTCTAGCGAGTAGATTTTTACATCTCTACTTCTCTTAAGGGTAGTTGCATCACGACATTTTTCTTCATTAGAGCAAACACTCATTTGCTTCAGTACTTGATCATTTCATATGTTACACATGCATCGTTTTGTTACGCATGTGGCTTCCCTTCTAATGATCGTTTTCATCAAAGTTACAATTATCATTTCGCTATATCCAGATATTGTCTTTTGTCTCGAATAATCTGCATTATTGTAAGTACCGACCCTTTGGTATTGATTCAACAAAACCTTCTTGAAATTTCTTTTCTTTCCAGTTACATACATGGTTTATCCTTGTAACCATGCCGAAATTCCTTTGTTGATACACTAGTCGTTTACCCGCGCGATGCGATGGGAAACATATCGCTTAGGTTCGTGAGTTTAGGGCTACGTACGGGGCGTTTTGGTTTTGAGCCATAATCAAAACCAAATTCGCGATGCAACGGAAAACACAACACTTAGTAATTCTAACTGTGTGCATGAGAAGGTTTATTTTAGTTGAGTAATAACTAAAATCTAAATTTTCGGTTAAGGTACTTCAAAACTGGTCATGGGGATTTAAAGAGTTTTAAAAGGATGTAAACAAACCGAACTGCGTCAAGCCAACAAAAGCAAAATCATAAGCTCAAAACTAATCAAACCAATCCGTTAGTTTATTAGTCATCTCGTGATATATTGTATAGTACGTAAGTTAGTTTTCTTATTCGTGATATGTTAGTGGGAATTACCAATGCTTTCCGGCGGATATTCGGTTGATATTAGTGTTGCTCGTTACAATATAGGTAATATAAACATTTAACTTATTTAATGTTTAATTATTAATACAAAGTGCATTTGAGGTACATATCATGTATTATAGCAACAAACCCTCATATTCATTTTTCTTATCGCAGATCCGTAGAAAAAGGATGAAAGTTCTATAAAAATCAATGTTAAAATAACCTTTTGCAATGAACTTGAAAAAATAAGAATTGGTAGTCCCACATTGTTGCTCAAATGATAACAAAACCGTAACCGAATTAACCGACTTAATTGTACAAGTAACCAATGGAGTGAGAATCCCACGACAATTTAAAACAATATAAAAACTACCTATGCAACTTAACATCTTATGATAATAATAGCCAAGTGGCACTTACTCCTACAAATGAATTTCAGCATCCAACATTTAAAATGAAGTTCAAATTGCCATATGTACTGTGTTCGTGTGCATAACATGAATATCGGCTTTGTGTTGAGTTCCACCTACCAGCCCGCGAACACGCCCCGTTTAGGCTATCCACAATGGTTTCAAGGCTTTTTTTAATCAACGTCACTGCCACATTACCACACCACTTTCCTTCACTTTTTTCACCCCCTCTCACTCCACACTACCCCTATTAAAATAATATTAAAATCTGAAAAGTAAACAGATCATCTCATTGGTTGATGGGCTGGCCCCCACTACCCCGTCCTTTCACGCTGTTACCACCTCCACGCTGACCCCTCCGATGCCCCAAACCCACCCCCTCTACCGGTGAGCCCCACCCCACCACGCCAACCGCCATGCCACCTGGACCCGGGAGTTAGCCCATAGCGGGTGGTTTTATCAGCGAAAAAAAAATAATCACGAAAAATAGTTGCGGAAAATATTTGTATGTACCCAAGTGGATCTACTGTGAACAGGGCCATTTCCAGTTGTTACCACATAGTCGTTGAAGCATTGTGGGACGGAAAGACCCATGAAGAGTGAGAAACCAAGTATGAACTTTGTTCGATAACTGTTAAGGTTGCAGTATTGAAGTAATCCTAGACCAGCAGAATCTGCTTAAAACAAATAATCAATAAAAAAAAGTTAAGAAATTATTTGGTAATCTAAGCGATTATTAAAGGTTAAGATTAATGCTTACACATGTAGGCAAACAAAACACAGTATAGAGCTCCAATGATCGGTAAAGGTATAGACGCAATGATCGCTCCGAATTTTCATGGTTAAATTATCATTAAATATTTGAGAAAAAAATACAACTGATATGGTAGTTATATAACAGGAGCAGAACACACCTAAGAGGGAAAATAAGAACATGAATCCTGCAGATTTCTTTCAAAGAATATATCCATACAGTATCGTTTTTCCTAAGAAATGCCTTTTACATTTTATATGTGCAGGAAACCAGATTTACATGCCAGGCAAGAATCTTAGAAATTAAGGCTGGACGTACAAAAAGTAAGGTTGAACGTACATGGTTCTATAACTCATGTACAAAATGTAAAATGAAGTTACTACCACAATAGAATATTTAAGTGTGTAAACATCACACTTATTTGACTTACCAAGATACATGTAAGCTAACTTTCCTCAAGCTGTCCTTTAATCCAGTAGTTTCTCTTTCCTTTGTCCAAACATCCATCTGTTGCTTTCATCAAAAGGTTGTGGCCATCATTTGTCTTAGCAGTCAACAATACCTACAAAAAAGGTAAAACCGCTTCACATATACTATAGTCAAATTCCAGTTTATGTAATCATGTTTAACACACCAATTAAAAATAAAATGGACTAAAAATGTTTGCGGGTCAACTTGGCTCATACCAAAAGATTACACATTTGAGCCATTACACAACTCACTTGACTCACACTTTGTATCACGTAAACGGTGGAAGGGGGCAGCAACAAGTCAAATGCACAAATAGAACCAGTAACAAATGAAACAGATTTAGAAAAATGGTGGCTTTTTTATAACTCAAGTGACTTTTACTAAGATATCACAAAAAGGTATCCTTTTTTCTTCAAAAATGTATCGTTTTTTTGTCAATTTATAAAAAAAAAACTTAGCTTAAAAGAAAATTGGTCAACAAGCCAAACACGACTCTAGCTACAGCCCATGGCCATAGCAACATGGCTAGACCTGCAAACAGAACAACTCTTTTTAAAAACTTTCTAAAATAATCGGGTCTCAGTATCGGATATTGTTTTAGGCCGGGTTGGTTCACTCCGGAACCTTAACCGAGTCATAGTTTCTTTAAACATTGTTTTCAAACTTGAAACCATGTTTATATTTAGTTTATCAATTATTAGTCCACTTTGTACTCAACTCATGGTCAGGTATGGCATCATATAGATTTTAACAATTGGCGTTGAAAAGATTCAGATCAGTCTGATTCTCAGCTCCCTATTCTTAGTTTCCTGGTTTTGGTGTGATTCAATTTTATCCCAACTTTAAAAACTTTTGCAGTTTTCTTCTATTGTGTTTTAATATAACTTTATTGTTTAGTTACCAACTTACCCAAATTTACTTTAGAAAACCAGCATAAAGTCTTACCACTTACCAGGTTTCCGAGGAGGCTTCACTTCACTGCTATATTATTTATATTATTGTCTTTGCTGCAAAAAAACGAACAAATAAAAACCATTTTAAGCAAAGGCTTGTTTAGAAAAAAATAATAAAAAATGGGTTATGATCAAAACAGGATCATGTCGAAAGGACTCTTTAGAAAAAGACAAAACAATTATGACAAATAGCATAAAAATGTCATAAACTTATATAAACTTATATGACAAAATGAGCATGGAAACAAAAACAATGTTGAAATAGACTCACTGTCACAAGTTTTAAACCAGCAAAACCAAGTGAATTGTGCCAAATATCATGGGCAAGGTTTAAAAGTACGGAATGTGCCTCAAGGCGTTTTCCCTTCGCCTCACGAGGCGGAATTAAAAAATAAATGTAAACTCTATATATCTTATTAAAAGAAAATACTAACTAATTTCATCAAAAACTTTAAAAAAACACATAAAAAGATATGAAATGCGTGAAATTCACACAAAAAGTAAAAAAAAAAACATCAAAACTTCCTAAGCGCACATATAGAAATAACCCAGAGGCGATGCCTTAGACTCATTTTTTGGGTGTTTCGCTTTGAGGCGCAACCTCGAGGTGCAAGCCTAAACTGTTTTTTAAACAATGATCACGGGTACTTAAAAAACAGTCTAAACAATGATCATATGTTTTGTTGGATATAACGTCTTGCTGGTCGTCGATGTTGTATGAAAGAGCCGTTCCTAAAAAAAGCAAAAACTACAACTATTTATGAATCACTCACTCATTATCATGTTTAGGTTCCACGTTAGATTTGTAGATTTACATCTGAATTACATGTAAGTTGAAAACCAGCATCGCAACATCGTCGTCTCTAGACCTCTTCATCCTGATTCCTATAAAAACAAAATGACTTGTAATCCTCAATATAAAAATGATGCCAAAAATATACTCTACTCTTACGTAATAGATATCAATATAAAAAATGATGGCACAAAATATAAAGAATTATAATAATACAAACCATGCTGATGAAAGCGTATAAGCCAAATGCACCCCAAAACCAAGCTTCATCAGCAAGTTCCTGTGAAATAATATCAAATCAGTAAACCATAATTCATGAAAAAACATAATAAAAGAAACAAATTCCAATTATAGGACATGTACCCAACCAAAAAAACAGGTCCCAATGTCACAATACTACGATCTAGAGTCAAAGGTTGTGATTAAACCGTCTAAAAGAAGTATAGATCTGAGACCACTACTTTGCACTGGATTAGCTAATGGTTATTGATCCACTTTATAAGTTCTGCAGACCAGCCATACGCTATAGAATAAAATTTTTATATGAAATTAGCAATAACAAGTCTATTTGATGATGATGCTATATTTAGTATTTTGTATATATGTAGAAGCATGAAGAATACGAAAGATGGTAGTTTCACAGTTAGGGTCTAGATTTATATGGTTACTAACAGTAGCGAAATATAATGTCAAAAGAAAGTCAATTTTTTGTCACTGAAAAGAATAAGAAAAAAGAACATTAAATAGAGTTTTATCGTATACTTCTAGATTTGGTCGTTCATCAAGTGCTACCAACCTTGAAGAATCCGGGAATGCATAAGAATGTGCGGCTTTAATCTTTGATTTTAGACTCCTGAAACAAAACCATATCAACATAATTACAATATCAATTACTCACTAATAAAAAGACTACACATCTTTCTTGAACCAAAATGCAAAGCAAAAAATTGAAGTCTCAAATCCCCAAAACCAGCCATATGTTCAGCTCCCTAAGTTTCAGTTTTCATTTTGTTTCCAAAATCAGTAACCATGGGTATAGGGAGGATAAATGGGTTACGACTGAACCGAGCTTATTGGGTCAGTGTTTGGCTACCTTTTCAAAACCCCAAAACCCAACTAACACGACCTGATTAACACCTGTAGCATCAACCCAACAAAAATTTAACGTATAAGTAATATACAAGAATGAAAATCACCTAGAAAGATCTTGAATGCCAAAATCAAAAAACAAAATTCTTGAACCTGCGATGGGTTCAAATGCAAAAAACTAAAAATAATGACCTTTTAATCACAAACTAAAATATCTTCAACTTAAGCATACCTCCAACAACCACCGCCATAATACTATAGATCACACCCGAGAAATAACAGCCATCAACTTGGCGTGCAGCTAGCAATCGCACACCAGTTGCATCATGCATAACCTGTCTCATGATGCTTTTGACTGCATTAAAGCACAACCAACGAAGCTCAACAAACTGTAAATTAAAATTTTCAGTAAGTGTATTTCGCATGTACTTAATACTTGCAAGTTTTTTATAGCAAAAATTTGCAAAAATAAAAATTACCTTGCCTTATCAGTAATGTTGAATGCATGATCAAGAAAAGTTGGTATGTTTAGGTGTCGTGCTAACATAGCTATTGGATTAACAGCTCCTCTTCGCATTTTCACAATAGAATCCTACATTTTCACCCGAACCTAGAGTCATTAAGCAAAATTTAAGCCCGTCATCTGCAACAATAGATGAACAAAAAGATTCTTGGAAACAAACCCTAGGAGAGAGAAACAATCAAGTAGATCTAAACAAAAAGCACTGAAAAAGGGTAATTTACCTGCTGGACTTCGTGTTGTTTGTAAGCATTTCAGAAAAACTTGGTCTGCATCAACAGCAATCGCCGCTGCGGCTCCAGGTTTACCATCGTCGAGACGATACGTTACTTCAACAAGAGGACGGTGGTTTATCATCCGATTCGCCGGAACCCTAATCTCCTCCACAGGAGCTCACCTTCCAGATCTGAGAGAAGAGAGAGAAAGAGAGGAGATAGGCGAGATTTGAGTTTCAAAACTCTTGATCAGGTGAAATCTTTTTGTCCCTGAATCGCCAGAGAGAGAGAGGAGCAGGGAAGTGAAGCGGCGGAATATGAAAATTTTTGAAATGAATGTGAAACCCTAATCCATTTGTCTACCCGTGTGTTTTTTTGAGTGAAGGGTATAATTGTAATTGTAAATTATATTGTGCTTTAGAGGGTTGTACATCATGCTTTAGAGGTGTTTTAAGGAAATTTCAATGACCTTAAGAAGTCCTTTGGATATGTATATTATATATAGTATAGATATATTTGTTGTCGGATTGCGCTGAAACAAAGTTCAATTGCTTGAACTTGTCCATTTCGTATATTCAATTCAAGACATCATATGATGTATCGAAAACATCATATTTAAATTCATTTTTGCAAGCGTATCATCTGTTCCGAGTTGTAGCAAACTTGTTTGGTCTACGTCTCCATTAAATCGTTCGATTATTTCGACACCTTGTGGTGATGCTTTCACTAAATTGAAGCTTGCGCTAATCTCGTTTACACATCGCGCACACGAATTTAGTTGTTTATTTACTGACTTGCTCTAAATCCGTTCTGTTTTATCATGATTAAAGCAGTCCTAACACAATCATGTGTTAAGACAATGGTACATAAATTCATTTTATATTCCAGTGTACCTCCTAACGGTTCTTTCACTATCGATCGAATGCCTTGCAGTATTTATTGCTTTTTCATCTTCGATCGGAAATAGTAGTTCTTTGGTGATCTATATTCAATTGAAAAATCCTACGATGACGTTTGAATCAAATTTTCAGGTTTGCTTCATTACACTTTCATTTGATTTTAAACACGGTGAACTTGTTCGGTCACCAACATTATTGAATTATGTCATTCACTACGACACCTTGTGGTGTCGGTATAAACTTGTAGCTTGTGATAAATCAAGGTCAACCGCTTCATACGAAACTACACATACTTTTGTTTGACTTGTCAATTAAACATTCTTAATGCAACTACGAACTTAGACAATGACACACCAGATTCGGTTGTACTCCATTTCGGTGTATTCTCGCAATTCAACAATGTCAACACACTAATTTTATCCATTTATTTGTTCGAAAGATTGACGGAATGTTTTCATGTTACAATTACATTTGAGCTTGCTGATTCTGAGTTCATCTAGCGGATGTCATTATTTCCAGAACTCGTTTGCATATCATAAACGAACATTTGAAATTCTATCGGTTAAAACTCCTCTTTTATTTAACCCCTGTTAACCAGGTCACACTATATTATACATCTATACGTCTCGTATCTTTTGACATCAAATTCTAAAAAACATACCTTTTAACCGATGGGTTCCTATTGTTGTAATATGTCCTTGGATTCACCTGATTCAATAAGTCTTAATTTGGTTTCATGGTTAATCACTTTGGTATTATTCACATCCATATACGCATAACGTAACCCTAAGGAGTTAGTGTAGATTAAATTTCGAGGACGAAATTTTCTTAACAGGGGGAGAATGTGACAACTGTCAAAATTCCAGGTATCCGTACAATTATTAAACAATGATTAGTGCTTAATGACTGTGTTAAATTTCAATTGATGATTTGAACTGCTTTCTGATTATTGTTATCATACATACATGTGCACCATATATTGCAATTGTCATACCATTATTGCATGCAAACTTTGTTGATTCAAATGATGCACGAAACACAGTTAGCACAGTTATCAGATAAATCAGAAATATGCTGACGGAGTTCAGTACATAGACATACATTGTATTGAGACACAGGATGAGCCAGAAACCAAGTATTACACTAGTATAGTGTGTAGGAAAGTAAGGATCACAAAACTTGTAACACCCCGTGTTTTCCAAAAGTCAAAGTCAAAGTCAAGTGTTGACTGTTATTGGAATTAAAGATTAATAAAGATTAATTTCATTTTAGTTTCATTTTGATTTTCGTATTATTTGGAGTAAGTGTTGTATAATTAAACTAATCGACCGATAATCGAACTGTGAATCAACGACCGACTGTGAGTGATAGGAAGTAACAACGCAATAAAGCTAGTCAATCAATAATCAAGCTAATCAAATCAATCATCAAACTCAAGTGTGGGGATTTTAGTACTTTTATACGTGTGTGTGCCTTATGTGTTATTTGTGCATGTTTACTTTTATGTTAAAGTGTGTGGTGAATCAATCAAATCAATCAAGACTCGAAGGTGAATCAAACTCAATCGAAACCGACTTTGGAAACAAGTTGTAAGGATGCTTGTATGTTAGATATAGTAGTTGGGACTAAAAGTAATTTGATGAGGAATTCTATCATCCTCAAATTATCATTCATCGAACTCGAAATATCGGAAATCGTCGCGAAACACTCAAAACTAGGCAAGCTGTTCGAACAGGGCCACCTGATCGAACAGGCTAGCCGATCGAACAGGGCAACCTGATCGAACAGGCTAGCCGATCGAACGGGACTGTTCGATCGGACAGCTGCTCGATCAGAAATGCTGTCCGATCAGCTGACCTTTCCTCTTTTGGAAGCCTATAAATAGGGCTGTCTTTGTCATACTTTCCACTTTTGGAAAAGCTCTGACCGACCAGCCTCTTCTTCTCACTAAATCCAAGATTTCTCTCAAACCTGTAAGTATTTCACTCTAATCTTTGTACGTTTTTGTTCATTAATCGATTCTCCATCTTTCTATCTTTCAAAATCTGGATTTCATCCATGAAATCACCAAGATCTAGGCGTTCTTGAGTGATGTCATCATGGTGTTCTTGGTGTTCATCAAGAACATCATGTTTTTGACTTCATTCAGCCATGAATAAGCTAGATCTAACCGATTTCCACATAGATAACCTAAAATCTTCCAAAGATCTTAACATTTCACGGTGGAAAAGGATTGGAAGATGGGTTTTTCCTCTATCTTTCAACTCTTTTACACTCAAACCGGTGAAAACGAGGCTTGAACCGATTCATAAACCGTTCTAAACAAACACATGGTTCAAGATTCGGGTTCTACCGAGAGATATACCGACTTCGGGTTAGATTTAAACTTGGGTTCCGAACCGTCTCTGACCGAGTTTGGGTGATTCCTGCTCAAGTCAGTAGGCTAAATGGGGACTTCAGTTTTGTGGTTCAACTCGTAGTCAAGATATCTCTAAAACATCAACAATTAACGGGAATACCCAAGTGTTAGGTGAAAAGTTAACCAAATCGAGAAGCTGGCCGAACGGCTAGGCTGTTCGATCGAACAGCCCAACCGAACGACTATGCCAGCCGATCGGCTGGGCTAACCGATCGACCAGCACTTAGTCCCACAAACTCATAAAGTGTAGTATTGACAAGGGTTCTGTTCGATCGATCGAGCCACTCGATTGTAAACATTACTGCTCGAATCATGAGATACTATACTTCAACACTTAGACTTTTCAAAACATTGGAATGTCACCCGATCGAACATGCCAGCCGATCGAGTGACATACTTGAAAACAACGAAGTGCTAACCGATCGGTTGGGCTAACCGATCGAACAGCA
Organism: Helianthus annuus; assembly: GCF_002127325.2. NCBI lineage: Eukaryota > Viridiplantae > Streptophyta > Magnoliopsida > Asterales > Asteraceae > Helianthus > Helianthus annuus. The sequence goes on from NC_035448.2 coordinate 66,108,316, forward strand.
GTTCGATCGGCCAACTTGAAAGGTAGTACAAACCATCATACACAAACACATCCTTCACATCAAAGGAAGAAACAATCCACTTGAAAGGACCAGCCGATCGAGCCAGCCGGCCGATCGAATGGATGTTCGAACGGATTTTCAAACCAATCGAACAGCCCACTCGATCGAACTGCTGTCCGATCGAATGGCCTACCCGATCCAAGTACATTGTTTTTACTTTTCCCGCGTTACTCATCGTTGTGTTATCGAACTATTCAGGCTAACCTATTCTCAGTGCTCCCTTCAATCCACGATCCACCACTGTGAGTATACTCGATCCCTTTTTTTTTGCTTTCAGCACTTTTGGGTGTTACATACGTAAACTATCAAAATCACAATCAGCACAAACTATTTGAACGCTAACCGATTTGCATGTGCTACTTGACTAAATGATTGCTGTTTATTATGTTTACACGTGGAGTGCTATCTACCTGCTTTAGCAACATAGTACTATAGTTTGGACTCAGCACCCGTTCACACGGGGGTTGCTAAGGACAATTACTTGCATGGATTACGGTGGTAATCATGTATTGCGAACTGTCTCGGACAGTCAACCCGCAGTCGTTGGTATCAATGGTCCCATGTTGATAATTTACATGCATCGTTTTCCCTTGTGTACGTGCTTGGTTATGCGTAAACTATTCGAACTTTATATGTTATATCAAACTTGTGTACTCACCTTTACATTATATGTATTGACTTTTATTTTAACGTATGTGACAGGTGTTTAAGCTACTAGCGTGCTAGGGAAGCGAGGCAATAATAAACTTCTAGGAGCCTGTGACCTTAGGACAGTGTCCACGTACCTGTTCCAGGGCCATAATTATCTGTAGATCTTGCACTGGCACCTGTAGTCAGTAAGATCCACAGTAGTCGTCTAGGGGTCTTAAAACAATATTTACATTTGGTCTGTAATAATTAAGAATTTGAGTTGTCGGAACAGTTCCCATATTGTTTGGTTGATTTCTATGATAACTTGGTATTATTTGGGACACGGTATGGGACGTGTTATATAACTGAATTGTATGATAGTTGTTGTGGAAACTTCTGAACAATCTGTTTCGCTCAGTGCCGCGCCCCGATGATTCCGCCATCGGTTGGGGTGTGACAAAACTGCCTTCCTAGAAGATGGTTTAAGTGCCGGAAAGTGCCTAAAACTCACACAAACTGCAGAATTCTGCAGAAATCAGCAAAATTCAGCATTTAAACACTCTAATATCATGCAGAAATATGGTTAAATGGTCCTGAATGCTTTCCTAAGTGTCGGGAATCAAAACTATCACAAAAGGTAACATAAAGCACACTAAACTGCATAGTTTAGCACCTTAACGAACCGGTAACCAACCGAACAACTGGACACTACCCGAAACACCAAATTTTCACTAGAAGCATTGTTTTAACATTACCAAGCTAGTTATGGTCCCCGAACATCATAACACATTATATAACAACTAGTAACTAAATAACCTAACTAATACTTGATTTTTAACTACATAAACTAACTAATGGTTATCACCTAGCCTAAGACCCTCCCCCCCACCTATAATCGGCCAACATAAGGGCCCCACTCAAGATTTTATTGGTTTATTATAATGGATCTTGTTGCTTCTTTTATAACATAAAAACCATTGGTTTTAGTCATGTTAAAGGATTTATAAGTTAACCTTTAGATCATTCATCAATCTCACAAAACACACAACACTTGACATCTTCTTCCTCCCCCCCCCCCCCTCTCCACTCTTGGCCGTAAACCCACCCCCACACATCCACCATCATCTTTCAAGTTCCATCCAATCCACACATATACAAAGGTGTTAGAAGGTGTACAAGGAAGCTTGGAACTCTTGGAAGCTAAAGGACCTCTCACACAAGCTTTTATCCACTCCATTTTCATCTAGTGATCATCCCTAGCCTTGAGCTAGTAGTAAGATCATTCTACTCTTCATTTTACCTCTTATTTTGGTGGTTAAAAGAAGATACAAGTTGTTAATCTTAAAGAACACCATGAATCTTGAACATGAAACTATAACATAAGACTAAACACATGAGAAAACAAGTTGTTTAAGTGTTGTTGTGCTTGTTGATTGTTGATTGCTCATGTAGTTGATGTAGATCATCATGTGATCTTGCTAGATAGTGATTAAAGACGTAATCTAGCAAGATGAGAGGATGATTATGTTAAAGATCAATAGATCGTCCTCGTGTAAATCATGAACTTGAAAGTATAAGTTGTTTTTTTCTTGTTAAGTGATGATCAAAGTAAACATAAAGTCTTGTAAATCTATGATTTCAAGAATAATTTTTCAAGAAATCAAGTTAAAAATACAAAGTTTACTTAATCTTGGTTCTTAAAGGAATTAACCACATTTTTAGTGGTTAATCAAGTGTAGGAATATATATGTAACAAGAAAAACTCAAGAAGAAACATTTTTAGAAAAACTAATTACAAGTTGTAAAGAACTAATTCCTTAAAAAATGAAGTTTTTAAATAAACAACCACACTTTAAAGGGTAACTAGGCTCACTAAACACACTAGTAAGTTACTACACATTTTTGCAAATTTTCAAGTTCATGAAGTAGTAATTTATGCTTGATTTTGGCAAATTGGTAAGTGTTGATTGGTTTATTATTGATTGTGGTGAATGATATGCTTTGAAAGCATGAAAACCTCCATTTTTAGGGGAAACTATAACAAAATCTTTCTAGAAATTAAATACTTAGAAAAATATTTTTAAACAAATATTTACAAGTATATTTTAAACCCTGAATCTTCATATAAAGTTTGCCATAATTTTTGTTACAAAGTTATAAATATTGGAGGTTATTTTTGTAAATAAAAGCAACTAAATATGTATTTAGGAAAATATATATATTTAGGTGTCACCATGTGTGTGATTATTTGTATATTATGTGTATTAGTTATATTATTTTATGACTTGAAATAATATAACTCACCAAAATACCAAGAAATTACAATCCAATATATTACCAAAATTCCAAGAAATAAACATACAATTTCTACCCAAAATATTGGATAAACCGAACAAGGAATATAACTTACAAAATATTCCGGAAAATTAATTCATAAGTATATTTTGGTAATTAGTATTTTGGACACCAAGGAAACAAAAAAAAATATGATTTTTACAATTATTACAAAATATGTCATATTTTTGACAAGGAGAAATATATTATTTTTGACAAGTAGAATATATATATATATATATATATATATATATATATATATATATATATATATATATATATATATATATATATATATATATATATTCTTGGAATTATTAGAAGATATATTAATTTTGGGAGAAAATGTATATCTTCTTGAATAAACATGAAATACATTATTTTTGGGTGAAATATAAGTTTATATATATTTTCTTAGTTAGACTTGAAAATATATTTTCTTTGAGACTTGTATGAGATTTATAAATATTTTGCCAAGGGAAAAATTATAAATAATTTTTCTATGTAATATTTCTTAAAATATATACTTTGAGAATATATATTGATGTATTTTTATTAAGAAATATTATTCCGGAAAAGTTAATACAAAAATTAAGTATAAGGATACTTAATAAACACAATGGAAATACGTATTCTCGTACGTATAAATACACACCGGAATACGCCACCGATACTTGGCAGAAATATACAAGGATAAGAATACGAATACTAAAACACCCATCCTTGGGGAAATATTCATGTACAAATACATAAGTGTGACAAATTAAGAATATATTATTTTAACCATTATTCCAAAATTTGATAAGTATAGTTTAAGTTAAAATATTTATTATTTGACAAATAATTATATAACTTGGAATAATTTTGATGACACAATCAAACGTAACTCAAAGACACTAATTCATACTAAGTCAAGGCACGACCCGCTCGTCTAATAAACCGTAGTACGTTGTAGGTAGTCGTGTACACCAGAAGAAGCTTTGAGTTACCCTCGGATACGAAGAACGCATGATTATGAGTTCATGTCCCCCTTTTCTTTTACCTGTTTTCAGTTTTATAACTTCGGGGGTGAGGTACATGTTACAAACTGTTTACAAACGTTTATATGTGGTATGGTTAGCTAAGGAAACGTACTGCTAGATCATGTGAGTAGTGGGTATAACGCTTAAGACCATTAATCCTCGTAGTAGGACCGAGGGACATGAGTGATAGATCTATTTGGGTGTAGCGAGCCCACACCCATGTGGACCGGGGTTTGGCCCATGAGGTGACTATGTCTTACAGCCGGAGGCCCGGTACAAAATCTGCTAGGTTTGAGCCTTCCTGCATCACGTCACACTGATGTGTGTAAAATGCAACATATAAAACACATCAATTAAGGCATAAAACTAACCCTTTTTAAGTACTAATGTTGGAAAAAGAGTGTTTTTGTCTTCCTTTTGTATTTTCAGGATGAAATGAGCTCAAAATCACAAAAGAAGCAAAAAGACTACTAAATCTACCATAAATACAAGAAAAGGAACAAAAGTGAACTGCCCGGACCCTCAACGGCACCTCCCAAGACAAAGAGAAGAGAAACAGAGTCTGAACACGCCCCGTGTCCAGCGAACACGGGGGCGTGCCCAGGAAGCAGCAGAAAAGACAAACCAGTAGAAGCTTCCATTGCTCACCACGGGGCCGTGCCCAGCGGGCACGGGGGCGTGTTGAAAGTACAGCAGGCGCATTAATTGTAATTCGCAATTACAATTAATGAAGAGAGAGAATGTCAGACGGGCACGGGGCCGTGTTCAGCGAACACGGGGCCGTGTCCAGCGTTCTGTTCAGCCTATAAATAGAGGAGCTTGGTTTCATTCTCTCTCATCCCTTGGCACACCACCTCTCTCACACTTCATCCACCACCCATCACCACCATAACACCATCATCCACCACCATCATCCATTGTCCATCATAGAGTGTGTGAGTCGTCTCGGGATCCAAGATTGATCGTAAGAGTTCTTGACAATCAAGGCCATGTTTGCCTAAGTCTCTTACATCACTTGGTGAAGACAAGTGTTTAGTATAATGCTTTTTATTTTTAATCTTTTGCACTTTTTTATTTGGTTTTGTATTAATGACTTTAATAACTAGTTACTTATGTTGAAGGTGATCTTTCCTTATCGTTTGTCCGTGGTGTCTTGGCGTTATTTTACTGTCTATATAAAATAAAAGATTTTCACCATTCATATCTCCACGGTCTATATGGAGGTATGTTGGCTACCTGGTCGGGGGTTAAGGGAACGGTTTGGTAAAGGTCTTGCCCTTGTTCAGCGTTTAGAGGTCCTGCTTGGGACCTGGGTCAAATTTAGTAGGATCTCCTTCAATGCCCATAGGTATTGGATGGCGGGGATCCAAACTCTTTGACCCCCTCATAAGTTAACTACTATTAATACTATAACCCGGCTATTTAGGACTGTATCCCTGCTGACTCAGACTACTTAGCCGAGGGTAACGTCACCGCCAAAAGCGGGGCCTACCATAATTTGCATTAATAACTTAATTCATTATCTTTCAATAATCCGACCCTTTAGGATTGTATCCTTGCTGACTCAAACTACTGGGTTGAGGGTAACGTCACCTTCAAAAGAGGGGCCTACTACAATAACTAAGATAATCTCTTAAACAAGTGCAAAAGTGCGAAAATAATCAAAGGTTATACTAATACACGTGTCGGATCCAAGTGATTCATCTTGTCTATCTGTTTTTATTTTATTTTATTTTTCAGCATTTAGTTAGTTTTTATTTTTCTTAGTTTAAAACATTTTTCTAACTTTTTGATTTGATTAGACGTTGAGGACAAACCGGTATTAAAAGCTCTTGTGTCCTTGGACGACCTCGGTATCTTACCAACACTATACTACGTCCACGATGGGTGCACTTGCCCATATGTGTGTTTAGTGTTAGTAAATATCGTGTTTTATAAATTTAAAACTTGGCTAAAAGTGTAAAAAGGGCTTAATTATATATCTAAAAATATAACACACTTCACGCACATCAAGTTTTTGGCGCCGTTGCCGGGGACACAAGGATTTTAAGAAAGTTAGGAGTCAACGGCCTAATCATCTTTTTTTTATTTTTCTTTAATTTTTTAGGATTTTTTTTTTTTTTAGATTTTTCAGCTTCTGCAGAGCTCAGCACGGGGCCGTGCCTGGTCGGACACGGGCCGTGCTCAGCAACATTACTGGCAGTTTTTGTTTTTCAAGTTAACAGAAGGCTGACCACGGGGCCGTGTCGGTGCAACACGGGGCCGTGTCCAACTTCCAGTAACTGGGATCTGAAAAACAACCACTGTAACTCCGACCACGGGGCCGTGTTCGCTAGACACGGGGCCGTGGTGAACCTTCTGACCAACGTTCTTTTCTGTTTTTATTGCAGGACTTGGAACCCGACGCCAACCTCACGTAGTGTATGAGCTCCAGTTCCAATAAAGACATAAAGGAACCATTAGAAGAACCCGAACGCTTTCTCAGAAAAAGGTTAAAAGCCAAAAATCAAGAGAAGGTTTCGGGTGACCCACCCCCAATGGCGGACCAACGTACCCTCATGGATTACTTACGGCCCACCGTAGGTAATCTCGGCGCCGCTATCAATGCCCCGAATGTCGAAGCTAATAACTTCGAACTTCGACCGCACTTGATACAAATGCTCCAAAACTCCGCAACCTTTCACGGGCTCGCGGACGAGGATCCCCATCTACATATAACTAATTTCTTAGAAATATGTGATACGTTTCGGATCAATGGAGCATCAAACGACGCCATCCGCCTTCGTATGTTTCCATTCTCACTAAAAGACCGAGCGAAAGCTTGGCTCAACACCCTCCCAGCTGGATCGGTAAACACCTGGGATGAACTAGCCCAAAAATTTCTATATAAGTATTTCCCTCCTTCTAAAACTGCTAAATTAATGGCTGAAATTAACACATACTCACAAGAGGACGGGGAATCCTTATATGAAACTTGGGAAAGGTTCAAGGAGCTACTACGCAAGTGTCCCCATCACGGCCTCGCGATATGGCAACAAGTATCCACTTTCTACAATGGATTGTTGCCACATACTAGACAGACACTTGATTCTAGCTCCGGGGGACTTTTAGGTAATCGACGCCCACACGAAATATATAATCAGATTGAGGAAATTGCTCAAACCAATTTTCAGTGGCACACCCCCCGGGGAAATAAAACTATTGCCCCGGGCGCCCATAAGGTAGACGAAAACACCTCTTTACAAGCCCAAATCGAGGCCCTTTCTTCAAAAATAAAAAAATTAGAAATGACAAAAACAGTCTCGGTCATGGCTTGTGAGGGGTGTGGTGGGTCACATGAAAATTGGAGTTGCATGAAAGAAACAGACGATCAACAAGAAATGGTAAACTACATTGATAATAGACCTAGGCCGTCGGGTCCTCCAACGGGGACCTACAACCAAGGATGGCGAAACCACCCAAACCTTGGTTGGAGGGAGCCCGGCAATAGTAGTAACCAACAACCACAACGAACAAACTTTCAGCAATCAAGAAATGAGTCACAAAATTTCACTCAACAACAAAGTGGGAGAGAAAGGCTCGAAGATACTATATCTCGCCTCGTCTCTGACACTGACAAGAAAAATTCGGAAAGATTCCTACAATTAGAATCAAACTTTAGGAATCAACAAGCTAGCATTCAAAATATAGAAAAACAAATAAATCAACTAGCTCAAAATTTTTCCGAAAGACCACAAGGCGCGTTACCCAGCAATACCGAAACCAACCCGAAGGCACAAGTTCACCTCATCACGCTACGAAACCGAACCGTAGGGCCTGCAGAAGTACCTCCAACCGCGGAAGAATCAACGCCAACACATCTGCAGGAGAAGGACCCTCCCCCATCAACAGAGCCTACCAAGGCTCCTCGAGTTCCGTACCCCGGTAGGTTAATTCGTCAAAAAACCAACGAGCAATTCGCAAAGTTCGAAAGTTTGCTAAAACAATTGCATGTCAATATTCCTTTTATCGAAGTCCTAACCCAAATGCCCAAATACTCTAAATTTATGAGGGACTTCCTTACACATAAAAAGAAAATTGAGAATTTGCAATTAGTTAATTTAGGCGAAGAATGCTCTGCCCTCGTACTCAATAAACTACCCCAAAAGAAGATCGATCCCGGAAGCTTCACGATTCCGTGCTCAATAGGGGAATCTCCCGTTCGCAATGCCTTGGCCGACTTAGGGGCAAGCATTAACCTCATGCCCTCTTCAATGTTTAAAAGGCTTGGCTTGGGAACCACAAGCCCCACAAAAATAAGCATACAACTCGCGGATCGATCGGTCAAGTTCCCGCAAGGTGTCATCGAGAATGTCTTGGTAAGGGTAAGCAGGTTTGTTTATCCTGTTGACTTTGTCATACTCGACATGGAGGAAGACAACGAGGTCCCCCTTATTCTAGGGAGGCCTTTCCTTGCCACCGCACAAGCAGTAGTGGACATGAATGAAGGGACACTAACGTTGAGGTATGGGGACGATGAGGTAAAGTTCGGAGTTGGGAAAAGAATAGAGGATGACGACCCGATCCACTACATGAAGGTTATCGATTCAAGCTTGGATGCCGCTCTCCGACGGTGTAACTTGGGAGGCAAGGCACCCCAATCAAAAGACGTGTGAACCGGGAATTGGGTCTAGCCAAGGACCCTTATAAACGTGGCGCACCACGGAGGCATTCCGCGGACTTATCCTTAGTTTAGTTTAATCTTTTAGTTTTTGCAGAATAAATCACACTCATGATGGTAATGGATGAAAAAGGGAACGAGAAAAAATGGAACCATGCAGAAGAACAGAACAAACCGACAAAAATCTCCATAACAGAAGGCTCCACACGGGCCGTGCCCAACCAACACGGCCCCGTGCTGAGCCCCCTGCAGGAAAGCAACCAGTTCAGGTAACTGGACACGGGCCGTGTTCAGCGAACACGCCCCCGTGTCCAGGCTTCTGTTTCAATTCTATAATTTTTGTTACTGGCACTTGACCACGGGGCCGTGCCCGGTCAACACGGGGCCGTGTCCAGAGCGCCAGTAACAAAAATCTTTGTTTTTAAACACACTTTTACATATTCTAATCAACCAAAAACTCTATTTTTGGACACATTGAGGACAATGTGTAATTTAAGTGTGGGGGGGATGCTAAAACCTTGGAATTTTGCAAAATCCTAAAACAAGCCTTACACAAAACTCTATTGGAACCGCTAAACACCCCAAATTTTTTCAAAAACTTTTTCATTTTTTTTTTATTTACTTGTCTTAGTTTGAGTTGGGAATAACAAGCTATAAAAGGGTTATATTTTTACAAACTTACAATCGATAGCGTCGTGATAAAAAGAACTAACATAAGAAAATTATGAAACGGTATAACAAGTCTAGCTAAAATTCAATTATATATGCTTGATCACATTAAAAACCCATTCCCACAAAAAGTGAGTTTTGAGCCTTTATTGAGCATAAAAATACACATATTTAGATTAAATGCTCATTTTTCGTTTCTTGTGTGAATAGCCGCTCGGTCTTTACAAGTCTAGAACTTGCCACGACGATACATTCCCGGTCCTTACCAACTTAAACCCAAGTAAGTAAATGATGGAGGCATTAGGACTAACTATTTTTCTTTCAAAACCATTATTTTTCATTTTTTTACTTACCCAAAATCCCCCTAGAAAACCCCTTTGAGCCTAAACCTTTCATTTCATTACCCCAAAAACAATTTTTTTTTACCCACCAAAAACCTTTTTCATTTTTTCACCTTTATTTTAGTAACAAACTCGGTTTTTCATAAACATACCCTTTACGTGACGAAAAAAAAAAATAAATAAATAAATAAAAATATGATGAAGTCAAAAACAAACATAAGCTACAAAAAGCTTGTTTGGAGAAATACTTCAAAAATAAATGTCACCAAAAATAAGGTATTTCACGAAAACCGACATTTGTTACGATTTTCGCCCTTTTTACTAACCACTAACCAACCACCCACCTTTAAACCCAAGCCTTCACCCCAAAAGACCTCTTGATATTTACAAAGGTAAAAGTTAAAAAGGAGGAGGATTGATCGCTTGGCAAGCATATGGAAAATGTAAATCCGTGCCGCTCTCGAGCGATTCACTTAAATATACACCTTCGGCCGAGTGATTGAGTGATCTCCCGTGAGGTATGTGAACTTGTATATAAATGGAATTTTAATAAGGCATGCTATGCCAAATTAAGTAGTTTATCTTATGAAAAGTTCAAAATAAACCATGACGAATAAGATTGTAAATAAAATAAAAATAGAACCTATCTAAACCTTGGATTCCCGACACTCTAGGACAAGTTGAAAAACTTCTCTTCTACCTATTCCATTTGGGAGTGTAAGCCACATTAAAAGAGTTTTGCTTGAGGACAAGCAAAAGTTCAAGTGTGGGGGTATTTGATGTGTGTAAAATGCAACATATAAAACACATCAATTAAGGCATAAAACTAACCCTTTTTAAGTACTAATGTTGGAAAAAGAGTGTTTTTGTCTTCCTTTTGTATTTTCAGGATGAAATGAGCTCAAAATCACAAAAGAAGCAAAAAGACTACTAAATCTACCATAAATACAAGAAAAGGAACAAAAGTGAACTGCCCGGACCCTCAACGGCACCTCCCAAGACAAAGAGAAGAGAAACAGAGTCTGAACACGCCCCGTGTCCAGCGAACACGGGGGCGTGCCCAGGAAGCAGCAGAAAAGACAAACCAGTAGAAGCTTCCATTGCTCACCACGGGGCCGTGCCCAGCGGGCACGGGGGCGTGTTGAAAGTACAGCAGGCGCATTAATTGTAATTCGCAATTACAATTAATGAAGAGAGAGAATGTCAGACGGGCACGGGGCCGTGTTCAGCGAACACGGGGCCGTGTCCAGCGTTCTGTTCAGCCTATAAATAGAGGAGCTTGGTTTCATTCTCTCTCATCCCTTGGCACACCACCTCTCTCACACTTCATCCACCACCCATCACCACCATAACACCATCATCCACCACCATCATCCATTGTCCATCATAGAGTGTGTGAGTCGTCTCGGGATCCAAGATTGATCGTAAGAGTTCTTGACAATCAAGGCCATGTTTGCCTAAGTCTCTTACATCACTTGGTGAAGACAAGTGTTTAGTATAATGCTTTTTATTTTTAATCTTTTGCACTTTTTTATTTGGTTTTGTATTAATGACTTTAATAACTAGTTACTTATGTTGAAGGTGATCTTTCCTTATCGTTTGTCCGTGGTGTCTTGGCGTTATTTTACTGTCTATATAAAATAAAAGATTTTCACCATTCATATCTCCACGGTCTATATGGAGGTATGTTGGCTACCTGGTCGGGGGTTAAGGGAACGGTTTGGTAAAGGTCTTGCCCTTGTTCAGCGTTTAGAGGTCCTGCTTGGGACCTGGGTCAAATTTAGTAGGATCTCCTTCAATGCCCATAGGTATTGGATGGCGGGGATCCAAACTCTTTGACCCCCTCATAAGTTAACTACTATTAATACTATAACCCGGCTATTTAGGACTGTATCCCTGCTGACTCAGACTACTTAGCCGAGGGTAACGTCACCGCCAAAAGCGGGGCCTACCATAATTTGCATTAATAACTTAATTCATTATCTTTCAATAATCCGACCCTTTAGGATTGTATCCTTGCTGACTCAAACTACTGGGTTGAGGGTAACGTCACCTTCAAAAGAGGGGCCTACTACAATAACTAAGATAATCTCTTAAACAAGTGCAAAAGTGCGAAAATAATCAAAGGTTATACTAATACACGTGTCGGATCCAAGTGATTCATCTTGTCTATCTGTTTTTATTTTATTTTATTTTTCAGCATTTAGTTAGTTTTTATTTTTCTTAGTTTAAAACATTTTTCTAACTTTTTGATTTGATTAGACGTTGAGGACAAACCGGTATTAAAAGCTCTTGTGTCCTTGGACGACCTCGGTATCTTACCAACACTATACTACGTCCACGATGGGTGCACTTGCCCATATGTGTGTTTAGTGTTAGTAAATATCGTGTTTTATAAATTTAAAACTTGGCTAAAAGTGTAAAAAGGGCTTAATTATATATCTAAAAATATAACACACTTCACGCACATCACACACATATTAATGGCCTTGCAAACCATTAATGGTATGTTTTCCTTGTTTGCTTTCATACCGGGTTTACAAAACATACATACTTACAATGATTTCAAAGGTTTATTCGTGCACACATACAAAACGCATGAACTCGCTCAACTTTTGTGATGTTTTCAAACTACATGTATTTCAGGCAATTAAATGTGGATCTAGTGGGCGTTTGGAAGTTTCAAGTTATGTTGGAAATAAAAGATGTCATCCGGTGTCTAAAGATTTGGATTGTGCTCCTCATCCTAGATAAGATGCATAATTCAAAGCCTAGTTTTTATTAGTGTCTTTTGTCGAGTCCTTATGGAACTCTAAAACAATTTGAATGATTGTAATTTGGATTTGAAGTCTGCGTTGGATTTTAAGACAATGTTGATTGTGATGTTTTAAACTTAAATTAATGGATGAACATCTTGGTTTTATCATATAGTTGTTTGTTATGGTTGAATGCAATGATATTAAGCAAGTCACACATAATCACGCTTCCGAAAAAGTCAGGGTGTGACAATAGTTATGGCTATAATGCCGTTGTAAATTAAAATACAAAAAAATGATTTTCAAAATTAAAACCCTTTGTATACCACCAATTTTACAAAAAATCTACCATCAATCTCCACTTAAAAACTTTTGCACTTTTATCCTACCATATTTTTTACAAAATGTCTAGATGATAACGTGTTCATTTCACCACTCAATACCAACAATGTATTATTATCAAATGATAGTAGCCTACAATTGCTCATGGATATCGGCGAGTGAGCCGAACATGAAGACACGAAAACATTTAAAAAAGACATATGTCAAATGATCATGCAAAAGGTCACAACGTTCTAATAGAATATTATTTTGCTGACAACCCCAAATACAACGAATGTATGTTTAGACAAAGGTTTCGTATGTCGCAACATCTAAGGGATCCACATGAGGGATCCCGACGTCGAGCTAGTTTTTGACGATAATGTTTGTGCAGAGTTGTAAAATGAAGATACGCATTTCTGACTTTGATATTATCTTGTGGAATATCTTTCAACTCTAGATCTACCCTACCTGGAGGAGTATTTTAATTTATGTTTCTTTCACTTTTTTAAATATTTTTTTTTTGAATTAATGTAACTTTTATTTATTTAGTTAAACATTATATTTATTTATAACTAAAATGCTTAATTTATTTTTAAATAAAAACAAAAAGGAAAAAAAGTTTTAGGGTAGTGTTGATATCAAATCAGGTGTTTTAGGGTAGTAATTGATTACAATGAGGTGACCTCGCAAGATTGGTGAAATCGAGGGTATTTGGCAAGCATCTATCCCCTTTCCCATTAGAGTTTTTATATAAATGTAATTAAGTTTTAACTGTTTCAATTAATCACTAATCTTTAATTTGTCTTTCTAAAATCAAAGAAATTTAATTTAATTCTAATACTATGTATCAGGTTATCAATGAAGTTGTGTGAGGTTTCATTAATTTTCTTTTAATTTGTATCATGTGTCATGTATCTTTATTACATTTTTACAAAATTCAATTACGTGCAAGTACCATCATGTGAAGTTTATGTGTTATGTGTTTGTTTGATTGTTATCATTTGGTGCATTTAATTCATTTTGGACATCACATCATCATAGGCTGATCGGTTCCCCATTACCTATGAGCGAAACTTGACGTTGCCAACCATACGATGTCAGCTCTGTTTGATTGAGCTTAGACCTTGCAGCACATCATAATACCGTGCAACCTGCATACATTCATTAGCATACCATAATACCGTGCAACATGCATATATTCATTAGCACACCATAATACCGTGCAACATGCATATATTCATATGAATCATTACAGTTGTTTTGTTTATTGATTGAGGTTGGGTTATGAGTTTTGATATATGACATACAACATACTTACTTACATTGGTTAACGCACGTTTTCTCAATAAATCAAAATTTAAACGTATTATTTTTTTCTAATAACAATAAGGTTCACTCACCAACCTTTGTTGACATAAGAACTATTTTTTACACACGATACAGGTGAACAGGCTTGAAGAGAAGATTGGACATAGGATGAGCCTTAGTTAACAAAAAACGGATTGATGTAGTCTATTGTTATGAGAAATGTTTCATGTGTTAATTGATTTATTTTGTGTTTAGTGAAAACATTTGTTATAGATTAACGATTATCTAAAACATATAATAGCAATTCATAAGCTCTCAATTCAACCAAATCATGCTCCGATTACCTATTCCGCTGCGGATCGGCGTGTGGCGGTATCCAGGCAGAGAAGTGTTTCTAAAGCTTGTAAAAGAGAAGTCGTAAGAACAATGAACAATTTACGATTTAGGATTTGCATATTTTGTGAATCTATTTGAAGTTGTAGTAGTGTTGGGTTTTGGTGTGATGAGAGATAGGTGGTGTGCGATGGGTGGTGGTGGTGATGGCAGTAGGTGATGCGAGGTGTATGGTGGTAGATGTTGGTAGATGGTAGATGTTGGATGTTGGTGGTAAATGGGAGAGAGAGAGAGAGGTGAGAGATATATCTAATTTTTTATTTTAATTTTTTGAATGGTTAGGTATCTAATTTATTTACACAACTAGTCCCTGAAACGTTAAATGACAATAATACCCTCAAGTGCAAGTCACATGACCAGATTTAACAAAAAAATCTAACTGGGTTAGGGCTAAAGAACATAACATGCAAAATTTTAAAACATTAAATACAAGACTCATCAATTTAAAAGATAAATTACACCGCCTAAAATTAACTATAAAGTTATTGAGACATAATTTGAAGTTCACTCTATTGGATTTCATTATTTCGGTCCATATATCTCTCCCATTATTGAGGATCTCTTACTGGAAATATGGCACCTAGAACATTCCTTTTTTCCATTCTTTCCTTGTTTACGTTCATTGTTTTTTGTTTAAATAGGAGAGTTGTTCTCCTCCAAAGATGTACCGAATATAATCAAGAAGCCATAATAAAATCGATACCTTTGAATTTATAATGGTATCAGAGCAGTGATCCTACTGCTCCGACGAAACTCATGGCCGGTGATGCAGAATCAGAGGCTAAAGACGGTAGCCATGGCGGCAACGTCGTTGATTACAACTCACCCTTCTATCTCCACCCTTCCGATTATCCTAGACAGATGCATGTCAATGATGCACTGTCAGACAAAAACTATGCGGACTGGGTACAGGAGATGGAAAATTTCTTATTTGCCAAGAACAAGATCGGGTTCATAGACGGTTCGATTAAGAAGCCGGAAAAGACATCTAAGGATTACATGCCTTGGATGAGAGTGGACGCAATGATAAAAGGGTGGTTAACTGCCGCCATGGAAAAGGAGATAAGAGGCAGCGTCAAATACGCCAACACTGCAGCAGTGATGTGGTCGGATCTTCATGAAAGATTTGGAAAAGAGAGTGCTCCAAGAGCTTATGAATTGAAGAACAAAATCACTGCTACACACCAAGAGGGAGCCACTGTGTCAGCCTATTATACTAAACTTCGGTCTTTGTGGGATGAGATTGAATCGGTGTTTCCCGTCCCACGGTGCACGTGCAATGGGTGTACTTGTGATCTCGGTAAACGAATGGTTGAACACCAAGAAAAGGAGAAGTTGTACGAGTTTCTCATGGGTCTAGACAATGAGTTCGGGGTAATTAAAACACAAATACTTGCTACGAAACCGACACCAGCCCTTGGGACAGTGTACCACCTTGTTGCCAAGGATGAACGACAGAAACAAATTACCGAAGACAAGAAACCGTCCATGGAAACTGCTGCTTTCAAGGCGTTCGTTCTTAAAAATTGTAACAGTCCGACCTCTTCACAACAAAAGCCGAAGACTTATTCCAAGCCCGGAAAGCAAGAAGAAGGTGTTCAACATTGCACTCATTGTGACCGAGACGGGCATAGCCGGTAAGGCTGCTTCAAACTCATTGGTTATCCGGAGTGGTGGCCTAACAAAATGAAGGGAGACAAAGCGAAACCAAGGGCTTCCTGCGTTGAAGGAAATACGAGTCCTATTCCCGGACTTACTAAAGAGCAATACAATTCTTTTTTGAAACACTTTAAAGGTGGAGCTGACACAAATAATGAAGGTAACGAGCGGGTGGCTAACATGACAGGTAGACTCGTTGACGAGGACGATTGGGTTGTTGATTCGGGTGCTACCGAACACACCACCTACTTAAATGATATTCTTTCTAATAAAAGAAAAGACTCACATGAGGTGCCTGTGACCATTCCAAATGGTGATACCATCCCGGTTGAGGGAAAGGGTGATTACACCTTACCGGGAGGCACCAGGATCAGAGGCATATTACATGTGCCTAAATTCACTTGCAACCTTTTATCGGTTAGCCGATTAACCAAAGATCTTCAATGTTCTGTAACATTTTTCCCCGATTTTTGTGTCATGCAGGGTCTCCGTTCGAGGAACTTGATTGGTACGGGTAAGTGCAAAGGGGGTCTGTACCGAATGGGGATGTTTGGAGAAGAAAGGAAGGCTATGGCAGTTACTGTTGAGAGATGGCATAATAGGTTGGGTCACACATCCCAAGAGAAGCTAGCTAAGATTGAATTTTTGAAAGGTGTTTCTTTTAACCATAGAAATAATGTTTGTGATTCATGTTCCAAGGCTAAACATACTAGGTCTCCTTTTCCTTTGAGTAAAATTAAAACTAAAGAATGTTTTGAATTGTTACATTGTGATGTGTGGGGCAAGTACCGTATTCCTTCCTACTCTGGGGCAAATTATTTTTTAACCATCGTTGATGATTTCAGTAGGAATGTTTGGATTTTTCTCATCAAATATAAGAGTGATGCTAGTAATTGTTTGATGAATTTTTGCAAAATGGTTGAAACACAATTTAGTAAAATTGTCAAGAGAATAAGATGTGACAATGGTGGAGAGTTCACATCCAACCTTATGTTGAACTTTTACACCAAACAAGGCATTCTTTTGGAGACTACGTGCCCTCATACTCCTCAGCAAAACGGAGTTGTTGAGCGCAAGCATAGACATCTGCTTGACACGGCACGGGCCTTACGATTTGAGGCTAATTTACCAAAGAGGTTTTGGGGAGAATGTGTCTTGACGGTTGCTTACATTATCAACCGATTACCGTCAAAAACTCTTGATGACAAAACTCCGTATGAAATCTTGTACAATCAAAAGCCCGAGTATGATCACATGAGGGTATTTGGTTGCTTAACTTATTTTTGGAGCATTGAAACTAAGGGTGACAAGTTCGAAGTAAGGGGGAGACCCGGCATTTTTCTAGGTTATCCTCAAGGCACTAAGGGCTATAAAATATTTGACATTCAAGACAAAAAGATGATAGTGTCTCGAGATGTTAGATTCCACGAAGCCACTTTCACCTTTCCTGTTGAAGCCCCAATTGCAAATGACTATGATGTTTTTGTTCCATTAGAAGCCCAACACACTCAAGGCCCAGATAATGAAGAGACTTCCATGCCAAATGGAGTGACAAGTGATGGGCCGGAGCCCGATTCAGAAAGTGATAACAATAATGAAGAAGGTTCAAGTTCGGTTAATGAGGAGGTTCCTCCCCCTAATCACGACATTCACAGTGAACGACCAAAAAGGGATCGAGCTCCTCCTAAGCGTTTGAATGATTTTGTTGTTGATCTTCCCCCTTCGGTTGACCACGCACATACCGCATCAACTCGAGCCACCTCAACGGTACATCCCTCTACCAATTATATTTCTTATGATAATTTTTCTCATGCTCACAAATGGTTTTTAGCGGCCATCACCTCCACTAATGAGCCGAAAAGTTTTAAGCAAGCCATGCAAAATCCAAAATGGATTGAAGCAATGAAGAAAGAGATTCAAGCTCTTGAAGAAAACAACACATGGACCATCGAATCCTTGCCAAAGGGAAAGAGGGCCATTGACTCCAAATGGGTGTACAAGATCAAATACAAGCCAAATGGGGACGTCGAAAGATATAAAGCGAGGCTCGTAGCAAAGGGCTTCACTCAAATAGAAGGAGAAGACTTCCATGACACCTTTGCTCCAGTCGCCAAACTAGTGACGGTTCGAACATTATTATCCGTAGCCACCAAGAAAAATTGATTCATTCATCAACTTGACGTGAACAACGCATTTCTTCATGGTGACCTTAATGAGGAAGTGTATATGAAAATCCCACAAGGCTTTTCTAAAGAGAACGAGGACCGTGTCTGTCGCCTTCGAAAATCCCTCTATGGCCTCAAACAAGCTTCTCGCAATTGGTATCAAAAGTTTACTAGTGCTCTTTTTGGTCTCGGGTTCTCCTCTTCGAAGGCTGATCACTCCCTTTTTCTCTATAAAGATGGCGACACCTCCATTTCTATTCTCATATATGTCGACGATGTTATCATTGTTGGAAATAATTGCACAAAGATTCAAGAAGTCAAACAATGTTTGCATGACCGATTCAGCATTAAAGATCTTGGTGAACTCAAGTATTTTTTGGGAATAGAGGTGGCTAGAACTTCTCGAGGTCTTGTTCTAAGTCAACGGAAGTATACTCTTGATATTTTGGAAGATAGTGGCATGGAAGGATGTCGACCGAGTTTCTTTCCCATTGAACAAAACCTTAAACTCCTCACCGATGATAAGGATCCCAAGGTCGATGCTGGTTCTTATCGTCGCCTTATTGCGCGGCTTCTTTATCTCCAGGCCACCCGTCCGGACATTGCTTATTCGGTTAATACTCTTAGCCAATTTGTCTAGGGCCCTCGTCAGAGTCACATGGATGCTGTCATGCGAATTCTTCGATACCTCAAAGCTACCCCGGGTCAAGGCATACTTCTAGCTAAAGAAGGAGATACAAACTTGGTCGCTTATTCTGATTCGGATTGGCTTGGTTGTCCACTTTCTAGGCGTTCTCGAACCGGTTACCTTATTCTTCTTAGTGGTGCTCCCATCTCATGGAAAACAAAAAAGCAGTCTGTTGTCTCACGCTCTTCCGCTGAAGCTGAATATCGAGCCATGGCTTCCACTGTCAGTGAGGTAATTTGGTTACGATGGCTGTTACATGAACTAAATGTTCAACAAACGGGTCCTACAACTCTCTTCTGCGACAACCAAGCAGCACGTGAACGTGTGGAATCTGCTATTTTGTACGTGAACGTGTGGAATCTCAGGAAATTTGCACCATGCCCATCGATTCTAAACTTCAGCTTGCTGATCTCCTAACCAAAGGCCTTGGTGCTGCTCAACTCAACTTCTTGCTTGGCAAGCTGGGCGTTGTTAATCTTCACGCTCCAGCTTGAGGGGGAGTATTGGATTTCATTATTTTGGTCCATATATCTCTCCCATTATTGAGGATCCCTTACTGGAAATATGGCACCTAGAACATTCCTTTTTTCCATTCTTTCCTTGTTTACGTTCATTGTTTTTTGTTTAAATAGGAGAGTAGTTCTCCTCCAAAGATGTACCGAATATAATCAAGAAGCCATAATAAAATCGATACCTTTGAATTTATAACACTCTTTCCATTTCAAAACTAAGGGGCTGTTTGGTAGCCTTTGAATGGTTATTAAGAGACTACCTCTTAATGGAACCATTAAGAATTTTACCAATGAGAAGGTAGAAGAATGTGACATGTGATGATTAACCATTCAGATGTTACCTCTTAACCATTCAGACTTGAGGTTACCTCTTATTCATTCAGAGGTTTTAAACTATTAAGAAATAACATCTGAATGGTTATTAAGAGGCTACCAAACAGCCCCTATATTGAATAGAATACTTTGTGTCAGAACGAATACAATCAAACTTCAAGGTATTTTATGCAACTCTACCAAAAGAAAAAAAAACGAAGAAAGCTTGGGGAACAATAAAAGTGGGAACGGAGTATAAGATCACCACCACTGCGCTCGATAACCTATTCAGCTCGCCCGTATTTCCAATTCAATCAAGGTCTGTCTCCATCTCGCTGTATTTCTTTATTTATATATTCAGCAGATTATTTGATTTTTTTCTGTACAATTGGTTTGCCGAACAAGAAATTGCAAGATTTACTTCACTCGAATCATGATTAGTTATTAGGTTAATGCGATAGTTTAATTTTGATTTCACCATCTGTCTATGCTTTTTTGAATGTTTCTGAAGTTTGAATTAAAAAAACCCTAATTTTAAACCTGTTTGGCGGCTTACCGGATTTGCAATTGTTATGATGTGGTTTATTTTATTTAGTTTAAGATGATTTGGTATATATAATGAGGATTTTGGGTAAGATGTCACACAAACTTTCTTGCAAGTATGAGTTAACTTCTGAACTTAAAAATACATAAGTCATTAAAAGCTTCTTAGTTAAGATGGATGATATTTGCGGGGTCTAGTTGCGTTGCGCCTAAAATGATTTTTATGTCGTCGCGCATAAATCACTGCTTGAAAGTTATAATATGAGCTATTAGTTAACTAGTTATATTCAGGATGTAATAAGATGATTTTTATATGTTAGACACGTTTACTGAGTGGCGAGTTTCGTTAAGTGATTGAAAATGTAAACGAGTTCATGTCATGGTTATTAAAGGCGTTAGGCGCACCCAAGGCGCATAGGCCTCACCCGGGGCCTAGGCGCAAGGCGCAAAAAAAAGCGTGAGCCTGAGAAAAAAAGCGCACAGCAAAAAAAAAATTATATATTTTTCTGTAATAGAAAATTAATACTATTCTTCAAATAAAATAAACTAAAGCTATTATATAACATTTAATATCGTCTATTTAGTACCAAAAGTTATGAAATGCTAGTATACTAGTGTAGAAAAGTAGTTTCGTTGGATAAAAGTAGAAATCTAGCTGGAATCTTGCTGGAATTTAGAGAATTTGGCCGGAATCTGCGCATGAACCATCACATGGAGAATTAAAGCGCAATTGCCTTGACTTAAGGCGCAATTGTCTCGCCTCGCTAGGAAATTGGGCCTAGGCGCAGGAGGCAATGGCTTTTAACAACCATGGTTCATGTATGTGAAGATGTTCATAGAAAATCATTATGTAGAAATAAATGTGGTTGAAAAAAGCGTGAGGTGCTCCAAGGGTTTTATTTTCCAAAATCTTTATGTAAACCCCTGATGCGTTTCCTTGAGGGTCTCAGGTGCGCCTTTTAAAACCCAGGGAGTTTGCCATTGAACAATGGAGAGCCAGGAGGCGAGGATTCGGGTTTTTGTATGTGAGTCTAAAAATAGGTGAACGTTTGAGCTCCCAAACAAGGAATTTGTTCAAACTAGTTTCAAACAAGGCTGGAGTTTGTCATTTTATCTAGTGTATTATTAGTATTGAGTTTTATGATTCAGGGACATTTAGGGGCTGTTTGGCAACATCTGAATGGTTAAGTGCTTAACCAGTAAGAGATCTGAACCAGTAAGAGGTCTGAACCATTAAGAGTCTGTATAATGCTTAACTATTCAGAGGCAAATGTCTGACCAATTCAGATTAGAGGTCTTAACCATTCAGACTCTGTATAATGCTTAACCATTCAGAGGCAAACGTCTGAACCATTCAGACATCTGCTCGTGAAACAAACAGTCTGAACCATTAAGTGCTGAACCAGTTTGAGGTCTGAACCATTAAGAACCTCATTAAAAGGTAAACAAACAGCCCCTTAGTTGTGGACAGTTGTGAATAAACTGGAACTTGGGAGCTAGATCAGTTTTATTGCATGGGTTGGTTACCGATTTATGTGCCGCGTGGCTTCCTTGTGACTGATGTTTCCCATATCTTTCTAGACATTTTGGATTCAAAATTTTCAGACATTTTTTATATAGTTCATAAATCAAACCGTTATCGTTTTCTAAATCCAATATATGTTTTTCACTGATATCCGTTAAGATATTGCAGAATAAAAAAGTTAGCTAAAAGGAAAATGGGCAAACAGGCTACTTTCAAGCAAGTTTTTGATGCACTAATCTTCTTGAATAGTTTTATCCAAATTATATATTATTATTGGAATAAATTATCTTTGTAATTCATATTGGACACGTTAAGAATATGCTGGCTTTCAACTTTTAGGAGCCCTGGATAGTATGTTCTTTAATAAACAAACTCTTTTAACAAAACTGTGCTTTGATGAGAAAGCTTTAGCTTTGATTTTTAGAGAACCAGCTTTGAAAATATAAGTTACTTAAAGTAACATTATGGAATAGGCTTGGAGCTTTTGAGAGCAAAAACTACCCAAATACCTTTCGTTAGTATTCTCGTATATAAGTGTATTCATGTATGTGTCGGTCCATTTAAGTTATTTTGCACGTTTCAGCTGCAATCACAACTAGTTTTGCCCGACACTTTTGTAGCTAATTTTGCCAAACATACTCGAATTGTTTATACAAAATCGGAAATTTCTGTACAAAAAGTGTTTTAGGTCAACCCTCTCCGTATCTTTCTTAATTATTTGAAAGCTGAATGGTCACACCTGTTTTGCTTATGTATTGTTTCTTTTAATTACTAAAAGTTTTGACTTTTGACACATTCTTTTTCTGTGTAAAATCTCAAATGACAGATGTCGAGAAGGTACGACAGCCGAACAACCATCTTCTCCCCGGAAGGTCGTCTCTACCAGGTGGAATATGCAATGGAAGCCATCGGAAATGCAGGGTCCGCCATTGGAATCCTCTCAAAAGACGGTGTCGTTTTAGTCGGTGAGAAAAAAGTCACATCAAAGCTCCTTCAAACCTCAACCTCAACCGAAAAAATGTACAAAATCGACGATCACGTAGCCTGTGCAGTAGCCGGCATAATGTCAGATGCCAACATCCTCATCAACACAGCCCGTGTTCAAGCCCAACGCTACACCTTCTCTTACCAAGAGCCCATGCCGGTTGAACAACTGGTCCAGTCCCTTTGCGACACCAAACAAGGGTACACACAGTTTGGTGGGCTCCGCCCTTTCGGTGTCTCGTTTTTATTCGCGGGTTGGGACAAAAACTACGGGTTCCAGCTTTACATGAGTGACCCGAGTGGAAACTATGGCGGCTGGAAGGCGGCAGCTGTTGGTGCTAACAATCAGGCGGCTCAGTCAATGCTGAAACAGGATTATAAGGATGATATTAGTCGAGAAGAGGCGGTTCAGTTGGCGCTTAAGGTTCTTAGCAAGACAATGGACAGTACTAGTCTTACTTCTGAAAAACTTGAACTGGCTGAAATCTTTTTGTCGTCTTCTGGGAAGGTTAAGTATCAGGTTTGCACACCTGATGATCTGAGCAAGATGCTGGTCAAATATGGTGTGACCCAGCCACCTGCAGAAGCCTAAGCGATTCGGAATATGGTTTGATTCGAGTTTATGATTTGTTAGTTATGAACTTGTTTTGGATAATGGTTTAGTTTGCATGTTTGGATCTTGATTTTATAATGTTGTGGCAAAAACATATGATTAAGTTCTCGATTTGTTGTTTACAAGGCATATTCTTGGTATAAACCGATAAGATGGATCAAACCATACAGATCTAACTAATTAGCCTTGTCGGCCAGTTTAAATTTATATGATTTGGTTTAGGGTCAGTTATGCCAGTTTGGTGGTTAGACTGAACGATCGGCTATGTAAATCCCAAATGAAGTAACTTGGCTACTTTGACAGGCTTGAGATTTACATGATTCAGCCCATGGCTCGGTTCTGGCAATGTGGCGGCTGAACAGCCTACTTATTGGAAACCATCAACCATACTTCGGTGGTTTGATCAGTTTGAGATTTAAATGTTTTGGGTTGGGTCGCGGCTTGGTTTTGGCAAATATGGTGGTTTAACGATCTAAAGTTTGGAACTTTTAGAACCAGCCATGTAAACAGAGCCGGCTATTTCTTTATCTTAAAACTACAGTGGCAGCGAAAATTGGTTCGAACTGTCAATACTTAAACATCGAACTATTATAACGGCCAATGTATTTGTGTCACATTATAACTTAAAGTGCGACTCGTTCACAAACCATATGTTGTGTGAACTGATTACTGCAAGTATGACTTGCTGAAAAGGCTTCCTCTGATTCAATATAAATGAGTACAAAGGACAATGATTTAAACCGACTTAATAAAATATATCAACTACTGGCCCGTGCCAATACAATACCATCGCCTCTAATAAAGCACTACTAAATAGTAAACATCATATCAATCAGCCAGACAGACGGTCTGAAGTCAACCATTCCTGAGCCGCCACCAGGTCCGG
This sequence comes from Helianthus annuus, assembly GCF_002127325.2. NCBI lineage: Eukaryota > Viridiplantae > Streptophyta > Magnoliopsida > Asterales > Asteraceae > Helianthus > Helianthus annuus. The sequence goes on from NC_035448.2 coordinate 66,132,700, forward strand.
CAACACTGTAGCACCGGATTTCTTCCAATCCTCAGCATCAGGAGTCTTGAACCTATCCAATAGCAACGCATGCATCCCGATACTCTTAGCTGGTACATAATCTTTGCGCATGCTATCACCGATGTGCAGAGCTTCTTCGGGTGCTATATTTCCGGCCCTCTCTAAAGCAATCTTGTAGATTCTTGGGTCGGGCTTCTCCACACCTTCGAGGCCGGAGAAAACACCAAAGTCCCATTCAGATCCCTGTGTTTCAAAATGTCAACAAATGGACTATTATTAAGATTGTATTAGATATACCAAAATGGGAACCCGATTTTTCAAAGTGTCAGGCGGATGAACCAAAACACGAGGGATGAGCATTTGGTATCAAATACCGATCCCGATCACGAAAATACCGTACTGAAATTTTTCAGTACCGGAAACGGTGTCCACTTTTTGGCATTTTCGGTATCGGTATTGTCGGGATCGGTACCGGTTTGGTACGGTACCCGGTAAAATACCGAATTTTACCTTCAAATACTGCTACCGTACCGACACCGTACAGTACCGACATATTTCGGTATCGGTATCGGTACCCAGTTTTGGCGAAATTCGGGATCGGGACGGTATCGGGATTTGCTCATCCCTAGTTGACATGAACACACAACCCAAAATTTTCTTTTTCCATATTATATCTCTAAAATTACAAATTTACAACAAAAATACACACGTATATACAGATGTTGAACATAAAACTAAACTTGTACAGCAAGCACCTTATGTTGCAATTGGCTGTGAACATAATAATGTTTTCGGTCTTATCTTTTCTTGATCAATACATTATATTAAATATGAAAAAAATTATATTTTTATAATAAGAATCTAATATAAAATGATTTAAGAGGTTTAATAGGTTTTAAAATCAAAAGAAAACTATTTTTTTTTTAATGTCCAGGTGTTACATTTCAAAAGAAATCACTAACCTTATGCAAGCCCAAAGCTGGAAGAATTACGTCACGATATCTATACTCCGCATTGCTAACAATCCCAACAGTCACACCTTGTGAACGGAGCCATCTTAGAAATGGTTGGGAATCTGCGAAAACCGTGTACGGTGCAGATGAACCAAACGTAGAATATATGCGCCTGAATATTTTCTCAAACGTCTCTTCATCAAAATCATATCCCGCCTGACAAACACAACAGAACGATTGTGGGTATAAAGATATTGCACTCATATAGTACAAGCATATTGCACCTCGCAGCGCTAGCTGCGTTACCTAATCCCATTGGTTAGCAGGGTATTCGTGGCGTCAAATGAATTTTCCGTTAACATGTTTTCACGGTTACCAAAAAAAGGTTGCAACTCGACAATTAAATTTATGTAAGAGTGGCAAATATTACCTTGACAAAAGAATTTCGAACACAAGTTTTCCACCAAACGATGTTGGGAATTTTCTCAGCATGCCCGAAACACGGGTGTTTTTTTGCCATTTCCGTGTATGCAATTTTAAATCCATCATGCACCCGTTTGTAGTCGGGGCAAGGTAACCCTGCTGACTTGGCAGCCATGCAATAATAATCACCAAGTTCACCCTTGTAAGCCATTAAAGTCCCCGTAACATCCACAGTGATACATCTCAACTTTGTTAGGATAGACATATTCGAACCAAAAAAAAATTCTTTGTTTTTAATCAAGATGATAGGACTAGATCATTTAGAAGTTCCTGCAGTTGATACTAGAACGATGAGTCATCTAACGAGACAACATTAAATAGATGTCAACGTTCGATTTCATAGATCAATGTACATAAGTATAACACAACAAAAAGAGAAGTTCATTAACATTATAATGTAATACGACTTGTAAACTTTACTTACCAATGGATCGATTTGAGTTATGGTTGTTTACCCCTAATGGGTCAAAATAACAGATTTAGCTAAAAGGAAAACAGGTTGAAAGTTGGCCAAATTGCATTTTTAATATGTATTAAGATATTAACCAAAACATGTTTATAGGTCTACCAAACCCGTGACCTATCTTGACATGGTACCCAATCCTCCTACAAATGGAGAGTCTTGTGATCTTGTCGATCAAGATCAATAGCGTATACTTACGACAATGAGCAAATAGGTAAGTAAAGCTTGAAACTTTGATGAAAAGAAACATTGCACCTTACATTAAACTTCTCAAAATTAAAAAAAAAAATAAAAAAAATAAAAAAAATAAAAACTTGTTTCGATATCTACAGGACAGAAACCTTGGAGCAACGTTAACGTTGCTGCCATGGACCTCAAGGGTAAAGTCATTTGTTCGAGTCGTGAAAACAACCTCTTGCATGCAGGGTAAGAATGCATACATCAAGCCCAAGTTGGCCTGACACCCCGGACCCCACACGTGCCAGAGCCTTATGTTGCCCCTAAGGTGTTCTTATCTATCCCCAAATCTACATGATACCATTCATATTTCTAATAAAAAAAAAAAAACAATTTATTTCAACGGTGATTTAACCTCAAAATCATCACAAATGCACATCAAATCCAATACTTAACTAAACAAAATCAAATTCAAGAACAGGTCAACAAAAGTCAAACAAGCTCATATCAATCTCCAACAGATCACACCCACCAAAATCAAATTAACTAACCTCCAATTACTACCAACCATTCTTCAAATCAAACAACATTAAACCAATAACCCACAGATTTCCTAAACATAAACGCACTCACCAATCATTTAACGTGCTTAAAAGACAAAATAAGCTAGAATAATAAATAAAATAAAAAAAAACCCCAAAGGAACACAAAGATCGGATGAAGAAAAGAAGGAGTGAAGTTGAGTGTATACCCAGAAGTTGAAAGAGAATCTGAGTTGCTTCGGTTAAATCGCCATGAAAGTGAAAAAGGGTGTGGTGCTCGTCATCAAAGACGCTAAGGATTAAATAATAATAATAAATAATAATGATAATAATAATAATAAATATTTCATTTGTATAATATAACTTCGGAAGTACGATTGAGTACGCTTTCCCGCGGCGCCGGTGGGTGGGGGGTGGCGGTGTTGTATCAATACCCGAGGGAGGGATAGTTACGGAAGAAGTTAATTTTTATTGCATTGAGGTCCCTACGTTTTCCATTTTTGTTGAATTTCACTACCTCTTTAATTTCCTTTTTTTTTGACAAATTGGATTTAAATAATCCCAACTCACTGTTATTGGCCAATAATAATCCCAACTCATTTAATCACCAATAATAATACGAACTATTTCACTTTTGTTTGTAAAATACTCCCAGTTAAAAAAACATTAACTAGGTTAAAAATTTGCTGATGTGGCATCTAATGTGGACCTTTTACCTGATGTGTCATATGACGTGGCAGGTGATGTGGTATTTTTGATGACGTGGCAGTCTACGTGGCATTTTTGATGATGTGGCAGTTGATGTGGCTTTTTTTATGACGTGGCAACTGCTGTGGCAGGTGACGTGGCAAGCCATATCAGCAAATTTTTAACCTAGTTAGTGTTTTTTTGGGAGTATTTTACAAACAAAAGTGAATAGTTCGGATTATTATTGGTGATTAAATGAGTTGGGATTATTATTGGCCAATAACAGTGAGTTGGGATTATTTAAATCCAATTTGCCTTTTTTTTTAGAAATGTAACTTTATTAAAACAAACGCCTCCGAACCCAAAAGGGCGAAAGGCTATCACAAAACACGCCCCTAGCTCAATCGGGCAAAGAACAATACAAAAACAAATACAATTACAACATGTAGAATGGACATTTATACCTCTTTATTTTTTCTTATTTTTATATACATATAGTTTGGACAACTTAGCTGGTATGAGATGTCAATCACCTGAGTTACTTATGAGTTATCTAAGATTAACTAATTAAAAGTTTGAGATCATACGTGTTTGAGCTTAAAATAAGTTCGAGTTTGAGTTTTTTTTTTTTTTTTTTTTTTGTATTTTATACTGGCTAACTCAGAAACCCTGTACTTTTAAATATACATCTTTGTCTGTAGTAGAACTTAAACCCTCAACCTCATGGAAGGATCATATTTCTTTTATGCTTTGGTATTGATAGGTTACATGCCTTTTGGTATCTAGGTTTCACATAACGAGTTTGGTTATACTTATAAGCCTAAACAAGCCTTGTATTTATATAAATATATAATTTAATTTAAAATGTATATTGCATGTTAAATATTGTTACATGTAGTTGTATATTATGTTATATAAATTAATTTATAATTATAAATATTTAAAAGTAGTTATATATATATATATATATATAAATCTTTAAATAAAAATATAAACGAGTTTAGCCTGAGTCAAACTCGAGTTTAAAAAGTTACTCATGAGTCATGCTTAAGCTTTAAATTTAGAACTCGACACGAATTAACGTTCCTTACTTGCTTCTTTGTTAAGTTAAAAGCATCTTGCTTACACCCCTAGTTGCTTCATATCGTAAATGTGGCAATATGGGCATTGACGATTCTAAAATTTCTTTATTATAGTCTCTTTTAAAAAGTTTCATCAACTAAATGTCACTCAAATTTTGGATACAACATATATAATTTTTCTATACTAATAAATAAAAATCTTTTTTGACACGTGTCAATCTTTGGTGCATCTTTATCTTATTTTTCAATTTTTTTCTAAACAATAATTTTAACTAAATATAATATAATTTAGATAAAGATAATAACTATTTTTTATTAAACTTTGAATTAATAATCTCCTTATCTTTTTTTTTTTAATTTCTTTTTCCTATTAAACAACAGTTTAACTTAATATAAGTTAGATAAGGATAATAATTTATTTTTTTAATCAAACTTTGAATGTAACCTTTTAATGGAAAATGTGTTAGTTTCTGTTGCATAAATGAAGAATGAAATACAATTCCATATTATATTTAAATTTTTTCAATTTTCTTTTCTTTGTTGAATTAGAGAAATATATAAATTTTTATTCTCATTTAAATTAGATTTTAGTTAATTTTTTCTAATACTATTATTATTTAATATTTAATAGGATACAAAAATAAGAAAATTATATTAAATCACGAACTTCATGGATCTCTTTTATTTATTTATTTATTTATTTATTTATTTATTTATTTATTTATTTATTTATTTATTTATTATTTCTTATATTTTTCACTTATTAATAATCATCTAATATTTCATTAGTTCTACCATGTGTAATACACATGTTTCTAACATAACAATAAATAAAAAAAATAAATTAAAATTTTAAGTATTAAATAGTACATCGAGTTTATCATTTATATACATATCTTTACGACCGTATGTGCTAATCGATTACATTATATTTTTTAACTTGTGTAATATACGAGATATTTTAAAGATATAACTATATTGCTTATTATATAAAATTAAATTTATGTAACCGGTGTAAAACATGTGGTTCTAAACTAGTATATTATATAACACATAAAAACAAAATTATTAGTTTAACCAAACTTTATTATTCAAAATATTTATCTAGTTTTCTAATTATGTTGCATCTTATATAAATAAATAAAAATATGAGGACTAATATAAAACTGTATGTTGGAAATTTAAGACGAAAAATATCTTAAATAATTTTTTTTATAACTAGAAAAGGCCGTTACCTTTTTTTTATAATTGAGGATAAATAATAGTTGAATAATGGTAGTTTTCATATTCTCACTAAAATATGATAGATTTGCTAGTATCGTGAAATTGAGGGGCTACAAAGAACAAAGTATGTTTAGAATTGATAATTCGGGAAAACCATGGACGGAATCCTTGCCTGTGGTTTTGTTTTATTCTTTTACAAGATTCACGTTTTACAATCAAATCAAAGTCAGCCAAAACGGTGACGTTTCAAGGTTGGTGGATTATTGTGTAAACATGTTTAGAAACAAATTAATGATACATTAGTTACAGATGGCCCAATGGTATAGAGACACATATTTTCGAATAACTAAATAAAATCGTCAGACCATGTGTAGTGGTTTAGCCAAATAATGCTCCCACCATGGGGCATTATTCGACACGTGGCAGTCCAGTTAGCATGGGGCGTTATTGCAAAAGTGGCGTAGTGGGAATAATGCCCCTTCCAATCATTAAACAAAAAAAAAAACAAACTAGTTTCTCGTTGGTAGGTCAAACCCAGTCAACCATTCCACAAACCATTTTAGGCGTTTTATATATAACGCTAAACCAATTTTTTTTCAAAAAAAAACTGCCCAAAAACGCCCTATGTAATTGGGGGGGGGGGGGGGTTTAAAAGATAATAATAGCCAACAAGGTAGTGATGGAGTGGTTGGGGAAAAACTTGGTATTCTTTGTGACCCAGGTTTGACTTCCACTCTTCCCATTATTTTCTGCGTCATCCAGATGAAGGGCGAATGCGGGTGACGCCGGTTCGTCTTAGATGGGAGACGAGATTTTACCGATTATTCCACTGGCGTGCCTTCGGGCGGATGAAGGTCGGTTTCCGCGTATCTAGGAGAGCCAAGGGGCTAGCGGCGGTCGAATAGTCGACCTTGGCCACAGTGTCCCGTGTCACAGTAGTTGACACGTCGTTCCTTGCCGTTCAAAAAAAAAAGATAATAGTTTAAAATCGAATATGAAAATTTCTTAAGATTTAACATGTTATTTTTTATATCTATCCTATATTCTAATACAAGAATTCTAACAAAATTTAATTAGTTACAATCATTTATTTATTGAATAAGGAATTGTTTTTTAAAATACGCCATGATAACATTCATTTTGTATTACTTGAAATTAAGGTTACTGATAAAAACCAAAGAGAAATAGAGATAAAACTGAATTGTTATCATTCATTTTATTCAACATTACAATATATAGATATACATAACTATAAACCCTAAAGCCCATAAGTAATGGGTTGGGCCTAAAATGTATGTTTTATAACACTCCCCCTCAGACATTTAGAATTATACACAGTTTAACAACATACTTCAGGATGATGTTAACTAGGTACTTCAGGACCTGAATAAATAAACTGATACTACTGGATCAGGTACGCTGCCTCGTTAAAAACCTTACTAAGAAAACCCAGTGGGACAAAACTTAGTTAAGGGAAAAAGAGTACAACGTGTATAATTCTCCCCCTGAATTCAACAAACATCTTTCAATCTACGAAGACCGATCTTGTGTGATAGCTGCTCGAAACTGTTTCTAGGTAAAGATTTCGTGAACAGGTCAGCTAGATTTTCATTTGACTTAATCTGGCGAACATCAATTTCCCCTTCCTTTTGCAAGTCATATGTTGAGAAAAATTTTGGTGAGATGTGCTTTGTTCGATCACCCTTGATATAACCTTCTCTGATCTGAGCTATGCAAGCAGCATTGTCTTCATAAATAATTGTCGGCTCCTTCTTGATCTGTTCTAATCAGCATGCTTCTTGTATGTGATTAATCATTGATCTCAACCACACGCATTCTCGACCAACATCATATAGTGCTATCAATTCGACATGATTTGATGATGTTGTTGTAAGTGTTTGCTTAGTTGACTTTCAAGAAATTGTTGTGCCGCCGTATGTGAATACATAACATGTCTGAGATTTTGCTTTGTGAGGATCTGATAGATATCTGGCATCAGCATACCCAACAAGCTGGGACTTTTGATCTTTCTGATAGAAAAGACCTAAGTCTTGTCTCCCGCAAATATACCGGAATATATGTTTTACACCATTCCAGTGTCTACGTGTTGGATTCGAACTGTATCTCACTAGTACATGTACTGCAAATGCAATGTCAGGTCTTGTGTTATTTGCGAGATACATAAGGGCACCGATCGCGCTTAAGTACGGTACTTCTAGACCAAGTACTTCTTCACCTTCTTCTTGAGGGCGATAAGGATCCTTGTGTGGATCTAGTGGTTGGACAACCATAGGTATGCCAAACGGATGTGCTTTATCCATATTGAAACGTACTAACATCTTTTTGATGTAGTTTGATTGATGGACAAATGTGCCATTGCACAAATACTCAAATTGTAGTCCGATGCACAATTTTGTCATACCAAGATCTTTCAATTCAAATTCCTTCTTTAACAACTGAGCAGCTTTCTCTATCTCTTCAGGAGATCCGATGATGTTGATATCATCAACATAGACTGCTATTATAGTGAAATTTGAGAGTGTTCTTTTATAAAAACACATGGACTGATTACATCAGACTTGTATCCTTCTTTTTCGAGATATTCACTAAGTCGATTGTACCACATACGACCAGATTGTTTGAGACCATATAAAGATCTCTGAAGCTTTATAGAACACATATCTTGAGGTATTGATTTTAATGCTTCAGGCAATTTTAATCCTTTAGGGATTTTCATGTAGATATCATTTTCAAGTGTCCTGTATAAGTATGCGGTGACGATATCCATTAGTCTCATATGAAGTCCTTCAGAGATTGTGAGGCCGATTAGGAACCTAAGGGTTATCGCATCCACTACAGGGGAATACGTTTCCTCATAATCAACTCCTGGGATTTGAGAAAACCCTTGTGCTACAAGTCGAGCCTTATATCGTACAATCTCATTATTTTCATTTCTTTTTATTGCAAACACCCATTTATAACCTACTGGTTTGATGTCTATGGGTGTTCGGACTACAGGTCCGAAAACATGTCGTTTTTCGAGCGAATTCAATTCGGCATTTATGGCTTCTTGCCATCTTGGCCAATCATTTCTGTGCATGCACTCTTCTAAAGTTTTGGGTACGTAATCATTTTCATTGATTACATTCATTGCTATAGCATATGCGAATATATCATCAACACGTGTTTTATTCCGGTTCCACATTGTACTATCTTGTACGTAATTAATAGAGATCTCATTTTCGTTCGGTACCGGTGTTTCTTCTGAAACTTCATTTTCCTCTGGATTCATAGTTGTCTCTTCTGGGACATTTACCTCTACCGGGGTTTCACTTATAATCTTTTGTGAGTTTTCACCAACTGCGTTACTTTGCTCTTTTCGTTTCCATGGGTTTTTGTCTTTGGAACCAATTGGTCTCCCACGCTTTCGTTGTATAGTAATCGCTTCTGGGACTACTTCAATTCGAGCAGGTGCATTTGATGCTGGTACATGTGACTTTGTCACTCTATTCATGTCTGTGAATGCATCTGGTAGTTCATTCGCTATTCTTTGCAAATGTATAATCTTTTGGACTTCATATTCACATTGACCACTTCGGGGGTCGAGATTTGATAGCGATGATGCATTCCACGTTATTTCTTGTGTTACCAGTCTTTCTTTGTCCTTATCTCCCCCTAAGACTGGGAACATCGTTTCATCAAAATGACAGTCAGTATACCGTGCTGTAAACATGTCTCCCGTCATTGGTTCTAAATATTTAATTATGGACAGGGAGTTAAAACCAATATAGATACCCAGTCTTCTTTGGGGTCCCATTGTAGTACGTTGTGGTGGCGGTATTGGTACATATACCGCACAACCAAAAATTCTAAGGTGGGACAAACATGGTTCTCGTCTGGAGACCAGTTGGAATGGGAAGTATTCGTGATCAGCAGTTGGTCTCAATCTAATTAGTGCAGCGGCATGCAAAATAGCATGACCCCATGCAGAAGATGGTAGTTTACATCTCATTAAGAGTGGTCTAATGATTATTTGTAATCGTTTAATCAAAGATTCAGCTAAACCGTTCTGTGTATGAACATGAGGTACTGAATGTTCAACATTGATCCCGATTGACATACAATAGTCATTAAACGCTTGAGATGTGAACTCTCCCGCATTGATCCGGATGTTTTAATTTGATTATCGGGGAAATTGGCTCTCAATTGTATGATTTGAGCTAAAAGTCGGGCAAATGCTACATTTCGAGTAGCTAAAAGGCTCACATGTGACCACCTTGAGGATGCGTCTATTAAGACTAAGAAATAGCAGAATGGTCCACACGGAGGATGAATAGGCCCACAAATATCCCCTTGGATTCTTTCTAAAAATGATGGGGTTTCATGTATCAATTTAGTTTGTGAGGGCCGAGTTATAAATTTGCCCAGAGAGCCTGCTGCACATGATAAATCTTGTGGTAGCAAAAATTTTAAGTTTTTGAGAGGGTGCCCGGTTGCACTTTTGATTATTCGTCTCAACATTATGCTACTAGGGTGACCTAGACGGTCATACCATATATTGAATGTGTCTTTATCTAACAGCTTCTGGTTACTCACCATGTATGATTCGATAGGATTGATATTAGTACAATATAATCCAGAGGATAAGGCTTCTAATTGTTTAACAATTGTTTCTTTGCCATATTTGTTTGAAGTAATTTGAAGATATTCAATATTATTTTCAGATATTGTTTTTAGGTGGTAACCGTTTTTTCGAATATCTTTAAAGCTAAGTAAATTTCTTCTGGATTTACTAGAATATAATGCATTATCAATAGTTAATTTGGTACCCGAAGACAGTGTTATGTGTGCTCTGTCGGAGCCTTCGATAAGGTTACTGACACCAGATATAGTACTAATCGGTGTCTCTGTCGGAGACAACTTAGAGAAAAATTTCATATCTTTGAGAATAGTGTTAGTACTACCGCTATCTACCCGACATTCATCACCAATAATAGCTCTACTGGAGCTAGTATACATATTTCTTCAGGAAATAAAATAAATAAAAGTTAATGCAAAGAAGTAAAATTAAACATTGCAAGACTTTCAAACCAAACCAAATACAAAGGTCATTGTTTGAAAAGCATAAAAGGTACATTATCCTCAATCAGATTAGTTTTAGCATTATTTCCTTTTTTCTTTCATCATGCATTGATATGCCTTTACGAGGTGTTTACGGGTGCGACATGTGCGGGACCAATGATTTGACATCCCACATTTATAACAAATGTTGCTTTGGTTCCCGCTACTTTTCCCTTTTGAAGGCCGCCCCGTATTATGTCGACTTGATTCACCACTGCTATTTTTAGTGTTCTGGGACTCTCGGTGCCACGTATATCCCCGTCCTCGACCACGACCTCGGCTGGGGCTACGGTCTCTACCTCTACCTTGTCCGTTTTGATAATTGGCCACATTCGCTTCAGGGGATGGGCTTGCATCGGCAGGCTGCGATTGATGGTTTTGCAGTAGGAGCTTGTTGTTTGCTCCGCGGCCAGAAGACATGATATCAATTCAGAATATTTGGTAAATTAACGTTCCCTGTATTGCTGCAACAGGAGCATATTTAAGGCATGGAACGTTGAGAAAGTTTTTTTTTCAAGCATGTCTTTACCAGTAATTTTCTCACCACATAGTTTAAGTTCAGAGGTAATGCAGAACAGGGCAGAATATAACGGGCTTTAGGGAGTAAGACCAACTTCTGGTGGTCAAAACGTTCTTTGATATTTGTTCATAGTTCAAGAGGGTCCTCAACAGTTAGATATTCATAGCTTTCGCTTTATCTTGAGGTGAAGTTCGATTACCATCAATAATTGTCTCCCCCAGATTATTTGCCGTCAAATGGATTTTAGCATCAAGAGTCCACGGGAGGTAATTGTTACCCGAGATGTCAAGTGCGGTGAATTCAAGCTTTGATGACTTCGACATTTTATTTACAAATGAAAGGAGCATGGATCTTAAAAGAGCCGCAATATAAAAAAAATATATTATAGGAGAACTTCAGGTTCTCTATAGGTAGAACTTCGGGTTCTATACGTTAGGCCGTTGTTATATAATAATAGAAGAATTTAAAAAAAAAGGTTAAGTAATGGTTGGACGACTCATTGAGTGTTTAAATTGTTAACAATTATACAATATTATCACCATCACCATAAAACAATATATATTTTATTGCTTAATTTGATGTGGGGTTGCTTTTCCTGATCAACCCATGCGGGGTACAGTTACATAATATTGCTTTTTCACCATAAAACATTACGTAATATATATATTTAGATAAAATATTAACATCTATATGGAGTACAACTGTAATTGCAAACGTTGTGTTGATATAGTAGATCCCATTCTCTTAATGTTTATTTATTGTTAAAAGAGAAAAAATTAGCAGATTATCTTTCTATTCGATTTCCGCCATTTCCGGCCGGCTACTTCGCCGGAGTTGGATACGCCCAAAAAAAACACCATGACAGCAATTTTCAGTAATCCATCTTCCTCCATGAAGATCTCTGATTCAGATTCCCTTTTTGCATCAGCCAAAAACCATGAACCTTCAATTCTGTTCATCCCCGTTTTGAAGTGTGGCAATGGCTTCCCAAAAGAAACAAAACTTTGAGCCTTACGATGCTACCGTCTTCTCGTAGTGAACCAGCGGCGGCTGAACCGGAGATGGTTCCGGTGAGGGTTTTGCAGTAGGTGTGACAAACACGGTGTAATAGCTGATCTTTCCGATCACCAGCGGCGGTTTAGACGGTTGTTTTCCGATCTTTCAGGTCAGTTTTTTTATGTATTATGTGTTTTGTTCGGTTGCCCGCGGCGGCAGTGACCGCCATTGTGTCGGTTGGCGATTGAGGTTGTTATAAAGCTCACATAAATATTCAAGTACATAATAAACCTATGATAAAATTAAATGAATCTATTTTATGAGATTATTCGAAGATATCAAAGTTTAATACAACATTTGTTCGACATTTTAATGAATTTATTCCGGTTTAATAGCAAACCGTATTAGTGGTATCTAGTGTTTACAGGAGAGATTATTTTTTAAATAATCAGTGTATCAAAATATGATCATATAGGTTTTTTTTTATGCATCCTTTTCTGTATGTGGGGAAAAAATATCCCTAGAAGCATGCAGAATACATCCCTTTTCAGTTATCACTTTGTGAAATCTAAATTTGTGCATCTTACTTTTGAAATACAGATATATATATATATATATATATATATATATATATATATTATCTAGTAGACCGGGAAATTTATATATCATATTGTGGAGAATGGATGCGTACCCGGGTTATGAGAAACGAAGATGTTCGAATCCAAGAACGATGTTGATGCGGATTGCCGGTTAATCCCAGTGGAGAATCTTCGTGCTGATAACGTGATAAAAACCAAAGAGGAATAGAGATAAAACTGAATTGTTATCATTCATTCTATTCAACATTACAATATATAGATATAGATAACTATAAACCCTAAAGCCCATAAGTAATGGGTTGGGCCTAAAATGTCTGGTTTATAACAGTTACTGAATAGTTTTAATCCTTTTTCCCTTGCTTTGTAACCGACAAAGCCTAGAAATTGTATGATCATTGAAGGAAATGAAGATTATTGGTAGACCTAAAAATAGACGATTTTAAAAGACAAAACATGACTTCCTAATCAAGAAATAAATAGATAATGATATTTTTTTTCTCAAAGATAGTGAATCTTGAACACTAATCAGAACATCTGTTAAAGACGTCACAGATCTGTTTGAAGGTATGGAACATCTGTTGAAGAAGAAGAAACCGTTGCTTGATGGCCAAAGCCCTGTTTAAGACAAACACTAATCATGAAGACCAAACATCTGTTATGACCAAACAAATGTTTGATATAAGTCAACATCGGTTTGAAGAACAACGGTTTAGTTAATGTAATAGTGTTAGCTTAGAACAAATGTTTTATGTAATAGAACATATGATAGATTTTCGCAGATGTTTGCTAACATCTGAGGAATCTTTTCTGTTAGGAATGTTCGATGTCACTATCAGAATGACGCCAGGTGATTGCAAACAGACCTTTCGTACTTGTATAAGTAGATCTCATGTGTTAGAGATCTATTTCTTCACTTGCCATTCCTTTTGTACGAATAGTAAAGTGTGTGATTAGGCTAAGGGGGAGTTTGTACATTCATTAATGTAATTTGTAATCCTTTGACTATTAATGCAAAACAGTTTTGATATAACTTTCCACTCATGTATGCTCATATAATTCTGCATTTCCATTTATACTTTGACATTACTTCTATATTTTTTCATTTAAAGCATAAAAGTTTAACTTAGATCCTAACAATTGGTATCAGAGCCTGATCACATTAAACTTGATTTCACAATCAGTTTAATATACAAAGATCAGCTCACAAAGGTATCCAATTTGTTCATTGTATCTGAAATTAGAGTTTAAAGTATATAATTCAAAAGTTTTTATACATACTCTCTTTTTGCAAAAGATCAAAATGAATGGCACAAAACAATCATGATCCCAATAACACCAGTTTCAGCAACAAGCCTCTGATGCTTGTCAGATCTAAAAACAATATCTGGCAACACCGAATGGCACATGTGCTAGCTCAACAGAACACATGATGTTGGAAGTCTGTTATGTTCGGACCACACGTTCCAATGGTACCTAGTGCCGAAAATCTGAATGTTTAGGAACCAAAGAAACCGGAAAATTACTCAGAGCAAGATTTCCAAAAGTTTGAGCTAGATGCAAAGGCCTTCAGCATTGTAGCCATGGTTCTGCCAAACAAAATCTACGCTAGCCTGTTACATTGTAATAGTTCTAAAGAGTTGTGGGATGCATTGAAGAAACAATTTGGTGGAACATAGGATGTGATCGAGAACACTCAAGAAATTCTTAACCAACAATATGAGACTTTTAGACATTTTAAGGGAGAAACCCTTATTCAACAGTATGAAAGATTTTCATGTCTAATAAGTGAACTTAAGTTGGTAAACAAAGAATTTTCAAAAACATTTATAAGTAACAGATTTTTGAGATCACTTCCTGAAAAATGGGATACAATAGCAATTGTAATGAGAACAACCCCCCCTGATTTTAAGGATATAACCTTGACTTAGCTTCACACAAATAGAGACTTGCCACGTCACATAAAAAGTAACGTTGGCCACGTTATTACCACTGTTACATAAACCCTATAAAATGTGACAACCTGGAAAAATCTCATTTTAGCTTAGCAACTCAACTGGTGTTTACTCAATTTTCAGGACGGAAATTCTTTCAACTTGGGGATAATGTGACATCCAGAAAAAATTCGATACTTTCCTGCTTCGATTTCTTTTATATTTTATAATTTATAAAATATAATTAGCACACTCGAACCTTTGTTTCACTTATATCCAATAATTTTATAATAATGTGTTTATGTATAGTATAACGAAACCCAAAACCCAAACCCGTTACACAACCTCACACCACTCCATGAAGAATCGGCCCAACTCTTTACCCCTTGGTTCTACTCATCGGCCCACCCGAAACAGCCCAACCCCGCTCCCTCTGGTCTTCGGCCCACTCCCAAAGCCCAAACTGCATATATGTGTGCGTAGGGTGTTATGTTGCATGCATACACTTACAACTCAGTAGGTATGGTATACGGGTCCCCAAAAACAGCTTATTTTCAGTGAATTTGCAATGCATGAATTATAAACTTATAAGAGTCGAACTTGCCATTCTAAGTGTCCACATTTGTTTGGTGATTATATAAATATCATATATGTAACACCACAAAAATGGGTATTGGTAATTTAACCCCGTTAATACTAAGGAGCGGGTAAAACACCATTAGTGATAAAAGTTAACCCGTAAATAAAATAACTAGGAATGATTAACCTAGTTGATTATTGGTATTGTTAACAATAAATGTTGGATGATATCCAATATTAGCTAACGTCTTAAACTTGAGGGGCCAAAATCGTTTAAAAGTAAACATGGGCTTTAATAAATGAAATTAAAACACAACACACACATAATGTGTGTGTGTGTGTGTGTCGATCACCAGGAGAGCAACAAGGGGGAAAACCCTTGTTCAAGCTCAAACCACCAAAATTGAAAATCAATTCAAGACCCAAATTGATGCATGAACGCGTATTAACGATCACCTAGACTAAGGGACCAAAAAGTATGTCTTAAAACCTAGATTGGTGAAAGTTGTGATATGAGACAAATAGATTACTTACAAATAGATTGTTGGATTATGATCTGATGTGTGCAAGGTGTTATATATTTTAGATGTATATTTTAATCCCTTATTACACTTTTAGCCAAGTTTTAAATTTATAAAACACGATATTTACTAACACTAAACACACATATGGGCAAGTGCACCCATCGTGGACGTAGTATAGTGTTGGTAAGATACCGAGGTCGTCAAAGGACACAAGAGCTTTTAGTACCGGTTTATCCTTAACGTCTAATCAAACCAAAATATTAGAAAAAGATTTTGAAACTAAGAAAATAAAAATAACTAAAATGCTGAAAATAAAAATAAAAATAAAAACAGATAGACAAGATGAATCACTTGGATCCGACTCGTGTGTTAGTGTAACCTTTGATTATTTTCGCACTTTTGCACTTGTTTAAGAGATTATCTTAGTTATTGTAGTAGGCCCCTCTTTTGAAGGCGACGTTACCCTCAACCCAGTAGTTTGAGTCAGCAAGGATACAATCCTAAAGGGTCGGATTATTGAAAGATAATTAATTAAGTTATTAATGCATAATGTGGTAGGCCCCTCTTTTGAAGGCGACGTTACCCTCAGCTAAGTAGTCTGAGTCAGCAGGGATACAATCCTAAATAGCTGGGTTAAAGTTTTAATAGTAGTTAACTTATGAGGGGATCAAAGAGTTTGGACCCCCGCCATCCAATACCTTTGGGTATTGAAGGAGGTCCTACTAAATTTGACCCAGGTCCCTTGCAGGATCTCTAAACGCTGAACAACGGCAAGACTCTTACCAAACCGTTCCCTTAACCCCCGACCAGGTAGCCAACATACCTCCATATAGACCATGGAGATATGAATGGTGAAAATCTTTTATTTTATATAGACAGTAAAATAATGCCAAGACACCACGGACAAACGATAAGGAAGAATCACCTTCAACATAAGAAACTAGTGATTAAAGTCATTAATACAAAACCAATTAAAAAGTGCAAAAGATTAAAAATAAAAAGTATTACACTAAACACTTGTCTTCACCAAGTGATGTAAGAGACTTAGGCAAACATGGCCTTTGATTGTCAAGAACTCTAACGATCAATCTTGGATCCCGAGACGACTCACACACTCTATGATGGACAATGGATGATGGTGGTGGATGATGGTGTTATGGTGGTGGTGGGTGAAGTGTGAAGTGTGAGAGAGGTGGTGTGCCAAGGGATGAGTTGAAATGTCTCCAAGCACTCCTATTTATAGGCTGAACAGAAGCTCGGGCACGGCCCCGTGTCCATCCTTGTCTCTCTCCTCATTAATTGTAATTCGCAATTACAATAAATGCGCCTGCAGGAGTCTGACCACGCCCCCGTGTCCGCTGGGCACGGCCCCGTGGTGGGCAATAGAAGCTTCTAAAGGTTTGTCTTTTCTGCTGCTTCTTGGGCACGGGGCGTGTTCAGTCTTCTGTGTTCTTGGTTTTGCTTGGGAAGATGCTGTTGAGGGGTCGGGCATTCCACTTTTGTTCCTTTTCTTGTATTTATGTTAGATTTTGCTGTCTTTTTACTTCTTTTGTTAATTTGAGCTCATTTAATCCTGAAAATACAAAAGGAAGACAAAAACACATTTTTTCCAACATTAGTACTAAAAAAGGGTTAGTTTTATGTCATATTTGATATAATTTATATGTTTCATTTTGCGTATATCAAATACCCCCACACTTGAATCTTTGCTTTTCCTCAAGCAAAACTCTTTATAATGTGGCTTTATTCACTCCTAAATGGAATGGGTAGAAGAGAAGGTTTTTGGGCTTGTCATAGAGTGTCAGGATTTCCAAGATTCTTTATTAGGGTTTTATTTTATAAGATAAATTACTTATTTGGGCATAACATACCTTTTTTTAAAATCTCATATATATACAAGTTCACATACCTCACGGGAGATCACTCAACACTCGGCCGAAGGTGTATTTTTAGTGAATCACTCGAGAGCGGCATGGAACTTACTTCTACTATAAGCTTGCCAAGCAATCAATCATCCTCCTTTTTAACTATATACCTTTGTAAATATCAAGAGGACTTTATGGGTTTTTTTTGGCTTGGGCTAAAGGTGGGTGGTTGGGTTAGTGGTTAGTAAAAAGTGCGAAAGGCGTAACAAACGTTGGTTTGAAAGACTTTTTATTTTTCCCATTTTTATTTTATTTCGATGGGTTGTTCAAACAAAGATATTTGATAAACTTTGTTTTTTTTTGGGAAGTCATAAGAGAACCGAACGTTGTTACTAAAAAAATAAAAATAAAAAGGTTTAGGTGGGTAAAAAGGGTTGTTTTGGGTTAAGAAATGAAAAGGTTTAGGCTCAAAGGGGTTAACTAGGGGGATTTTGGGTAGGTGGTAAAAAAAATAAAAATAATGGTGTAGAATGAAAAAGGGTTAGTCCTAATGCCTCCATCATTTACTTACTCGGGTTTAAGTTGGTAAGGACCGGGAATGTATTGTTGTGGCAAGTTCTAGAGTCGTATGAATAGGGCTGTAAACGAACCGAACGAACACGAACAAGGCCTTGTTCGTGTTCGTTCGTTAAGGAAATAAATGTGTTCACGAACAGTTCATGAACACTTACCGAACTAGATTTTATGTTTGTGTTCGTTCATTAAGGAAATGAGCGTGTTCGTGAACGGTTCACGAACACAAACGAACACAAATAAATTTGGCGAACGCGGCGAAGCATAAAGATAGATGGCCCAGAGAGTAGCACTCGAACTTGAATCCCTTATTGTGGAACGGAGGTCGATCGTATTCGTGGATGTAAATAATAACAAATGAAAGGGAAATGATAAATAAACAAGGTGAAAGTGGGTTTTCTAGTTTAATTGTTAGGGAAATAAAATAAATAAAAGTTTAATAATATAAAAAGTACAAATAAAATATAAGAAAGTACAAAGATCTTCAATTAAAACATGAACATACGAACATAAACGAGCGCAAATCAACGAATGTTCACGAACACATTCACGAACACCTTACCGAACGTTCACGAACACAATCGAATGAACGAGACCTCTGTTCATGTTCGTTCATTTAACTAATCGAACGAAATTTCTTGTTCACATAAACGAACTTCCCGCCGAACAATTCACGAACTGTTCGCTGAACGTTCTGTTCGTTTACAGCCCTACGTATGAACCAAGCGGCTATTCACACAAGAAACGAAAAATGAGCATTTAGTGTAAAGATATATATATTTGTATGTTCGTTAAAGGCTCAAAACTCACTTTTGTGGGAAAAGGGTTTTTTATGTGATCAAGTATATATAATCGTATTTTAACTAAGTTTGTCATGCCTTTTCATAATTTTCTTATGTTGGTTCTTTTTATCACGACGCTATCGGTTGTAAATTTGTAAAAATATAACCTTATTAAGACTTGAATTCCCAACTCAAACTTAGACAAGTAAAAAAAATGAAAATTTTTGGAAAAAATTTGGGGTGATTAGCGGTTCCAATAGAGTTTTGTGTAAGGCTTATTATTAGGACTTGCAAAATTCAAGGTTTTAGCATCCCCCCCAACACTTAAATTACACATCGTCCTCAATGTGTCCCAAAAATAAGTTTTTAGGTTGATTGAATGTGTAAAATGGTGTTAAAAGCGTAATTTTATGTTACTGGCAGTCTGGACACGGCCCCGTGGGGACCGGGCACGGCCCCGTGTTCAGGTGCCAGTGACAAAAATTTAAGAAAAGAAACAGAAGCCTGGGCACGGGGACGTGTTCAGCGAACACGGCCCCGTGTCCAGTTACCTGAACTGGGTGATTTGCTGCAGATTGTGCAGCACGGGGCCGTGTCGGGTGGAGACGGCCCGTGCTGAGCCTACTGTAATGGGAGATTGTTGTCGGATTGCTCTGTTTTAGTGCATGGGTGATGTGTGTCGGTGTGTATATATTTTTAGATATATATTTAAGCCCTTTTTACACTTTTAGCCAAGTTTTAAATTTATAAAACACGATATTCACTAACACTAAACACACATATGGGCAAGTGCACCCATCGTGGACGTAGTACAGTGTTGGTAAGATACCGAGGTCGTCCAAGGACACAAGAGCTTTTAATACCGGTTTATCCTCAACGTCTAATCAAATCAAAAAGTTAGAAAAATGTTTTAAACTAAGAAAAATAAAAACTAACTAAATGCTGAAAATAAAAATAAAATAAAAACAGATAGACAAGATGAATCACTTGGATCCGACACGTGTATTAGTATAACCTTTGATTATTTTCGCACTTTTGCACTTGTTTAAGAGATTATCTTAGTTATTGTAGTAGGCCCCTCTTTTGAAGGCGACGTTACCCTCAACCCAGTAGTTTGAGTCAGCAAGGATACAATCCTAAAGGGTCGGATTATTGAAAGATAATGAATTAAGTTATTAATGCAAATTATGGTAGGCCCCGCTTTTGGCGGTGACGTTACCCTCGGCTAAGTAGTCTGAGTCAGCAGGGATACAGTCCTAAATAGCCGGGTTATAGTATTAATAGTAGTTAACTTATGAGGGGGTCAAAGAGTTTGGATCCCCGCCATCCAATACCTATGGGCATTGAAGGAGATCCTACTAAATTTGACCCAGGTCCCAAGCAGGACCTCTAAACGCTGAACAAGGGCAAGACCCTTACCAAACCGTTCCCTTAACCCCCGACCAGGTAGCCAACATACCTCCATATAGACCGTGGAGATATGAATGGTGAAAATCTTTTATTTTATATAGACTAAAAAATAATGCCAAGACACCACGGACAAACGATAAGGAAAGATCACCTTCAACATAAGTAACTAGTTATTAAAGTCATTAATACAAAACCAAATAAAAAGTGCAAAAGATTAAAAATAAAAAGTATTATACTAAACACTTGTCTTCACCAAGTGATGTAAGAGACTTAGGCAAACATGGCCTTGATTGTCAAGAACTCTTACGATCAATCTTGGATCCCGAGACGACTCACACACTCTACGATGGACAATGGATGATGGTGGTGGATGATGGTGTTATGGTGGTGGTGGGTGGTGGATGAGGTGTGAGAGAGGTGGTGTGCCAAGGGATGAGAGAGAATGAAGCCAAGCTCCTCTATTTATAGGCTGAACAGAAGGCTGGACACGGCCCCGTGTCCGCTGGACACGGCCTCGTGCCCGTCTGACATTCTCTCACTTCATTAATTGTAATTGCGAATTACAATTAATGCGCCTGCTGTACTTTCACCACGCCCCCGTGCTCGCTGGACACGGCCCCGTGGTGGGCAATGGAAGCTTCTACTGGTTTGTCTTTTCTGCTGCTTCCTGGGCACGCCCCCGTGTTCGCTGGACACGGGGCGTGTTCAGACCCTGTTTCTTCTCCTTTGCCTTGGGAGGTGCCGTTGAGGGTCCGGGCAGTCCACTTTTGTTCCTTTTCTTGTATTTATGGTAGAATTAGTTGTCTTTTTGCTTCTTTTGTGATTTTGAGCTCATTTCATCCTGAAAATACAAAAGGAAGACAAAAACACTCTTTTTCCAACATTAGTACTTAAAAAGGGTTAGTTTTATGCCTTAATTGATGTGATTTATATGTTGCATTTTACACACATCAAATACCCCCACACTTGAACTTTTGCTTGTCCTCAAGCAAAACTCTTTAAATGTGGCTTACACTCCCAAATGGAATAGGTAGAAGAGAAGTTTTTTAGCTTGTCCTAGAGTGTCGGGAATCCAAGGTTTTTATAGGTTTTATTTTTATTTATTTACAATCCTATTCGTTATGATTTATTTTGAACTTTTCATAAGATGAATTACTTATTTGGGCATAGCATGCCTTATTAAAATTCCATTTATATACAAGTTCACATACCTCACGGGAGATCACTCAACACTCGGCCGAAGGTGTATATTTTAGTGAATCACTCGAGAGCGGCACGGAACTTACGTCTTCCATAGGCTTGCCAAGCAATCAATCCTCCTCCTTTTTAACTTTTTACCTTTGTAAATATCAAGAGGACTTTTTGGGTGAAGGCTTGGGTTTAAAGGTGGGTGGTTGGTTAGTGGTTAGTAAAAAGGGCGAAAATCGTAACAAGCGTCGGTTTTCGTGAAGTACCTTGTTTTTAGTGACTTTTTATTTTGAAGTATTTCTCCAAACAAGCTTTTATAGCTTTTGTTTGTTTTTTGACTTCATCATCATCATTTTTTTTTCCGATCGTCACATAAAAAGGTGATGTTTACGAAAAAGCGAACTTGTTACTAAAATAAAAAAAAAAAAGGTTTTTGGTGGGTAAAAAGGGTTTTGGGGTAATGAAATGAAAGGTTTAGGCTCAAAGGGGCTATCTAGGGGGATTTTGGGTAGGTAAAAAAAAATGAAAATTAATGGTTTTGAAAGAAAAATGGTTAGTCCTAATGCCTCCATCATTTACTTACTTGGGTTTAAGTTGGTAAGGACCGGGAATGTATCGTCGTGGCAAGTTCTAGATTTGTAAGGACCGAGCGGCTATTCACACAAGAAACGAAAAATGAGCATTTAATCTAAATATGTGTATTTTTGTGCTCAATAAAGGCTCAAAACTCACTTTTATGGGAATGGGTTTTTAATGTGACCAAGCATATATAATCGAATTTTTAACTAGACTTGTTATACCGTTTCATAATTTTCTTATGTTGGTTCTTTTTTTTATCACGACGCTATCGGTTGTAAACTTGTAAAAATATAACCTTTTTAGAACTTGTTATTCCCAACTTAAACTAAGACAAGTAAATAAAAAAAATATGAAAAAGTTTTTGAAAAAATTTGGGGTGTTTAGCGGTTCCAATAGAGTTTTGTGTAAGGCTTGTGTTTAGGATTTTGCAAAATTTCAAGGGTTTTAGCATCCCCCCCACACTTAAATTACACATTGTCCTCAATGTGTCCAAAAATAATGTTTTTGGTTGATTAGAATGTATAAAAGTGGGTTAAAAAGCAAAGATTTATGTTACTGGCATCCTGGACACGGCCCCGTGTTGACCGGGCACGGCCCCGTGGTGAAGTGCCAGTAACAAAAATTACAGAATTGAAACAGAAGCCTGGACACGGGGGCGTGTCCGCTGAACACGGCCCGTGTCCAGTTACCTGAACTGGGTGATTTTCTGCAGGGGCTCAGCACGGGGCCGTGTTGGTTGGGCACGGCCCGTGTTGAGCCTTCTGTGATGGAGATTTTTGTCGGGTTGCTCTGTTCTTCGTGCATGGTTCCATTTTTCTCGTTCCCTTTTTCATCCATTACCACCATGAGTGTGTTTTATTCTGCAAAAACTAAAAGATTAGACTAAACTAAGGATAGATCCGCGGAATGCCTCCGTGGTGCGCCACGTTTATAAGGGTCCTTGGCTAGACCCGATTCCCGGTTATATATCTTCTGAGTGGAGTGCCTTGCTTCCCAAGTTACACCGTCGGAGAGCGGCATCCAAGCTTGAATCAATAACCTTCATGTAATTGACTGGGTCGTCGTCCTCTATTCTCTTCCCAACTCCGAACTTCACCTCATCGTCCCCATACCTCAAAGTCAGTGTCCCGTCATTCATGTCTACCACTGCTTGTGCTGTGGCAAGGAAGGGTCTCCCTAGTATAAGGGGGACCTCGGTGTCTTCCTCCATGTCGAGTATGACAAAGTCGACTGGATAAACGAATCTGCTTACCCTTACCAAGACATTCTCGATGACACCTTGTGGGAACTTGACTGATCGATCAGCGAGTTGTATGCTTATTTTTGTAGGGCTCGTGGTTCCCAAGCCAAGCCTTTTGAACATCGATGAGGGCATGAGGTTAATGCTAGCCCCTAAGTCGGCCAAGGCATTGCGAACGGGTGATTCCCCTATTGAGCATGGAATCGTGAAACTTCCGGGATCGATTTTCTTTTGGGGTAGTTTATTGAGTACGAGGGCAGAGCATTCTTCGCCTAAATTAACTAATTGCAAATTTTCAATTTTCTTTTTATGTGTAAGGAAGTCCCTCATAAATTTAGAGTATTTGGGCATTTGGGTTAGGACTTCGATAAAAGGAATATTGACATGCAATTGTTTTAACAGACTTTCGAATTTTGCGAACTGCTCATTGGTCTTTTGACGAATTAACCTACCGGGGTACGGAACTCGAGGAGCCTTGGTAGGCTCTGGTGATGGGGGAGAGTTCTTTTCCTGCAGATGTGTTGGCATTGTTTCTTCCGTTGGTGGAGGTACTTCTGCAGGCCCTACGGTGCGGTTTCGAAGTGTGATGAGGTGAACTTGCGCCTTTGGGTTTGTTTCGGTATTGCTAGGTAATGTGCCTTGCGGTCTCTCGGAAAAATTTTGTGCTAGTTGATTTATTTGTTTTTCTATGTTTTGAATGCTAGCTTGTTGATTCCTAAAATTAGATTCTAATTGTAGAAATCTTTCCGAGTTTTTCTTATCAGTGTCAGAGACGAGGCGAGATATAGTATCTTCGAGCCTTTCTCGTCCACCTTGTTGTTGAGTGAAATTTTGTGACTCATTTCTTGATTGCTGAAAGTTTGTTCGTTGGGTTTGTTGGTTACTACTATTGCCGGTTTCCCTCCAACCAAGGTTTGGGTGGTTTCGCCATCCTTGGTTGTAAGTTCCCGTTGGAGGACCCGACGGCCTAGGTCTATTATCAATGTAGTTTACCATTTCTTGTTGATCGTCCGTTTCTTTCATGCAACTCCAATTTTCATGTGACCCACCACACCCTTCACAAGCCATAACCGAGACTGTTTTTGTCATTTCTAATTTTTTTATTTTTGAAGAAAGGGCCTCGATTTGGGCTTGTAAAGAGGTGCTTTCGTCGACCTTATGGGCGCCCGGGGCGATAGACTTATTTCCCCGGGGAGTGTGCCATTGAAAATTGGTTTGAGCAATTTCCTCAATCTGATTATATATTTCGTGTGGGCGTCGATTACCTAAAAGTCCCCCGGAGCTAGAATCAAGTGTCTGCCTAGTGTGTGGCAACAATCCATTGTAGAAAGTGGATACTTGTTGCGATATTGCGAGGCCGTGATGGGGACACTTGCGTAATAGCTCCTTGAACCTTTCCCAAGTTTCATATAAGGATTCCCCGTCCTCTTGTGAGTATGTATTAATTTCAGCCATTAATTTAGCAGTTTTAGAAGGAGGGAAATACTTATATAGAAACTTTTGGGCTAGTTCATCCCAGGTGTTTACCGATCCAGCTGGGAGGGTGTTGAGCCAAGCTTTCGCTCGGTCTTTTAGTGAGAATGGAAACATACGGAGGCGGATGGCGTCGTTCGATGCTCCATTGATCCGAAAGGTATCACATATTTCTAAGAAATTAGTTATATGTAGATGAGGATCCTCGTCCGCAAGCCCGTGGAAGGTTGCGGAGTTTTGGAGCATTTGTATCAAATGCGGTCGAAGTTCGAAGTTATTGGCTTCGACATTCGGAGCATTGATAGCGGCGCCTAGATTACCTACGGTGGGCCGTAGATAATCCATAAGGGTACGTTGGTCCGCCATTGGGGGTGGATCACCCGAAACCTTCTCTTGGTTTTTGGCTTTTAACCTTTTTCTGAGAAAGCGTTCGGGTTCTTCTAGTGGTTCCTTTATGTCTTTATTGGAACTGGAGCTCATACACTACGTGAGGATGGCGTCGGGTTCCAAGTCCTGCAATAAAAACAGAAAAGAACGTTGGTCAGAAGGTTCACCACAGCCCCGTGTTGAGTGAACACGGCCCCGTGGTCGGAATTACAGTGATTGTTTTTCAGATCCCAGTTACTGGAAGTTGGACACGGCCCCGTGTTGCACCGGCACGGCCCCGTGGTCAGCTTTCTGTAACTTGAAAAACAAAAACTGCCAGTAACGTTGCTGAGCACGGCCCGTGTCCGACCAGGCACGGCCCCGTGCTGAGCTCTGCAGAAGCTGAAAATCTAAAAAAAATCCTAAAAAAAATTAAAGAAAAATAAAAATATGATTAGGCTGTTGATTCCTAACTTTCTTAAAATCCTTGTGTCCCCGGCAACGGCGCCAAAAACTTGATGTGTGTCGGTGTGTATATATTTTTAGATATATATTTAAGCCCTTTTTACACTTTTAGCCAAGTTTTAAATTTATAAAACACGATATTCACTAACACTAAACACACATATGGGCAAGTGCACCCATCGTGGACGTAGTATAGTGTTGGTAAGATACCGAGGTCGTCCAAGGACACAAGAGCTTTTAATACCGGTTTATCCTCAACGTCTAATCAAATCAAAAAGTTAGAAAAATGTTTTAAACTAAGAAAAATAAAAACTAACTAAATGCTGAAAATAAAAATAAAATAAAAACAGATAGACAAGATGAATCACTTGGATCCGACACGTGTATTAGTATAACCTTTGATTATTTTCGCACTTTTGCACTTGTTTAAGAGATTATCTTAGTTATTGTAGTAGGCCCCTCTTTTGAAGGCGACGTTACCCTCAACCCAGTAGTTTGAGTCAGCAAGGATACAATCCTAAAGGGTCGGATTATTGAAAGATAATGAATTAAGTTATTAATGCAAATTATGGTAGGCCCCGCTTTTGGCGGTGACGTTACCCTCGGCTAAGTAGTCTGAGTCAGCAGGGATACAGTCCTAAATAGCCGGGTTATAGTATTAATAGTAGTTAACTTATGAGGGGGTCAAAGAGTTTGGATCCCCGCCATCCAATACCTATGGGCATTGAAGGAGATCCTACTAAATTTGACCCAGGTCCCAAGCAGGACCTCTAAACGCTGAACAAGGGCAAGACCCTTACCAAACTGTTCCCTTAACCCCCGACCAGGTAGCCAACATACCTCCATATAGACCGTGGAGATATGAATGGTGAAAATCTTTTATTTTATATAGACAGTAAAATAATGCCAAGACACCACGGACAAACGATAAGGAAAGATCACCTTCAACATAAGTAACTAGTTATTAAAGTCATTAATACAAAACCAAATAAAAAGTGCAAAAGATTAAAAATAAAAAGTATTATACTAAACACTTGTCTTCACCAAGTGATGTAAGAGACTTAGGCAAACATGGCCTTGATTGTCAAGAACTCTTACAATCAATCTTGAATCCCGAGACGACTCACACACTCTACGATGGACAATGGATGATGGTGGTGGATGATGGTGTTATGGTGGTGGTGGGTGGTGGATGAGGTGTGAGAGAGGTGGTGTGCCAAGGGATGAGAGAGAATGAAGCCAAGCTCCTCTATTTATAGGCTGAACAGAAGGCTGGACACGGCCCCGTGCCCGTCTGACATTCTCTCACTTCATTAATTGTAATTGCGAAGTACAATTAATGCGCCTGCTGTACTTTCACCACGCCCCCGTGCTCGCTGGACACGGCCCCGTGGTGGGCAATGGAAGCTTCTACTGGTTTGTCTTTTCTGCTGCTTCCTGGGCACGCCCCCGTGTTCGCTGGACACGGGGCGTGTTCAGACTCTGTTTCTTCTCCTTTGCCTTGGGAGGTGCCGTTGAGGGTCCGGGCAGTCCACTTTTGTTCCTTTTCTTGTATTTATGGTAGAATTAGTTGTCTTTTTGCTTCTTTTGTGATTTTGAGCTCATTTCATCCTGAAAATACAAAAGGAAGACAAAAACACTCTTTTTCCAACATTAGTACTTAAAAAGGGTTAGTTTTATGCCTTAATTGATGTGATTTATATGTTGCATTTTACACACATCAATGGGGCTATGGCAGTCTGGACACGGCCCCGTGGGGACCGGGCACGGCCCCGTGTTCAGGTGCCAGTGACAAAAATTTAAGAAAAGAAACAGAAGGCTGAACACGCCCCCGTGTCCAGTTACCTGAACTGGGTGATTTGCTGCAGATTGTGCAGCACGGGGCCGTGTCGGGTGGAGACGGCCCGTGCTGAGCCTACTGTAATGGGAGATTGTTGTCGGATTGCTCTGTTTTAGTGCATGGGGCTATGGCAGTCTGGACACGGCCCCGTGGGGACCGGGCACGGCCCCGTGTTCAGGTGCCAGTGACAAAAATTTAAGAAATGAAACAGAAGCCTGGGCACGGGGGCGTGTTCAGCAAACACGGCCCCGTGTCCAGTTACCTGAACTGGGTGATTTGCTGCAGATTGTGCAGCACGGGGTCGTGTCGGGTGGAGACGGCCCGTGCTGAGCCTACTGTAATGGGAGATTGTTGTCGGATTGCTCTGTTTTAGTGCATGGGGCTATGTTTCTCGTTTCCCTTGTTATCCTTCACCATCTAGAGTGTGTTTTATTTCTTATAACACCATCCAAACCATCATTTCATTAATAATCATAGAGAGGATTACATAGTCCTAAAAATTAAAAATAGATAAGAAATAAAAAGTCCTAAATTAGATAGATTTAGTGAAACATAAAGTTATCATAAGGAGTCCTATTCCCTTGTTAAGAACCAAAATTCCGGGAATTCATTCTTGGTAATGTAGTAGGACTTCTTAGCCGAGTGTTATCTTCCTAGATGCTTTTTAAAGCCATTCTTCTATTTCTCTTGGGAGAAAGAAGGTGGCCTCGTTTTCATCTTGCGGAGGAGAAGGAGTAGCGCCAACCGGAACTTCTTGCAATATGTCCCTAGGAGGCCCCGGGTGCATGGCATACCACTCGGCTGGTATGATAACTTCAGGCACCACGTTCCATGCCCTTTGGGTTATTATAGGTACCAAAGGGGGCGATGCGAGAATGTTCAACCTCTGGTGCAGGAGGTTAACTTCCCGGAGACACCCTTCCAGTCCCACCGTTAGATGGTTGATGCGGTCTACCAAGGCTTCTTCCACCCCCGTCATTTCATCTATAGCTTCTCTTAGGGCGTAAACATAGTTTACAAGAGAATCTTCCCCCGTAGACGACCTCCTTCCGTTTCGGTTGTTCCTTGAGTGAGGTGCAGACGTTCCGCTTGTTCTGCTTGCCTGAGAGGAAAGACCGTAACGAGCTCAAATTTTTGTAAAACAGTCCCTCGGGCACGGCCCCGTGTCCAGATGTCTGTAAGTTTTCATATCAAGGAATTTTGTAGTTTAAATTATTTTACTGATTTATATGTAGAGTTTAAGCACAAATAATTTAAAACAAAGTTTGCATGACTTATTTTAGACAAGATTCCTTGAATAAGATCTTACAAACACTTCATTAAAGGTTGAAATCATGAAGTTTCCAACTCTAATGGAGATGTTAACTAAAAATTGAGGGAGAAGGTGATGGACAAAAGTGGAAAAGACAAGAGGGTTCTTGAGAACCTTCTTTTAGAACATACCTAGGATAGTATGAGTGAAGATCTCAGGAATCTCTGTCTTTTGAAGTGGTCCAAATGAGCAGGAATCATGCTGTATTTATAGAAAACGACAGCATGTTGGACACGGCCCCGTGTGCAGACAGAATCCTGACACATTTTTGTCCGTATTCTGATAAAATCAAAAAAGAATCTTTTGGTGGACACGGGGGCGTGTTGGCCGGACACGGCCCCGTGTCGAAGGGCTGATTAAGAAGGTTGTCTATTGTTTTAAGGAACCTATCCAGATCGGGTGGTTCCTTACTAGATGGAACAACCCCAAAGTGCCTAAGATACCTTAATTGACTTAGGTTAAGACGAGAACGCAAGAGGTTGTCGGTGAGGGTGATTCCTATGCTATATGTAGGTGGACAAGTCCAACCCTTTTTCGGGCTCTCGTTAAAGAAGGTATATGCCGAATCGCTCAGGTCTATGTATGCATCGAACGAAGTCGATGAAGAGTCCTTCACGGCACAATCGACACAGGGACGACTATCGTCCAAGTCTTTGCTAGAGTCGAAGGTATTATCGGGAGCAACGAGGTTGTTTGAATGCGATCCCAACACTTCTTCTTGGTTATTGTCTTGAGATGAATTTAGGAAATCCATCCTAAGTTCTTTTAACCAATTAAGAATCAGATCTTCTAGTTGAAATAGTTCATCAAGAAGCATTTCTCATAAAATATTTGGTTGGGCGCTTTCGAGGGAGAGATAAGGATTATTTTTACTTTCGCCCCTCTTAAGGATACAGGGAAACGATGGGTCTATATAGTGGGGCTTATAGTTTAGAAAATAACATTCTAATTCTTTATGTCCGCCTCCACATAATTGACACCATGTACCATAAGAGTGCCGAAAGTAAAAAAATTGTCATCACTCATTTTTGTGTCAGAATTTACCAACCGTCGGGATCTAACAGTTCTGTTTTCAGCAACTGAATCTTGGGCAAGGGGGGTGTGTTGAATGAACACGGCCCCGTGTTCAGCTTACTGTCTGACTTAAAACAGGATTGCTAGTTCCAAAGATTGGGCACGGGGCGTGTTCAGCGGGCACGGCCCGTGCTGAGTTCTGCAGAAGCTGAAAAATTAAGAAAATCCTAAAAATTAAAAAGAAAATAAAAAAAAGATTAGGCCGTTGATTCCTAACTTTCTTAAAATCCTTGTGTCCCCGGCAACGGCGCCAAAAACTTGATGTGTGCAAGGTGTTATATATTTTAGATGTATATTTTAAGCCCTTTTTACACTTTTAGCCAAGTTTTAAATTTATAAAACACGATATTTACTAACACTAAACACATATATGGGCAAGTGCACCCATCGTGGACGTAGTATAATGTTGGTAAGATACCGAGGTCGTCCAAGGACACAAGAGCTTTTAGTACCGGTTTATCCTCGACGTCTAATCAAACCAAAATGTTAGAAAAAGATTTTTAAACTAAGAAAATAAAAATAACTAAAATGCTGAAAATAAAAATAAAAATAAAAACAGATAGACAAGATGAATCACTTGGATCCGACTCGTGTGTTAGTGTAACCTTTGATTATTTTCGCATTTTTGCACTTGTTTAAGAGATTATCTTAGTTATTGTAGTAGGCCCCTCTTTTGAAGACGACGTTACCCTCAACCCAGTAGTTTGAGTCAGCAAGGATACAATCCTAAAGGGTCGGATTATTGAAAGATAATTAATTAAGTTATTAATGCATAATGTGGTAGGCCCCTCTTTTGAAGGCGACGTTACCCTCAGCTAAGTAGTCTGAGTCAGCAGGGATACAGTCCTAAATAGCTGGGTTAAAGTTTTAATAGTAGTTAACTTATGAGGGGATCAAAGAGTTTGGACCCCCGCCATCCAATACCTTTGGGTATTGAAGGAGGTCCTACTAAATTTGACCCAGGTCCCTTGCAGGATCTCTAAATGCTGAACAACGGCAAGACTCTTACCAAACCGTTCCCTTAACCCCCGACCAGGTAGCCAACATACCTCCATATAGACCGTGGAGATATGAATGGTGAAAATCTTTTATTTTATATAGACAGTAAAATAATGCCAAGACACCACGGACAAACGATAAGGAAGAATCACCTTCAACATAAGAAACTAGTGATTAAAGTCATTAATACAAAACCAATTAAAAAGTGCAAAAGATTAAAAATAAAAAGTATTACACTAAACACTTGTCTTCACCAAGTGATGTAAGAGACTTAGGCAAACATGGCCTTTGATTGTCAAGAACTCTTACGATCAATCTTGGATCCCGAGATGACTCACACACTCTATGATGGACAATGGATGATGGTGGTGGATGATGGTGTTATGGTGGTGGTGGGTGGTGGGTGAAGTGTGAGAGAGGTGGTGTGCCAAGGGATGAGTTGAAATGTCTCCAAGCACTCCTATTTATAGGCTGAACAGAAGCTCGGGCACGGCCCCGTGTCCATCCTTGTCTCTTTCCTCATTAATTGTAATTCGCAATTACAATAAATGCGCCTGCAAGAGTCTGACCACGCCCCCGTGTCTGCTGGGCACGGCCCCGTGGTGGGCAATAGAAGCTTCTAGAGGTTTGTCTTTTCTGCTG
This sequence comes from Helianthus annuus, assembly GCF_002127325.2. NCBI lineage: Eukaryota > Viridiplantae > Streptophyta > Magnoliopsida > Asterales > Asteraceae > Helianthus > Helianthus annuus. The sequence goes on from NC_035448.2 coordinate 66,164,389, forward strand.
CTTCTTGGGCACGGCCCTGTGCTCGCTGAGCACGGGGCGTGTTCAGTCTTCTGTGTTCTTGGTTTTGCTTGGGAAGATGCTGTTGAGGGGTCGGGCATTCCACTTTTGTTCCTTTTCTTGTATTTATGTTAGATTTTGCTGTCTTTTTGCTTCTTTTGTTAATTTGAGCTCATTTAATCCTGAAAATACAAAAGGAAGACAAAAACACATTTTTTTCCAACATTAGTACTAAAAAAGGGTTAGTTTTATGCCATACTTGATATAATTTATATGTTGCATTTTGCGCATATCATGATCCAAAGATGAAATTGAGTGTTTATGTATGTTTAATTTCGTTAGACATGATGAAATTATGAAATAATTGAGATAAGATCACTTATAAGTGATTAAAAAGTAGATTATGAAGTGGGTTCTGATTATATGATGAAGTTGATAATATACATGTGCTTAGAATCATCAAACATGATTGTAAAAGCAAGATACTTGAACAATTTATAAGTTTGAGTGCATATTCGTACTTACCATGAAATGGATTTTTGTATGATATAATGAAATTGATGTTATAATCATGTTATAGATGCTTGAAATCATCATGTGTATATGAATGGTTAAAATTTTTGTTTAAGTTTGATGTTTGAGTAATTTTCATACACATATGATGCAATGGGTTGTTTCATGGTGATGAAACAATCCCTATGTTCTTATATAATGAATCATAAACTAGCATACAATGAATATAACTTATGTTAACGTGACGTAAACAATCATATGAACTAAGTTGATGAACGTAGTTATAATGGTGGCCTAAGAATAGTGCCCACCGGGTAATTAATGAAATGCCTAAAAGAGTTGTTGAACTTATTTGTGGGTTGTATGTGTAAATAGCCGACATATTCACAAAAGGTTTGCCAAAGGTCCTCTTTGATGATTTCCGATCCAGCCTCAACATTCGCGAGCCTCCCGTTTCAATTGCGGGGGAGTATTAATATATTTAGAATGATTTAATCTTGTGTATGTTATTAGCCATCGGTTAGGCAAGTTGGTTAGTTGTGATTGTGCCTACAATTATGTTGTAATCTCCTATATATTTGAAACTAGGTTATCACCCGGGACTGCTTCCCGGGTTGTTTATTTTCATTAGTTAATAAACATGTATTTTTATTAAAATGTAACATATTATTTCATTAAACTTTTACACAACATTGATTAATTATTAATACAATAATAAATTAAAAAAATGTCTTCATATATGTTAACAATAACAACTTAACTAAATATTGTCATTCATAAATGCATACACGGCCTAATAGTTTTATAACATTAGAGGCCCAATTTTCATTACTAATAACTTAAGAAACCACATGAATATAAGACACTTGACCAAATAGAAAATAAACGAACATATGAGAAACATACTATAACATCAATAGAACGAAACAAAGTTTGAAGTCAATGGAAACAAATAAAAAATTAAACATCATAAATTTCCAAAAGTCTCTTTGTAAACGACGTTAGCAGTTTCATTGGTTGGTTTTCCTTCATCATCGAATATTAAAATTTTGACACATTCTCTCGTCTTTACTCTTGATAACGCAACATACAATTGACCGTGAGTGAAAACAGGGTCTTTTAGATATAGACCAACTCTAGATAATGACTGTCCTTGACTCTTGTTAATAATCATAAGTGTATAAATATGATAAAATACAAACAAAATGTTGACTGTGTATCACCATTTCTATCATATTTGACTTGTAATTTGTAACAATTTTAAGGATTCTATGTCACACGTCTATACACTCACCCCGCACAGATGCAAGTGTCTGGTTCAATTTGTCAAGCAAAGAAGCATTTGCTTTTGACAATTTGAAACTGCTTTATCTTTAAAAAAATAGTAATAACATTATCTTTAGCAATCTTTTGATTTTCCAAATATATATTAGCTTCCACATAATCCACTTCAACCTCCAAAAGAATTTTATTTTCATCCTCTATTTTTTCGCTCCCAAAACCTCTGAATCTAACTTGTCTCTAGAATTTAAGATTTAGTCTCTTTCATTCAAGTTCCCATGAAGAATTCTTAGATTCAAGCTTTGATAATTCATAGAAAATTGATTCGGTTTATCTTCCACTTGTGAGCACCACTGCACCTAGGGCTTTGGTGCAATGTTTCCCAGGCTGAACCAACATGACCTGAAATAATGAAATTTAATTCCTAGTGTGTGTGAGAGAGACCAATGTAAAATGAGTACAATGTCAACTATCTCTTTTTATTTACAGTTCAAAACTTTGTTCAAGATCATCTTGGACTGAAAAATTATATGATTAACTTGCACTCCCTTTTTACAATTCAAAAATTATAATATTAAAGTATAATCAGACATCATACTGAATCTTGTTGGAAACCCGAAAACATTTCCCTTCAAAGAGTTCATTTCTTATAATTATTGGTACGTCGCTCTTTGTTGGCGCAGTCATTTTCTCAAGCACCTCTTCATTCAGTGCTTCTGGAATCTGCATGCAACCAAAGGACCAAAATAATCAAATTTATTATTTGACCCGACCAGTTTTGTATTAGCTTACATATAATAATCAGAAATCTTTAAACTATCTACCAACAATAATTTGGCTTCAACCCCTTCAGCAGATGCAAGATGCAGCTCTTTTTTTATTTCTTCATCTAACTTCTCTCTATATGTTTATACATTGAGTAGTACCTGCATTAGAAAGAGTTACCTATCTAAAACATCATGCTCAAAGATAGATTCAATTCTTCAAAGTCCAAAACTCAACGTGCGCCCTCACAAATAGAATCCTAAAAGAGGAGAAATAAGAGTGTAAGTTAAATAGTGCTACAAAAATAACCACATTCCAACAAAACCTTCCATAACCTATTACTTGGCCTTCTTTAAAAGCCAAAAAAGTTGTTTAACTGCTCTCGAAGCACCCTATTACACTAACATAATTGGATAAGTCATAAGCAAGACAGTAAAGGTAAAAGATCACCTGACCCCAATAAAGATGTTTCAACAAAAACACTTTACTTAATGAACAAATGAGCAAGCTATTACAATCATATTAACTCCTGCTAAAATAAATTAAAACACATAGTTTTTCAAATACAGAACCATCGACTAAAATGTTGATACATGTAAAATTGATGCATCTCATAAACATTTGTCAGTCATCACAGTATTACAAAAAAGGTTAAGTACAAACAACTGACGGAATTATCCCTCACTATTATAACATAATCATTACAGAATTGGAGTCTCACCTCAAGAACTCAATTTGCAATGCACTATAATTTCAATCTTCCTAGTCAACCTAGAAATCACATCCTTCTAAATAAACCGCAATATGAAAAACTTCAAAATGGCAAGCTTGTGACAAATTAAGAAAACAAAAAATAATAAGGTTAAAAGTAGGGTGAAAAACTAAAGATCTCAAATAAATAAAAAAAAACAAAGAAAAAAATCTCAAGAGTAGCTACTAAGTATGTACCAATATGCTAACTTGGTGCTCATTTTAATATTGAGAATACACACTCAAGCATGATCAGAGAGGTAACTATTAGTTCTTAATACTGTTGAATAATTAAAGGAATACATTATAAAATAAAAGTTTAGCCTTTAGAGAACCACTCAGACCTTGTCATATGAACCTAGGAGAAAGAAATAGCATTACATAATTACAAAGTAAATATTTAAGTAGCCCTAACACTCCTTTAAAGAAAAACTTCATAAAGACAAAAGGAAATAGAATGAAAATGAGTGAATTGTTAGATTTCTTTAAAATTAGCTAACCTGTTATCCAAGCAGGACCACATAACCTCAATATCCACTTATTCAATCAGCCTCATCTATTGGGTTTGTTTCGACTCTATAACAACCCAAGGTAGATAACTTGGCTCAGGGCTTAGGCTAAAAGGACTGACCAGTGGAGCTCGTTTCCCTAGCACCATGTCCTTTATAGAGTAATCATCTCCATTTGAAATGAAAAAAAATACATACTATTAATTTATTTATTTATGTAAAAATTAAGAAGGTAGCAATTTAATTATACTTGTTCATCAATCATTATAATACTAATATCACGTTCATCTTTGTCACGGCGTCCAGCTCTCCCACTCACCTGTAAGTAAAGAAGACACGAAAACACAATAAGAAACTTATTTCAAGAAAAAATGCAGATAACTATTATGTTATAGTGTTATGGTACCCACCTGAATATACTCACCAGATCCTAGTTACCGATGGCTATCACCCCACATTTTAGACTCAATATAAAGTTCAATTAAGTCAGGCTCTGGCCGACTCGTTTACACCCCTATCCATAATCCTTTACACAACAGATTTGGTTGCTTCAAGATAATAACATAAACAGTTTGCGTTGTTAAATGATCAGCTTTAAAACCTTTTAGCTCTATAAATGAGCTTTCTTTGGTTTTTATTATTGACTCTCCAAGCGTGACCTTCCATTCTCCATCAAGCGACCTCACTGTAAAGTTGAGAAAGAAAGTTAAAAATAAGAAATTGTAGGTAGGATTTGTAGTGGAATATTAAATTAACAAAAAATCATTAAAAGCTTTCCATGAAAAATCTTGATTCTTTCAATATAGATGACAAAAACTAATAATTGAAAACTCAAATATAGAATAGTTAATCATAAATCCATTTCCCAAAAACATATATTTCAATGGAAGACTTAAGCACAAAACATTTGAATATGTGTAATAGCAGACTGTAACATATGTTGTGTTAACTATCAACATGTTGATTAACAAAGGATCACAACTCACAAGTGCCAAAATCACCTTAGATACCCAAAGGCATTTCATCGAGCATCTGGTATACACATATTAAATCCAATGAAGTAACATCACTTTAGAATCAGTACAACCCCAAACCACATGTTAATAAATAATCACTGCTGAAAACATCATTCTTAGCTTGAGATTTAGGATTTTGAGAGTATAAATTTCAATCAGTAATAAATTTCAATCAGTTCATTCTAAAGTATAAATTCAAAATTCTTTTTTTTTTTGAATTTATCATCTTCCCCAATTGAAAGCCTAGCAGTCGTCCGACCACATATAAATTCAATTTTTTTTTTTTTACATTGAGGGTTTCGATGACGGATTTCAAACTTACCTTGAGGGTTTCGATGACGGATGGGAATGGAGAAGAAGATTACCTTTAGGAAGTCAATACATCTCGTCAATACATCTCTGATATTTGCAGACTCCATTGGAAGCCTTTAATCGGTTGTTGAATTGAAATTGACAATCACCTTAAACGGAAGATTGAAATCAAAGCAGAGGATAATCAGAAAGCATCAGCGGCGATGAATCATGGTCGGCATATGAAAGCGGCGATGAAGTTTTTGGTTAGGGTTTACAGGGAGAATAGGAGAGAAAGCGGCGATGATGTTCTGTAGTGTTCTTGAATGAAAAGAAAATTTTAGAAACAATATATACCCGGGTCAAAATCCGGATCCCGTGTATACCCCCATATGAAGAAGAAAAAAAAAAGACCCGGAATTTTGGAGCCAAAACCAATTTCAAAAAGTCCTATGGTGATGCCACCTCATTTTCCAAACCCTCATAACATGACACATAAGCCCTTATTTATCATGTTTATATATATATATATAGATATTGAATAGAGAGACAGGCAACCAATCATTTACCAAAACAATCATGATAGAATTATTTTGAGGGCATGAAATACATTTTGGAATGGGTGATTCAATTACATCAACCAACCAAACACTTTTTTCTTTATTTCTTTACAATGGTACATTTCATTCCGTCTCTCATTCCTATATACAAACAATCCTAGGAGTACAGATGTCTGATCATAAACCAAGAAGGGCTTTTCCCTATTTTTTTAATATCCCCTAGGCATAGATATCTTCACCCTTTTTCCTTTCTTCACTTGGATTTTCTCAACGAGTTGATCGGATGTAGCAGATTATGTGCAGGTAATATTAGTTTTTTTCCCTTTGTAGTTTTAGTTCTTACTTCTTTGCTGGTTAGTGCTCACAGTTGATGTTCTTCCATTCATTCTAGTGGTGATGATGAATTGGTGTTTGACATAACATATTATTTTATTACTTTAGGTGTGTAGATGTAATTAAAGTTTGTAAATTTGTGATTACTAAGGTATCAAAGTCAAACAGAAGGTAATAAGTTTAACAAAAAAAAGTCAACTTGCCATTAATTCTTGGGTTTGTAATTTTTGTTAAAGGGTCTGATTAGTTGGTTAGATTAATGAAATTGTTTTCAACATTTTTGAATCCATAGGTTAATTAAATTGATTGAGTAGGTAGTTACAACAATTAGCTTTCAACTCCTTTGTTTTGTATACATTTATCAGACACAATTTCAAGAAAATAATATACAAAGAAAGATGAATCAAACAACACATAAGCAAAACTAAGTTGAAACAGGTCAAAACTCTACCAACATTGTCAACTGTAATTCTGCAAGGTATCCAGATTCGTGCGCGAAAATTCAGGTTTATAAATTCGATTTTTCGCAAATTTGACATGAAAACGGAAAACTAAATTCCCATTTTGTTCAAATCACATTGAATGGTAAGATGAAATTTGACAGTTGTTTTTAGAGTTAAACGCCATTTTAGTCCCTGTGGTTTGGGTAATTTTGCCAGTTTAGTCCAAAGGTTTCATTTTTCGCGTGTAGATCCAAAAAGGTTTCACCGTTGCCATTTTAGTCCATTGGGTTAACTTCATCCATTATTTCTGTTAACGAGAAGGGCAATTCAGTCATTTTATATGGCTGAATTGTCCTTCTAGTTAACAGAATTACATATAAAATGACCGAATCGCCCTTCTCGTTAACAGAAAAAATGGATGAAGTTAACCCAGTGGACTAAAATGGCAATGGTGAAACCTTTTTGGACCCACAGGCGAAAAATGAGACCTTTGGACTAAACTGGCGAAATGGCCCAAACCAAGGGATTAAAATGCCATTTAACTCTTTTTTTATATAGGCTAACATTAGTTTATAAAAATGTGAAAAGATAAGTGCATAGGTGGTTATTAAAATGGGTATGAAAAAAACCATATTAACCAGACCCTGATTGCAAAGTTGCATTACTATCTGCAACAGAAAATTCAAATCATAAACTAACTTCTGAATTTTGATCTCTTGCCTATTGGATCAGGTGGACATTCCCAAGCATACCTTTATTCTTTTGGGCATTAGGATAGCGAACATAGCGTTGCAACGTGCTGATTTTTATGTGTTTCTATATAAATCTTATCCAAGAACGAGCTGCTGCAACGTGTGGTTTACGCCTACTAGTTTGATTTAAGTTTGAAACACAATTACGACAAGTAGAAAAAACAAAAGTAGATATACCTGTGTCACGATTCTGAACTTTGATCGTTTTGCTTAGCAAAATCGCTTTCTTTGGCGGGCTCAGTTCAGCAAATGGTTTTGTGTCTTTACTCTTTTGACTTATCTTCTTGGGTGGGTTAGGAAGTTGTGGTTACCGTTTGTTTTAGGAAGATCTAGCTTTCAGTTCCGATGAGTTCTACACCGGTGAAACTCATTTCAGAATGCTTCATCAAACCACTGGACGACCTCTCACAGTCACCGGAGGCAAAGCAGCCTATCCATTTCACACCTTTTGAGCTGGCCTGGCTCAACGTCAAATACGGCCAAAGAGGTCTCCTTTTCAGAAAACCACCTTCACCCGATTATTTCTCAATAAACACATTCTTGAATCACCTCCAACACTCTCTCTCCGCCACCCTCACACATTTCTACCCGCTCGCTTCCCGTTTCACCACTCGAAAACAAGAAAACCCACCTTCATACGTCATCTACTTGGATCCAGAAAACACCCCTGGCGCCAAGTTTATTTATGCCAAGGCGGGTGCCACAGTATCCGACGTTAGTGACCCACCTGACGTACCTTTACTTGTCCATTCGTTGTTTGATCTTAATACAGCCATTTCTTATGACGGTCACACGCTGCCGTTGTTATCCGTTCAGGTAACTAAGAAATGACAAAAGGAATGTTTGGTAATTATGATTGATATTTACGCACTCTACCCTCTACGATGACTAATTACAATGTGTCTAATACAGGTGACCGAACTTGTGGATGGAATATTCATCGGTTGCTCCGTCAACCACATGGTGGCCGACGGGACCTCTTTATGGCATTTCATGGCTACCTGGAGTGAAATATTCAGATCCGAAGGGAAATCAATTTCTCGTCCTCCGGTATTCAAGCGATGGGTGCTGGATGGATATGATCCTATTATCAATATCCCCTACAACCATCAAGATCAGTTTATTGAACGATTAGAAATCCAAACCTTTAAAGAGCGATTCTTCAAGTTCTCATCAACGGCCATCTCCAAGCTCAAAGCAACAGCAAATTCTGAATGCAATACGCATAAGATTTCAAGTTTACAAGCTGTTATCGCGCTTTTATGGAGGTGCATCACCCGTGCGCGATGTCTACCACACGACCATGAAACCACTTGTTCGTTGATGCTTTCTACCCGGCCTAGGTTGAACCCACCTTTGTCTGATGATTATTTTGGCAACCCAGTTCAGTTTGTGGGAGGAAAAGCATGTGTGGGGGATTTGTTGGCTCATGGTCTCGGTTGGGCGGCTTTCCAGCTACATGAAGCTGTGATAAACCACGATGATCAAGCAATCAAGGAAGAGGTTGAGTCATGGATAAGAAGCCCAGTGATATATAAAATGAGTCAGCTGAATGATCCGAACCTGGTGCACGTTGGGAGCTCACCAAGATTTGACATGTACGGGTGTGAATTTGGGTTGGGTAAAGCGGTCGCGGTTAGAAGCGGGTGCACCAACAAATGTGACGGTAAGATAACAGTGCAACCGGGGCGAGAAGGAGGCGGTAGCATGGACGTAGAACTTTGCCTTATGCCCGAGTGTATGAAAAATATTCAATCTGACCAGGAGCTCATGAGTGCTCTAACGTTTGTTTTGTAACATGTATTTTTATTTAAAACAAATATTATTCTCATTTGGTTTTAGCAAACAACTACGTAGCGAGAAATAAGAAAACCAATTATTTGTGTTTTTATCTATGTTTTCATGATCTGACCGGACCGGTTACAAAAAAACGAGTTAGAGAACATCTGACAACTAGTAAAAGAAGAGGCTTGACATTACGTTTTGTTTTTGAACATTTAAGAAATATTAAGGTTGATGGTTGCATTTTTATACGAAAGACGTCAATTAGACTTCCATTACAGTACACCACATCTACTTTAAGTTCAAAAGTGTAACTGACGTCAGTTGTAGTACGTGACATATATTTTAAGTTGAAAAGTGTAGATGACGTCAATTTACAATCTAAGCATTGGGCATGACACATAAGTTAAGTCTGCCATAGGCTACATCGAGATCCTTTTCAACTTAAAGAGGGTTTTTCCATGGGAATTAGAATTTCAATAATCATACTTGTTCTATTCTACTTTAATCGTAATCGTTGATGAAGGTTACCACCTGTCGCCTGATTCTGATTTTTAAGGTATAACTTTTTTTCATAGTTTTTTTAAATGTATGAATTCTTTTCTTACATTCAAGTTCAACCGAACGCGATTTCTATTACTATGTATTTGATACATATGATTCAAATTGGAAATGAATTATGTACACCTTGCTTAAATCCTTACAGCTTTGTTGTGGAAAAATGTTAATAGTAAATGTGAAACATGCATCGCAACTAAGAAAGTATAGTTTTGACATCAAAAAGTCAAATGTCTAAACTAGAAGCCAAAAAGAAGAATACAATAATTTTTTTTTTTTTTTTTCGTAATCCTCTACGCAATTCTTCACATGATTAATGTAATACTGGGTTTAAAGGCAAGTCTGCGCTTCATGGCGGGCAACGATTTATTCGTAATCCTCTACGCAATGTGACAATAATCCAGTCAGTATCGGTTCATTACAATATCGGCACATGCTATAGCAAACATGTTCTTTCGTTAGGATTTGTACGATACCGGCATGGGAGAGATGCTTAATAGGATATGTGACACGTGTTTTGCATCGAAAGTTGTTTAATAAAATACTCATAATTTCTCTTTGCATCATCGACGATTTGAAAAACACACATCTTTATCCATTTGAAACTGTCTTCGAAACATCTCGGGGGTGAATGTTTGATTATCATCGTTCGTTGAAGCAGTGTCTAAGCAGACGTGTATGAGACTCTTCATAGTTGTCTCTATGAATATACTTGGTTAATATTAAATATTCCATAACACCCAAATAGTCATATTGAATTTAAAAATTACATAATACCTATTTAATAAAAATAAAATTAGAAAAATAACAAAATGCTAAAATAAAATAGAATACAACATTTTATTAAAATCTTAAAAAATGAATATCTTCTTGACGATGAAGCGGTGTTTTGAAATTTATTTAAAGACAAGACAACCAAGGTATTAAAAAATCAAAATTGCATTTCGTTGTCTCAATATCTTTTCTTCAGAGCTTAGCGGACCGTATGGAAATAATGGGATTTCAAATTTATTCGTTTTGAGACGAATGTGAAAAATATTGGTGGTGAGAATAAGTGAGAAAATAGAAAAGTTTGTGTGGAAAAAATGAGTTAGCGTTGAGTTGTATTCATAGGGTTTATTTTTTTAAGTGCAACGATCATATAAGCGTTTGGCGAATCACCAAGCGTTGACCTTCTTCCTCATAGATCAGTGACTAATTGTCATTTTTTGTGAAACAAAAACCCACGGAATTGGGGGTGGTATGCCCAGAAGGGGCCGGGTCTCACCAAGCCTCCTCGGCTCCCACTCCGACTCGCCTTAGTTATTAAACATTCCCTTGGTGCATGATTTTTCGCATATGAAGTTATGCTAGTTGCGGAGAGCAAACCAGGTCTGAATGAGAGGCTAGAGGAGTCGTGAGCGGCCTTAAAGCACAAAGGGTTAAGAATAAGTTTCTTTAAAATCAAGTACCTTTACTGTGACTTTGGTGTTGTTATCGACGAGGGCACTCATCACCGTTGAAGGGCAACTTGTTATGTAGATAAAGGTTCTAAGAACGCCCGTAGTGGGGCGTTTTTTTAAAAAAAAAATCAAAAATAACGCCTTATAACGCCCCGGTAGCCGTTACACCCGGCGTTACCGGGCGTTATTTTCGAAAAAAAATCAATCCGGCGTTTTAATTAAAACGCTCAAAATGTATAGGGGGGCGAGATTTTGTACCGTTGACAAACGGTCATATTCAAATATTTTTTTTTAATTTAAAATATTACCCACTATATATATATATATCAACCCACTAATTTTTTATAAAAAAAACCCACTTTCTCTCCTACTTTCTCTCCCACTTTCTTCTACTTTTTATAAAAAAAACCCACTTCCTCCTATTTTTTATACAATCATGCATCCATACCGACCCCCTTTTGGTGTCCCCGCAAGACCCACGAACCCGAACACAACCCAACCGCAAAACCCGTATAACCTTCAAGACATAGACCCGAGCTTTTTAACGTACGTGGCTTACTTGAGTGGCGCCACTCCGTTTGTGCCTCCGCCTTTCGGCTATGGTCAAGCCGGCGGGTCGCAACCGTCACAACCCGAATCCGAACCCGATGTCAATGTCGTGCCGGAGACGCAACCCGAACCGGTGCAAGATAAATCGAAACGCGGCAAAAGGTCGCATAAGAAGAAGGAAAAAGACGAACCTCGGCGTACAAAAAATAACATTAAATGGACGAAGGAAGAGGAATTCACGTTGACTCGGGCGTGGCTCGACATTTCGGAGGACGAAGAAACCGGTAACTATTTTATATATATATTATTTTACTTATTTTGTTATTTTAATTTTTAACATACAACTTATAATTTTTTTTTTTAATTTGTAGCAAACTTTCAAACGGGTCCCGTTTTTTGGGATAGGGTTCGTGCACTCTTTTTTAGCACGTGGGGTCAAGGCGAACATCGGGACAAAGATTCCATTTCTAGCAAATGGACCGACATCAATAACAAGTCTCACGCGTTCCAAGAAGTTTACCAACGTAACTACGATACTCGCCCGAGCGGTGAAAGTGACATCGGGGTTTTAACGAGGACTTTGGAGGAGTTCGAGAGGACGAAATGCCCTTTCACGTACTATAAGTGTTGGGAGCTACTACGAAAAAGTCCAAAGTGGGCGGTAGTTAATCCAATGACGTCTAGTAGTAGACGTCGAGCTAAAAGGTCAAAAACATCATCCTCCGTTGACCCGTCAACTCCGACATCGGATGCCCGCAATGTTGATTTAAATGAGGCGGTGGACGTTGACGAGGAAATTCAAGAAGAGTTGGTCCGACCCACCGGTAGAAGAAAGGGAACCGGGAAAAAAACGGTCGAGTCGTCTTCCGATCTCGAGTTAAAGGAAGATTTCGAGGAGATGAACCGTCGTCTCCAAGACATTCGCGACCTCGGCCACCAACGTTATGAGATTATGAAAGAACGAGTGGCCGAAACCAAAAAGTTTAACGAGATGCAAGAGGCGAGACAAATGGAAAAGGACATTGAGTTTTTGTCCAAACCTATCGACCACCTACAAGGCGATGCGTTGATCCTTGCGCAAATACGTCGCCAAAAATTAGAGAAAAATATGGATTCTAGATGATGTTCTTTTTTTTTAACTTTTTTTTTTATTTTTTCGGTTTTTTTTATGTTTTTTTATTTTATGTTTTTTTTTTTCAGTTTTTTTTTTTTAATTTCAAGTAGTGTAATTTTTTTTTTAAATTAATGAAGTTTTTTATGTTTTAAATTAAAAAAATAATTGTGAAATGATTGAATGGGGGTTATTGGCATAATACCCCACTACACCACTTTTGCTATAATGCCCAAGTGTGACTAGGATGCCACGTGTCGGATAATGCCCCATGGTGGGGGCATTATAACAACTTACCACTACACATGGTCTAAGTGTTTTAGACTGTTTCTACAGAGTGACAAGGACATGAACAATGATGTAGCCTACTCCAAATAGTATGGTTTGGGCATGTAAAGATGATATAGATGATTGGAGTCGATAAGAACCATGAAAAGTGAAAACTATCACAGTAGAAAATAGAGATGAGAGGCAGGCCCAAATTGAAATATGGTAAGCAAATTAGTCGAGATTTGAGGACATGATTGAGGATATGAGATCATGGAGTTGTTGGATAAAGGTTGTGGAATTTTTGGAGAGTGTATACGGTTGTCTTAGTATGTTTCTTGGGTCTTTAGTAATAGAAACTGATCTAAAATAAAAGTTATAATATTAATCAAAACCGATATAAGATAAAAATGAATATTACATGATAAATCTAAGGAAAAATCCAAAATACAATGTACAATTCAATCTAAATTATCTTGTCACATGATTCAGTTTAGGGTTGTTAAACATTTAGTTACAAAACTGATTAAACCAAAAACCAAACCGAATCAAGACCGTTTAAAGCCAAACGAAAGTACATATCGACATTTGGTTCGATTTTAAGAAATCGAGTTCGGGTCGGTTAAAGCGATGAAACCAAATTCATTTATATTGAGGTATGAATTTTCCTATAAGTGGGTGGTTGGGTTAGCTTATTTTGGAGCTACTTTTAACTTATTGACTTTTAAAAAGTTAATAAGTCATTTTGATAGTATTTGGATAAGGGTCGAGAAGAATTTTATGGCTTGAAAAAGAGAAAATGAGAGGTTAGAATTTCTAACTTCTGACTTATAAAAAGTTGAGAAAAATGCTCGGATAGTCCCTGTGGTTTCGCCTTTTTTCACCTATAGTCCCCAACTTTCTAAAACTACCTGAATAGTCCTCAAGTTTTCATTTTTTGTTCCCGGATAGTCCCTGGGTCTAACTTCAGTTTGTTTTCTCTGTTAAGGAGGGTGTGAAATGACAAAAATACCATTTCCTTAAAAGGCCAAACCATAGGGACTATCCGAGCATCTTCTTCATATTTATTTATAAAACCCCACATTATCCCTTTCTCTTCATCCCTACTCTCTCTCTGGTACCACCACCACCGTCACCTCCACCTCCACCGCCGCCATCCTCACTGATCTCTACCACCATCATCACAACCACCATGCTTTCCGTTGTATTAATAACTGTTTATTGTTAGTTAGTTACTTTTGTACTTGCGGGCCCCACACTCGTCCTGTGTTCCATTTCAGTTCAGAAACATCATGTTTATATAAACTTTATTTTGGTTCTGATTTGGTTATATGCATTTTAGGTTTTTGTGATTTATGTTTAGATTGTTGATTGAAAACATATTTTGGAGAAAGTTTGAGAAGTTTCTAGAGATTTCGAGAAATTTTAAAGAAAGTTTGAAGAATTTTAGAGAAATTTTGAAGAAGAGATTGGAAGTTTGAATCAGTGTTAAGAATCATGTTTGCGAAAGCTACAGCTTCAGTTGTGAATCTGCCACCATGTTTCAGTATAAAATCCTGTTACAAGCGTCGTTCGGGTCGGGTTTCAGTTAGGTGTGTTGGAACAGCAGCAGATTCATCTGTAGTGAACAGTGTATCTTCGAACGACAAAGTTGGATCACTTTTCGAGGTTGAGAGGAGGGAGGAGATTGGTGCGGATGTTGTTGTGGCAGGGGTGGTTGTGATGATGGTGGTAGAGGTCAGTGATGATGGCGGCGGTGGAGGTGGAGGTGGAGGTGACGGTGGTGGTGCTACCAGATAGAGAGCAAGGATGAAGAGAAAGGGATAATATGGGGTTTTATAAATAAATATGAAGAAGATGCTCGGATAGTCCCTATGGTTTGGCCTTTTAAGGAAAGAATATTTTTGTCATTTCACACCCTCCTTAACAGAGAAAACAAACTGAAGTTAGACCTAGGGACTACCCGGGAACAAAAAATGAAAACTTGGGGACTATTCAGGTAGTTTTAGAAAGTTGGGGACTATAGGTGAAAAAATACGAAACCACAGGGACTATCCGGGCATTTTTCTCTAAAAAGTTAATAAATTATAAGTTAAAAGGAATGCCAAACACCACCCTTAACAATTAGCCCATCAACACTAAACTTAAATCACCACAAAACCGAAGAACCCGAAACCCGCATCGATATGGTAATCACAACCGAGAAAAAAATCCTAAAACCCTAACCTGTTTAAAATAATCATTTTCAAAATAGAGCCGAGACTTTTACTAAAAGTTTCGGTTCGGTTCGGTTCAATTTTATTTTAACCATTTTAGAATTTAGATTCATTCGGTTAGATTTTCAGGAATAAAAAAAAAATATATATATATCAAAACAGAAGAACATGAGAAACCAAAACCCTAACCATTTAACACCTTAATTCAGTTTTATAGAAACAGGAGGAACTCTTGACCTATTTCAGCAAACCGGAAAGGAAAACCTGTTGGGCGATTGATAAATGGAAGTCGATGATGAAATAATCAAACCTAAAGGTATGTTTATAACTATAGGGAACCATTCTGTATTTGATGCTCATTACTCAACTTTTGAAATTTTGTATTTACAGAGAATGAAGAAGATAACAGAAAACCCATAGTGGTTATACTAATTGGTGCTCCTGGCAGTGGTAAATCAGTCTTCTTTGATAATGTTATGCGGGTTTCTACCCGACCCTGGGTTCGGGTTTGTCAGGTATTTTGCTTTCTCTGTTGTGCACTCCAACTGTTTGATGAAATGCTTATTAGAGTATCCATAGTGGGGTGCCATCACAAGGCGCTTTTGGGCATAGCGCCCCCCATAGCGCCGCCAACACCACTACGGCGGGTGCTATGGGGTAAATTTTCATGGCGTGATGAATCATTCCCCACTCACACACATATACATACATACATATATATAAAGCCCATACATATATAACCCCAATACACACTCAAGTTATATAAAGCCCATACATGTATAACCCCAATACACACTCAAGTTATATAAAGCCCCTCTATTACACAATCTGCCACTTGTCGCATAACGCCCCACAAGGGGTTTTATGCAACAAGTGGCCAGCCATGTTTGGCTAAGCTTTTTGAAACAACCTATTGACTTATTGGGTTTTTGAAAAGTCATAAGCTCCAAAATGATGTTTGGCAATGAGGGTGTATGTGAGGGGAAAAGTGACTTTTACAAAAAGTCACTCTATACTGACTTTTCCAAAAAGTCACTCCATACTGACTTTTCCAAAAAGTCAATAAGGAGTTTTATAAGCACTCCCAAACACCCCCTAAATGGTACACTGGTTTGGTTCCATAGACCATAATGCTACTCAAGCTCTTGGTTTTTTACAATCACACGATGTGGCACCATATGTAGTCAATAAGTTTTTCAACTAATTAGACCGTCGATTGCAACGGGTCATGGTTTTTTTCCGAATTTAGTTGAGCAAACTTGACCATTGATTGAGCAATGAGTTTAAGTATCTGAACAAATTTTGCCGTCGATTGAACAATTCTGACCAGGGATGATAAGAATATCTTTTATTTTAGCGTTTAAAAGCTAACAAGGTAAATTATTTTCTTAATAACAAGCGCCTCATATACGTGATGTGTGCGTACCGTGCTTCGGCTTTAGCGATCAAAACGCATTGGAGCACCACACGCTTTTTAAAACCTAGATCGAGCTAACATTGTTATAGCTGCAGTTAATGGATGATTGTATAATTTTTCGCGTGTGAAATGTATCAAGATTTATAGTCCCCGATACCATACTGAACGTAGTTTTATGCAGGACACGATTGGGAACGGCAAATCCGGAACAAAAGCACAATGTTTAGCTTTAGCTTCCACCTCATTAAAAGATGGAAAAAGCATATTTATTGACAGATGCAATCTTACTATAGAACAACGCGCAGATTTCATTAAACTCAAAGAATCTTACCTAGTAGACATCCATGCTGTAGTTCTTGATCTTCCCGCAAAGCTTTGCATATCTCGATCTGTAAAACGAACCGGGCATGAAGGAAATCTACAAGGTGGAAAAGCAGCTGCTGTTGTGAATCAAATGCTGCGTAAGAAAGAACTGCCCAAGTTAAATGAAGGGTTTACGCGAATAATGTTTTGCCAAACTGAAAACGATGTTCAGGAAGCTGTTAATACGTATGGGGCACTTTCTTCTTCAGATATCCTTCCATCCGGCGTGTTTGGAGAGAAAAAGACGGATACTAAAGTCCAACTTGGGATTATGAAGTTTTTAAAACGAGTCGATGCTCCAAGTAAAGTAACATCTGATAAAACTATCTCTGAGCCATCAAATCATCATGTTGATGAACGGCAAGAGCAAAGTGGGACCCAGCCTTTAGACGGTGTTCCAACTTTAGCATTCCCTTCTATATCTACTGCAGATTTTCAATTTAATACTGAAAAGGCGTCTGATATTATAGTTGAGACAGTTGAGGAATTCGTACACAAGATTGGGAACGGAAGGCTTGTTTTAGTTGACATATCTCATGGGTCAAAGATATTGTCTTTGGTGAAGAGTAAGGCTGCTGTAAAGAACATTGACCCGACTAAATTTTTTACGTTTGTGGGGGATATCACAAAGCTTCGGTCAGGAGGCGGCTTGCACTGTAATGTGATAGCCAATGCTGCTAACTGGTAAATTTTTGCATCGTCTTGTTAAATTCATATAAGCAGGCAAACTTCTGTTGTATTTTTATGTTTTACTGCTTATTAGAGGTGGGTTAGGTAACATATCATCGTATAGTTTTTAGTACGTATCAAACACGCTGGGTCGGGTTTGGTTGACGACTCAGTGGACCCATTTTGAATATTTTCCGTTCTAGTTGGTATTTTTATTTGACCCGTTAGGGATAAACCATAAACCAAATTGGCCTTATATATAGTTAATTGAGTAAAGTGCAAGGATGGTCCCTGCGGTGCGGTTTACCAAAATTTTTGGATTCGGTCCCTAGCTTTCCAAAAGTGCACATATGGTCCCTGTGTTTTGCAACTTGTAACGCATTTAGTCCCCAACCAACAAATTAAAAGGTTTTTGCAGGTCCAAGTTAGGGACTAAATGCGTTACAAAGTGCAAACCACAGGGACCATCCATGTGACTTTTGGCAAAGTTGGGGACTAAATGTGTTACAAAGTGCAAACCAGCAGGATCATCCGTGTACTTTTGGAAAGCTAGGGACCAAATGAAAATTTTTGGTAAACCACAGGGACCATGCGTTTACTTTTGGAAAGTATTATGAACTTTGGTTGTTAATGGCGAATAGCGATATTTAGCGGGTGGCTAGTTTTAACCTATATGCTACATAGGTTAGTTTTAACCACAGGGACCATCCGTATCTGTTTTAACCTATATGCTACATAGCGAATAGTGATAAATAGCGGGCAATTATTTTGTAGATAGCGATACACTAGAAATTTTTTTTATATGTATATTATATCAAAATACCTTGGTATATACGCTATTTTACATGTATATTAAACAAAAACCTAAAATCCAGCTATTTTATAGCTATATTTAATTTAATTGCTATTTATATTAAAAAACAAAAAAAATGAAATAAAGGTCGCTACCATCGCTATCTATCGATGCAGAGGCTATAGCGAGACTAGACCTATACGCTACGCTATTCGCTATAGCAAGCGTAGCGATCGCTATTGACAACTATGATTATGAAGGCTTGTCAAGCTATCGAGGCGGGTTCGACTCATTTGCAGATCTACTGCTGAAAAAGTAAAACAATATGTAACGTGTGCAGGAGACTGAAGCCCGGTGGTGGAGGTGTAAATGCTGCTATATTTGATGCCGCGGGTCCAGACTTGGAGACCGCAACTAAGAAACGGGCTGGATCGCTTTCTCCCGGAAAAGCAGTTACAGTTCCTCTTCCTTCAACTTCTCCCTTGTTTTCTAAACAAGGTGTAACACACGTCATACATGTGCTTGGCCCGAACATGAATCCAAAAAGACCAAATTGCCTCAACGATGACTATACCACTGGATGCAAAATTCTTCGAGAGGCTTACTCGTCTCTTTTTGAAAACTTTGCATCTATTGTGAGAACTCAAGAGAAATCATCTGATTGTGAGGCTTCAAACTGTGACGATGAGAAAACCAAGAAGCTAAAAGGATTTATTGAAGTTAATGAATCTAATAACTCGAAAAAGGATTGGGGAACATGGGGTCAAGCGCTTTACAAGATTGCCATGCATCCCGAGAAACATAGGAATGGTGTCGTTGAGATTTTGGATGACGTTGTCGTCTTGAACGATGTTTACCCCAAGGTTATCACTTTTAACACCCCCCCCCCCCCCCACAAATGCACACATACACTATGTGTTGGTTGTGTGTATATTTTTTTTTATTGTGAAATACTTTTGAGTTTCAGGCACAAAGGCACATTTTGGTGATTGCAAGAGCTGATGGTCTTGATCGGCTTGCAGATGTAAGTCGGAAACACCTTCCTATATTAAGGACAATGCACAACGTGGGTGTCAAGTGGGCTCGATCTTTTTTAAAGGAAAATCAGTCATTGGTATTCCGCCTTGGATACCATTCGGTACGTGTTGCTTTATTGCTTGTACTCAACCAACATCATTTGCAAAAGGGAAGAAAACTTGCAAATAAGTTGACTTTTGTGGTCAAATCTATTACCTGTCAATAGAGGTGGCAAAATGCCAAAATGCATGATTTTTTACTGTTTGTTTGATCGTAAAAACTGAATTGTGGTTTTCTTTTTTGCCAGTCACCTTCAATGAGACAACTACACCTTCATGTGATAAGCCAGGATTTCGACTCGAAACATCTCAAGAACAAGAAGCACTGGAACTCATTCAATTCTCCATTCTTCAGAGACTCCGTAGACGTAATTCAACAAGTTAGTGAAGAGGGGAGACCGACACTAAATGACGATCAGAAATTCATGTCAATGGAGTTGAGATGCAACCGTTGCAGAAGCGCACATCCAAACATTCCTAGGCTCAAATCACATATCGCCATTTGCAAATCACCCTTTCCTGCCAATTTGCTGCAAAATGACCGGTTACTGCAGAATGCACCAAACAAAGATGATAATGTGTAGTGTAATCAGTTGTATGTTATAGACTTTTATAAAGTCTGATGGCACTTTTTTTGGTGGGATATTGGAGTAAGGTGTGGGTATGTTATCTTCAGATTGGTATGCCTGTTCATCGTAGTTTTAGGTGTATTTACAGTCTAGATATGCACATTTGGTTCTGTGGTCGAAGTTCGTCTTTGGACCCGCTCGAGCCTAGTCCGACAATGCTTGATTGTTGACCTGATCTAATGCTTAGCTAAGCCTGAATCTCCTGCACCAAGTTCCACACCTGAAACTGTTGTCACTTTTTGTTTGAATATCAGCGTTTTATATATGAAAAGAGGTTAATTTTCAAAAAACATTAAAAAAAGTTGATATAGTTTTAAGGAAACAGGATTGTTGTTTGATATTTTTGCTTGACAGCTAGTCTTGATCTTTGAAATAGGATGTTCAAACACCAATAACACCCATACGTGTGTCCGCTGGAAATCCGTACGCTGCAATACAGCACGCTGCAATTGCCAAACACCCAGGACAAAACCTCCAACGCCGGCGTCAGTCAGCTTGTCATCCGAACGCATCCACGAACCAGTGTTAAAGATAATCTATGATTGCTGATGGATGTGGGTATATTTGTGTATGTGTTTAGTGGTCTTTGTGCATTTGCGCGTCCTAATCAATGAGTTAGTTAGGTTGCGTTTTTTCACCGAGGGTGGTGGATTGTCTGGTGTTATGGCGGCTTGTTTATGTTGTATTTATATGTTTTCTTTGTTCAGGAAGGCTTCAATGGTGATAGGTGACGATGGTGATGGAAGGGTTGTTCACGAGCGGGTGTACATTTGCTCGTGCTTAGCTCGTTTACAAACCAAATCAAGTTGAAATTGGACAAGCATATTTTTGATCGAGCATATTGAAGGTGAAACTATTTGGACAGCCGTGGTGATGGTGGTAACGAATCTTGAAGAACACTTGCAATTTAGTAGATTATTATGCTTCACAAAGCAATAAATAAGGAAAAGACGTTTTTTAATTAAATCGCAAAAGTTATCCATCAAATATATTATAGGTAAGGATCAAATAAAAACGAAATTAACATACGAAACGTACGAATTGAGGGAAAAAGCAAAAAGTGGCGGTGTCATTTTGGTAGTTATCAGCAACTTCAAATTACTGGGAAAAAGCAAAAAGTGGCAGTGGCAATCTGGTAATTATCAATTACAACATGTACCCGAAACACACATACCGGAAATAACTGTTGTTGCTTGCTCTTGCTGATTTCTACTATGGTGAAAGACCCGAAACACATGATAATGACTCGAAACACATGTACCCGAAACATGTGTAGGGTAATTTTGGGAAATGTAGGGTAATTATCAAAAAAACTCTAGTAGAGTAATTTTGACTTCTGTACAGGAATTTTGGAAAATGTCTTTGTAGAGTAATTTTGTTAGCATTTAGTTATAGGGTTTAGCTTTATGGTTTAGTTTTTAGCTTTTAGTTGGGGGGGGGGGGAGGGGGGTGTTTAGGTTTTTTTTTTTTTTTTGGCGGGGGTGTGGGTGGGTGGTTTAGGTTTTTTTAGGTTTTTGGGGGTGGGGGGGGGGGTGGGGGGTTAGTGTAATTTTGATAATTACCCTACAATTTTGATAATTACCCTACACGACCAAAATTACTCTACATGAACTTTTACAAAATTACTCTACAGAAGCTCAAAATTACTCTACTAGAGTAATTTTGAAGTTGCTGATAATTACCAAAATGCCACCGTCACTTTTTTTGACTTTCTTTTAATTCGTACGTTTTGTACGTTTATTTTATTTTCACATGAACTTAACTCATATATTATATCTTGTTTTTATTCATTTTATTTTAAAAGATTTAACAATATTTTAAACAATAAATTAGGAAAAGGTAAAAGATAAAACCATGTAAACCATCAAATATATTATATCTTGTTTTTATTCATTTTATTTTAAAAGATTTAACAATATTTTAAACAATAATTGTAGTTGTATTTGATAAAAAATATGTTATTATATTTATATTATTAACCCCTGAGATAAGATTAAATTTGAACTCACGAACTCTTTCATGGTAGTCAAATCAACAACTTTGTTTTTATTAAAAACAAAGAAAATCTTATAGTAGGAAAGTATTTATTTATTTTTACCAATTAAATAGTATATTTTTGTTTTGATAAAAAAAATTGTCTGTCAAATATTTTTACATGTTTCATCCAATGTGATTAGTTTTATAAAATTACATTGGATTTTGTTATTTATATAAGAACGTAAATGAAAGGAAATACACAAATTACCGTATATAAAATTGACTGATTATTAAAATAATTTTTTAACTTTTTTTTCCAAAGTAGATTTAATAAAAAAAATATTTTAATATTCAAAAAATATTTTTTTAACTTTATGTTTTATATTTTATATAACTCAAATTAATTTTTTAAAAGAAAAATACGTTTTTAAAGTTGTCTTTCAATTTTTATAAGACTTCCAGCAAAAAAATTTAATAATAAAGGCTAATGATTAAGTAATAAATAGTTAGGTAATAATTAATGATTATTATTATTTTCTCTCTCTCCTACCTATCTCTCTCTCTCATAACCGTATCTCTCTTTCTCTCTCGTGCTCATACTTTTTATTCTCTTTAAAAGTTGATTTTTAGGTGTATTTAACACAATCCTAAATAAAATAGAAGATCAACCATTTAAAAAAAAAAAGTTCAAATTCCCAACAAAACGTTGAAAAAGAAGTTGGACACTTAAAAGCCAAGATATAAGGACACCATAATGATATGAATATAGAAGAAGATACGTAAACAACTTAAAAGAAAAATGAGCTTATCATAAATGGAGGTCTATAAAGTGGAAAAAAAAAAGAGAAAAGGGAGATCGATCTTCACACAACTCTATCAAGTTTTTCCATGCCCTAAAATCCTTTGTATTTTCTTTGGGCTTGTTTGGCTAAGTTTATTTAACTCAAAAAGGACTTTTTGTTAAAAGTCCTTATTCTTATGACTTTTTTAAAATGAGTTGTTTTTTTTTAAAAAGTGTTTGGCTTAACTTATTCATGTAAAATGACTAAAACAAACATTCTTCTAAAAAGTGTAGGGCATTGGGGTAAATTGGTAATTTTGTTTTTGAAAAGTTATAAGCAGCTCAAAAAGTCACAATACCCTGACTTCTCAAAACTGACTTTTCTTCGTATACAAAAAATCATTTTAAAAAGTCTTTTGGGTTTGCCAAACACCTTTTCTCCTTATTAGCTTTTTGTAAAAATCAATAAGAAAGTGTGGAAAAGCTTAGCCAAACACCCTCTTAATATTTGTATTTTATCCTTCTGTAACACTTTTGCAAACAATTCTTAATTTTTTTTGGGTAAAGGAACAATTCTTAATTTTTCAAACCTACTGAATGGTTATCTTTTAATATAATCATGGTTATCTTTTAAAATAAATAAATGAGACCTTATATGGATTTTCAGTTTCAAATAATTTTGTGACAGTTTTAAATAAACACGTTTTAATTGCGAAAATTATTATTATAAATTCTTTGCGTTTATTTAGATTCATTGTTTCACGAAGTTTTGTTTATGTGTTAAATTATTAGCTTCTAAACATTTATTGTTTATGTGTTAATTTATTAGCTTCTGAAAGTTTATTTTAATTAAAAAAAATATGAAAGATATAATTTTTACAACTAACGTACCAATATAGATAAAAACCAAGTTTATAAATATAAAAACTTAGTTATTATACTATGATATAGTTTTATTTTAATGATTGATTACCCAATAAATAATCAACTCACAGCACCACATATCAAAATATTTTGTAAGCACGGTGAAAACTTTTTCCTGTTTTTCTTCTTTCACCTAAAATGCTTAAATTAAAAATAAAGTTAATTAAAATCGTTTCTAAAACTTAAAACAGTTCTTGAATTTCACTTCATTTATTAAAACTATTATCCAACGAGATTTCAAATATTTTGTTGCAAACAACAAACATTGTTTTATAACTCCTAAGTCTTCATTGTATAACCCGTATGATATACCAGATTTTAACATAGTTTTCTAGTAAATAAAATGTTGCCATCCATTTTGGACCTATTTGGAATCACATCCAAGCTAGGATCCACTTGAAACGACCCATCAAAATCGGGTCTCCTTTTAGTTGTGAGCTCAGGACCAAACTTTAAGCATTATATTTGTATTTCTTGGCTATGTCACAAAAGGGTTTTACTCTTTGTCATCTACATCCATCCACATTTCAAAACAAAACTAAAAAAATGTTCACTTAAATGTGGGTTTTTGCCTTGTCTTACTAAACTGTACATCACCATTAAGAACCGAACCGATGAACTTTTCGACTTCCTCGGATGTCATATCTCCTGTATACGCTGAAAACTTCGACTTCCGGGGTTTGTAGGCGATCAAGAGCCGGTCTGATGATTTGAACCCTGATTTGTCGAACGCGTATAGGAATGACGATTGATTTGAAGCATCCAAAAGACCATACGAAACCGAATCCCTCGGGTTCCTTACTAGCGACTTCTGTGATACCTGTATTCAAATATACATGAAAAAGATATCTTTATTCATTAGATTAAGTAATCCAAAATTCTTTGAAATGTATAGAAACATTTATGCATTTGACCATCTAAGGAGCTTGTATAAAATATGCTATTATTAATTATTGCCAAACTTATATGCCACTTTCGATATGAAACTACTTAAGTAGAGGCATAACACTGACACAGTTGACGCATTGGATGATTTGGATCGAACCCGCGAACATGTTTAGCTAAGCATTGCGGGTTCGGGTCAACCGGGTGGGTTAGCTGCTGGTTTGACCTGTTTAAATATAAATTTCTCTAAGAGTTAAATGCCGTCTTAGTCTCCGTGGTTTAGGCCATTTTGTCAGTTTAGTCCAAAAGTTTCATTTTTCGCATGTGGGTCCAAAAAGGTTTCACCGTTGCCATTTTAGTCCACTGGGTTAACTTCATCCATTATTTCTGTTAACGAGAAAGGCAATTTGGTGATTTTATAAGCTCGAATTGCCCTTATGGTTAACAGAATTACATATAAAATGACCGAATTGGCCTTCTCGTTAACAGAAAAAATGGATGAAGTTAACCCAGTGGACTAAAATGACAACGATGAAACCTTTTCGGACCCACAGGCGAAAAATGAAACCTTTGGACTAAACTAGCAAAATAGCCCAAACCACAGGGACTAAAATGGCCTTAACTCTTTCTCTAAAATATGCTTTATGTTCTAACTTAAACTATCTGGGTCCAAAATTTAAAAGTTAAAAAGAGAAATTAGCAATGGGTTTTATATTTTTAAATGTAGCTATTTTATGCACATTTTTATCTTTGGTTGTAAATTTGTGATTTTTGAGTATTAATGTGAAAAAAATAATAAGATGGAACTTTTTTCCGGTTAAACGGGTCGTACTTGTGGTAGCCTGTGAATATTCGTGTCTTTTCAGGTTCATATCTGGTTCGACCCACCAACACGACCATTTAGCACCCCTACCGACACACCCTCCAAAGTTGTTGACATTGAAAAAAAAATCTGATTATTGTTGTAACAATAAGACTGGTAAATATCAGAGGACGGTAAGTTTACTTACG
Organism: Helianthus annuus; assembly: GCF_002127325.2. NCBI lineage: Eukaryota > Viridiplantae > Streptophyta > Magnoliopsida > Asterales > Asteraceae > Helianthus > Helianthus annuus. Next base: position 66,190,049 of record NC_035448.2, read on the forward strand.
GATGAGAGTATCGTATGAAGTTTTTCCCTTCCTTTAGATGATCTGAAGACGCCAATTATGCAAACGGGTGTTTTTTCCCCACATATTGCATCAAAATTTGTGCCTGTCAACAAAGGAACCACCGGTTCTTTCTCTGTTGCTGAGTCAGCATTTGGTTTCTTGCCCTGAGATGAAGCTGCCGCTATCTTCTTGTTCTTTTTCTCAAACGCGTCTAGTATGTTACTAAATTCCTTAATTGTCGATTTCATATCTTTCACATGGATCCCTGTTTTCAGAACCTGCTTCTCTCCGTTCGATAGCCAACCAACGACCGCTGGAACTTCATTGACACCTAGTTTTTTTGCCACAGGATCAGAAGCATCTTGTACCTGTGTATCATAGAAGACAAAACGTTTGCGGTACAAGCCACTAAGTGCACGCCATATAACAGGGGTATCTTTCTTAGTAGAAAGAAGCATGACTTTAGGTAAAGATCCTATAGTCCCGGATTCTGCCTCAAAGTGGGCCCACGTGACACGTTTTGAGAACCTTGGCAGATGATCTTGAACAAATGACTTCAAATCTCTAACGGTTACATCACCGGTGTACTCAAGCAATGAACCACTTTCACTTGCTTTGTATGAATAAACGTAGACTCGCGGTCTATTCCGAGGGTGAATACCAAGTTCCTTACACAAAGACGATTCTACTTGACAATTCACACTTCCAACGTCTAAAGCGCCTTTTAGTGAGCTAGCAACTTCCTCTATGATGGATTCATAGTGCTGCATCCCTTTCATTAACGGAGTGTAAGATAATAAAAGCCAAGTGACTCCTTTATCAATTACTTGTTTCTTATAAATCTGAGAATTAACGGAGGTTACGCTGCTCTTCGGAGAACTCCGAGAACCTGTACGCGACCCTCCTGAATTACCAAACTGACTTCCACCACCACTCATGCCGCCACCACCACCGAAAAAGTTTGAAAAAACATCACCTATGTCAAAACCAAATGAACTCCCGCCGCTATTTCCACCGAAGGAGAATGAATATGATTTTGAACCACCCTGTTGACCACCCATTGTTTGCCAATCATCAGGCGAGAATGTAAACCCGCTTTGTCCTGGCCCACCGCTTCTGAAGAAGGTATGCTCGCCGCGGCTTCCACCATCCCCGCTATCGAATCCTGGACTTCCCCTTGCATCCCCAAACATATCATAATTCTTTCTTTTTTCTTCATCCGATAGAATTTCGTACGCTGGCAAAAACGTAAAATCAGGAAATATTTTGTTAAGACTCATATATATCATTAAACTATATTCGTCTTTTACTTGTATTTAAATTATTTTTAAGATTTTTTTTCCTTTCATTCTCTGTTGTTGTGCAAAGAAGGAAGCATTTACCGTACCATTATTTATTTCAGCAAACTTCTCCTGAGCCCCCTTGTTTTTGTTCTTATCAGGATGATATTGAAGAGAGAGCCTACAAAATCATAACGAGAGAGCGTTAAAATTGGTAGAGATTGATATGGCATTCTGAACATGTCTTTCTCCACAACGATATTTATGCAGAAAACGTATCATTTTGTGAAAAATAAACGGCCACTAAAATGTAGCTAAAGAACAATAGGGGTAGTCTTATATGAAATCAAGAAAAGAACATACTTGTGGAAAGCTTTCTGAATTTGCCTCTGAGTTGCATCCTTTTCGACTCCTAGTATCTGGTTATTTCATTGAAGAAGCATGTTAAAAACATTCAACATTCAAGCCTTCATTATTAGATATGATGTAACAAACATATAGAATCAGACGCATAAAAACTCAATGTTGACTATAACTCTATCATCTCAATCTCCTTTTCTATGCGTACTTAAGAAGTTTCCAACGAAATACCCAACAAGTTTGGGCAAAGAATGTGACATATCCGAGCAGAATCGCACATATTCGTCTTTAGAAAAAAGATTCACACATATGATATGCCTTACCCTTGAGAAGGCCACCTCCCCTGCGTAAACTGCTTTACCTATTCTATCATAAATTAGTTACTTGTCCAATTTGAAAGGTCCATAATTGTTGTCAACATCCAATACTAGAAATAAGCAAATATGGCAACAAATCAGAATAAGCAACCATGATCAATCACTAACTTCAACATGACCAACAACACTAGTTCAAAACTGAAATCAACGAAATTCCTATGAGCTACAAAACTCGACATATTATTTTCCTTAAAACTCCAGACATCAAAGGAATTATCCAGTATCTCCTAGAATCCAAACCAATTTACTCTAAACCAAAAAAATAAAAAATAAAAAAAATTGTAACACGTTTAATTTACGCGTTTCATTCATATAAAGAAAATTACATAAGAATGGCAGGTACACAGTTGCGCCGCAACCCCCTTTGAATAGCAAATCCAATTCTACCGAAAACAAAACTCTGGTTCCTCGACGTCAAGCATACCAAGTGAAATTATGACATGTTGTCATCTTAATCTAAATCATTCTTTTTTTAAAACTAAGCATAAAAATACTGCCTTTCCAACCACAATGAAGCAATCCAAAATTTCTCAAGGTTCATCTAACTTTGATCAGTAACTAAACCAAGATCAAAATCCAGATAGAAACCCTAATTGTTACAATCAAATTACAGCCTCACAAATAAACCCCAACTTGACATCTCATCATAGAACCTAAACCATAAACATCACTTGCATTCACTTTTCAATTCCAATATGCAAATAACATATGATAAATCATGACAATTGAGAGTAAATTAGGGTTTTTTTATGTACCTTATAAGGATCGAGTGATTTTGATGTTACAGAGGCATAAAACAACAAAGAACATACGACGAATATTGACAATTTGATGCGATTGCTCATTGTTTTTCAAGATTATCGAGTCCGAATCCGAACGAGTGTGTAACGACAGATATTCTGGTCGCTAAATCCCCTACGAATGAATATTATTTGTTGTTGGAATTAGTGACTGTTTTGCATCAAGATTATATAGCTTCGTGATTAAGAAGGAAGGCTCGAGAGGGTTCCAAGCCGTTTAAGAAGAGGACACGTGGCTTTTGTAGGTTGTTCCACGAAGATTGACCAATGGGAATTCAGGATTTGATCCCAGTGACGTGATTTTCATCTTTTTTTTTGTTTATTTTGTTTTTGTTATGGACGCGATATTCATGAAGTTTTATACACTTCGAGTATTAAATAAAAAGTTTATTTTATTTTTTTATGGTTTATCTCGAATTTATCTTATTGGAGTTAGGTTAAATATAGTTGAAGAGAATCAAATAAAAAGTTTATTTTAACTAGAAATGATAGAAAGCGATATGATTATGACATTAGGCAAATTTTAAAACAAAGAATAAGAGTATTTTAGTCAATTTTATCCAATCTTTTTTCTTTTTCTCTCTGTAATTTCAAAACTCACCATCTTCAACATTTTCTTCACTTTCTATCTCAATAATCACTACATTATAGTGTCACATCTCAAAAACGTCGCAGCGGAATATAAAACGTAGTGGTGACGGAAGTTGGTGTCCATTTGTATCTTGCTGAACGATGCATCGTAATGTTGGACATTTCAACTTAATTAAAACATAGATTTTAGAACATAAAGTCTTGAAGTTCGTCACAATCACACCATTGTTAAATTGTTTTGACCTTTATGGATCTTATTACATTGGTCCCAAATAGTTTTAAAAGTTTGTCCAAAACATTACCAAACCAAACATGCATCAACAACCACAAGATACGCCATAATTCCCGAAGCCGAACTCAAGTACCTGTAGAACACGTTAAAATCAAGTGTCAACACAAAGGAAGGTAAGTTCACATATTTACATACAAACAATTCATTCCAAAGGAAAACTTTCTGATTATGTGTTTATTTTAAAACATCCATATAATTTTTAGAAGAGTTAATTACTGTTTTCGTCCCTGTGGTTTGTTAAAAATCACTGTTTCAGTCCATTAGTTTAAAAATTGCGATTTCAGTCCCTGTGGTTTCACTTTCGTAACCATTTCAGTCCACCTCGTAATCATTTCAGTCCATGTACTTTACAGAATAATGGATTGAAATGGTTACAAAAGTTAAACCACAGGGACTGAAAAGGTTACAAAAGTGAAACCACAGGGACCGAAATCGCAATTTTTAAACTAATGGACTGAGATAGTGATTTTTGACAAACCACAGGGACGAAAACAGTAATTAACTCTTTTTAGAAAGTCCGTTTTACTTCCTTAATAAAATCCATGGGTCATCCGTCGCAGTTCAAAAACCCGACAATAAAGCTCTTACCCAAGTTTTGTATACTAAATTCATAGCGTCAATTTTCAGACTCGTATGTTAGCTAGACAATACGAACTGTATATTTACCATGCAGGGATAATCAATGCTAGACAATAACCAGAATCTAAATTCGTCGTTTGACTTGACACGGGGCGACCGGTCACGACGGGGTTGTCAACCCGATAGATCTACCAATAATTCCTCGCGTACATTTACTTAATAGATTAAACGACATCATGGGCGTAGGGTCCATTTTGAGACCAATATGATGTCTGCCTCACGTACAATATATATATCCTACTAATATGACAAATTTAATACACGAAGTTGTACGAATCCCCTGAATCCCCTCTCTTGAGACCAGGCCAGCATTCGTCCCAACTTTAGGGTCTGTTTCTCCTCGGAAACACCGTACCATCTCAATTTCCTCCAAACATTCATTCATCAAAAACGTTTTATCTCGAAACGTATGATTTATCAAATTCCATATATTTTCAACGAAAATATACATTTTATATTAAAAGGTATGTTTTAATCCAAAAACATTATTAAACCATTTTATTGGCGTGTTCTACCCCCAAAATATATACAAAGCAGTAAAAAGAGGGGTTTAGTGACACTCACCTTTGGGTGCGTATTTTAAATAGCGCAATCCCACAGTTTGATTTCTACACGTCCTATTATATATAGGAACGATTTATAAATCAATATATCACAAAAATCCTAAGTTTCTCTGTTTCTTAGAATTGTCAGATAACTTGAGATTTTCTCGAAAAGTTATTATTTTTTATTATGTTGGCACGTTAATATATATATATATATATATATATATATATGAGTCCATATATATATATATATTTATAATATTTTTACGACTTGAACGATTTTATTGGTGACCGTTATCATGTAAATCCGTTAACACTCCCGTTTATACGCAATATATCTACGATTTGCGCGTCGTAACATATATACATAAATGTTCACATAATTTATCATTGAAACATGCAAAATCTTGTTAACTTATTTATTTTGTCATTTTTAAAGCAGATATACATAAAATATCTCATATGTATCGAATTTCATGCTCGACAAACAAGTCACACATTTAGCGCGATTTTTACCGTTTCTACCGCACAAAACGCTCAAGTATACATGCATGATCCAAATTTCCAATATCATGTTAAAACTCAACATATTTTCACATTTATATGTTTAAATCACATAACACATCTTAACACATAAGGTTCACCCCAAATCAACCCATACTAGTGTACATTGAAAAAATGCGTATTTTAGCGATTCGGTAACGTTTTCGGGCGTCGGAAGTCACGTATGACTAACCAAACACCAAGTAAACTTAAAATTAGTTAAAATACTTATTTTTAAAGTAAAAATATCAGTTTACTTACTGATCTAAATCAGTTTCATAAAAATCATTTGAAAAGCCGAGTTTTGACCGTTTTAACGCATAGTTTTGCGTTAAACGTTACTATAATCATCCCAACTCGGAATGACTTGATATTTTAAGACAATACATGTTATTTACTGATTAAAATAGTGGTTATATTCAAACTAGTGCAGTTTTTGTGTAAGTCACATAAATCATGCGATTTCACGTATTTTACAACTCCTAATGCACCAAGTACAACAAGACTAGTAAAGTTTATGACAAAGTTTTATATCATTAAACACTTCAAAATAATCATATTTTAGGGGCTGTTTGGTAGCCTCTGAATGGTCATTAAGAGGCTACCTCTTAATGGAACCATTAAGAATTTTACCAATAAGAAGGTAGAAGAATGTGACATGTGATGATTTACCATTCAGAGGTTATCTCTTAACCATTCAAACTTGAGGTTACCTCTTATTCATTTAGAGGTTTTAAACTATTAAGAGGTAGCATCTGAATGCTCATTAAGAAGCTACCAAACAGCCCCTTAGTGTTTATAATCTGATCAAAAATAATTTTTATCAAATCATGTTTAAATCATCATTTCATGCTTCATATCATCATGCATGTTCATGTATGTGCATCTAATGCACTCATACAACATCAACATCTTTACTTATTATCTAATCATACCCAAGAACATATTAAATCCATGTTATTACAAATTATAACCTATATCATCCATCATCACATAATCATTCATACATAATGCAAGTGTTCTTACATTCATGAGTATATGACTAAAATTACATGCATGCATACACATATACATACACATACACGAAATTTATATTCTCACATGAACTTCCAAAAGTTCACTTTTTATCATGTTACTTTCAAATCTTGAAACCCTTTTTAAAACATTCCTTTATGACATATTTGATTCTTACATGCATCCTATTTTTCAAGTAACATGTTTGTCATAAATCTTTCAATCAAAACCAAAACACAATCATTTACACACACATATAAACTCACGGCCATAAATATATATATATATATACCCCACCCCTTTTCTTTGAAACGTTACCCCTATAAAGATTTTCTAGATCCGCTACTGATCTCAATCTCCTTTTCTACTTCCCTGCTGATTACATTTTTAGCGTACTTAAGAAGTTTCCAACGAAATACCCAACAAGTTTGGACAAAGAATGTGACATATCCGAGCAGAATCGCTCATATTTGTCTTAAAAAAAAAAGATTCACACATATGATATGCCTTAACCTTGAGAAGGCCACCTCCCCTGCGTAAATTGCTTTACCTATTCTATCATAAATTAGTTACTTGTCCAATTCGAAAGGTCCATACTTGTTGTCAACATCCAATACTAGAAATAAGAAAATATGGCAACAAATCAGAGAGTTAAATGCCATTTCAGTCCCTGTGGTTTGGGCCATTTTGTCAGTTTAGTCCAAAGGTTTGAAACGTTGCCATTTTAGTCCAAATCGTTTCAAGCGTTGCCATATTAATCCACTGGGTTAACTTCGTCCATTTTTTATGTTAGCTAAAAGGGTAATTCGATCATTTTATATGGTCGAATTGCCCTTCTAGTTAACAGAATTACATATAAAATAACCGAAATGTCCTTCTAGTTAACATAATAAAGGGATGGAGTTAACCCAGTGGACTAAAATGGCAACGTTTAAAACTATTTGGACTAAAATGGCAACGTTTCAAACCTTTGGACTAAACTGGCAAAATAGCCCAAACCACATGGACTAAAATGACATTTAACTCCAAATCAGAATAAGCAACCATTATCAATCACTAACTTCAGCATGACCAACAACACTAGTTGAAAACTGAAATCAACGAAATTCCTATGAGCTACGAAACTCGACATATTATTTTCCTTAAAACTCCAGACATCAAAGGAATTATCCAGTATCTCCTAGAATCCAAACCAATTTAGTCTAAACCAAAAAAAAAAAAAAAATAAAAAAAAATTGTAACACGTTTAATTTACGCGTTTCATTTATATAAAGAAAATTACATAAGAATGGCAGGTAAACAGGCAACAAGTTGCGCCGCAACCCCCTTTGAATAGCAAATCCAATTCTACTGAAAACAAAACTCTGGTTCCTCGACGTCAAGTATACAAAATGAAATCATGACATTTTGTCATCTTAACCTAAATCATTCTTTTTTTTTAAACTAAGCATAAAAATACTGCCTTTCTAACCACAATGAAACAATCCAAAATTTCAAGGTTCATCTAACTTTGATCAGTAACTAAACCCAAATCAAAATCCCCATAGAAACCCTAAATGTTACAATCAATTTACAGCCTCACAAATAAACCCCAACTTGACATCTCATCATAGAACCTAAACCATAAACAACACTTGCATTCACTTTTCAATTCCAATATGCAAATAACATATGATAAATCATGACAATTGAGAGTAAATTAGGGTTTTTTATGTACCTTATAAGGATCGAGTGATTTTGATGTTACAGAGGCATAAAACAACAAAGAACAAAAGACGAAGATTGACAATTTGATGCGATTGCTCATTGTTTTTCAAGATAATCGAATCCGAATCCGAACGAGTGTGTAACGACATATATTGTGGTCGCTAAATCCCCTACGAATGAATATTATTTGTTGTTGGAATTAGTGACTGTTTTGCATCAAGATTATATAGCTTCGTGATTAAGAAGGAAGGCTCGAGAGGGTTCCAAGCCGTTTAAGAAGAGGACACGTGGCTTTGGTAGGTTGTCCCACGAAGATTGACCAATAGGAATTCAGGATTTGATCCCAGTGACGTGATTTTCGTATCTGTTTTTTGTTGATTTTGTTTTTGTTATGGACGCGATATTCATGAAGTTTTATAGTTTATAGCAGAAGATAGCACTACAAACGAACCAAACGTTAGGCGAACAGTTCGTGAATTGTTCGGCGGGAAGTTCGTTTGTGTTCGTTCGTTTATTAAACAAACGAACAAGAACAAGAAATTTCGTTCGTTTAGTTAAATGAACAAAGGTCGTGTTCGTTTGTTTATGTCCGTGAACGTTCGGTAACGTGTTCGATTGTGTTCGATAGTTCATTAGTGTTTTTAGTTTTTATGTTTATTTAAATACTTCAAAATTCCGACAAATTAAATATCTAAGAAGTGCCAGTGTATTATATATTTTTTTCATGAACGATTGTTTTTGTTCGTTTGTTTCCATTTGTGTTCATGAACATTACTTTGTGTTCATTTGTCTTCGTCAACGTTCGTTTTTGTTTGTTGCCTAAAATTAACAAACAAACACAAACGAACACGAACAAGTTCATTTCCTTAACAAACGAACACGAACATAAAATCTCGTTCGATAAGTGTTCGTGAACGGTTTGCGAACGCTGTTAGTGCACTATGTCTGTTGACTTCGTCTTGTATCATGTAATAGGATAGAATAGGATAATCAGTGTCCGAGGTGCAAGAATCAGATTTTCAAGATAAAGGAGGTGATTTCGCTTGAAACTGCACAATACACATTTCAAGAAAATCAGATGCAAGTGATTCCGCTTGAAAGTGCATGTGCCTTTTCAAGCGAAATCAGCACTAGTATATATAGGGCACTTGTGTTTTCATTTGGTACGGTTCCAGAATTTGTAACGAGGTGCTGCCAAAATTTGTCCAGGTTGTAATCAGTGTTAGAATTAATCAAAGTGACAAGTTTAATAGTATCAAGCTGTTTCCACGTCCGTTTCACTGATTCCGCCTTTGAATCGGATAGAAAGCTCTTCTGAACGACTCGTTCGGATCACACAACGATCCTACAAGTGGTATCAGAGCTCAGGAAGAAGAATTTAACTTGATATCATCAGTTTTCTGACTTCTACATCTTCTTTTCCAATCTGAACAAGTTTCTACGGTCAAAATGGTCTGAGTTTTTCACAGATTGTACAAAACAGTATAACAACAAAGCCTTGAGAGTTTGAGACCATAATTCGGATTAAAAGTGATAAAAATGGACAAAATTCGTGATTTCGCTTGAACGAACTTTATAGGTCCGCTTGAAATATTCAGCTGATTTCGCTCGAAACATACTATTCCGCTTGAAATTGCCAGTTATTCCGCTCGAAACAGTAGTTCCGCTTGAAAAACCAGCTGATTCTGCTCCAAAATGCTATTCAAGTGATTCTACTTGAGAATATTATTCTGATTTCGCTTGAACATCACAAATGATTTCGCTTCAAAAGTCTGATTTCGCTTGAGATTCATATTCCGCTTGAAAGTGGACTTTTTCGCATCAAGAACATTTCACGTCAAACGAGTGTCAGTTTATTTCAGGATATTTGATACTATTTAAACTAATTGTGTTTGTTTGTATTTGTCCAGGTGTTTGAAGATGTCGAGCAGCGGTGAAGAATTTTACAACACGTTCTACAATGCTTTTACTTCAGAATCATCCGAAAGAAGATCTGAAATAAGAGAATATTTGAAAGAGATTTCAAAGAATTTGAAATACGAGAATATGTATGGAAGCCAACAGAAACCACCGAAATTAATGAAGATTGAAGATTATAACTGGTGGAAAAATCGGTTTGAGGGTTGGGTAGAAGCCTTTGCTCCTGAAAGTTGGTTAAAACTAAAATACGGATATACAAAACCAGTAAAAGAAGGAGGAGAGTTAATAAATGAAAAAGAATTCACATAAATGGATGTAAAAAATGTTGTAGCTGATTACAAAATGATTACTTTGATAAAACAGTCAGTGAGAGAGGATATTATTTCGCTACTTGAACAAGAGAAAACATCGAAAAGTTTGTGGGATGCTTTAGAGAGAAAATGTGTAGGTACTTCTGAAATTGTGAAAAAAAAAAGAAATTGTTACGTAAAGAGTTTGATTTATTCGGTTGCATGAAGAATGAATCTGTTTGTAAAATGATCGAGAGATTTGGGCATCTGAAGATGGAACTGGCAAGACACAAAATCACATACACTCAAGAGGAGTTGGTCGACAAATTGTTCGATTCGTTGCCTGTAGGATCGTTGTTGAACCCGAATGAGTCAATCAGAAGAGTTGTGAATCCGATTCAAAGGCGGAATCATTGAAACGGACGCTCAAACTAAATATAATGTCTCTTGGATTGATTTAACACTGATTACAACCTGAGAGCAGTTTGGCAGCACTTCGTTACAAGTTCTGGATCCATGCCGAATGAATGAACAGTGCACCTGTTTATACTTGACCAGGTTTCACTTATATGACCATGCCATATGAGCGAAATCTGATGTTTCTGATTTCGCTTATATGGACATGTGCCAAATGAGCGAAATCACTCCCTAAAACACCATATCCTGTTTCTCGAACCTCGTGCACTGGTTATTCTAACCTATCCTATTCTATTACATGATACAAGACGAAGTCAATAGACGTAATGCACTAACAGACTCCCCCTCGGATATTGACGAAGTCTTCAGTGTCTAATCTCTGTCATAACACCTCTTCAGTCTTGATCATTCTGCATTCTCATTCAGATTGTAACATTGTAAGCATCCATCACTCTTTCTCTTTGATCAGCTTCTCTCTTTGACTCTTTCACCAGGATCTCATCACTGGCTTTATCATCAATAGCTTCATTATCAGCAGGCTCCCCCTTTCATCAAGCTTCCGTGCTTTTAGGGATCGACACCTAGCTTTCAAGCTACAAGCTCTTCCTACCTTCCAGCTTGTCTTCAGACTCTCCCTTAGATTCTGCTCTCGGGATCGTAGTCTGGACTTTTCCTGCAATCCCTCATACACTTGATAAGTAACAACATTTTAAGCTTCCAGATATCGTAATCTGACAAATCAAACTTTTAAACACTCCCCCTATCATCAATTTACAAATAATTTGCAATTTCATCAAACAGAATCATAAATTGACTCTTTAACAGTATAAGCATCCAAATCCCCCACAGTTAATCATCCAAGTCCAACTTAATGACCTTGGTGATATCACAAACTGTTTTTGAATTTTTTATAAAATTTCAAGTTTCAAATTAATGAACTTGTTTTATTTTCAGAAACACAATCAGCTTACTCAGATTTTGAAACTCAACATCTCAGATATCGGTTGTTGAAAATAAAGCAGAAATCAAAATCTTTTTGTATTTTCTGAAAATATAAAGCAGTAAAGAAATATGTACAAACATATTTACAGACAATATTTTTGTTTGAGTATGCGATAGAGGATCATATCAGTTTTTGACAAGTTACAAGTACCGTTGAGCTTAAGTTCACTTTAAGAATTAAACAATTCACTTAGATTGTCGATATACTGGTCCACTTAAATTTTCATACAAATTTCAACTGATTCAGGATACGATTTAGATGTTTTAAGACTTAAACTCATTCATGTGTCCCACCTCTTGAATATACTCTCGTATCCAGAATCCCAAATATTCAGTCTTACAGGTGAGTATACCACAAATGATATCTGTAAGGGGTTAAATGCGAGGGCGTGAGAGCTCAGGTCGATATTTCCGTATACGCAGAGAGATGACGGCTTCGACTTTTCGGTGTGTCCCCTTTAGAGGATCTTTTAGTTACAACAACACACGATTAGCATTTTGCAATGTTTCATCGTTTTTTATGCTGAGGGTGGTGCTATATTTCAAGCAATGCAGAAAGTATTATTCGGGGACTAGGTCAGAACTTCCATTCAGCAGAAGTCCCGGAATAATACCCCAGATATCACTGAGTATAAAGACCTGGTATCTCAGAATAAGGGACCTTTCAAACGAGATTTCAGGGGTTACCTATATATCCAAGTAGTGTTCCCCACGAAATAAGCAAGTGTTTGAATTTTGGTTTATATCCCGAAAAAGTTTACTAAATGTATAAAAACCTATCGACATGTCATCAGTGAGACTGTTTAACGCTATTTAATCATTACAATTCTTTAGTATACTGTAACTGTCTACTGATGTACTATCATTTCCTCTTTTTACGCAAAACTCAATTTTTGAATTTTATCCTATTTTTGTATTTTTCGAATTTTCTAATGTTTTTGTATTTTCTAATGACATACATTTTTCTCCCCCTAAAATGCAAAATCATTAAAAATTTGACAACCCAATACTGATAGCTTTGTCTCGCCATCCATTTTCTGCATCTTGTGAACTGAATTACACTAAAAGCAGTAATTACCCCCATGATTTACAACACATTGATTTTTACAGTTTGAAAACCGTTTTTCAATATGGTGAACGTAATCATGTTTGTTCAGCCGTGAGGATTTCGGTGTATTCAATCAACGTTTATTCAAATAAAACTAAAAACAGACATATTTTTTTTAGGATTTAGAAAATATTGTTTATTTATGTACAGAAAACATTCAAACTAAACTCCCTGTTCAACCAAACCAGGGTCTTGCAACCTCTTCCCGTGCCAGGTTGCTCCAACTATCATTCTCACAATCTTCAGCTTCGTTGAGCACCTGCACATTCAAACTTTATCATTCATTTGAACAATTTAGCCCAGGTCTGTTGGACCTTAGGCATTTCAACACAATATTGTTCATTCAATTTTGGAAACTCCTTATCACTTAAAACTTGTTCAACTTTGACTTCAACTTTCTCATCTTTTTCCGACATCACTTGTTTCTTAGCACTCCATACTTGACCTTTCGGAGTACCTCTTTTGTAAAAGTTTGTCTCTTTTTGAACCTTTTGATTTTGAACAACATTTTTAGGTTTCCAAAACTCTTGAGGTTTTGTCATATCAACAGATGTTCTCCAACTCTGTGTTGTTCTGAATCTGGGTGTGTGAGAATTCCAGGTCTGTCTTGAATCGAACCTGTTCGGGTTTGATTTCCAATTTTGATTTGAAGCAAACTTGTTTGTATTGTACCTCCAAGTTTGTTTCGAATCAAATCTGGTTGACCTTTGTTTCACATTCTCAGATTTCTATTTTTCAACATCAACGGGCTTTGGATTTGGACACTTTTGTGCAACATGTCCAATTTGATCACATTTAAAACACACTTTCTTTGAAACATCCTTGGCCTGTTGTTGTTTCTTTTTCATAGCCTCAAACTCCTCATTAGACTGTTGTCCAATTTTGAGTTTTTCCTCTTCTTTCAAGCTTTTCCCTTGAACAAAATTCAATTTTTGTTGCAAATCCTGTTTTTCATTTTGTTTTCGATTCTGTTTCTTTTTATAACCTAAACCAGCCTTCATGTTTTTCTTTTTAAAACCAGGTTTGTTATAACAAGATTTATGACCTTTACCAGCAAACTTTGAAATTTCCGACTTCTCAATCTCAACCATTTTGAAAACTTTATCAACCTTTTCTGAAATCACATTCTGAATCGGGAATACAACATCTAAGAATAATTTGTCCGATCCAATCATGGTATAAACCAATCCCTTTGAATCATCATTCAAATTTTTCTCGGATTTTGTGTTTTTCAGATAATCATCATAAAGATTTCCTTCATCTTCATCCTGTGATTCAGACTTACCTTTTGTAGACTCATCTTTCAAAACACTATCAACAACCTTACTCACCACCTCTGAATCATCAGCTTCATCAGATTTGGTGTAAGTCACATCGATACTTTCAGGTAATTGGTCAGCTATGTTCAAACCCTTTGCCACCTTTTCTTCATCATAAAAAGTATAATTGTTTCTCAATGGTGGTGGTACCTGATGAAACTCTGAACCAATACCCTTTTTGCAATTGTTAGTATCTTTGTTATCTGGTGTGATGTTGAAAATGCGTTCGAGAATGTATGAAGAGTTATGATAACTTTGAAGTTTTGTAAAAACCTTTTCTTTTTCAGCCAAGAATTGTTTAAGATTAGCAATTTCATCAACACATTTGTTTAATTCAATTTGCTTTTCTTTAAACTTTCTTTCATACATTTCTTTAGTGACTAAAGTTTCTGACAATCTTTGATCAAAACTTTTGACTTGGCTCTCCAAAGTATCATAAGCTTCTTGTACTCTCTGACTCGACCACTTTAAAGAATCATACTGTTTTTGTAAATCTTGAAATTTAGATTCTTTTTCAACACAATCAACACATTTAGCTGTACATTTTTCTTTCAAAATCTTATTTTCTTCTTCAAGACCATGACATTTCTGTGTTAACTTTTCAACTTTTAATTTCAAAATTTCTTCTTTGTCAATCATTTCTTTACATTTTATTGTGAAAACATTTTCAAGTTTAATTATGTCATCGTCTTTTGTTTTTATGATGTCATCTTCTTCAGTACAGGCTTTGCACATTTCTATGCAATTTTAGCATTCGACAAGTCAGAAGATTTTCTTACCTCAGTCTCTTTCAGCACCGATTCTTCTGTTTCAGCTTTCTGATCTTGCTCTTTGTTCTCCTCTTTTCCTTCTTTCTGTTCTTCTTCAGCTTTCTGATCTTCTTCAGCAGCAATCTTCGCGACAGTCTTTACTTCTTCAATCATCTTCTTCAATTCTTCTTCTTTTCTCTTCTTCATCTCTACCACCTTCGGTAGACTTACTTTACAAACCTCTCTTATCTTCTTCTCCAAATCAGGCAGATATGCTTTATCAGATAACCTGCGTGTGTTGAAAGTAGCCTGCCTAGGAAGCAAATTTGTTACAGCTTTGAAATCCACTTTTGATGGGTCAACAACTGGATTACCCCGTGGATCCATGTAACATTCCAACCCATCATTCCATCGTTTTGCTTTCTGGGCTTCTTTGAATGGTTCGTTTAATTTTCCAATTTCCCATCTTGCATAGTCTGCTTTCCACCATCTATCAGGATCAGCATTAGCCACAAATGCATACCCAACAGCATCTTTTTCAGGGCAAACTTGACTCCAGTCGTAACCTTCATCGTCATATATAACTGCAAGAGCCCTTGATTTTTCTTCAGGCGGTTTCAGTCTTGGTGGCTCAGACTTGTTCTGATGGTATATCGCTTTCTTGTAATAATCTTCGTTGAACGGATTTTCAGAATCATCAGCATACGCATTTTTGCACTCGCGCTTGAAGTGACCTTTTTGTTTACATTTAAAACATGTCACCTTAGATTTGTCAAATCCCAATTTGGTAGATGGTCCACCAATTGACTTCCTCCCCGTGATCTCCATGAACCGCTATGCCCGACGAACCGCACTGGCCATGCACCATCTTATTTCCATTAGTTCCATCTCCTCGGGGTCTAATTGATCATAATCTTCTTTCGTCAAGTTGGTGTTGCCAATCTTCCCCGCAACGAGGCTTTCATACGATTCAAGTACAGATGCCAAGAAAACCATCTGTTGTTTTGCTGACTCTTTGCTGAAATTCTGCCCATTTTTCAAATCTACTGCGATATTACACTGGAATAACTTCTTTGAAGCAGATTGATCAGAAGTTGTTGAAGAAGATCCACTGTGAAAACCACTGTGAAGACTTTCATTGTTTACTGATCTTGAAGTTTCTGCAGAAAATGCTGTTTTTGGAGACCCAGCTTGTGGTATGTTTCCTCGGTAGTAAAGTTCTACATTCTGCTGATAAGCTGGATTGTTGACTTTAGATCTCTTTATCTCCAATTCATGGCTTTCAAGCCTTTCAATCAGCAAATCCACTTTTAAATCTTCAGGCTTGATCGTGTTTTTCAACATTAGAGCGAAATATTGCCACTCTTGATCATTTGGCAATGAATCAAATAATTTATCCACCATCTCTGCTTCAGAATATTTGATTTCATGTCTGGCCAGCTCCATTTTCAGATGCCCAATGATGTGTGTAAAATGCAACATATAAATTACATCAAATAAGGCATAAAACTAACCCTTTTTAAGTACTAATGTTGGAAAAAGTGTGTTTTTGTCTTCCTTTTGTATTTTCAGGATTAAATGAGCTCAAATTAACAAAAGAAGTAAAAAGACAGCTAAATCTAGCATAAATACAAGAAAAGGAACAAAAGTGGATTGCCCGACCCCTCAACAACATCCTCCCAAGCAAAATAGAGAAGGCAGAAGACTGAACACGCCCCGTGCTCAGCGAGCACGGGGCCGTGCCCAAGAAGCAGCAGAAAAGACAAACCTGTAGAAGCTTCTATTGCTCACCACAGGGTCGTGCCCAGTGAACACGGGGGCGTGCCCAAAGTACTGCAGGCGCATTAATTGTAATTGCGAATTACAATTAATGAGGAGAGATAGTGTCAGACAGGCACGGGGACAATCGGCCACCTTCTTCCCAGAAGGAAACGGACTCAGCTCGGGATGGGGTATTCACCGCCAGGCAGCTATGGGGTTGAGCTAGCTTGTGGAGTGGGATCACTCCAGCGGTTGGGAGGACCGTGCAATATCCCCCCCTAGTGTCAGACAGGCACGGGGCCGTGCCCAGCGGACACGGGGCCGTGCCCAGGCCTCTGTTCAGCCTACAAATTGGAGTGCTTGGCTTCATTGCAACTCATCCCTTGGCACACCACCTCTCTCACACTTCATCCACCACCCACCACCATCACAACACCATCATCCACCACCATCATCCATTTTCCATCATAGAGTGTGTGAGTCGTCTCGGGATCCAAGATTGATCGTAAGAGTTCTTGACAATCAAGGCCATGTTTGCCTAAGTCTCTTACATCACTTGGTGAAGACAAGTGTTTAGTATAATACTTTTTATTTTTAATCTTTTGCACTTTTTATTTGGTTTTGTATTAATGACTTTAATAACTAGTTTCTTATGTTGAAGGTGACTTTTCCTTATCGTTTTTCCGTGGTGTCTTGGCATTATTTTACTGTCTATATAAAATAAAAGATTTTCACCATTCATATCTCCACGGTCTATATGGAGGTATGTTGGCTACATGGTCGGGGGTTAAGGGAACGGTTTGGTAAGGGTCTTGCCCTTGTTCAGTGTTTAGAGGTCCTGCAAGGGACCTGGGTCAAATTTAGTAGGATCTCCTTCAATACCCAAAGGTATTG
The DNA here is from genome assembly GCF_002127325.2 of Helianthus annuus. Taxonomy (NCBI): domain Eukaryota; kingdom Viridiplantae; phylum Streptophyta; class Magnoliopsida; order Asterales; family Asteraceae; genus Helianthus; species Helianthus annuus. The sequence continues at coordinate 66,207,657 of NC_035448.2, forward strand.
GATGGCGGGGATCCAAACTCTTTGACCCCCTCATAAGTAAACTACTATTAATACTATAACCCGGCTATTTAGGACTGTATCCCTGCTGACTCAGACTACTTAGTCGAGGGTAACGTCACCTCCAAAAGAGGGGCCTACCATAATTTGCATTAATAACTTAATTCATTATCTTTCAATAATCCGACCCTTTAGGATTGTATCCTTGCTGACTCAAATTACTGGGTTGAGGGTAACGTCGCCTTCAAAAGAGGGGCCTACTACAATAACTAAGATAATCTCTTAAACAAGTGCAAAAGTGCGAAAATAATCAAAGGTTATACTAATACACGAGTCGGATCCAAGTGATTCATCTTGTCTATCTGTTTTTATTTTTATTTTATTTTTCAGAATTTAGATTTATTTTTTTAGTTTAAAAATCTTTTCTAACATTTTGATTTGATTAGACGTTGAGGATAAACCGGTACTAAAAGCTCTTGTGTCCTTGGACGACCTCGGTATCTTACCAACACTATACTACGTCCACGATGGGTGCACTTGCCCATATGTGTGTTTAGTGTTAGTAAATATCGTGTTTTATAAATTTAAAACTTGGCTAAAAAGTGTAAAAATGGCTTAAAATATATACCAAAAATATATTACACTACACGCACATCAAGTTTTTGGCGCCGCTGCCGGGGACACAAGGATTTTAAGAAAGTTAGAAATCAACGGCCTAATCATTTTTTTTATTTTCTTTTTAATTTTTAGGATTTTCTTAGTTTTTCAGCTTCTGCAGAGCTCAGCACGGGCCGTGCCTGCTGAACACGCCCCCGTGCCCAATCATTGGAACTGGCAATCTTGTTTTAAGTCAGACAGTAAGCTGAACACGGGGACGTGCTCACTCAACACACCCCCGTGCCCAAGATTCAGTTACTGAAAACAGAACTGTTAGATCCCGGCGGTTGGTAATTTCTGACACAAACATGAGTGATGGTAATTCTTTTTTACTTTCGACACTCTTATGGTACGTGGTGTCAATTATGTGGAGGCAACCATAAAGAATTAGAATGTTACTTTCTAAATTATAAGCCCCACTATATAGACCCACCGTCTCCCTATAACCTTAAGAGGGGCGAAAGTAAAAATAATCACTATCTCTCCCTCGAATGCGCCCAGCCAGATATTCTAGGAGAAATGCTCCTTGACAAGTTATTTCAACTAGAAAATCTAATTTTAAATTGGTTAAAAGAGCTTAGGAAGGATTTCATTAATCCATCCCAAGACGACGACCATGAAGAAATGTTGGGGTCGCATTCCAACAACCTCGTTGCTCCCAAAAATACCTTCAGTTCTAGCGAAGACTTGGACGATAGTCGTCCCTGTGCCGATTGTGCCGTGAAGGACTCTCCATCGACTTCGTTCGGTGCATACATAGACCTGAGCGATTCGGCATATACCTTCTTTAACGAGAGTCCGGGAAAGGGTTGGACTTGTCCACCTAGAATAAAAATAGGAATTACCCTCACCGACAACCTCTTGCGTTCTCGCCTTAGTCTAGGACAATTAAGGTATCTTAGGCACTTTGGGGTTGTTCCAACCAGTAAGGAACCACCCGATACAATTAAGTTCCTTAAAAAAATTAGACAAACTTCATAATCAGCCTCTTGACACGGGGCCGTGTCCAGCCAACACGCCCCCGTGCCCACCAAAAGATTCCCTTCTGACCTTTACGTCAGAATACGGACAAACTGTGTCAGAATTCTATCTGCACACGGGGCCGTGCCCATTGGACACGGGGCCGTGTCCAGGACGCTGTCGTTTTCTATAAATGAAGCCAAGAATTCTGCACATTTGGACCATCTTGGGACAGAGATTTGAAGGAATCTTCTCTCAACTATCCAAGGTATGTTCTAAAAGAAGGTTCCAACAAACCATCTTGTCCGTTCCTCTTTTAACCATTTCCTTCTTCTTCATCTTTCTCCAAGAACCTCCATTAAAGTTTGAAATTTCAAGCTTTGTGGTGAGGATTATTGAGTTTTGTTCAAGGAATCTTGTTAAAAAATAAGTTGTATAACATTGTTTTAAGTTACTAATATCCAAAAGACCTCACAACTTCAGAAAATAACTTAAAACTTCAAGATTCCTTGTTTCAAAACTCTGCAGAAAGATGAACACGGGGTCGTGCTCAATGAGCACGGGGCCGTGTCTAGATTACTGTTTCAGAAAGTAAACTATTTCCAGTTTATTTTTCGTAGAATGTCAAGTGAAAACAGCGAGACATCTTCCGTGCATTCATCAAACAGTCGAAGAGGGAGGAGGCCCTCCATTGAAGCTATACTTGTACACTATGTCGTAGCATTAAGGGAGGCTCTCAACGAAATGACGTCAGTAGAGGAGGTCCTAATAGACTGTATCAACTATCTTATGGTGGGACTTGAGAATAGCTTCCAAGAAATTAACCTCTTGCACCAGAGGTTAAATATTATTGTAACACCCCCGATGGAATGGTCCTCCCTCAAGAGGATTGGAACCTAGCGCTTGAAGTTAACAACCCTACCGGGTGGGACGACATTCCGGTGGAACCTCCCATGGAACACCAACAAGAGATCCCGGTGGAAGTCGCAACTCCTCAAACTAACGCTAACGAACCCTCTTTTCTCCTCCCAAGGGAGGTAGAGGAGTGGCTCGCCGACATGTGAGGAAACCACACCCGGAAGAAGGAGTTCTACAAGGCCACATCTAACCAAGACTACTAGCTTCTTGGAAATTTTGCTAATTAAAATAACTTGTAGGCTAGAACTCCATGGTTTAATGCTTCTCGTGTTTTCTTATCTAGTTTAATATTATTTTAGGACTATGTATCTCTCTATGGTTTTAATGGAATGATGGTTTTAAAGTTTGAATGGTGTCGTAATGAATAAAACACACTCATGGTGGTCAAGGATGGCAAGGGAAACGAGAAACATGGCCCCATGCACAAAAACAAGGCCACCGACAACAATTTCTCCATTACAGTAAGTTCAGCACGGGCCGTGCCCAGCCAACACGGCCCCGTGCTGAACACCCTGCAGACAAATGCCCAGTTCAGGAAACTGGACACGGGCCGTGTTCACCGAACACGCCCCCGTGTCCAGGCTTCTGTTTCTTTTCTTTAATTATTGTTACTGACACCTGAACACGGGGCCGTGCCCGGTCCCCACGGGGCCGTGTCCAGACTGCCAGTAACATAAATTTTTGCTTTTAACACCATGTTACACATTCAATCAACCTAAAAATTTATTTTTGGGACACATTGAGGACAATGTGTAATTTAAGTGTGTGTGTGTGTGTGGGGGGGGGGAGGGTGCTAAAACCTTGAATTTGCAAGTCCTAATAACAAGCCTTACACAAAACTCTATTGGAACCGCTAATCACCCCAAATTTTTTCAAAAATTTTCATTTTTTTTACTTGTCTAAAGTTTAAGTTGGGAATTCTAAGACTAACAAGGTTATATTTTTACAAGTTTACAACCGATAGCGTCATGATAAAAAGAACCAACATAAGAAAATTATGAAACGGCATGACAAGCTTAGTTAAAATTCGATTATATATACTTGATCACATAAAAACCCATTCCCACAAAAGTGAGTTTTGAGCCTTTATTGAGCATACAAATATATATCTTTACACTAAATGCTCATTTTTCGTTTCTTGTGTGAATAGCCGCTTGGTTCTTACGACTCTAGAACTTGCCACGACAATTCATTCCCGGTCCTTACCAACTTAGACCCAAGTAAGTAAATGATGGAGGCATTAGGACTAACCCTTTTTTTCTTTCAAAACCATTATTTTTATTTTTCTTTTCACCTACCCAAAAACTCCCCTTAGTTAGCCCCTTTGAGCCTAAACCTTTTCGTTTCTTAACCCCAAAACCCTTTTTACCCACCAAAAAACCTTTTTTATTTTTACCCTTTATTTTAGTAACAAGCTCGGTTTTCGTGTGACTAAAAAAAATAAAATAAAATATTTACAATGAAGTTAGAAATAAACAAACAAAGCTCCTCAAACAAAAGCTTGTTTGAAGAAATACTTCATTAAAAATAAAAAGTCAAAAAAACAAAATGTTTTACGAAAACCGACGCTTTTTACGACTTTCGCCCTTTTCTACTAACCACTAACCCAACTACCCACCTTTAGCCCAAGCCTAACCTTTCAACCAAAAAGTCCTCTTGATATTTAGAAATGTATAAAGTTAAAAAGGAGGAGGATTGATTGCTTGGCAAGCTTATGGTAGGAATAAGTTCCATGCCGCTCTCGAGTGATTCACTAAAAATACACCTTCGGCCGAGTGTGAGTGATTTCTCCCGTGAGGTATGTGAACTTGTACATAAATAAAATTTTAAAAAGGCATGTTATGCCTTAATAAATAATTTACCTTATGAAAAGTTTTTAATAAATCATGACGAATAGGATTGTAAATAAATAAAAATAAAACCTAATAAAGATCTTGGATTCCCGACACTCCATGACAAGCCAAAAACCTTCTCTTCTACCCATTCCATTTGGGAGTGTAAGCCTCATATGAAAGGGTTTTGCTTGAGGATAAGTCAAGTGTGGGGATATTTGATGTGTGTAAAATGCAACATATAAATTACATCAAATGAGGCATAAAACTAACCCTTTTTAAGTACTAATGTTGGAAAAAGTGTGTTTTTGTCTTCCTTTTGTATTTTCAGGATTAAATGAGCTCAAATTAACAAAAGAAGCAAAAAGACAGCTAAATCTAGCATAAATACAAGAAATGGAACAAAAGTGGATTGCCCGACCCCTCAACAACATCCTCCCAAGCAAAACAGAGAAGGCAGAAGACTGAACACGCCTCGTGCTCAGCGAGCACGGGGCCGTGCCCAAGAAGCAGCAGAAAAGACAAACCTGTAGAAGCTTCTATTGCTCACCACGGGGCCGTGCCCAGTGAACACGGGGGCGTGCCCAAAGTACTGCAGGCGCATTAATTGTAATTGAGAATTACAATTAATGAGGAGAGATAGTGTCAAACAGGCACGGGGCCGTGCCCAGCGGACACGGGGCCGTGCCCAGGCCTCTGTTCAGCCTATAAATAGGAGTGCTTGGCTTCATTGCAACTCATCCATCCCTTGGCACACCACCTCTCTCACACTTCATCCACCACCCACCACCATCACAACACCATCATCCACCACCATCATCCATTTTCCATCATAGAGTGTGTGAGTCGTCTCGGGATCCAAGATTGATCGTAAGAGTTCTTGACAATCAAGGCCATGTTTGCCTAAGTCTCTTACATCACTTGGTGAAGACAAGTGTTTAGTATAATACTTTTTATTTTTAATCTTTTGCACTTTTTATTTGGTTTTGTATTAATGACTTTAATAACTAGTTTCTTTTGTTGAAGGTGACTTTTCCTTATCGTTTTTCCGTGGTGTCTTGGCATTATTTTACTGTCTATATAAAATAAAAGATTTTCACCATTCATATCTCCACGCTCTATATGGAGGTATGTTGGCTACCTGGTCGGGGGTTAAGGGAACGGTTTGGTAAGGGTCTTGCCCTTGTTCAGCGTTTAGAGGTCCTGCAAGGGACCTGGGTCAAATTTAGTAGGATCTCCTTCAATACCCAAAGGTATTGGATGGCGGGGATCCAAACTCTTTGACCCCCTCATAAGTAAACTATTATCAATACTATAACCCGGCTATTTAGGACTGTATCCCTGCTGACTCAGACTACTTAGTCGAGGGTAACGTCACCTCCAAAAGAGGGGCCTACCATAATTTGCATTAATAACTTAATTCATTATCTTTCAATAATCCGACCCTTTAGGATTGTATCCTTGCTGACTCAAACTACTGGGTTGAGGGTAACGTCGCCTTCAAAAGAGGGGCCTACTACAATAACTAAGATAATCTATTAAACAAGTGCAAAAGTGTGAAAATAATCAAAGGTTATACTAATACACGAGTCGGATCCAAGTGATTCATCTTATCTATCTGTTTTTATTTTTATTTTATTTTTCAGCATTTAGATTTATTTTCTTAGTTTAAAAATCTTTTCTAACATTTTGATTTGATTAGACGTTGAGGATAAACCGGTACTAAAAGCTCTTGTGTCCTTGGACGACCTCGGTATCTTACCAACACTATACTACGTCCACGATGGGTGCACTTGCCCATATGTGTGTTTAGTGTTAGTAAATATCGTGTTTTATAAATTTAAAACTTGGCTAAAAAGTGTAAAAATGGCTTAAAATATATACCAAAAATATATTACACTACACGCACATCACCCAAATCTTTCGATCATTTTGCAAACAGATTCATTTTTCATGCAACTGAAAACATCAAACTCTTTACGCAACAATTTCTTTTTGTTTTTAACAATTTCATTACTTCCTACACACTTTCTCCCTAACGCTTCCCACAAACTCTTTGAAGTTTTCTCTTGTTCAAGTAACGAGATAATATCCTCTCTCACTGACTGTTTGATCAATGTAATCATTTTATATTCAGCCACAACATTTTTTATATCTATGTCTGTGAAATCTTTCGCATCTATTAACTCTCCTCCCTCTTTTACTGGTTCAGTGTATCCATTTGTCAGTTTTAACCAGCTTTCAGGAGCGAAAGCTTTTACCCAACCCTCAAATCTGTTTTTCCACCAGTTATAATCTTCAACTTTCATTAGCTTCGGTGGTTTCTGTTGGCTTCCATACATGTTCTCAAACTTCAAATTCTCTGAAATCTCTCTTGAATATTCTCTCATCTCAGATCTTCTATCAGTCGATTCGGAAGTGAACGCATTGTAGAATGTGTTGTAGAACTCTTCACTGCTGTTTGACATCTTCAATCACCTGAGAACAATCAAACAAACTCAATCAGTTTAAACAATATCCAATAACCTGAAATATACTAACACTTGGTTGTCGTGAAATGATCTTGATGCGAAACAGTTCACTTTCGAGCGAAATCAAGAAATGACACTTCGAGCGAAATAGCACACAAGGTACACTTGAGCGAAATCAAATTTCTTTGTGACACAAAAGCGAAATCATGCTGACATTGGAGCGAAATCAGGGTTTCGGTTCACAAAAACGAAATCAGGTTGCCATAGGAGCGAAATCCCAGGTGTCTGTATAAGCGAAATCACCCTAGAACCTTATGAGCGAAATCCCTAAGACCTAATCAGCGAAATCCCTTCAACGTATGTACACATGAGCGAAATTAGATGGTCTTTGGAGCGAAATCCCAAGAAATAATGTCCACTGGAGCGAAATCAGGTGGACTTATGAGCGAAATCACAGTGCAACATAAGCGAAATCAGATATTGTCCAAATAAGCGAAATCAACTTGGAAAGCATTTTGGTCCATTTTTAGGTCGAATTTAGATGTGAAACTTTCAAGGGTTTATCTATGTTCAATTTTACACAAACTGTGAAATTTTGATCTGATTTTGACCGGTAGATTTTGTTCTGTTGAATAAAGAAGATGTAGAAGACAGAAAACTGATCCGGTGAGCTAAACTCTTCCTCCTGTGCTCTGATACCACTTGTAGGATCGTTGTTGAACCCGAATGAGTCAATCAGAAGAATTGTGAATCCGATTCAAAGGCGGAATCAATGAAACGGACCCTCAAACTAAGTATAATGTCTCTTGGATTGATTTAACACTGATTACCACCTGAGAGCAGTTTGGCAGCACTTCGTTACAAGTTCTGGATCCGTGCCGAATGAATGAACAGTGCACCTATTTATACTTGACCAGGTTTCGCTTATATGACCATGCCATATGAGCAAAATCTGATGTTTCTGATTTCGCTTATATGGACATGTGCCATATGAGCGAAATCACTCCCTAAAACACCATATCCTGTTTCTCGAACCTCGTGCACTTGTTATTCTAACCTATCCTATTCTATTACATGATACAAGATGAAGTCAATAGACGTAATGCACTAACATTGCCGAATAAGCAAGATTGGCAATACTTTGCCTTGATGTTGAAGAATACAATCAAGCCTGAATAGTTGACAGTGGATTTGCTAATTGAAAGACTAGAAAGCCACGAGTTGGAGATCAAGAAATCAAAAATCAACAATTCAGCTTATCAGCAGAATGTGGAGCTGTATTACAGAGGAGAGCTTCTAAAGGCCGGGTCACCAAGAACAGCATTTTCTGCAGAGAGCTCAAATACTGTGAATCATGAAACTCCTCACAGTGGTTTTCACAGTGGATCTTCTTCAACAACTTCAAGCCAATCTGATTCAAAGAATTTATTTCAGTGTAATATTGCAGTGGATCTGAAGAATGGTCAGAATTTCAGCGAAGAGTCAGCAAAACAACAGATGGTATTCTTAGCATCAGTGCTTGAATCGTATGAGAGTCTTGTGGTAGGCAAGATAGGCAACACCAATCTGACAAAGGAAGATTATGATCAGATTGATCTTGAGGAGATGGAATTGATCGACATAAGGTGGTGTATGGCAAGTGCAGTCCGGAGAGCTCAGCGTTTCATGGAGATTACAGGAAGAAAGTCTATTGGTGGACCATCTACCAAGTTAGGCTTTGACAAGTCTAAAGTGACATGTTACAAGTGTAAACAGAAAGGTCATTTTAAGATTGAATGCAGAAATGCGTATGCTGATGATTCTGAAAACCCGTTCAAAGAAGATTACTACAAGAAAGCGGTCTATCATCAGAATAAATCAGAACCGCCAAGATTGAAGCAGCCTAAAGAAAAATCAAGAGCTCTTGCAGTTATACATGACGATGAAGGTTATGACTGGAGTCAAGTTCTCCCTGAAGAAGATGCAGTTGGATATGCATTTGTAGCTAATGTTGATCATGATAGATGGTGGAGAAATGATTATGCAAGATGGGAAATCGAAAAATTCAGGGAACCATTCAAAGAAGCCCAGAGAGCAAAAAGATGGAATGATGAATTAGAATGTTACATGGATCCACGGGGTAATCCAGTTGTTGACCCATCAAAAGTGGATTTTGAAGCTGTAACAAAATTGCTTCCAAGTCAGGCTACTTTCAACACAAGAAGGTTATCTGATAAGGAATATTTGCCGGATTTGGTGAACAAAATAAAAGAAGTTTGTGAAGCTAGTTTACCAAAGGTAGTAGAAATGAAGAAGAGAAAAGAAGAAGAGTTGAAAAAGATGGTTGAAGAAGTGAAGATTACTGCAAAGCTTGCTGCTGAAGAAGAGCAGAAGATTGAAGAAAAACAGAAAGAAAATGAAGAAGAGAACAAAGAGGAAGATCAGATAGAAGAACCGGTGCTGAAAGAGACTGAGGTAAAGATTGAGAATTTGAAGTCTGCTAGTGATGATGGTGCTGGTGATGAGAAGAAGGAAGAGCTGAAACAAACAGAGACAGCTGAAAACACCGATGTGCCAATCACTAAGGTAAATTCTGATTCTAAAATCTTAAAACCGACTGAACAATGTAAGAAATGCATGGAAACATGCAGAGCCTGTATTGAAAAAGATGATATTATAAAAACAAAAGACATTGAAACAAACAAACTTGAAAATGTTTTCAAAATGAAATGTAAAGAAATGATTGAAACAGAAGAAATTTTGAAACTAAAAGTTGAAAAACTGACACAGAAATGTCAAGGTCTTGAAAAGGATAATGATGTTTATAGACAACTGTGTACAACAAAATGTGTTGGTTGTGTTGAAAAAGAAAATAAATTTCAAGATTTTCAAAAAGAGTATGATGCTTTGAAGTGGTCGAGTCAGAGAGTACAAGAAGCTTATGATACTTTGAAGAGCCAAGTCAAATGTTTTGATCAAAGATTGTCTGAAACTTTAGTCACTAAAGAAATGTATGAGAGAAAGTTTAAAGAAAAGCAACTTGAATTAAACAAGTGTGTTGATGAAATTGCTAATCTTAAACAAGTTCTGGCTGAAAAGGAAAAGGTTGTTACCAAACTTCAAAGTTATCATAACTCTTCGTACATTCTCGAACGCATTTTCAACATCACACCAGATGACAAAGATACTGATAAGAATAGAAAAGGTATTGGTTCAGAATTTCATCAGGTACCACCACCATTGAGAAACAATTATACTTTTTATGATGAGGAAAAGGTGGCAAAAGGTCTGAACATAGTTGACCAACTACCTGAAAGTATCGATGTGACTTACACCAAATCTGATGAAGCTGATGACTTACACCAAATCGATGCCAAACTTAGGCCTCTAAATGACCATACGTGAAGAATATATCCTTAAACGAGTGATCAATTGGATATAAGAAGCCGTTTGTGAAAATAATCGGAAGATTATAAAACTACAAGGATTAAACGTGTCAACATGTTAATTCTGACCTCTGTGTGACCTTTTAACGAAACCGAGGCTTCGAAATATTCAAATATACTCCCAAGAATAAGTGATAAAAAGTTCACATGGTTTAGAGATCGTTAAGCATGTTTTCAAGACTTTGGGCTATAAGTGTCAACTTGATGAAACTTGCATTCATAATGATATTTAACGAACCCGAGCCTAACGAAGTTTGTTTATTCATCCTTGTACTTCAACAAACTGACTACAAGGGCTTTTATTGCCAAAAATCATGTTAAAAAGGGATTTAATCGACCAGGGACCAAATCTGCCAGCATTGAAACTTGTTTTGCCAGTTTCCCCGTTCCACGCGGGCCGAGTAAGATCCTTTATGATCTTACGCGGGCTGCCTAAAAACGCCCAGCGCAGAAAAATCATGGCAGGTGCAGGTTATTCAAGTTTAACCGCCTCAACCTCAATTGTATCGACTCTAGGGGCTGTATGTCGGTTTATTTCATCAACTAGGACACCTGGAGTGATCTTAGGATGTTCCTTAACAGATGTGATTGATCCTAGAGCTTGCAAATGTGTATATAAAGGACTTAGTTCATGAGTTCAAGAACTCACATTTGTAACAACTCTCAAATACTCACTTCTGGAGCTTGCAATCAATTAGGAGAAGATTCCAAGTGTAGAAAAGACAGCTAGGACCATTAGTAAGTGTTTAATTGCTTGCTTAGTCGTTTTAATTAGCTTAATTATCGAAAAGTCAAACTTATCGTAAATTAGATTTGACTTTCAGTTTAATCACATATGGTCTAACCACTGATCAAAACAAAAGTGGTTATAGAACCATATTAAGGTAGGTGATTAACCCCTAAAAGGGCACCTCCTAATTATCTCGTTTGACTAGTTAATTGTCGGGTCAAAGTAGTTTGACAAAAAGTCAAACTGGACAGAATGTTTAAAAATGATGTAAATTAATAAAACAGAAGTTCTGAATTATATTTTAACATTCTAATGACTTGGTAATTAATATTAGAACATGTTTTATCAGTCCTAACTCGACAATTAACAGTCTAAGGTCAGTTTATAACCGAAAGTCGTAAAAGCTTGACTTTTGCTTTGACTTTCAGTTCTGACCCATTCAAGTTTAGTTCTCCCATGTTTTAAGCTTCCATTAGGACCACATTACTCAGTAGTATAACCCTCTGAAGTTATATTGCATGATTCTTAGTGGTTTGAATTATATGCACTTGATCGTTAATATGCTTAAAAATGCCATAAACACCCTTTTGACACACAACTGAGATTTTTAGCAATTTAAATGGACAAAAACCTTTGCTACTGATATTTAGACTTGTCCTGAAAATTTGACATCAGTTTGAGGTCTAGACTAGGAGTTATGCTCAATAGCGTAATTAGAAAGCTTTTTATTAATTAAACGGCGTAATTAACATAAAGCCTATCTAAACCCAAATTTTTGATACCAAACTTTTTACCTACTGATGTAAAATAATATTTTGGGATTTTCGAAGATTTTTATTTATTTTTAGGCTGAGGATAACATAGGGTTATAGCTTTGATTCGGTAATTGTCGGTTTTACCCTTTTCATGCATAAAATAAGTTTTACATAACATTTTGATGCCAAACTTTTTGCTACTGATTTTATATGATAAGTAAAATGTTTTAAACTTTATAAACTGATCAAAAAACTCAGATTTCCTATTTTAACCTGAAAATCGCTTAAAATCGACTTTTAAGCGTTTTAAGCGCATAGTATGAGTTAAAACTATTTTTGGCACATAAAACTTATTACCTACTGATGTTTTAAGTTAATTTATGTAATTAAATAGTAAGTCAAAGTTTTAAACTCAGAATTCTAATTTTGACCTTTAAAGCTTATGTGAAATTACCAAAATGCCCCTACGGTGCATAGTTTGGTTATAAAAGATAAATTTCACAAATATAAAATACCCTACTGTTATAACCTATAAAAATACATATTTTTACTGATTATATCAGACCTGAAACTCAGACTAGTATTTAAACTCTTTTATAAGCATTAAAATTACCAAAATGCCCTTATGGGACTTAACTTGGTTTAAATTACTTTTTAGGCATATATGTTGACATCCTACTGATGTATTAACATATTTTAAGCATAATAACGATTAAGACCTATATATGATTCATTTGGTTACCCATTACGCAAATATGCGCTCGGATCGGCTTATGTGACTAGTTTACATATAATAGCCGAAACGGGTCAAACCTTATCATTAAATCCTTAATTTCCAGAATGTGTTTAGTTTACCCATAATGTTGGTGCATACATCTGTCAAATTCGTCTTGTATCGAGTCTTAGACTAGATTGTATAGATTAGGGCGCGTTTTACGAGAAAATAAGAGAGTTTAAGAGTTAAGAAGCTGATTTCGCTCCAAACTCATATGTATGTGATTCCGCCCGGAATCATAAAAGCTGTTTCCGCTCCAAATGTTGAGATGTCGTTTCAGGCGAAATCAGACTACTATATATAGTGGCTCAGGAGCGAAATCAGTAACAGAGCCTTGTATTCCATGCCGAAGTGCTGCCGGTGTGAGGTTTGAATGTAATCGCTGCCAGATCAATACAATCAGTGATTTAAGTGAATTGCAAGCTGTTTCTACCTTTGTTTCTTGTTTTCCGCACCTGAAACAGAGTAAAACTCCTCTGAACGACTCATTCGGGGCAGTCGCACGATCCTACAATTGGTATCAGAGCCAGTTGGAGGAGTTCTGCAGTTTACAGCCGAATTTCATTGAAATTTCTAGCTTCTACACCTTCTTTCATCATTTCAGGAAGTTTTAACTGTCAAAACTAGATCAAATTTTTACAGATTGTTTAAAATTGGACATAGACAAACCCTTGAAAGTTTCATAGTTAAAATCGGACTAAAAATGGACCAAAATGGACTCCGAGCTGATTTCGCTCGAACAGACTAAGTTTGATTTCGCTCCAAATACATTCTGATTTCGCTCAGGATTAGTGGTTGATTCCGCTCCAAACTACTAAATTTGGGATTCCGCTCCAAAGTTCTAAGTGATTTCGCTCCAGATTGCCAAAATTCAGATTTCGCTCCTGTGCAAGTTCTGATTTCGCTCCAAGCTGCAAGTTCTAATTCCGCTCCTGTGCAATCATCTGATTTCGCTCGAGACTGCAATTTGGGATTTCGCTCGAAGCTGTTATTTGTTAATTTCGCTCGAAAGTTGTTGTTTTTGTAAAACGTGATACGTCATCATGAGTGAAGAGTTCTACAACGCGTTCGCTTCATCTCCGACTACTCCGGCTTCCATTGCTCAGAACATGAACTTGGAAAACGAGACCAGAACGTTACAAAAGCCCCCGAAACTGATGAGTATCGAAGAATACTACGGGTGGAAAGACATATTAAAAAACTGGGTTCAGGCAAACCATCTTAGGTCTTGGGAATGTATTCTAAAGAAATATGTGTTACCACATACAGATTTGCAAGTTATCAAAGAGTTATCAGAGTTTACTGATCAAGAAAGGAATATGTACAAAACTGAAAAGATGATGATCAGTCTGCTTCAGCAAGCCATCAAAGAAGATATCTTCATATTGCTTCAGCATGACAAAACTTCAAAATCGATTTGGGATGCACTTAAAGTCAAGTTTGAGGGTCTTGAGAATATGATTAAGAGCAAGAAGGCGTTGCTCAAGAAAGAGTTTGATCTGTTCAGTAATTTACCGGGAGAAGATACAAAGAAACTGATTGAACGTTACTGCCACTTGGTGCGATCCATGTCGATGCTGAGTATTACAAAAGATCGTGAAGAGTGGGTAGACAAATTAGCAGACGCGTTACCGCAAAAAGAATGGGGAACCTATTTGATGATTCTAAAGAATACAGGTGTTTATGATAGGTTAACGATTTCTCAGTTTATCGAGAAGATTGAAAGTCAGGATTTGGAACAGCAAAAGATCGCGAGGATGAACAGTCCAAGTGGTCAACAGGATGTAAAGATGTACTACAAAGGCAGTGTTCCGGAAGCTGAAAGAAGTCCGAAAATCCAGACTGCATTTAGTGCAGGGGATTCAACGGAAAAGGTTGACCAAAGTTCAAACAAAAGCAGTGGATTCTCTTCATATCCGAGTGTTAATCCCAAGAGTTCATCAGAAAATTTTCAGAATCAAAGCTCAAAAACGGGAAATGGTTGTGTGATTCAATGCAACAACGCTCTAAATCTTCCTGATGCTCAAAGTTTTTCGGAAGAAGTCGCGAAAGATCACATGGCATTGCTTGGTTCTGTATTACTTTCTTATGAAGGCCTAGTTGCAAGTCGGATCGGAAATCCTATGCTTACAAAGGAGGATTACGATCAGATAGACGCCGAAGAAATGGAATTAATGGATATCAAATGGTGTCTAGCTAGTGTTCTTAGACGAGCTGAAAAATTCAAGCTTATTACTGGGAGAAATGACTTTCTTGATGCACATGTTTCTACTTTAGGATTTGACAAATCTAAAGTTACTTGTTTTTGATGCAGGGAGAAATGTCATTTCAAGCGAGAGTGCAAGAACAGGGAAGCTAGTGGAGCTCAGAATCCATTCGGAAAAGACGATTATTACCGAAAAGCCATTTCTCAACAAGTTGGTCAACAACAACTACAAGAACCGCAAGTGGCTCATGGAAGAAAAATCGAGGATTCTAAGAGAGCATGTTTGGTAGATTTTAACTGGAACGACTACATATCACCAGAAAGAAAAGTCTGTTTAGTCAACCAGGATGATGAAAGATTACCTGAAGGTTTCAGCTGGGATATGTTTGTTGATGAAAAAGGAGAATTTAAAGCTTTCATTGTTAAGATCGTTAGAGAACCAGATATGTTTGCCACATGGATGAAGTCTATTGGTGAGACTGTAAAGAATGTGGAGAAAGAGTATGTTGTTTCTAATGAAAGCTCAGAAAGTGCTGATGAAGGCTCACAGAGTTCAGATGAAAGTGTACAAAGTGATGATGGTTCAGAAAAAGAAATTGTTTTTGATAAAACTCCATCTGATACTGGTTCATTGGATTCATTGGATGATAGTTCTGAAAAATCTGTAAAGTTTGATCAGTTACCAACTGATGATAGTAGTGACGATGAAGAAGAGAAACACATTAACATTGCAAAATCTCATCTGTCTCCTGAAAGTTTTCATTTCTATTTTGCAGATCGATTGGAAAAACTGAAAGAAAAATGAGCTGCAAAAGAACAAAAAGAAATGAAGACTGAAAGTGTTGTTCAAAATGAGAAAGTTGAAAGTGTTGCTGAAGAGATTGTTGAGACTGAACAGGTTAATGAAGCAGAAAAGGTGACTGGAACAGAGAAAGTGGAAAAGATCATCGAAATTGAAAAGATTATTGAAGTCATCAAACCTTGCACAAAATGTTTAGAACCATGCAAGGAATGTACAGTAAAAGATGAGATGATAGCTGAACATGAAAAGAAGAAGGAGCAGTTGTTGTTCAATCTAAATTATGTGAAGGAATCTTATGACGTTTTGAACAAAACTGTAACTGGTCTTCAAAAGACAAACTCAGAAAGAGAGAACAATGATGAATGCTGTTATGATGTCGAAGCAGAAAGCTATCAACTTCTACATTGAAAAAAGTGCTAAGTGGAAGCAAGAGTTGGAAACCGAAAAGATTGAGAATGAGAGAATTTGACGTTTATTGCAGAGTTATTCTAGTTCTGATTATCTCATTGATCGAATTTATCCAACTGTTGCAGCTTTTGAAGCTTTCCAAGAGGACAAGCCAAAGAAGAAAGATAGTGGTAAGAAACCGACTGTTAGCTATAACAAGTGTCCGCCTCCGATCTGGGAAGGGTATTCTCCTAGAAAACCAAACGAGGAGCAACTTGAAAAAGCAGTCAATATAAAGCTAAAAACCGATACAACTGATGAATTACCAGAAAACATTGACGTCACGTTTACCTCGTCTGACACTGATCATGAGTCTGAGTTAATCAAAAAGGTGGTCGATCAGGTGTTGGATACTGATGAGGAGTCCGAGTCAAAGTCTGAATCTGGAGGGTCAAGTTCGTCAGTCAATGGTCTAAAGTCGTCGGTCAAAAAGGCTTATAGTAAAGAGTTTTTGCTATCCAAATCGAATTTAAATGATGAAACATTCGAAGTAGTTTATACTTTTAATGATTCTGACAAATTATATTATAACAAAGAGTTTCCTATAATGAGTGTTAAAACGGAATTGATTAACAAGACTTTCAAATTAATAGAAATTAATATTCCAGAATTGAAAATTTTGAAAAATCTTGAAAAACCTAAAAAATACACTTCAAGAGTGCAACGTTTAAACAAGAAAAAGGGTTACAATTTTGGTTATGGTTTTCAAAAGAAATTAAACCATAATGGTAGCTACAAAAAGAAAGGTTTAGGTTTTATTCCACCAGAAAATTATAAAAATGAGAAAAATTCTAAAACAAAAACAGAATTTGTTTCAGGTGGACGTGCTGAGGATGAACAGAAGAAACTGTTCTGGAAACAATCAAACCAGGAGTTTCTTGCTGAGAATAAGAGAAACGAAACTGGAGTTTTTCATCCAAGAAAGACTCGCACCTATTTCAAATGCAATGAAGTTGGTCATATTGCATGGAACTATCCGAAAAATGCCAAGACAAAGCAGGGAGTTTCTGAAAAGCTAAAAGAAAAAGTTGTTGAAAAAGATGAAAAACCAACTGAACAAGTCAAAATTTTTGAAAATTCCATTCATGAAGTTGGTGAATGTTCTAAGACAAATCTTTACAAAAAGAAAGGAAAAGACAACCAAGTGTGGGTTGTTAAAAAGGTTGATGAGAAAGTCAACGATGATTCTGGTTCCATAAAGCCAGAGGAGCCACAAGTTTCTTGCTGAGAAGAAGAGAAACAGGAGTTTTTCATCCAAGAAAGACTCGCAGCTGTTTCAAATGCAATGAAGTTGGTCATATTGCATGGAACTGTCCGAAAAATGCCAAGACAAAACAGGGAGTTTCTGAAAAGCTAAAAGAAAAAGTTGTTGAAAAAGATGAAAAACCAACTGAACAAGTCAAAATTTTTGAAAATTCCATTCATGAAGTTGGTGAATGTTCTAAGAAAAATCTTTACAAAAAGAAAGGAAAAGACAACCAAGTGTGGGTTGTTAAAAAGGTTGATGAGAAAGTCAACGATGATTCTGGTTCCACAAAGCCAGAGGAGCCACAAGGTGAGGTAAAAGAGTAAAATTCTGTGTTTTCAGTAAGTGATGATGATTTTCCATCACTAAAGTTTGAAGAAATTAAACAGAAAATTGGTAAGGTTGAGATCTCAAATCAGTTTTATTCTGAGAAAAATGAGTTTGATGTCGAGAAAACATTCAATGGGAATGTTAAGAAAATTTTTGGGAAAATGCAAAATGGGAAAGCAAAAGGGGTTAAAGATTTTTATGCAACTAAAAAGGCAACTTTTAACCCGACTGAGCAAGAGCTTAAAGAGCTAAAAACACCCAAGGTTGGTCAGACTTGGGTGGAAATTCTTTTCCCTTGAAGTAGGAATCGGCATTTTGTACTTACAATTGGTAAATGATCTAGTGTAGATGTTCTATTCCTACACTGGACAATGGTGATGGTTTTTACGTTTGGTACAGAGGGTGCATACTTGCATACGGTAAATCAGGGACATTAATTTGTATTTGATCTACTTCAAGTTATTGATGAACAAAATGACGAACCATAACCCCGAATATATTAATGACGATTCTACAATTGGTAAAAACAAACTTATTTTCCAGAAAAATCATTTTGATTAAAACAAACTTAAGTGTTTTGAAATCTTAATGAGAAAATAGTTTGTTGAAAGGGGGAGTTCTGATTGTTTATGCCCAGTGGATGGCGATTTGATGCGATTTGATATCGGTTGTCAATTTATTTGTACAATTTGATTTGATTTTTTTTAATTGGGTCAAGAGCTTAGATAGTTTTCAAATTTCCTTTTAAATGTGTTTGCATTTTAGGGGGAGTAAGAAAATTTCAGAAAATCCAAAAACATTAGAAAATTTGAAAAAGCCAAAAACATTATAAAATAAAAAATGAGTTTTGTTGTGAAAAAGAGGAAATGATAGTACATCAGTGGACTGTCATAACATGCTAAAGAATTGGAATGTAAAAATGTGATAAACAATCTCACTGCGGATGTGTCAGTAGGTTTTTGCACAATTAGTAGATTGTGACGAGATATAAACCTAAAATTCAAACTTGCTTATTCTGTGGGTAACAACTTCTTGAATATATAGGTAACCCCTGAAATCTTGTTTGAAAGGTCCCTTATTCTGAGATACTAGGTCTTTATGCTCAGTGATATCTGGGGTATTATCTCGGGACTTCTGCTGTATGGAAATACTGACCTAGTCCCCGGATAATACTTTCTGCAAATGCTTTGAAATATAAGCTCGCCCTCAGCAAATTGATGAAACAATAAAAATGATAGTCATTGCTGTTGAAACAAAAGATCCTCTAAAGGGGACATACCAAAAGTCGAAGCCGTCATCTCTTTGCGTATACGGAAGTATCGACCTGAGCTCTCACGGCCCTCGCATCTAACCCCTGACAGATATCATCTGTGGTATACTCACCTGTAAGACTGAATATTGGGATTTGGATACGGGAGTATATTCATGTAGTGGGACACGCAAATGAGTTTAAGTATCTAAGACATTAACATCATATCTCGGATCAGTTGAACTTTGTGTGAAAATTTAAGTGGACAAATATACTCACAATCTAGGTGAATTGTTTAGAGCTTAAAATGAAATGAAGCTTAACGGTGTTCGTGATTTGTCTCAAAAACTGATATGATCCTCTTACACAAACTCGCAAAAAGATTGTCTGTAAATATTTCTTACTGAATCTCTTTACATTTCAAAATCCAAAAAGATTTTCAGTGTGTTTTAGCATAAATTTTTTGAAAAATACAAAAAGATTTTCTACAACTGATGTTGGAAAGCTGATTTTCAAAGTCTCAAGTGCTAAACATGATGACCATGTGGTGAGGGGGAGTCTAAAATCAAAATGTTCTAAAAAATATAACTTTTCAATTGGTTCATCAAAATCTTTGTTTGGTCTGAGGGAGAGTAAGTGTTGGTGCATGCCTCTATACTTGAAATGTTTAGATATGGAAATTTACTGTGAGGTAGAGTTTATGCAGGTTAAGTATGAGCTGGATTATCGATCCTGAGCAGAGCCAAGTTTCGATCTTGAAACAATCTTCTGAAGAGCCAGGTCATTCGATTCTGAGAGGCTTATGAGAGCCAGGTTTCGACACCTGAGGATTATGTGGACAAAGTTTGAGCCAGGCTAACGATCATGTACTTGTGTAAGCCAGATAACGATCCTGAAGCAGATGATGCTGAAGAACTAGAGAAATGCCAGCATATCGCAAGGGGAGCCTGAAGACATGCAAGAGAAGATAGAGAGACTAAAGCCCAGAGACTGATCAAGACTGAAGTTTGAGAAGACTCGACACAGTCAGACTCGTCAACATCTGAGGGGGAGTCTGTTGGTGCATACATCTGTCGACTTCGTCTTGTATCGAGTCTTAGACTAGATTGTATAGATTAGGGCACATTTTAGGAGAAAATAGGAGAGTTTAAGATTTAAGAAGCTGATTTCGCTCCAAACTCATATGTATGTGATTCCGCCCGGAATCATAAGAGCTGTTTCCGCTCCAAATGTTGAGATGTCGTTTCGGGCAAAATCAGACTACTATATATAGTGTCTCAGGAACGAAATCAGTAACAGAGCCTTGTATTCCATGCCGAAGTGCTGCCGGTGTGAGGTTTGAATGTAATCGCTGTCAGATCAATACAATCAGTGATTTAAGTGAATTGCAAGCTGTTTCTACCTTTGTTTCTTGTTTTCCGCACCTGAAACAGAGTAAAACTCCTCTGAACGACTCATTCGGGTCAGTCGCACGATCCTACACATAATATACAAGTATCCAAGCTTGTCGGGTCTAAACCACGTTCTATTCCGGTCTCCTCTTAATATAGCGTTTAGGACCGTAAAGTCTCTTTCTAGCTAGCCGTTCTAAGTCTTTGACTTAGCTAAAGACCCGTTAGCATCCTAATAGGTTACTAAACCTTCCATACAGATTAGTAGCATCCAGTAGAAGGTACTATCAAGAAGCTTTAGGATTATACTGCTGAGTTATCTTTCACTTTAGCTCAGGTAAATACTTTTAACTTATTTTCCCTTATACGGGCTTGGGATATGGTATTATAATAATACCACTTGGTCGGGTATGAAATCATTTAATCGGATTGTGATTAATAAATTGCGTAACCCGTTTTAATCTGTTTTGTTTGATAACATGAACATTGGGGGTTAATTCGACCGTGTCCTGGATATCCTTGGCTCATTTCATTTGAAAATGGCCACGACCTATGCACGGGGTGTAGGCATACACCTGACAGATGCAAATGCTAAAATATAAACCCACATGTTGGGGATAACTCCTTTGTGGGTTCTATAAGTGGTGAGTCGGTTAATCACGACCGGCTTCCAATCGGCCCCAATTATATGACAAACACATAATCTGTATACAAGATTATTTTTAAATAATTGTCCCAAGTTATAAATGATTTGTGCCATGTGCACTTAAATCAATTTTCATAAGTGTTTTCAAAAGAGTCAGTTAATTGTATTTACCAGTGTAAACTAACGTATTTTCTTAAAGACTGATTGACAGGTACCTCTCGTAATAGGCCGGAGCTATTAGGTGTCTTAAGAGGATCTTGCAAATCCATAGATACCTGAAGTCTGTTATTTTTGTTTCCTTGTACTTTTATGATCCGCCTGTGGATCTTATTACATTCCAGTCTGTATATTCTTTCACTCGAACACTCAGACATTATGGTTTGTAATAGTTTATTCACCAAGCCTTCTGCTATGCTATTATATTGTGTGTATTGACAATGATGATATCAACTACGTCACGATACTCCCCACCGGGCCCACCGGTAATATGTGGAAATATCGGGGTGTGACAGGAAGGGTATTTTAGTCAATTTTATCCAATCTTTTTTCTTCTTCTCTCTGTAACTTCAAAACCCATCATCTTCAACATTTTCTTCACTTTCTATCTCAATAATCACTACATTATAGTGCGATTTTTGTCACCAATCAATGATTCAAACACCCAACCAACGTGTTCTTCAACATTTTTGAAGAAACACAGTTTAATTTCATACAATATCTCATTTTTTTTCTGTGATTTTGAAGCGAATCACTTGATTCGTTCCATTCGATCCTTGATAAATGTTTCTAGCATTCAAATTTCGTCAATCATTGAAGAAAATCTGAAGAAATCGGCTTCGATATATGTATGAAAATTTTGAATTTGATTTTTACGATCTGGATTTTTGATTTGAGTCATTGCGTTTTACAAAGGATTGAAAAAACAGTTTTTTTTTTGTATTTTCAGTCCATTGCGTTTTAGAAATAACACAGTTTATTATGTTTTAGTCCATTGCGTTTTAGAAATAACACAGTTTATTATGTTTTAGTCCATTGCGTTTTAGGTAAAACACATTTTATGTGTTTTAGTTCAATGCGTTTTAGAAAAAAAACACTTTCTTTTGTGTTTTTATATATTGTGTTTTACGAAACACATTTTTATGTGTTTTTTGGTCCAATGCGTTTTAGAAAAAAAAAAGGAGAATTGGCTTGTAATAATCCCACATAGACCTTATTGGCCATTAATAATCCCACCTCAGAATATTCCCTCCACCAGTCCCACCTTTCACCTATTTTTCCTACAATGGTCCCTGTTAAAAAAAACTTAACGAAGTTAAGCTTTTTTCCAAATTAAAAACAGATTTTTTAGGGCTTTTGATCTGAACGACGATACAAGTCCATTGATGTAAAACTTGCCTCGAAACAGATATTTTAGTCCATTGCGTTTTAGGTAAAACACATTTTTATGTGTTTTTAGTCCATTGCGTTTTAGAAAGAACACTTTCTTTTGTGTTTTTAGGCCATTGCGTTTTAGAAAAAAAAACATTTTTATGTGTTTTTTGGTCCATTACGTTTTAGAAAAACACATTTTAAAGTATTTTTAGTCCATTGCGTTTTAGGTAAAACACATTTTTATGTTTTTCAGTCCATTCTGTTTTAGAAAGAACACTTTCTTTTGTGTTTTTAGGCCATTGCATTTTAGAAAAAAAACATTTCTTTGTGTTTTCTGGCCATTGCGTTTTATAAATAAGACATTTATTTATGTTTTCTGGCCATCGCATCTTAGAAATAAAATTTTCTTTGTGTTTTTTGTCCATTGTGTTTTAGAAAAAAAAGTCATTTTTTACGCTTTTTGTCTATTGCGTTTTACGCAACTGGGTTTTCAAAAAAAGTTTTAGAAAATATAGAAATAGTATACTCGTTTTAAAGATTAAAAACGCTCATTTTTTTGTACAATTTTTATAAAAAAAATAATGTCGTACGAAAGAGTTATTAACGTTTAAAAAATGGTTGGGGGGGGGGGAATTGGAGGAGATAGAAACTATTGTCTTGGATCCACTAAAATGCCCCTAGACAAACTCACGCGCCTCTTTTTTTTTTTTCTTCAATTTCACTCATTTAATCTTAGCCCTTGATTAATAAATAAATGGTCAAGATTACTTCCTAGTCTTTCTACCCAAATAAACTTCCTATTATATACTGACCCTAAATATATTATATTAACAAGAGTAAACTACAAATTGACTTTATTTGGTTGACACTAAAATAAATAACACCGCTAACCCTATTTTTTATTTTCAAAAATCAGATCCTTGATTGGTTAATTTTATCATTTGAATCCCTATGAACCGAATTGATTGATCAACTACTAGTTGGCCAGGGTAAAATTGTCTTTTTAAATCAATTTCGAACGGTGATCATGTCTTTTGTATTATTATTATTATTATTATTATTATTATTATTATTATTATTATTATTATTATTATTATTATTATTATTCATCTTCAAACCAAATCTCCTAAACATCTTCGTTTTCTTCTCGGTAGGAAAGTGGAAGACTTTTGTATGTATATGATAATCAAAGGTAGGAAAGTGGAAGAGACTTTTTGTATGTATATGATAATCAAATGGAGTTGGTGTAACACCCCGTGTTACGAAAGTCAAAGTCAAAATCAAGATTGAAGTCAAAGGAAGAAAAGATTGCTAATTGCGATCTGTCACTCTTTGCTTAATTACTGATTTGACTTCTTTGACTTGTAATCGAATCTTTTTATTTAATCGCTTTAGTTGTATTATGTGGAGTATCTATTAATAATCGAGATTTAATCGAGGTTTATCGCATGTTTTATCGCTTATTCGCTAATCACATCGAAAACGCGCTCGCGCCTTGATTGATAGATTCTGAATATTATTTTACGTGTGTGTGTTACTTATGTGTGTTACTTATGTGTAACCTGTGCATGTTTACTTTATGTTTGTGGTGATTAATCGAAACTCAATCGCAACTCTATCACAACGCAAGTTAATCGCAAACGCTAAATGCAAGTTATTTATAGTGATTGTATGTTAGATATAGTATTTGTGTGTTTATTATTATATCGCATCGCATAATCGATACTCGCTTAAACACATCGCAACGCTCAACACGTGAAAGGAAACGCCGAAACTCAAGCTCGTCGGACACTTCAATCGAATGGCCAATCAATCAAATGGCCATCCGAACGGATAGCCATCCGATCAGTGCCATCCTATCCGACACTTGCCTTCCTATTCGACACTTGTGCACCTTTCCCTTTTTGGCAACCTATAATACCCTCCTGTCACATCATTTGTGATGTGACAGCTCTCTCACTCGACCAGCTTACTCAAGGCCTCTTTTCTCTCGATTCCTCGCGATTCGTGTAAGTTTCCCACTCATATCTTGTACTTCTATGATCTACACACACTTCTTCATCATTTTCACCTTTGAATCTTAACTTTTAACCATGAAATCAACAGATTTGAGGTGTTCTAGGGTGATGTCATCATGGGACTTCCACATGATTAAACATGATTTTCGCATAGATCTAAACATTCCATGGTTAAAGAATTGAAAGATGGTTTTCTAACTTTCTTTCAACTCTTTTACACTCAATGTACTCAAAACCGATAGAATCGGAGCTCATTCAGGCCTTCTACTCTTCTCTAGTGATGTGTTGGTTTGAGATCTGAATCCTATCAACGAGACAACCGATTTCGGGATAAACATGAACAACCGTCAAGGAACAGTCAACTGATCGGATTAGGGTGATTCCTATTTGATCGAATGACTTGGGACTTGATGAAGTTCCGTTGTTTAGAACGTTGTCATACTGCCTCAAGCACACTGCAAAACTTTCAAAAATAATCAAGTTCAAGACGATCAGGTTCGTTGGGACGGATTGCCGCCCGATCGGATAGCCATTCGACCGAACTGCTATCCGATCGGATTGCACTTGGTTCCACACTTAAACATTTTTCTTCCAACTTGCAAAGCTCTGAACGTCGAACGGAATGCCGCCCGATCGGATAGCCATCCGATCGAACGACCATCCGATTATATGACATTTGGAACTTCGACACTTAAACAATTTTCACAATTTTCAAAGATCATCAGTAACTAACGGATTGCTATCCGATCGGATTACTATCCGATCGAGTGACAATCATGATGTGAACTTATTCTCACTAAGTGTCCTGCCAATCGGATCGCTATCCGATCGAACGACCGTTCGATCGATCGACCTGAAGGGTAGAGATACTTCTCTGTTTTCAAAATGTTACAACAAAAACTTCAAAGCCATTATACATAAACACATCCTTACCAAGCGAATGTCAATCCAATCGAATGGCCATCCGATCGGATAACCATCCGAATGGATTGACATCCGATCGAATGGCCAACCGATTGGATAACCATCCGATCGAATTACCATCCGACACTTAGTCACTCTTCACCATTTTATGCATCGTTCGTCGCTTATGCTATCATTAACTGTTCAGGCTAATCTCTCAGCGCTCCCTTCAATCCAAGGCAGTGTTTATTAACTTAAACGCTATCTGTGAATATACTCGAACCCGTTTTGCTTTACGCACTTTTGGGTGTTACATACGTTATTTATTCAAATGACAATCGACACACAACGCAAACAGTATTTATACGCTGACCAATATTGCATACTACGTGTTATTCAATGAATGCTTGTATGTTATGTTAACACAGTGATAGTTGCCTGACACCTTAGCAATGATAGTACTATAGTTTGGACTCAGCACTTGTCGTGGACAGGGGTTGTTAAGGGCTTTACTTCACGTGTCCCAGTGGGGATATGTGTTGCGCATTCTACAACTCGCAGTCACGTCTGTGCATATTTCTCTGTCAATAACCTACTTGCCTTCACTTTGTACATGTTACATGCTGGTTATGCGTAAACGATTTCGAACTCTATTATAGTATCAAACTTGTATGCTCACCTTTACACTATGTGTATTGACTTTATTTTAACGTATGTGACAGGTGCTTAAGATGCTAGGATTGTTGTGCTTTGGTGAATCAAGCTAGGGGTCTAGTTATTTCACGCTT
The DNA here is from genome assembly GCF_002127325.2 of Helianthus annuus. Lineage (NCBI taxonomy): Eukaryota > Viridiplantae > Streptophyta > Magnoliopsida > Asterales > Asteraceae > Helianthus > Helianthus annuus. The sequence continues at coordinate 66,233,574 of NC_035448.2, forward strand.
AAATCTGAGTTGTCGGAACAGTGTTTGTTTTTGAGACAATTATTTGTTATAACTGTTTTATTTGGATATGTTGTGGTATGGGACATGGCATTTTAATATCTGGTAATTAATAGTTGTTATGGATACTCATGGACAATCTGTTTCGCTCAGTGTCATGCCCCGATGTTTCCGCCATCGGTTGGGGTGTGACAGTAGGAAAGATGCTGTAATTCTTTGGAAAAGCCTACTTCTTTTTATCTTTGAGCTTAAATTCTTCAATCCACTTATTTGTTCCTTCATATCCCACCCCACCAATAGATAGAGAGAGACAAATGGGAATAACCGAACCACGTCTACAAAATGGCAGTACCATGCAGCTGCTTCATCTTCATATCATCAAATCATCTCATCTTCATATTCATATCATCAAATCTCTATACAACCACCACCACCATCACCTCACCCCATAATCACAACCATCGTCGCAGCCGTCGCCCCTACCTCACCCCACAACCACCACCACCACCGCTACCCCTGCCTCACCCCACAACCACCGTTGTAGCCGTACCGATTGGGTGCATGAAGTTCCAGCTGCAACCGTACCTTGAATTTTCAAATCTAATTTAATATAATCCCACGAGACCCTCCTCTGTTGTCATCTAGGTTGTTGGGAATCATTTGGTTCGTTCAGTGTGTGACAACTAGCACTTTTCCATGCATTCCGTACAATAATTAAACAGTAATCTGTGCTTTAATGACTATGCATGATTTAGTTTACAAGACGAATGAATTTCTGATTTCTGTTATATACATACAATGGCATTTCATGTTGCAAGACTTTTATCATTACTACGTGTAACACAATATAGTTCTATTAATGCACAGAGCAGAGTTAGCACAATTATCAGACAAACTAGAAGTACTGACGGGAGTTCAATACTTAGACAGACGTGATGTTAAGACACAGAATGAGCCTGAAACCAAGTGTTACACTAGAGCAGTGTGTAGGGAAGTAGGGATTACAAAACTGCCTTCCTAGTGATAACTTAGGTACCGGAAAGTGTTAGAAACACACTGAAACTGCAGAATTCTGCAGAAAATAAACGAATTCAGCAAAAAATCAGCTTTTAACATCTAAATATTATGCAGGAATGTGGCTTAACGGTCCAGAATACTTTCCTAAGTGTCGGGAACCAAAACTGTCATAAAATACAACATAAAGCACACTAAACTGTGCAATTTGGCACTTTAACGATTCGTAACGAAACGAACAACCGGACACTACCCGAAACACCCAATTTTCACTAGAAGCATTGTTTTAGTGTTACGAAGCTAGTTATGGCCCCCGAACAACATAATACATCCTAGAACACTAAAACACATATAACCCTAAACATTACCATTACATTCTAATTAGATTGCTTAACCAAGGATTGAAACCTAACTAACCCCCCCTCATAACCGGTTATACATGGGCCCCACAAGAAGATTTTGTTCTAATATTTTATTGGATCATGTTTCATGGATGTTAGACATAATCTCCTAAAAGTGATTTGTTGTTGGAAAATAATACTTATAATCACAAGACTTAACCTCCTTATCATTTCAACATTTTCATAACACCACATTTTCTCCTTCTTCTCCCTTAGCTCACGGCCCATCCACCATCTCCATACATCTTCATTTCAAGCTTCAATCTATACATTCTAAGGAGTTCTCAAGGTGTCTTAAGCCTATCTAAGAAGGTTGCAAGCATTGAAAGTTGAAGGACCTCTTATACAAGCTTTTAACCACCTCTTCTTCATCTTGTGATCATCCCTAGCCTTGAGCTAGTAGTAAGATCATCTACACTCCATTTTACATCTTGTTTAGTTGGTTAAAGAATGATACAAGTTGATAATCATGAAGAACACTATGAATCAAGAACATGAAACTTGAATATAAGCTTAAAAATCATAAGAAATCAAGTTGTTTAAGTGTTGTTATGCTTGTTGATTGTTGATTGCTTATGTTAATGATGTTAAACATCACATGATCTTGTTAGATGTTGATTAAATACATGATCTAGCAAGATGAGAGGATGATTACGTTGTAGATCAATAGATCATCCTTGTGTAAATCATGAACTTGAAATGTAAATTGTTTTTCTTGAAAAATGATGATCAAAGTAAGTATAAAGTCTTGTAAACCTATGATTTTAAGAATGATTTTTCAAGAAACTAAGTTAAAAATACAAGATTTACATAAACTTAGTTCTTAAAGAAATTAATCATATTTTTAGTGGTTAATCAAGTGTAGAAATATATATTTAACAAGAAAAACTCAAGAAGAAACATTTTTAGAAAAATGATTTACAAGTTGTAAGCATCTAACTTCTTCAAAGATGATGTTTTTAAATAAATAACCACACTTTAAAGGGTAACTAGGCCTACTAAAAACACTAGTAAGTTACTACAAGTTTTTGTGAACTTTCAAGTTCATGAAGTAGTAATTTATGCTTGATTTTGGCAAATTGGTAAATGTTATTGACTTGTTGTAGGATCGTGTTGGTGACCCAAACGAGTCAATCAGAAGAGCTCTTATCTGTTTCAGAGGCGGAAACTAAGAAACGGACTAGAAAAACAGCTTGAATTCACTATAAATTGCCTTGTATATTGATTAGAATCAGTTTACAGTCAAACGGCACTTCGGCAGCACTTCGGTACCGGAAAATCAGAAAGTTTTAACTGAATCCGCTTGAAAGGTATATATAGGGGTGTTGATTTCGCTTGAAGTAACAACTTGCATTTCAAGCGAAATCATAATGTGTTGATTTCGCTTGAAAGTGACAGGTGTCCTTTCAAGCGGAATCTCCCATTTCAGGCGGAATCACCTTGATTAAACCCTAAAACCTCCTATTTTCTTGTACAACGCGCCCTAATATAACAATTCTAATACTAGACTCGATACAAGACGAAGTCGACAGACGTATGCACCAACAAACTCCCCCTCGGATGTTGACGAGTCTTAAGTGTCGAGTCTTCAACGTCTTCAGTCTTTGGGCTTCCAGATTCTCTATCTGTCTCACCTCATACTCTATTTCTCTTGATCAGATCTCTTGATTCCTTAAGTTCATCAGCATCTGCAATCTCAGGATCAAAACCTGGCTAGTTGTCATTCAGACTCCCCCTCAACTTGTGCTGGGATCGTAGTCTAGCTATATTCAGATTCAAGCATTGCAACCAGGTACCCCTGCAACTCCTCTACCCAAATCATAAGTTTCATAAAAATATGATACAACAAATATAAAAGCCCTGCTAACCACTTATAGACATAATCAGAACAAAAAGATTTAACATGTAAGTCACTGATGAACCATTTGTATGAACATCATTTTCTTTCAAAACACATACACTCCCAAACCTGTTCGTCATGTTTAGCACTCGGAATTTTGAAAATTAGCTCTTCAATATCAGTTATCTAAAATATTTTTGGATTTTTCAAAATTTATGCTAAAACACACTAAAAAACTTTTTGGAATTTTGTATATGAAATAAAATGCAGTTAAAGAAAATATTTACATACAATATTTTTGTGAGTTTGTGTAAGAGGATCATATCAGTTTATGAGACAAATCACCAACACCATTAAGCTTTATACATTTTAAGTTCTAAACAATTCACTTAGATTGTCAGTATACTGGTCCATTTAAATTTTCACACAAAGTTCAACTGTTTCGAGATATGAGATTAATGTTTTAAGCACTTAAACTTATATGCGTGTCCCACCTCTTGAATATACTCCCGTATCCAGATCCCAATATTCAGTCTTACAGGTGAGTATATCTAGATGATATCTGTAGGGAGTTAAATGCGAAACCGTGAGAGCTCAGGTCAGAACTTCCGTTCAGTAGAGAGATGACGGCTCGACTTTTGATGGGTCCCCTTTAGAGGATCTTTTCTTCAACAGCACATGATAGCATTTTTCAATGTTTCATCATTTTTTATGCTGAGGGTGATGCTATATTTCAAGCATTTGCAGAAAGTATTATACGAGGACTAGGTCAGAATTTCCATTCAGCAGAAGTCCCGGGATAATACCCCAGATATCACTAAGTATAAAGACCTAGTATCTCAGAAAGAGGGGTCCTTCAAACAAGACTTCGGGGGTTACCCATATATCCGAGAAATGTTACCCACGAATTAAGCAAGTTTGAATTTAGATTTATATCTCGACACAATTTACTAAATGTGCAAAAACCTACTGGCACATCATCAGTGAGACCGTTTATCACTTTTTTGACTTTCCAATTCTTTAGCGTGCTGTGATAGTCCACTGATGTACTATCATTTCCTCTTTTATACAACAAAACTCTTTTTGAATTTTATCATGTTTTTGACTTTTTCAAATTTTCTAATATTTTTGGATTTTCTGAAATTTTTGCTCCCCCTAAAATGCAAATACATTTAAAGAAATTTGAAAACAAACTGTACAAACAATTCAACAACTGATATCAAATCACTTCAAATCGCCATTCTCTTAGCATAAACAATCAGAACTCCCCCTCTCAACAAACTATTTTCCCATTAAGATTTCAAAACACTTAAGTTTGTTTTAATCAAAATGGTTTTTCCGGAAAATAAGTTGTGTTGTAACCACTTGTAGGTTGGGGTTCATTTCATCACATTGTTTTTAATCACAAGAATGAGGATTACATCAAGTTCAAATTAATGACCTTGACTAATCACTTTGACAAAATAAACCTCTGTACCACTTGGAAGATAACCAATCAAATAAATACCAAGAAAGATGCTGATTCCTGCTCCACTCTTACCAACCTGGGAGCTCCGGCAAGTCAGGTGTTTACTCAAACATTATGTCCACCCAAGACTGACCAGCCTTGGGTGATTTTGGTACACATATATCCCACCAACATTTTGATTTGTAAAACTCTTTTGCACCCTTTACCTTCCTATCAACCATCTTCCCAAAAATATGTTTGACTTTCCCATTGAAAGCCTTCTCAACATCAAATTCTCCTTTACCAGTGAAGAATTGATTTGAGATCTCAACCTTTCCCACTTTCAACTTCAAATTTTCCTTTGACAATGGAGGAAAATTCTCATCATTCACTTCTGGAACGGAATTTACAATCTTTTTCTCAACAAATGACTCCTCTGATTTTATGGAATCAGATTCATTGTCAGAACTTCTCTCAGATTTAACCACCCATTTTTGCTTATTCAAATCACCTCTTCTTTGTAAAAATGGTTTGAATTTTCACCTTTTTCAGAAATAAAATTTTTCATTTTAAGTTTCTCAGTTGATTGTTTCTGTTCATTAACACATTTTCTTTTTGAAACAAAGTTAGAAGAAACTCCCTGTTCTTTGTAGTTGGACTTGGGACAATTCCAATCAATATGTCCAACTTCTTGGCATTTGAAACAGGTTCTTCTATCAACTCTTTTGGCAAACATTCTCACATTCTTTTTTACTTCAGCAAGAAACTCCTGGTTTGACTGTTTCCAGAACAGTTTCTTCTGTTCATCCTCTGAACTTCCTCCTGCAACAAATTTTGTATTTGGTTTATAAGTTTTCTGATTTTTATAATTTTCTGGTGAAATGAAACCAAGACCTTTCTTTTTGAAATTACCATTATGGTTTGGTTTCTTTTGAAAACCATAACCACAACCGTAACCCATTTTTCTATTAACTCTTTGTTGAGTTCTTGAAGAAGTGTATTTGTTAGGTTTTCCATCAAGATTTAAATCTTTTATTTCAGAAATATTAATTTCTGTTAATTTGAAAACCTGTTTGATCATTTCAGTTTTGACACTTTTTATTGGAAATTCATTATCAGAATATAACTTGTCTGAATCTTTCAAAATATAAGCTACTTTGACTGATTCATCATTCAAATTAGATTTTGATAGTAAAAATTCCTTATTGTAAACCCTTTTAACCGGTGAACTCGGACTCCTCTCAGACGAACTCGAACTATCTGACTTAGACTCCGACTTTGACCCTTCATCCATATCCAACACCTGATCGACAACTTTCTTTACTAACTCAGACTCGTGATCAGTGTCAGAACGCTGTGAATGTGACATCAATATTGTCTGGTAATTCATCAATGATTTCAGACTTTAACTTGATGTTTTAGAGCCTTGTCTATTCGTTCCTCATTTGGTTTCCTGGGAGAATAACTCTCAAAGATAGGAGGCGGACATCTGTTATACTTGAAACTTAGTTTCTTACCAGTATCAGTTTCTTCAGTCTTTTCTTTCTTGAAAGCCTCAAGACCTGCAACAGTAGGATAACCACGATCAATCAAATAATCACAAGTAGTGTAACTCAACAGTAATCATTTAATCCTTTCACTCTCAATCTTCTCAAGTTCCAACTCCTGCTTGAGCTTAGCACAGTCTTCAATATACTCATTGATGACGCTCTGCTTTGTCATTAAAGCTGCACTCATTTTTTCCATTGCTTTTTCAATTTCTGAATTCGTCTTTTCCAGATTATCAACTGTCCTATTCAGCACATCGTACGACTCTTTCACATACTTCACATCAGACAGTAAATCTTCTTTAATCTTCTCTAATTCAGCAATCTTCTTGTCTTTCTCCTCACAATCTTTACAAGATTCTGAACTGTTGGTGCAGTCATCTGTCGTCTTCGTCTAATGTCGAGTCCGGATTGCATTGCGGATCTGATCAAGCATGATGTCATCATGATTAATGATGACATCATACTTGTGACATCATATATTGCATCATCACATGTCTTTTATTCGAAATTCAAGACAATCATAATATGATTATCATAAAAGCAACAAGTAAACTACAAGAAGCATTTGGTTTTGAAATAGCCGTTTGATGATTGGACCATTTGAAGGTCCAATGAGGTACTTATGATTGAAGGCCCAATCACATGGAAGGGTTCACTTGAAGGTCAAATCATAACATGAAGGTTCGCTTTTAAGGTCATGCATGAGGTTCGCTTTTATGGAAAAATTTGGAGGTTCGCTTTTAGTGTAATGAAGGTGGTTCGCTTATATGGTTGTGTCATTTCGAGCGAACCAGAAACAGTATATATAGGGTGAATGTTATTTCATTTGTAACGATTCCAGATTTGATACCGAGGTATTTCCCGAAGTATCATCTGATTTTTGAAACATGGAAGAGAAATTTTACAATGCTCTTGCTACACCGGTTGATACAGTTTCAGCTGCGTTATTGAAGAAATCATTTGATATGTTTGTGGCTTTTGAAGATGAAACAACAAAGCAGACAATTGATAGATATTGTCATCTGGTATTGGAAATGGGAAGATTGAACATTAAGAAAGACGATGATGAATGGATTGATAAACTTTCTGATGCATTACCATAGCAAAAATGGGGAACTTATTTGTTGATACTTAAACACAGCAGAAAATCTGAAATGAATCTAGCACAGTTTATTCAGAAGATTGAAGAGCATGAGTTGGTTATTAATGAAAAAGCAAAGACAGAAATTGGAGAAGCAGATGATGAACCAGTGACTGAGCAAGTGGCAGAAAAGATTGTTGAAGTAGAGAAAGTGGTCGAGGAAATTGTCGAAGCTGAAAAACTTGTAGAAGTTAAGAAGATTGTTGAAAAAATTGTCGAAATAGAAAAGATTGTCGAAGTCGAGAAACTTGTAGAAGTTGAAAAGACTGTCAAAGTCGAAAAGATAGTTGAAAAGGTGGTTGAAGTTATTAAACCTTGTGAAAAATGTTCAGAATCTTGCAAAGTTTGTGAAGAAAAAGATAAAAAGATTGTCGATTTAGAGAAGATTAAGGAAGATTTACTATTTGATGTGAAGTATATGAAAGAGTCATACGACGTATTGAACAGGACAGTTGACAGTTTGAAAAGAGCAAATGCAGAATTTGAAAAAGCAAATGAAAAGATGAGTGCAACTTTGATGACAAAGCAAAGTGTCATAAATGATTACATTGAAGATTGTGCTAACTTGAAGAAGGAGTTGGAACTTGAGAAAATCGAGAGTGAAAGGATCAACCGATTACTTTTGAGTTATACTACTTGTGATTATCTGATTGATCGTGTTTATCCTACTGTTGCAGGTCTTGAAGCGTTCAAGAAGAAAGAAAAAGAAGAGGATACTGGTAAGAAACCAAGTGTCAAGTATAACAAATGTCCGCCTCCTATCTTTGAGAGTTATTCCCCCAGGAAACCAAATGAGGAACAAGTAGACAAGGCTCTAAACATCAAATTAAAGTCTGAAACCACTGATGAATTACCAGACAATATTGATGTTACATTCACAGCGTCTGACACTGATCATGAGTCTGAGTTAGTTAAGAGAGTTGTCGATCAGGTGTTGGATATGGATGAAGAGTCAAAGTTGGAGTCTAAGTCAGATAGTTCGCGTTCATCTAAGAAAAGTCCGAGTTCGCTGGTTAAGAGAGTTTACAATAAAGAATTCCTGTCATCAAAATCTAATTTGAATGACGAATCAATCAAAGTAGCATATACGTTGAATGATTCAGACAAATTATATTCTGATGAGGAATTTCCAATAAGAAGTGTCAAAACTGAAATGATCAAACAGGTTTTCAAATTAATAGAAATTAATATTTCTGAAATAAAAGATTTAAATCTTGTTGAAAAACCTAAAAAGTACACTTCAAGAGTTCAACAGAGATTGAACAAGAAAAAGGGTTACGGTTATGGTTCAGATTATCGAAAGAAACCAAACCATAATGGTAATCTAAAAAAGAAAGGTCTTGGTTTTAATTCTTCAGAAAATTATAAAAATCAGAAAACTTATAAACCAAAAACAAAATTTGTTTCAGGAGGAAGTTCAGAGGATGAACAGAAGAAACCGTTCTGGAAGCAGTCGAATCAAGAGTTTTTTTGCTGAAGTAAAAAAGAATGTGAGGAAGTTTGCTTCAAGAGTTGATAGAAGAACCTGTTTCAAGTGTCAAAAAGTTGGACACATTGCTTGGAACTGCCAAGAGTCCATTTATTCAAAACAGGGAGTGTTTTCTAACTCTGATATGAAAAAGAAATGTGTTGATAAATCGACTTTGGAAGTTGTTGAAACTTCAAAACGTTTTTACAAAAGACAAGTCGATTTGAGTAAACAAAAATGGGTGGTTAAATCTGAGGGTAATTCTGACAATGAATCTGATTCCATAAAATCAGAGGAGTCATTGGTTGATAAAAAGATTGTGATTTCCGTTCCGGTGATGAACGATGAAAATTTTCCGTCATTGTCAAAGGAAAATCTGATGAAGAAAGTTGGAAAGACTGAGATCTCAAATCAATTCTTCGCTGATAAAGGGGAATTTGATGTTGAGAAGGCTTTCAACGGGAAAGTCAAACACATTTTTGGGAAGATGGTTGATAAGAAGGTAAAGGGTGCTAAAGAATTTTATAAATCAAAATGTTGGTGGGACAGATGTGTTCCAAAGTCACCCAAGGCTGGTGAGGCTTGGGTGGACATTATGTTTGAGTAAAACACCGGACTTGCCGGAGATCCTAAGTTGGTAATTGTGGATCAGGAATCGGCATCTTTCATGTTTAATTAGGATGATTTGAAAGTGTTTGAAATTGTTAAAATTTTACAGGTTAAAGGACTACGCCGGAGCTTCCAGGTTGGTAAGTGTGAAGCAGGAATCGGCATTCTGATTGGTAAAACGGTTTGTGTAGAGGTGTCATTCCTACAAGTGATTTTGTTTGGTTATTTTTACAAGTGGTACTTTATTGCTTAACGGTAAATCAGGGACATTAATTTGTACTCGATTTACTTCATTTGATAAAATTGACAAGATGATGAACCATATCCCCGTACTTAAACAAGTGGTAAACTTACCAGTGATAAAAACAAACTTATTTTCCGGAAAAATCATTTTGATTAAAACAAACTTAAGTGTTTTGAAATCTAAATGAGAAAATAGTTTGTTGATAGGGGGAGTTCTGATTGTTTATGCCAAGTGAATGGCGAATTGAGGCGATTTAATATCGGTTGTCATGTTTCTATACAGTTTGTTTTCAATTTTTGTTAATGTGTTTGCATTTTAGGGGGAGTAGAAAATTTTTCAGAAAATCCAAAAACATTAGAAAATTTGAAAAAGACAAAAACATGATAAAAACCAAAAATGAGTTTGTTGTGAAAAAGAGGAAATGATAGTACATCAGCGGACTATCACAACATGCTAAAGATTTGGAACGTTTAAAAGTGTTAAACAATCTTACTGTGGATATGTCAGTAGGTTTTCGCACATTTAGTAGATAGTGACGAGATATAAACTTAAATTTCAAACTTGCTTATTCTGTGGGTTAACACAAACTTGGATATATAGGTAACCCCTGAAATCTTGTTTGAAAGGTCCCTTATTCTGAGATACTAGGTCTTTATGCTCAGTGATATCTGGGGTATTATCCCGGGACTTCTGCTGTATGGAAGTACTGACCTAGTCCCCGGATAATACTTTCTGCAAATGCTTGAAAAAGCGCCGCCCTCAGCAAATCGATGAAACAATAAAATTGATAGTCATTGCTGTTGTAAAAAAGATCCTCTAAAGGGGACCCACCAAAAGTCGAGCCGTCATCTCTCTGCTGAACGGAAGTTCTGACCTGAGCTCTCACGGTTTCGCATTTAACTCCCTACAGATATCATCTAGATATACTCACCTGTAAGACTGAATATTGGGATCTGGATACGGGAGTATATTCAAGAGGTGGGACACGCAGATAAGTTTAAGTGCTTAAAACATTAATCTCATATCTCGAAACAGTTGAACTTTGTGTGAAAATTTAAATGGACCAGTATACTGACAATCTAAGTGAATTGTTTAGAACTTAAAATGAAATCAAGCTTAACGGTGTTGGTGATTTGTCTCATAAGCTGATATGATCCTCTTACGCAAACTCACAAAAATAATGTTTGTAAATATTTCTTTACTGCATTTTAATTCTCTTGTGTCAAAAATCCAAAAAGATTTTCAGTATGTTTTAGCATAAATTTTTTAAAAAAAAATTCAAAAAGATTTTCGACAACTGATATTTAAAAGTTGATTTTCAAAATTCTGGGTTAAACTTGATGAACAAATGGTTTGGGAGAGTGTGTTGGTTTTGAAAATAAAAATGATATATCTTCAAGTGGTTCTTCAAAGATTAACATTGTAAAATCATTCTTTGATTGTATAATTTCTGCAAGTGATTCATTAGATCTTTACATGTTATCATCAGAAAATTTATTTTTGGGTAGAGGATGTGCAGGCTTCTAAGTGATAGAGAACCAGGTTCCGATACCTGAAGACTTTGTGATTTCAACATGCCAGACAGCGATCCCAGCATATCGAAAGGGGGAGTCTGAAGACATCTGAGTAGAGATTGTTCGTGGAGAGTCTGTTGATGATGATGAAAAGAGAAGAGAAAGTCTTGAGGATGCTTACATTGTGAGATATTTCAGAGAGCGTTCAGACTGATAAAGACTGAAGTCGTTGAAGACTCGACACTTAAGACTCGTCAACATCTGAGGGGGAGTCTGTTGGTGCAGTCATCTGTCGTCTTCGTCTAATGTCGAGTTCGGATTGCATTACGGATCTGATCAAGCGTGATGTCATCATGATTAATGATGACATCATACTTGTGACATCATATATTGCATCATCACATGTCTTTTATTCGAAATTCAAGACAATCATAATATGATTATCATAAAAACAACAAGTAAACGACAAGAAGCATTTGGTTTTGAAATAGCCGTTTGATGATTGGACCATTTGAAGGTCCAATGAGGTACTTATGATTGAAGGCCCAATCACATGGAAGGGTTCACTTGAAGGTCAAATCATAACATGAAGGTTCGCTTTTAAGGTCATGCATGAGGTTCGCTTTTATGGCAAAATTTGGAGGTTCGCTTTTAGCGTAATGAAGGTGGTTCACTTATATGGTTGTGTCATTTCGAGCGAACCAGAAACAATATATATAGGGTGAATGTTATTTCATTTGTAACAATTCCAGATTTGATACCGAGGTATTGCCGGTGTTCCTTGTAACTATAAACGCTGTAAAATCAATATACAAGAGGTTTAAAGTGTGATTCAAGCTGTATACACGTCCGTTTCTTTGTTTCCGCCTCTGAAACGGATTTGAGCTCTTCCGAACGACTCGTTTAGGTCGCGACATGATCCTACATGAACATTTCAAACATGGTTTTTCAACTTCAACCACTTTTTCAACTATCTTCTCAACTTCGACAGTCTTTTCAACTTCAACAAGTTTCTCGACTTCAACAATTTTTTTGTATTTCGACAACTTTTTCAACTTCAACTATTTTCTCTACCACTTTCTCCACTTCAACATTTTTTTCTATTACATTCTTAGTCACTGTTTCAACTTTTGTTTCTCCAGCTTCTGTCTTTGCCTTTTCATCAGCGAGTACCTTTGCTGCTTCCAACTCTCTCGTCAATCTGTCAATCTTCTTTTGATGCAGCATCTCAACTTTATCTGCATAGAAAAAATTAAAGCTGTCAGGATCAATGCTTTTTCTACATTTGTTAAGATAATCTTCCTCATCATCAGTATCAACATCACTTCCTAGATCTGGAAAATTTTGGATTCTTTTCTGATTAGCCTCTTCTTCACCCAGAATTTTAGCAACAAGAGCTGTTCCAGGTATGTATTTATCCCAACTAAAACCCTTGGCAACTTTTTCATCATCTTGATGAATAATCAAAGCTTTCTTCTATCCATCGTTAATGGCCCGAGATGATGATGGTTGTTGCTCAATTTGATGAAAAATTGATTTCTGATAATAATTGTTCTTATCTTGATTCCCTGTTGCTTCTTGGTTTTTACACTCTCGTTTAAAGTGTCCTTTTCCTTTGCAACGGAAACAGGTGACTTTAGACTTGTCAAAACCTAACGGAGAAGTAGCCAATCCTCGAAATTCATCTCTGCCGGTGATTTGTTGGAATTTTTCAGCTCTTCTAACAGCACTGGCCATGCACCATTTCACATCCATCAATTCAAGTTCTTCTGCATCAACCTGATCATAATATTCTTTCGTAAGCATCGGATTACCTTTTCTTCATGCGACTAGGCTTTCATACGACTCTAACATGGCGACAAGAGATGCCATGTGTTGCTTAGCCATTTCAGGAGACAGATTTTGACCATTCTGAATGTTCAAAGTCACATTGCATTGAAGATTTGTAGAATTCTGCTGTTGAGGACTTGATGTTGTGATGTTTGGATCAAAGCTTGAAAATGATGAAGAATATCCACCACTATGAGTTGTAGTGCTAACATTAGGACTAGATAATCCATCAGCACTAAAACCAGTTTGGATTTTTGGACTGGAACTAGGGGTAGCCTCAAACTTGTTCCCTCGGTAATACAAACTGACATCCTGTTTAGCATTTGGATTTGTCATGATCGCCGTTTTCTGAATATCCAATTCGTGCTCTTCAATTTTCTGAATGAACTGTGCCAAATTCATACTTTCGGACTTCCTCATGAGTTTCACAATCATCAAATAAGTTCCCCACTTATGCTGTGGTAAGGCCTCAGCTACTTTATCGACCCACTTATCATCCTCTTTTTTAATGTCCAATCTTCCCATTTCCAATACCATATGACAATACCTATCAATGGTCTGCTTTGTTGTTTCATGATCAAAAGCTGAAAACATATCAAACGATTTCTTCAATAAAGCCTTTTTGTTTTTGATCATATCTGCACTTCCTCTGAATTTCTTAATCAGTGCCTCCCAAATTTCTCGAGATGTACCATTATGTTGAAGTAAAACAAATATATCTTCTTTTATCGCTTGTTGAAGAATACTGATCATCATTTTTTCACTTGTAAATTTTAACTTGTCACTCTCTGAATAGTCAATAATAGCTTTTTCAATCCCACGTTCATTCTTTGGTCTTTCATAATCTTTCACCAATGAACACCATGCATCAAAATTGTAAGCTTGCACCCAGTTCTCGAATCGATTTTTCCAACCTTGAAAATGTTTAATATACTTGAGCTTTGGCGGTTTTTGATAAGTTCCTATCTCATTCTCATTGTAAACAGTTTCAGCAGCAGTAACTGGAGCAACCGGTGTCATGAATGCATTGTAAAACTCTTCAGCCATGATTCTGTAACACGTTTTTCAATAATAGACAGTATCAAGCGGAATAACAAGTTTACTTTCAAGCGAAATACCCAATACAAGCGAAATATCAATTTTAAGTTTCAAGCGGAATCACGAGCAGCACTTTCAAGCGAAATACCCAACACCGTTTCAAGCGGAATACCCAACTTAGCTGTTTAGAGCGGAATCAGTCAAGTTTTTGAAGCAGAATATCACCCAGAAGCTAAATCACCTGATTTCGCTTGAACCGACTCAAGCGAAATCACTCACTGAAGCGGAATAAGGTATTTTTAAGTGGAATCTCAGGTTTCGCTTGAAATTTTCAAGCGGAATCAAACAATCTCGAGCGGAATCTCAGTTGTTCATTCAAGCGGAATCACTTCGAAGGCCCATTTCTACCATTTTTAATTCGAATTTTTTTCTGGTTCTTTCAAGGCTTTGTTAAAATGTAATTTTACATCATATGTGTGAAAATGAACCGATCTTAACCGTAGAAACTTGTTCAAATTCAAAAAGAAGGGGTAGAAGTCAGAAAATGAGGCTGTTTTGGCAAGAACTCTTCTTCCTGAGCTCTGATACCACTTGTAGGATCATGTTGGTGACCCAAACGAGTCAATCAGAAGAGCTCTTATCCGTTTCAGAGGCGGAAACTAAGAAACGTACTAGAAAAACAGCTTGAATTCACTATAAATTGCCTTGTATATTGATTAGAATCAGTTTACAGTCAAACGGCACTTCGGCAGCACTTCGGTACCGGAAAATCAGAAAGTTTTAACTGAATCCGCTTGAAAGGTATATATATGGGTGTTGATTTCGCTTGAAGTAACAACTTGCATTTCAAGCGAAATCATAATGTGTTGATTTCGCTTGAAAGTGACAAGTGTCCTTTCAAGCGGAATCTCCCATTTCAAGTGGAATCACCTTGATTAACAATTCTATTTTCTTGAACAACGCGCCCTAATATAACAATTCTAATACTAGACTCGATACAAGACGAAGTCGACAGACGTATGCACCAACACTTGTTGTTGATTGTGATGGTTTATAAAAGAAAATTATATGCTTTGAAAGCATGGAAACCTCCATTTTTAAGGGGAAACTATGGCAAAATTTTTCTAGAAATTTAACACTTAGAAAAATATTTTTAAACAAATATTTATAAGTATATTTTAACCATGGGTTTTCATATAAAGATTGCCATAATTTTTGTTACAAAAATTACAAAATATTGGAGGTTGGTTTTTGATAATAAAAGTGACTAAATATGTATTTAGGAGAATATGTATTTAGATGTCACCATGTGTGTGATTATTTGTATATTATGTGTATTAGTTATATTATTTTAGGAGTTGAAATAATATAACTCACCAAAATACCAAGAAATTCCAATACAAAATATCACCAAAATTCCAAGAAATAAACACATAATTTATACCCAAACATTTGCCAAACCGAACAAGGAATATAACTCACAAAAATATTCTGGAAATAAATTCATAAGTGTATTTTGGTAAATGGTATTTTGGATACCAAGAGAACAAAAATATGATTTTTACAATTATTACAAAAATATATCATATTTTTTATAAGAAGCAAATATATTATTTTTGGGTAAATAAAAATAAATATTTTCCTTGAAATCATTAGAAGAAATATCATTTTTGGGAGAAAATGTATTTTTTCTTAAATAAATATAGAATACATTATTTTTGGGTGAAAAACGGATTTATATATATATTTTCTAAGTTAGACTTGAAAATATATTATTTTTAAGGTTTATATGAAATTATAAATATTTTTGCCAAGGGAAAAATTATAAATAATTTTTCTATGTAATACTTCTTAGAATATATATTTTGAGAATATAAATTGATGAATTTTTATTAGATATATTATTCCGAAAGACTTAGTACAACAATTAATTACAAGAATACTTAATAAACACAATAAGAATACGTATCCTCGTACGTATAAATATACACCGGAATACGCCACCGATACTTGGCAAATACACAAGTCTAATATACACAAGTATGACTATACCCTTCCTTGGGAGAACACATACTCATAACTGCATGTTTTACCAAGTTAGAATATATTGTTTTAACTAATATTCCAAAACTTAATAAATATAATTTAAGTTAAAATATTTATTACTTTAACAAATAATTATATACTTGGGAATATTATAATATACATCAATGATGTAACTCAAAATATACCAAGATTCCCAAAACAAGTCTTAATGAACAACTAAGACAAAGAGTCGTTACACGACCTAAACGTCTAATAAAAACATGGCACGTGTGTAGGTAGTTATACGACTCATAGAAGGACCTTGAGCATACGAGATAGCAGGACGCACACTTATGAATTCATGTCCCCCTTTTCTCTTAACTGTTTTTGGTTTTATAACTCTCGGGGGTGGAATACATGTTACGAATGATTAAATGGTATGATTTGGCTGTGAAATGAACTATTAGATCATGTGAGCATAGATTGAATTTGAAATGCCATTAACTCTCATAAGAAATATGGACGAAGGTTAGATCTAACGGGTACGGCCGAGCCCCACTCATGGTCCCTATGTGACCACTTTGAGTGCTTTGGTGTCCCAGTCGAGGTGATTCGACAACGGTCAAGGGTGATTTGACACAGTCAAGGTGATTTGATATGGTCAAGGGAATTTGATACAGTCAAGGTGAATTTGACACAGTCGAGGGGAATTCGACACAGTCGAGGGGATTCGGTGAGGGTATAAGCCTACTCATATTAAGTGCTCCCTATGCCTTCACATACATTAATGTCCTTACAAAACATTAATTTGATCTGTTCATAAACGTTTTCCATACCTGTTTTCAAAGGAGTCTCTCAAATGTTTAGAAGCCTATCAGTACTCATACAAAACGCATGAACTCGCTCAACTTTTGTTGATGTTTTTCAAAATTACATGTATTTCAGGTAACAAGTTGGATCTTGGGCGCTGGTGTTGTTTCTAGAAATAAATTCCAAGTTTAGATGTCATCGACTCTTGTTGGTTTGTAACTTAGTCGAAGGTTGTGTTGTTGAAACTTAAATGACTGGTGTTTGTAATACTTTAAACTTAATGAATTGATGAACATCGTTTTGATCATATAGTTGTTTATTATGATTGAATGCAATGATATTGAACAAGTCACACATTATACGCTTCCGCAAAAGTCAGGGTGTGACAGTTTGGTATCAGAGCTTCGATTGTAGAGAACTAGGATTCCTTCTCGAGTCTAGACTACAATCACTAGGAACTCTCTCACAAAAACATTTTTACAAAAAAGGATTTTTCATTGCTTTTACGAAAGCGCCAAGATCCATGAGTCAAATATTTTTCAAAGAAAAGATAAGACAAGAACATTAGTAAAGGAGAATACCCCAATTAAAGTATCAAATGAGGTATAGTCTACATGAGATAGACTTGCCAAAGACGAAATGACCCCCCCCCGAAAGGACAAACGAGAGTTATATGTGACATGATGCATCTATTTGCCTGTTTATGCTAAGTAACATATTTATTTATTGATATATATATATATATATATATACGTATAAGTGTGCGGAATAATTATTGACGTGAACAAGATACCTTCGACTCCGAATCCTATTATTGTTCTTGACTCGCACGACGAGACTGTCGACATCGCGTTTATTGTGAAGCTCATGGCTGGAGTGATTACCAAACGAGATCCTGAGCTTGTTTCCGTAGAAGATGGTTGTTCTTCCCTCTCGAATGTGAAGGTGCCTGACTACGGTAGTGACAGCAATGCGGAGGAGGCAACCTTGGACAACACCCTCATCCGTGGGACGAGGTCCTGTGGCCTTTGCGAAACAAGATTGACGACACTCTTGACCAGTCAAGGAAGTTGAGATGCTCATCTTGAAGGTGCCCCTCCAACTACTAGGAATTCTCCTTATTCCTATTACGTCTAAGCATCGTGCCTATTCGCGCGTAACGATAACGGATCTTAGCGTGTGGACCACCACAATGGTCCTTCCCATGCCGGAGGTATAAGGACAGTAGTGTCCTCTCTTTGGTTGATCATCTGCTTCGAACGAGGGAAAATTGGGGTGACCATGCAAGACAATTTATTATTACAGGGGCCCACGTAATAACGACTTGTAGTGCATGGAAATCCTGGTGGACTCTGCGAGTCAAGCTAATGATCACCACCCATCCAAATTTCTAAGTGTTCACACCTTCATCTAGTAGAGCAATACCTAGATAATTGCTATAGCACTTTACAAAGTAGGAAACCTGTCTTTACCTACTTCGTGTCTGACACTTCTACCCATACGAGTCGGTTGGGAACCGATATCTAAGCAAGTGAAGATGGATAAAACTCGGAAAGGATTCAGTGACGTTACACTCTCTATCACCCCTATGTGTACAACCCTGTAGGATCGGATTCTGACCCGAACGAGTCAATCAGAGGAGTTTGATCAGATACAGGTGCGGAAAACAAGTACCTGACGTAGAAACAGCTAGATATTCTCTTAATTCTCTTTGTTGATTAATTTGACAGCGTTTACAATCGATTCTCACACCGGCAGCACCTCGGTATGGAATTTCAGAAGTTACAAATGAGGTCCTCTTATACGGTATATATAGGTGAGGAGGTCCCCTTATACGGCATGTCCATATAAGCGAACCTGATAGGTTCCCTTATACGGCATGTCCGTATAAGCGGACCTGACGAATAAGCTAACCTATTATGTCCGAATAAGTGGACCTGACACAAAAGAGGACCTACTATGTCCGTATAAACGGACCTACACTCTAAAACATGTAAACTCTCCAGTTTTCTCGTAAAACACGCCCTAATCTATACATTACAATGAAAGACTCGATCTAAGACGAAATCAACAGATGTAGTGCACCAACAGACTCCCCCTCAGATATTGATGGAGTCGACTATCGAGTCACAACAATGCTGTGTCTTCACGTCTACAGTCTTGATCAGTCTCTGGGCTTTTCTTTCTCTCTATCTTCAGACTCCCCCTCTCGATTTACTGGTATTCCTTTGTTCTTCAGTAACATCTTCAGGATCGTTGTCTGGCTTTCCGTCTAACAGCTTCTCATCTTATCCTGCAAAAGCTCTACCTCAAAGTAAATTTCTTTCACATATATATTTCAAACATATAACCCTGCACCAATTCAGACTCTCCTTCAAAACAAACACAGATTTTGATGAACCACTTGAAAGGTTAGATTATGAAAACATTTAATTTCACACAAACACTCCCCCTCAAATATTGCTCATCATGTTTAGCACTCGGAATTTTGAAAATCAGCTATTCGACATCAGTTGTCGAAAATCTTTTTGACTTTTTCAAAAATTTATGCTAAAACACACTAAAAATCTTTTTGGATTTTGAAATAAAGAAAATGTAATGCAGTAAAGAAATATTTACAAACAATATTTTTGTGAGTTCGTATAAGAGGATCATATCAGTTTATGAGACAAGTCACCAACACCGTTAAGCTTCATTTCATTTTAAGTTCTAAACAATTCACCTAGATTGTCAGTATATTTGTCCACTTAAATTTTCACACAAAGTTCAACTGATCCGAGATACGATATTAATGTCTTAAGAACTTAAACTTATCCGTGTGTCCCACTACTTGAATATACTCTCGTATCCAGATCCCAATATTCAGTCTTACAGGTGAGTATACCAGAGATGATATCTGTTCAGGGGTTAAATGCGAGGGCCGTGAGAGCTCAGGTCGATACTTCCGTATACGCAGAGAGATGACGGCTTCGACTTTTCGGTGTGTCCCCTTTAGAGGATCTTTTGATTTCAACAGCAGCGACTATCAATTTTATTGTTTCATCAGCTTGCTGAGGGCGACGCTTATGTTTCGAAGCGTTTGCGGAAAGCATTATCCGGGGACTAGGTCAGTACTTCCATACAGCAGAAGTCCCGGGATAATACCCCAGATATCACTGAGCATAAAGACCTAGTATCTCAGAATAAGGGACCTTTCAAACAAGATTTCAGGGATTACCTATATATCCAAGTTTGTGTTAACCCACAGAACAAGCAAGTTTGAAATTTAGTTTATATCTCGTCACAATTTACTAAATGTGTAAAAACCTACTGGCACATCCTTAGTGAGATTGTTTATCACATTTTAACTTTCCAATTCTTTAGCATGTTGTGACAGCTCACTGATGTACTATCATTTCCTCTTTTTTCAATGAAACTCATTTTTGATTTTATCATGTTTTTGGCTTTTTCAAATTTTCTAATGTTTTTGGATTTTCAGAAATATCTACTCCCCCTAAAATGCAAACACATTAAAGAACTCCAGCAAATTTCAATAGAACTCCTCCTCCTGAAGCTCTGATACCACTTGTAGGATCGGATTCTGACCCGAACGAGTCAATCAGAGGAGTTTGATCAGATACAGGTGCGGAAAACAAGCACCTGACGTAGAAACAACTAGATATTCTCTTAATTCTCTTTGTTGATTAATTTGACAGCGTTTACAATCGATTCTCACACCGGCAGCACCTCGGTATGGAATTTCAGAAGTTACAAATGAGGTCCTCTTATACGGTATATATAGGTGAGGAGGTCCCCTTATACGGCATGTCCATATAAGCGAACCTGATAGGTTCCTTATACGGCATGTCCGTATAAGCGGACCTGACGAATAAGCTAACCTATTATGTCCGAATAAGTGGACCTGACACAAAAGAGGACCTACTATGTCCGTATAAGCGGACCTACACTCTAAAACACGTAAACTCTCCAGTTTTCTCGTAAAACACGCCCTAATCTATACATTACAATGAAAGACTCGATCTACGACGAAATCAACAGATGTAGTGCACCAACAAACCCCCATCTCTTGGGAAGTATA
Source organism: Helianthus annuus (assembly GCF_002127325.2). Taxonomy (NCBI): domain Eukaryota; kingdom Viridiplantae; phylum Streptophyta; class Magnoliopsida; order Asterales; family Asteraceae; genus Helianthus; species Helianthus annuus. The sequence goes on from NC_035448.2 coordinate 66,254,580, forward strand.
CCCGTCTTTGTGAAGCTAAAGACCTAAGAAAACCAATGTAGAAGGAAAATAACTATTACTTGCATATTATGAAACTTGTATGACCGAGGCGATGTAACCTCGAGTTCATTTTGTTTCCCCGTTACAAACAATAAGTCAAGTTGTCGAGCCTATATGAAAGCTCAGTAGTTGTTTCCTTACTTATACATTGTTGATTATATATGCATGTGGTATTGGGTGATTACATGTTTGCTTGTGGTAATATATACCTAATAGACAATTATGGAATGTCGTCTAACCTACTGATGTGCACAAAATGCAACATATAAATTACATCAATTGTGGCATAAAACTAACCCTTTTTTAGTACTAATGTTGGAAAAAGTGTGCTTTTGTCTTCCTTTTGTATTTTCAGGATTAAATGAGCTCAAAGTAACAAAAGAAGCAAAAAGACAACTAAATCTAACATAAATACAAGAAAAGGAACAAAAGTGGCATGCCTGACCTCCCGACAACATCTCCCCAAGCAAAACAAAGAAGACAGAAGATTGAACACGCCCCGTGCTCAGTGAGCACGGGGCCGTGCCCAAAGGACAGCAGAAAAGACAAAGCCATAGAAGCTTCTGTTGCCCACCACGGGGCTGTGCCCAGCGGACATGGGGGCGTGGTCAACTCCCTGCAGAAGCATTTATTGCAATTGCGAATTACAATTAATGAAGAGAGAGACGCGGATGGACACGGGGCCGTGCCCGAGCTTCTATTCAGCCTATAAATAGGAGTGTTTGGAGCTCTTGCAACTCATCCCTTGGCACACCACCTCTCTCACACTTCACCCACCACCCACCACCACCATAACACCATCATCCACCACCATCATCCATTGTCCATCGTAGAGTGTGTGAGTCGTCTCGGGATCCAAGATTGATCGTAAGAGCTCTTGACAATCAAAGGCCATGTTTGCCTAAGTCTCTTACATCACTTGGTGAAGATAAGTGTCTAGTGTAATACTTTTTATTTTTAATCTTTTGCACTTTTTAATTGGTTTTGTATTAATGACTTTAATTACTAGTTTCTTATGTTGAAAGTGATTCTTCCTTATCGTTTGTCCGTGGTGTCTTGGCATTATTTTACTGTCTATATAAAATAAAATATTTTCACCATTCATATCTCCACGGTCTATATGGAGGTATGTTGGCTACCTGGTCGGGGGTTAAGGGAATGCTTTGGTAAGAGTCTTGCCATTGTTCAGTGTATAGATCCTGCAAAGGACCTGGGTCAAATTTAGTAGGACCTCCTTCAATACCCAAAAGGTATTGGATGGCGGGGGTCCAAACTCTTTGATCCCCTCATAAGTTAAACTACTATTAAAACTTTAACCCAGCTACTTAGGACTGTATCCCTGCTGACTCAGACTACTTAGCTGAGGGTAACATCGCCTTCAAAAGAGGGGCCTACCACATTATGCATTAACAACTTAATTAATTATCTTTCAATAATCCGACCCTTTAGGATTGTATCCTTGCTGACTCAAACTACTGGGTTGAGGGTAACGTCGCCTTCAAAAGAGGGGCCTACTATAATAACTAAGATAATCTCTTAAACAAGTGCAAAAGTGCGAAAATAATCAAAGGTTACACTACACACGAGTCGGATCCAAGTGATTCATCTTGTCTATCTGTTTTTATTTTTATTTTATTCTTCAGCATTTTAATTAGTTTTATTTTCATAGTTAAAAAACCTTTTTCTAACTTTTTGATTTGATTAGACGTTAAGGATAAACCGGTACTAAAAGCTCTTGTGTCCTTGGACGACCTCGGTATCTTACCAACACTATACTACGTCCACGATGGGTGCACTTACCCATATGTGTGTTTAGTGTAAGTAAATATCGTGTTTTATAAATTTAAAACTTGGCTAAAAAGTGTAAAATGGCTTAAAATATATACCTAAAATATAACACACTTCACGCACATCTAGTTTTTGGCGCCGTTGCCGGGGACACAAGGATTTTAAGAAAGTTAGGAATCAACGGCCTAATCATTTTTTTCTATTTTCTTTTTATTTTTTAGGATTTTCTTAATTTTTCAGCTTCTGCAGAACTCAGCACGGGCCGTGCCCGCTAAACACGCCCCGTGCCCAATCTTTGGAACTAGCACTCTTGTTTTAAGTCAGGCAGTAAGCTGAACACGGGGCCGTGCCCACTCAACACGCCCCGGTGCCCAAGATTCAGTTACTGAAAATAGAACCGTAAGATCCCGACGGTTGGTAATTTCTGACACAAAAATGAGTGATAATGATTTTTTTTACTTTCGGCACTTTTATGGTACGTGGTGTCAATTATTTGGAGGCGGTCGTAAAGAATTAGAATGTTATTTTCTAAATTATTAGCCCCACTATATGGACCCATCGTTTGCCTGTAGCCTTAAGAGGGGCGAAAGTAAAAATAATCCTTATCTCTTCCTCGAAGGCGCCCAACCAGATATTTTAGGAGAAATGCTTCTTGATGAACTATTTCAACTAGAAGATCTGATTCTTAATTGGTTAGAAGAACTTAAGATGGATTTCCTTAATTCATCTCAAGACAGTGACCAAGAAGAAGTGTTGGGATCGCATTCAAACAACCTCGTTGCTCCCAATAATACATTCAACTCTAGCGAAGACTTGGACGATAGTCGTTCCTGTGCCGATTGTGCCGTGAAGGACTACCGATCGACTTCGTTCGATGCATACGTAGACCTGAGCGATTCGGCATACACCTTCTTTAACAAGAGCCCGGAAAAGGGTTGGACTTGTCCACCTACATTTAGCATAGGAATCACCCTCACCGACAACCTCTTGCGTTCTCGTCTTAATCTAGATCAATTAAGGTATATTAGGCACTTTGGGGTTGTTCCATCCAGTAAGGAACCACCCGATCCGGATAAGTTCCTTGAAAACAAGCAAACTCTATAAGACAGCTTCCAGAAACGGGGCCGTGCCCAGGTCAACACGCCCCCGTGTCCACCCAAAGATTCTCTTCTGATTTTATCAGAATACGGACAAAATGTGTCAGGATTCTATCTGCACACGGGGCCGTGTCCAGCCGACACGGGGCCGTGTCCAGTGTAGGATCGGTGATCTGACCCGAATGAGTCGTTCAGAGGAGCTTTACTCTGTTTCAGGTGCGGAAAACAAGAAACAAAGCTAGAAACAGCCGATTCTTCACTTTAGCTACTGATTGTATTGATTAGAATGCAATTACAAGCAGTCTTCACACCGGCAGCACCTCGGCGTGGAATACAAGGCAACAACTACTGATATCGCTCAAAAGACACCTATATATACTGTTGTGATTTCGCCCCAACATACACTGGGCATCATGAGCGAAATCAGCTAATGTGATTTCCCCCGAAATCACCTAGCTGACACTATGAGCGAAATCAGCATGCTAACAACATAAACTATCCTATTTTCTCGTAAAACGTGCCCTAATCTATACAATGCAATCTAAGACTCGATACAAGACGAAGTCGACAGATGTATGCACCAACAGACTCCCCCTCAGATGTTGACGAGTCGTTGAGTCTTAGATCATGCCATGTCTTCGCATCTTCAGTCTTGTTCAGTCTCTGGGCTTTTCTCTCTCTATCTTCATTAACAGACTCCCATTTTAACAATGTGCTGGCATTTCTTTGTTCTTCATCAGCATCTGTATCAGGATCGTTGTCTGGCTTTCCATCCCACAGCTTCTCAGGATCGATCAGCCTGGCTCTTCATGTACCAAGATTGTTGCCTGGCTTTAATTTTGTCCACAGAGTCGAAACTTGGCTCAAGCTCTTTCCACAGAGTCTTTAGTTTCCAAGATCGAAACTTGGCTCTAGTTCTGCTCAGGACTCAGGATCGAATACCCTGGCTCATACTTTTCCTACTCAGATGTCTTCAGACTCCCCCTCTCGATTTGCTGGATCGCAGCCTGGCTTGTTAAAATCACAGAAACCTCAGGTATCGGAACCTTTATCTTCAGGTTTAAGATTGAATCCTGTCTATTCCTGCACATTCTTAACCCAGAAGTAAATTTTCAAAATTTTAACAATTTAACTATCAAGTATGCACCAACACCGACTCCCTCTCAAAAAAACTTCCTCTTTGATGAACCACTTGTTGATTTAAAAACACATTTTCACATTCATAACACACTCCCCCTCACAACAATATCATCATGTTTAGCACTTGGAATTTTGAAAATCAGCTTTCTAACATTAGTTGTCGAAAATCTTTTTGATTTTTTCAAAAATTTATGCTAAAACATACACAAAATCTTTTTGGATTTTCTGAAAGAAAGTAAATGACACCACTTGTAGAATTAACAGAATGCAGAAATGAAATATTTACAAACAATATTTTTTATGAGTTTGCGAAAGAGGATCATATCAGTTAATGAGACATGTCACTAACACCGTTAAGCTTGATTTCATTTTAAGCTCTAAACAATTCACCTAGATTGTCAGTATATTTGTCCACTTAAATTTTCACACAAACTTCAATTGATCCGAGATATGATGTTAATGTTTTAAACACTTGAACTTACTCGTGTGTCCTACTACTTGAATATACTCCCGTATCCAGATCCCAATATTCAGTCTTACAGGTGAGTATACCACAGATGATATCTGTAAAGGGGTTAAATTGCGAGGGCCGTGAGAGCTCAGGTCGATACTTCCGTATATGCAAAGAGATGACGGCTTCAACTTTCGGTGTGTCCCCTTTAGAGGATCTTTTGATTACAACAGCAGCGACTATCAATTTTATTGTTTCATCAGCTTGCTGAGGGCGAGCTTATATTTCAAAGCATTTGCAGAAAGTATTATCCGGGGACTAGGTCAGTACTTCCATACAGCAGAAGTCTCAGGATAATACCCCAGATATCACTGAGCATAAAGACCTAGTATTTCAGAATAAGGGACATTTCAAACAAGATTTCAGGGGTTACCTATATATCTAAGAAGTTGTTAACCCACAGAACAAGCAAGTTTGAAATTTTAGGTTTATATCTCGTCAAAATTTACTAAATGTGTAAAACCCTACTGGTATATCCTCAGTGAGATTGTTTATCACATTTTATCTTTACATTTCTTTAGCATGTTGTGACAGTCCACTGATGTACTATCATTTCCTCTTTTCTCAACAAAACTCGCTTTGACTTTAGCATGTTTTTGGCTTTTTCAAATTTTCTAATGTTTTTGGATTTTCTGAAATTTTATACTCCCCCTAAAATGCAAACACATTAAAGAAACATTTGAAAACTATCCAAACTCTTGACACACTTGAACACAAAACTATACAGAAACCTAACAACTGACATCGAATTGCATCAATTCGCCATCCACTAGGCATAAACAATCCGAGCTCCCCCTTTCAACAAACCATTTTTTCATTTAGATTTCAAAACACTTAAGTTTGTTTTAATCAAAATGATTTTTTCCGGAAAATGAGTTTGTTTTTACCACATGTAAGTTTTCCATTTGTTAAGTACGGGGATGTGGTTCATCATCTTGTCTATTTTATCATGTGTAGTAAATCAAGTACAAATTAATGTCCCTGATTTACCGTTTTGCAGTCAAGCAACCTCTGTACCACTTGTAAAAATAACCACATGTAGGTATAACCAAACAATACCAATTGTAGGAATGTCACATCTACATAAAACACTTTTACCAATCAGGATGCCGATTCCTGCTTCGCACTTACCAACCTGGAAGCTCCGGCATAGTCCTTTACCTGTAAAAATCAAACATTTTCAAATTCATTCAATTTTATAAAACACGAATGATGCCGATTCCTGATCCACGATATAAACTTGGGATCTCCGGCATAGTCCTTAGACTTCAAGGGAAACGAACTTCCATCCAAGTCTTCTCAGACTTGATGGTTTTCAATTCTTGCGCAGTGGGGTTGTAAGTTGCCTTTTTAGTTGCATAAAAATCTTTAACCCCCTTTGCTTTCCCATTCAGCATTTTCCCAAAAATTTTCTTAACATTCCCATTGAATGTTTTCTCGACATCAAACTTAGTTTTCTCAGTATAAAACTGATTCGAGATTTCAATTTTACCAACTTTCTTTTTAACCTCTTCAAATTTCAGTGATGGAAACTCTTCATCATTCACTGAAATTTTTACCTCCACCTGTGGCTCTTCTGGCTTTGTGGAACCAGATTCATCGCCAACTTTCTCATCAACTTTCTTAACAACCCACACTTGGTTGTCTTTCTCTTTGTTTTTGTAAAAATTCTTTTTAGAACACTCACCAATCTCAAAAGTTGAATTTTAAAAAATTTTAAATTTCTCGATTGGTGGTTCAATATCAACAATTTTTTCTTTCATTTCTTAGAAACTCCCTGTTTTGTCTTGGCATTTTTCGGACAATTCCATGCAATGTGACCAGCTTCATTGCATTTGTAACAGGTCCGAGTTTCTCTTGGATATGACACTTCAGTTCCATTCTTCCTCTTTTCAGCAAGAAACTCCTGGTTTGACTGTCTCTAGAACGGTTTCTTCTGTTCCTCTTCTGCACTTCCACCTGAAACAAATTCTATTTTTGTTTTAGAATTTTTCACATTTTTATGATTTTCTGGTGGAACAAAACCAAGACCTTTCTTTTTGTAGCTACAATTGTGGTTTGGTTTCTTTTGAAAACCAGGACCAGAATTGTAACTCTTTTTCTTGTTTAACCGTTGTTGAACTCTTGAAGTGTACTTTTTAGGTTTTCCAGTAAGATTTAAATCTTTTATTTCAGAAATATTAATTTCTGTCATTTTGAAAACCTTTTTGATCATGTCAAAACGAACACTTCTTATTGGAAACTCTTTGTCAGAGTATAATTTGTCAGAATCATTTAAAGTGTATGCGACTTCAAATGTTTCATCATCCAAATTTGCTTTTGATAACAAAAATTCTTTACTATAAGACCGTTTGACCGACGACTTTGGACTGTTGACTGACGAATTTGACCCTCCAGACTCAGCCTTTGACTCGGACTCCTCATTAGTATCCAACACCTGATCGACCACCTTTTTGATTAACTCAGACTCATGATCAGTGTCAGACGAGGTGAACGTGACATCAATGTTTTCTGGTAATTCATCAGTTGTGTCGGTTTTTAGCTTTATATTGACTGCTTTTTCAAGTTGCTCCTCGTTTGGTTTTATAGGAGAATACCCTTCCCAAATTGGAGGCGGACACTTGTTATAGCTAACAGTCGGTTTCTTACCAGTATCCTTTTTCTTCTTTGGCTTCTCGTCTTGAAAAGCTTCCATACCTGCAACAGTTGGGTAAATACGATCAATGAGATAATCAGAACTAGAATAACTTTGCAATAAACGTCTAATTCTCTCATTCTCGATCTTTTCTGTCTCCAACTCTTGCTTCCACTTAGCACTCTCTTCGATATAAAAGTTGATAGCTTTCTGCTTTGATATCATAACAGCATTCATCATCGTTCGTGCTTGTTCTCTCTCAGAATTTGTCTTTTGAAGACCAGTTATTGTTTTGTTCAAGACATCATAAGATTCTTTCACATAGTTGAGGTTGAACAATAACTGCTCCTTCTTCTTCTCATACTCAGCAATTTTCTCATTCTTTGCTGCACATTCCTTGTAAGCTTCCAAACACTTCATGCAAGGCTTGACAACTTCAACAATCTTTTCAACTTCAATTATTTTCACAACTTCACTAACTTTCTCTACTTCGGTCTCCTTTTCTTCTTCTTTCACTTGCTCAGTCTCAACCTTCTTCTCAGCAACACTTTCAACATTCTCGTTCTGAACAACATCTTCAGTTTTCATTTGTTGTTGTTCTTTAACAGCTCGTTTCTCCTTCAGTTTCTTTAAGCGATCTGCAAAATAGGAATGAAAACTTTCAGGAGAAAGATGAGTTTTAGCAACACTGATATGTTTCTCTTCCTCATCATCACTGCTGTCATCAACTGGTGACTGATCAAACTGTACAGATTTTTCAGAATCAACATCTGATAAACCAGAATCTGACGGTGTTTGATCAAATACAACTTCCTTTTCTGAGCTAACATCATTATGTACACTCTCATCTGAACTCTGTGAGTTTTCATCAGCACTTTCTGAACTTTCATTAGATACAACAGACTCTGCCTCCACACTCTTCACAGTCTCACCAGTAGACTTCATCCAGGTAGCAAACATGTCCGGTTCTCTAACAATCTTAGCGATGAAAGCTTTGAACTCTCCTTTTTCATCAACAAACATATCCCAGCTGAAGCCTTCAGGTAGTCTTTCATCATCTTGATTAACTATACATGCTTTGCTTTCAGGTGATATGTAGTTGTACCAGTTGAAGTCTACCAAACACGCTCTCTTGGAATCCTCAATCTTCCTACCATGAGCCGTATGTGATTCTTGCTATTGACCAACCTGTTGATAAATGGCTTTCCGGTAGTAATCATCTTTTCTGAACGGATTCTGAGCACCACTAGCTTCCCTGTTCTTGCATTCTCGCTTGAAATGGCCTTTCTCCCTGCATCGAAAACAAGTAACTTTAGATTTATCAAAACCTAAAGTAGATACATGAGCATCGAGAAAGTCATTTCTCCCAGTAATAAGCTTGAACTTTTCAGCTCGTCTGAGAACACTCGCTAGACACCATTTGATATCCATTAGTTCCATCTCTTCGGCGTCTATTTGATCGTAATCCTCCTTAGTGAGCATAGGATTCCCGATCCGACCAGCAACTAGACCTTCATATGATAACAACACAGAACCGAGTAGAGCCATGTGATGTGTTGCAGTCTCTTCTGAAAAACTTTGACCTTCTGGAAGATTTAGAGCGATGTTGCACTGAATCACATAACCATTTCCAGTTTTAGTGCTCTGAGAATGGAAACTTGTATTTGACTCTTTAGGATTGACACTTGGAAATGATGAGAATCCAATGCTGCTTTTGTTAGAACCCTGATCAACCTTTTCAGTTGAATCTCCAGCACTAAACGCAGTCTGGATTTTCGGACTTCTCTCAGCTTCTGGAACCGGAACACTACCTTTGTAGTACATTTTTACGTCCTATTGACCACTTGGACTGTTCATCCTAGCGATCTTCTGCTGTTCCAAGTCCTGACTCTCGATCTTTTTTATGAACTGAGAAATCGTTAGCCCATCATAAACACCGGTATTTTTTAAAATCATCAAATACGTTCCCCAATCTTTCTGCGGTAACGCATCGGCTAACTTGTCTACCCACTCTTCACGGTCTTTGTAATACTCAGCATTGACATTGATCGCACTAGGTGGCAGTATCGTTCTATCAGCTTCTTCGTATCCTCTCCCGGTAGACTACTGAACAGATCAAACTCTTTCTTTAGCAGTGCCTTCTTGCTCTTTATCATGGTTTCACTACCCTCAAACTTAACACGAAGAGCATCCCAGATTGACTTTGATGTTTTGTCATGCTGTAGAAGTATGAAGATGTCTTCTTTGATGGCTTGTTGCAGCAAACTGATCATCATCTTTTCGGCTTTGTACATAACCCTTTCTTAATCAGTAAACTCTGATAAGTCTTTGATAACCTGCAAATCTGTTCGAGGCAACACGTATTTCTTCAGTATACATTCCCATGACCTAAGATGGTTTGCCTGAACCCAATTTTTGAATCTGTCTTTCCACCCGTAGTATTCTTCAATACTCATCAGTTTCGGGGGCTTTTGGGTGGTTCCCGTCTCATTTTCTAAATTCATGGCTTGAGCAATAGCAGCCGGAGCAGACGGTGTTGCAAACGCGTTGTAGAAATCGTTATCCATGATGACTTATCACGTTTTTCAAAATCAGCAACTTTCGAGCGAAGTTACAGTGTTCACAGAAGCGAAATCAGGATGATGGTTGCTTAGAAGCGAAATCACCACTGTACTTGGAGCGAAATTATTGGCTTGTAAGCTTGGAGCGAAATTAAGCTAGTATTGGAGCGAAATCAGGATATTTGTCACACACGAGCGAAATCAAATTGATCCTTGGAGCGAAATCACCAGAGTTTGGAGCGAAATCTCAAAGAATTTGTATCCCAGGAGCGAAATCAATCAATCACAAGCGAAATCACAATGTGTCCATACGAGCGAAATCAGCTCGGGGGCATTTTGGTCCATTTTTAGTCCGAATTTCAGTGTCAAACTTTCAGGGATTTGTTAATGTCCAATTATCTATTATCTGCGAAATTTTGAGCAGGTTTTGTCCGTTAAACTCGCTCTGGTGAAGAAAGAAGGTGTAGAAGTAAGAAATCTTGATGAATTCCAGCTAATCTCTGTAGAACTCCTCCTCCTGAGCTCTGATACCAATTGTAGGATCGGTGATCTGACCCGAATGAGTCGTTCAGAGGAGCTTTACTCTGTTTCAGGTGCGGAAAACAAGAAACAAAGCTAAAAATAGCTGATTCTTCACTTTAACTACTGATTGTATTGATTAGAATGCAATTACAAGCAGTCTTCACACCGGCAGCACCTCGGCGTGGAATACAAGGCAACTACTGATATCGCTCAAAAGACACCTATATATACTGTTGTGATTTCGCCCCAACATACACTGGGCATCATGAGCGAAATCAGCATGCTAACAACATAAACTATCCTATTTTCTCGTAAAACGTGCCCTAATCTATACAATGCAATCTAAGACTCGATACAAGACGAAGTCGACAGATGTATGCACCAACATCCAGCGTGTTGTCGTTTTCTATAAATGCAGCATGATTCCTGCTCATTTGGACCACTTCAAAAGACAGAGATTCCTGAGATCTTCACTTATACTATCCTAGGTATGTTCTAAAAGAAGGTTCTCAAGAGCCATCTTGTCTTTTCCACTTTTGTCTATTGCCTTCTTCCTCAATTTTCAATCAACACCTCCATTAAAGTTTGGGAGCTTCATGATTCCAACCTTTATTGTGGTGATTGTAAAGTTCTTATTCAAGGAATCTTGTCTAAAATAAGTTGTGCAAACTTTGTTTTGAATTATTTGTGCTTAAAATTAACCCATGAACCAAGAAAATAATTTAAAACTCCAAGATTCCTTGGTTTAAAAACTTACAGACGCCTGAACGCGGGCCATGTCCGAGGGACTGTTTCGCAAAAATTGAGCTCTTTTCGGTCTGTTTTCCAAGAATGGCGAGCAGAACAACCGGAACGTCTTCATCGCACTCAAGGAACAACCGACAGGGGAGGAGGTCATCAACAGCGGAAGACTCTCTTGTAAACTATGTTTACGCCGTAAGAGAGGCTATTGATGAAATGACGGGGGTGGAAGAAGCATTGGTCGACCGTATCAACCATCTAACGGGGTATTGGGTGATTACATGTTTGCTTGTGGTAATATATACCTAATAGACAATTATGGAATGTCGTCTAACCTACTGATGTGCACAAAATGCAACATATAAATTACATCAATTGTGGCATAAAACTAACCCTTTTTTAGTACTAATGTTGGAAAAAGTGTGCTTTTGTCTTCCTTTTGTATTTTCAGAATTAAATGAGCTTAAAGGAACAAAAGAAGCAAAAATACAGCTAAATTTAACATAAATACAAGAAAAGGAACAAAAGTGGTATGCCCGACCTCCCGACAGCATCTCCCCAAGCAAAACAAAGAAGACAAAAGACTGAACACGCCCCGTGCTCAGTGAGCACGGGGCCGTGCCCAAAGGACAGCAGAAAAGACAAAGCCATAGAAGCTTCTGTTGCCCATCACGGGCCGTGCCCAGCGGACACGGGGGCGTGATCAACTCCCTGCAGACGCATTTATTGCAATTGCGAATTACAATTAATGAAGAGAGAGACGCGGATGGACACGGGGCCGTGCCGAGCTTCTGTTCAGCCTATAAATAGGAGTGTTTGGAGCTCTTGCAACTCATCTCTTGGCACACCACCTCTCTCACACTTCACCCACCACCCACCACCACCATAACACCATCATCCACCACCATCATCCATTGTCCATCGTAGAGTGTGTGAGTCGTCTCGGGATCCAAGATTGATCGTAAGAGCTCTTGGCAATCAAAGGCCATGTTTGCCTAAGTCTCTTACATCACTTGGTGAAGACAAGTGTCTAGTGTAATACTTTTTATTTTTAATCTTTTGCACTTTTTAATTGGTTTTGTATTAATGTCTTTAATTACTAGTTTTTTATGTTGAAGGTGATCTTCCTTATCGTTTGTCCGTGGTGTCTTGGCATTATTTTATTGTCTATATAAAATAAAAGATTTTCACCATTCATATCTCCACGGTCTATATGGAGGTACGTTGGCTACCTGGTTGGGGGTTAAGGGAACGGTTTGGTAAGAGTCTTGCCATTGTTCAGTGTATAGATCCTGCAAAGGACTTGGGTCAAATTTAGTAGGACCTCCTTCAATACCCAAAAGGTATTGGATGGTGGGGGTCCAAACTCTTTGATCCCCTCATAAGTTAAACTACTATTAAAACTTTAACCCAGCTACTTAGGATTGTATCCCTGCTGACTCAGACTACTTAGCTGAGGGTAACGTCGCCTTCAAAAGAGGGGCCTACCACATTATGCGTTAATAACTTAATTAATTATCTTTCAATAATCCGACCCTTTAGGATTGTATCCTTGCTGACTCAAACTACTGGGTTGAGGGTAACGTCGCCTTCAAAAGAGGGGCCTACTACAATAACTAAGATAATCTCTTAAACAAGTGCAAAAGTGCGAAAATAATCAAAGGTTACACTACACACGAGTCGGATCCAAGTGATTCATCTTGTCTATCTGTTTTTATTTTTATTTTATTTTTCAACATTTTAGTTAGTTTTGTTTACATAGTTAAAAAACCTTTTTCTAACTTTTTGATTTGATTAGACGTTGTGGATAGACCGGTACTAAAAGCTCTTGTGTCCTTGGACGGCCTCGGTATCTTACCAACACTATACTACGTCCACGATGGGTGCACTTGCCCATATGTGTGTTTAGTGTTAGTAAATATCGTGTTTTATAAATTTAAAACTTGGCTAAAAAGTGTAAAAGAGCTTAAAATATATACCTAAAATATAACATACTTCACGCACATCACCTACCCCATACCTTTTGACAGAAGAAAATGCCGCCCAGATGTGACATGGACACCATTACGTTAACTAAGGACGAACTCAATGAGCGCATTTCCGAAGCTATAGCGCAGCATGAAGCCCTCTGCTCTGAACACAGCGGTGGCACTCCTGGAAGTAACCCTCCAATTGGCTGCACCTAAAAATAGTTCCTGGACTGCAAGCCATTGAATTTTGATGGCACGTGAGGTGCCGTTGCTTTTGTTCGTTGGGCAGAAGAGATTGACTCCGTTCTGAGAATGAGTAAATGTTCACCCGAGCAGAGACTTACCTATATCTCAGGGTTGTTTTTGGATAGCGCACTCTCCTGGTGGAACCTTCAGGTTCAGACCCTTGGTGAAGCTACTGCTTATGCACTGAGCTGGGACGAGCTCAAGGAATTGATGCGGAAGAAATATTGTTCTAGGGCCGAAATCCAGAAGCTTGAGACTGAGTTCTGGAATTTGAAAATGGACGGGCCGAAGATTTCTGAGTACGTCCAACGCTTTCATGACTTGTCTAGGGTTGTTCCCTACTTAGTCGAGCTGGAATTCAAGAGGATTGAGCGATTCATTTGGGGACTTGCACCTTAAATCCTAAGCATGGTTACTGCCTCAAAGCCTCCAACCATCACAGAGGCTATCGATTTGAGTGTCGCACTTACTGAAGAAGCTCTTCGTATGGGAAAGTTTTCGGGATTTGAGACAAACAAGAAAGATACTCATGTGGAGTCTTCGGGCAATAAGAAAAGAAAGTCTTCAAACCTAAAGATAGGCACCCAAGTCATTTATGAAAACTCTAAAGCAAACAAAAGAAGGGAAGTGAACCCGCCTCGTGGCATGCAAGCTTATGGAACCACCAATAAGGCCGGTGGTAAGGTTTACTTGGGGACTAAGCCGAGATGTGATGAGTGCAAGTTTCACCATGAAGGTCAATGCTTGAGGCCTAAGTGTGATAGGCGTGGAAAAGAAGGACACAACAAGGATACCTGTTGGGCGAAGCATCCCAAAAAAGGAGGAAATGATGACGGCAACCAAGACGGAAACGATAATGGTAGAGTTCCAGGTTGCTTCAAATGTGGTGACGTGGGGCACTTTAGGAAATATTGCCCTAAGAAGAACCAAGCGAGGAAGGGTCTTCATGACCGGAGCTCGTGAAGCACGCCAGGATTTAGATGCGGTTACGGGTACGTTCCCTATTAACCAACTCTATGCATCCATTTTTGATTAATTCTGACACCAACTTTAAAATTAAGAACCTACTTGGCCTAGTTTTAAGTAGGATAGACACCCCGTATTCTTTAGAATTGGCGAATGGAAGGTTAGTTAAGCGAAGGAGATGATTAAGGATTGTATTTTGGAACTTAGAGAGCGGGAACCTCCTATTACTGTTGACTTGGAAATTAAGATATAGTAGTCAGCATGGATTAGATATCCAAGGATAGAGCTGAAGTTGTTCGTCATAAGGAAAATCATTCGCATCCCTCTTGCGAATGGTGTGACACTTATAGTACACAACCTTCTTGCATTAGACGCGAGAGCTCTAGGCCCTATAAGGTGGTGGATGTGCGACGTCTCACATCAGTTATAGAGACACAGAAGCGCCTCCGGATAGGCTGCATAGCCTCCCTTGTTCATGTCGTCATTAAGGAGACCAAGAAGCCAAAGCCTGAAGACATCCCTGTGGTGGAGGAATTTCCAGAAGCCTTCCCTGAAGACTTGTCTGGGTTACCTCCACAGTGACAAGGGGAGTTTAGGATAAACCTAGTGCCAGGAGTGGCACCAGTGACGAATGGCACCTTACCGACTAGCTCCGTCCGAGACACAGGAGCCTCCAATGCAACTGCAAGAGCTGCTAGGCAGTGGAAATCTACCAAGCTGAGCTTCTCACCTTGGGAAGCCCCAGTGTTATTCATTAGGAAGAAGGACGACAGTTTTTATATGTGTACGCAGTCTAATCTAAGAGGGACTCGGAAGAATTAATGGGAAAAAGTATTACGCATAGGTTACAGGGAGATAGACAACTAACCATCAAGAATCGGTACCCCTAACCAAGAATTGATGACTTGTCGACTAATTACAAGGTTCTAGTTACTACTCGAAGATCGACTTGAGGTCAGGGTGTCCTCAACTGTGAATGCAAGAAGAAAGTATCCCTAAAACGACCTTTAGCACTCGATATGGACATCTCAAGTTCCTTGTCACGTCATTTGGCTTAACAAACACACCAACAGTGTTCATGGATCTCATGAATAGGGTGTATAAGTCGTACCTGGATAAGGTCATGATTTTATTTATTGATTACATTCCTATATGCTCAAGGACCAAGGAAGGTCATGAGTAACATCTGCGAGATATCTTGGAGCTTTTGAAGAAAGAACAGTTAGGTACTAGGATGACGAAGTGCGAACTTTGGATTCGCGAGGTAAGATTCTTAAGACGCGTGGGGAATAAGAATGAGATTCATGTCGACCCTGCAATCAAGAACTAAGGAGTCCCTAAGACACAACTAAGAATTTTTGGGGATTGTAGGCTGTATCAGACGACTCCTAAAAAACCTTTCAAGGATTGCACAACCGCTAACAACCCTAACCCAGACGATACCTACCTTGTCTTCACCTGACAGTACCAGTAAAACTGCGGTTCTCGTGACGCTTCTCGACAAGGTCTTGTTGGTGCATATGTCTGTCGACTTCGTCTTGTATCGAATCTTGAATTAGATTAGAAAGATCAGGGCACGATATTCGAGAAAATGTGTTAAGTATAGAATTGAGCCATTTCGCACGAAATGGAACATCCATTTCGTACAAAATGGAACTGGCCATTTCTTGTGAATCGTTTCGCGTGGAATAGCTTGCCTATAAATACGTGCCTTGTCCATTTCATTTGTAACGATCTGATTCCGGTGCCGAGGTGCTGCCGAAGTGTCTCCAGGCTGTAAATTGTTGTTATATCAATAAACAAGACAAATAGAGTGTATATCAAGCTGATTCAAAGTCGATATGTTTGTTTCCGCCTCTCGTATTGATTAGAATTCTTCTGAATGACTCGTTTTGGTCGTGCAAACGATCCTACAAGTGGTATCAGAGCTCAGGAGGAGGAGTTCTTATCGAATTCAGCTTGATTTCATCAAAATTCTGACTTCTACACCTTCTTTTACAACATTTTTCAAAATTAAACAAGATTTTACGGTTAAAATGGGCTAATTTTCACATATCACGTGTAAAACACTGTTTTAATCAATCCTTGAAAGAATTAGAACTAAAATCAACCTAAATCCTGATCAATTTGACAAAAATCTGGCCGAGAGTATGACATCAGCAGCATTTCGCACGAATTGATACATCCATTTCGCACGAGATCTTTCATTTTGCTTGAAATTGCTCCATTTTGCTGAATTTGTCATTTCGTTTGAAAGATAGTCATTTCGTACGAAATCATCCATTTCTCTTGAATAGGTCTATTTTGTTTAAAGAAGATCATTTCGTTTGAAAGATCCATTTCGTTTGAAAGCAAGTTTGTGAATTTTTTGAAACCAAATCATGGAAGAAGAGTTTTACAACGCGTTTGCTACTGCCCCGATTACTCCTGTTACCATTGCTCAGAGTGTGAACATGGAAAATGAAATAGGTATGTTACAGAAACCTCCAAAGTTGATGTAGGATCGTGTGCTGACCCAAACGAGTCAATCGGAAGAGCTCTAATCCGTTTTAGAAGCGGAAAATAAGAAACAGATGTGAAAAACTGTCACACCCCCAAAATCCACCTGCGGATAACAGCCGCTTCGAGAGCGTGACTGACCAGGATCCAGCCACCAATTATACTGAATAATTAAGTTGATAACAAAAGTAATACTTACTAACCATAAGATTAGCAAATATCAAGTTCAGAATTTAAGGTTTTAAGTTCAAACAGTTAATAAGTAGCGGAAGCATAAGTAAGGCAGTTTAAACAAAGTTCATAATTCAAAATAAGGTAACACCCAACACAAGGGTGAACAGACACTACACGTTCCCAAGCAACAAGCTCCTTCATCACGGGTTACCTGCAAAGCATGCAATAAGGGGGTCAACAATAATGCTGAGTGAGTTCACTAGTTGTCCAGTTTTAATTACCAAAAACTTGTTTCACCGGTTAATTTATCCGTTTATACATGCCATGGGGAGCTACCCCAAAAGTTAGCGACTAAACTGTTTTTCCAATACCGAACACTAGGTAACCGTTGCGTTTCCGCAGGATGCCCCGATGTCAATGTTCTATCATCATTGACGGATGCCTGAGTACATTAGTTCACGACCGATCCCAAACCAGGGCACGGTGTGAGGCTGGTAAACACCTAAATAGCGCTATCAACTAATAACCCGTTCGCCTGACCCCGGCGACTAATCGGTATTTGTAGTAGGGACTTGAGTGATAGAGTTTCGTTTAGTGCCGTTAGTTGTAATCCGTATAAACAGTAATTAACCAAAAGGTTTCCCAATACCAGGGAAGGAAAGGTAAGTTTTGTTTTCCAATAACTAGGGAAGGTATGTAAATGGTATCCCCTTTACAAGGGGATAGGGTTGTTTTAGTCTCATGTCCCAAACCACCGGGACGCATGCTTTTAAGTTGTGAACTCACCTTGGGTTGCTCGGTAGGTTTAGGTTACTTGGTCAAACACGCTGGTCACCACGTCCTAACATGGTTACCGGTATAGGTCAGATTCGGTGTACAAGCATTCACGTAAAACACATACAGGTACGTAACATGCATACAAGTAAACAGTCATGGGGTTATTGGGCCGGCCTAAACATTTAAGCAGTCAACAGTAATACATAATCCAGTCAACAGATAGTCCAAGTTAAACACATATCGGCCCAATAACCAAAATGGACAGCCCAGTCGCAACCGGCTGGTCTCGAGTCGCAACCAGGTGGTCTCGGCTTGTCACGTTATGGTTGCGAGTCGCAACCGCGTGGTCTCGAGTCATCACGCTGTGGTCGCGAGTCGCAACGGTCGTAGTCTCGAGTCGCAATCACGTGGTTTCGACTTGTCATGCTATGGTTGCGAGTCGCAACTGCGTGGTCTCGAGTCGGAATGCTGTGGTTGCGAGTCGTAAAATGTCCCTTTCATGTACACGTGATGATGCAGACTAAGTCAGGTTAGTTGGTACAAGACATCAGTCCCCAAATCAGGAAACAACCAATAGGGTTTCTACTAACACTTTGCCTAATCTGAATATTAGTAAACTTAGATCAAACTTTGCCATTTTTACATCTTCAAGTCATATTCAACTAGTTCATCACAAGTTCATCATTCTAGGGTTTTCATATTCAAACATACCATACATTTATGAACCAAAATCACACATATTTTAACAAGATCAATATGCAAGAACAAGGAAACACACACCAACTAGTTCATGAACTATACACCATCCTAGGTTCATCCTCTTCAAATAACATTTTCCATACAAGAACATGTTGGGTCATAAGAATCCATATTCATCTCCAAATTATCCACCATTTAGTTTGAACATACAACTAGTCATTTTGAACATGTTACAAGTATTTTACACATAAAAGTTTACACATAGTCAAACTTCACAATCATCCTAAAATCATGCATAATGCTACTAATCAAGCATTTCTAGTTTCATAAACATACATAAATCTCATGCACATAATAACAACACTAACCGGTTGTGAGGAAGAAGAATGAGCCGAAAACAAAGAGAAAGGAATCGAGAAGATGGAGTGTCCGAGTGATGATCTTGACCGAGTTCTTGTCCGGGATCCTTGCTTGAACCGTGATTTGGAAGAGATGGAATGTTGTTGGTTTGGGGTTTCTAGTTGAGAAAGAATAGGAGAAGTGTGGTAACTAAAGAATGAAGAATGAGGGGGAGGTTGGGTTTATATACAAGGTTCCAACATATGCTAAGGGTTTCGGCCCAAACCGGTTACGGCCCAAAGGCCCACTCGAGACCAAGCGGCCCACTCGCAACCGGGTGGTTGCGAGTCGTGGTCTCGACTCTCATACATATATATATATATATATATATATATATTACATACATATCACACATATCATGTAAAAATCACGTTTCCATTTAATAATATTTATATACACACAAAATATTACAAGGTGATCGTTCGGAAAAACCTAGAGTGTCACATTATCCCCAGGTTTTAAGAACTTTCGTCCCGAAAGTTAAGGCAGCCACTGTCAAGCTAGTGTGTTTCAACGGGGTGTCACATCATCCCCCCGTTAGTTTGGAATTTCGTCCCGAAATTCGGTTGTAGCTTCAGTGCTGGGGTTTTCGTTAGGGAACAACTGGGGGTACTTGGACTTCATCTGGTCTTCCCGCTCCCAGGTAAACTCTGGGCCGCGTCGTGAGTTCCAACGAACTCGCACAAGGGGTATCTGGCTACGTTTGAGGGTTTTGATCTCTCGATCCGTGATCTCAATCGGTTCCTCAGTAAAGTGTAGCTGTTCATCAATCGTCAGTTCCTTAAAAGGAATCACAAGTGTTTCATCCGACAAACACTTCTTCAGGTTAGATACGTGAAATACGTTGTGTACCGCGCTCAGCTCTGCAGGCAGGTTCAATCTATAAGCAACCTTACCGATTTTCTCGGTAATTTCGAATGGTCCAACATATCGTGGATTCAGCTTGCCTCGTTTACCAAAACGAACCACACCCTTCCAGGGTGAGACTTTAAGTAGAACCCGGTCCCCGACCTGGAATTCTAACGGTTTCCTACGCTTGTCAGCGTAGCTTTTCTGACGGTCACGAGCTGCCGCCATGCGTTGCCTGATCTGGGAAATCTTTTCCGTTGTATCTACCACTAGTTCTGGGCCTGTGAGTTGACTGTCACCTACTTCCGCCCAGCAAAGAGGTGATCGGCATTTACGACCGTACAGTGCCTCAAAAGGTGCCGCCTGAATGCTAGTGTGGTAGCTGTTGTTGTAGGAGAATTCCACCAGCGGTAGATGTTTCTCCCAGTTCTTGCCAAAATCGATCACACATGCTCTAAGCATGTCTTCCAGGGTTTGGATGGTGCGTTCAGACTGCCCATCCGTTTGCGGGTGATAAGCGGTGCTCATGTCCAAACGTGAGCCAAAGGATTTGTGCATAGCTTGCCACAACTCGGAAGTAAAACGAGCGTCTCGGTCGGAAATAATAGAAGTTGGCACCCCGTGCCTGGAGACTACTTCCTTTAAATAGATTTCTGCTAAGGTAGAAAACTTGTCTGTTTCCTTAATGGCCAAAAAGTGTGCAGACTTAGTCAATCGATCTACTATCACCCAAATAGTATCATTCCCGCGTTGGGATCTAGGTAGCCCTGTAACAAAATCCATGGAAATTTGCTCCCATTTCCACTTCGGGATTTCCGGTTGCTGTAGTAGGCCTGCTGGTTTCTGATACTCGATCTTGACTCTTGCGCAGGTCAAACATTTGCCAACATAGGCTGCTATGTGGGCTTTCATGCCAGGCCACCAGTATGTGGTTCTTAAGTCGTGGTACATCTTATCTGAACCAGGATGTACTGAATAACGGGACTTATGGGCTTCGTCCATCACAAGCTCTCGTAGATCTCCGTAAAGTGGGACCCAAATGCGCCCTGCCACATAGTAGGCGCCGTCTTCTTTCTGTTCTAGTTGCTGCCTCGATCCTCGCAGGGACTCAGCCCTGATGTTTTCCGGTTTCAGAGCTTCAATCTGAGCATTTCGAATCTGGGTAGGGAGACTAGACTGGATGGTAAGTTGTAATGCTCGCACGCGCTTTGGTATAGTGTCTTTTCGGCTGAGGGCGTCTGCCACAACATTGGCCTTGCCCGGATGATACTTGATGGCGCATTCATAATCATTCAGAAGTTCGACCCATCGGCGTTGTCGCATGTTTAATTCCTTCTGCTTGAAGATATGCTCGAGACTCCTGTGATCGGTGTAAATGGTGCACTTGGTACCGTACAGGTAATGTCTCCATATCTTAAGCGCAAATATCACCGCTCCTAGTTCCAAGTCGTGTGTTGTGTAGTTCCTTTCGTGTGTCTTGAGTTGTCGGGATGCATAGGCAATAACTTTCTCGCGTTGCATCAACACGCAACCGAGCCCATGAATAGACGCATCGCAGTAAACCACAAAGTCGTCCGTTCCTTCAGGTAACGAGAGAATAGGAGCACTGCAGAGGTTATCCTTTAGTTTCTGAAACGCGGTTTCCTGAGCTTCACCCCACTTATAAACCATACCCTTCTGAGTAAGAGCCGTGAGAGGCTGAGCGATCTTTGAAAATCCCATGATAAATCTTCGATAGTATCCCGCCAGTCCCAAGAATTGGCGGACTTCAGTCGGAGTCTTAGGGGTAGGCCAATTCTTTATAGAGTCGATCTTTGCAGGGTCGACGTGGATTCCATCCTTGTTAACCACGTGCCCAAGGAAATGGACTTCTCGAAGCCAGAAGTCGCATTTCGAGAACTTGGCATACAGTTGCTCATTGCGAAGGAGTTCGAGGATAAGGCGTAGGTGCTGTTCATGCTCTTCCTGACTTTTCGAGTAGATCAAGATGTCGTCTATAAACACGATCACGAACTTGTCGAGGTAGGGTTTGCATACCCGGTTCATGAGATCCATGAACACTGCAGGGGCGTTGGTCATTCCGAAGGGCATAACGAGGAATTCATAATGACCATAACGAGTTCTGAATGCAGTCTTGGAAATATCTTCATTACGGACCCTTAACTGATGGTAGCCTGATCGCAGGTCAATCTTGGAATAGTAGCTCGATCCTTGCAACTGATCGAATAGGTCGTCGATTCGAGGGAGAGGGTAACGATTCTTGATGGTAACCTTGTTCAACTCACGATAGTCAATGCACATTCGGAACGTGCCATCCTTCTTCTTAACAAAGAGTACCGGTGCTCCCCAGGGCGATGAACTAGGACGGATAAATCCTTTATCCAATAGTTCTTGTAGTTGCGTCGAGAGTTCCTTCAATTCTGCGGGGGCTAGTCGATAAGGCGCACGAGCTATAGGCGCTGCTCCTGGAGCTAGCTCGATTTGGAATTCGACCTGACGATGGGGAGGGAGTCCAGGTAATTCCTCAGGAAATACCTCGGGGTAGTCACGCACTACTGAAAAGTCTTCAATCCTCTTTTCCTTTTCCTGCGTGTTGGTAACAAGTGCTAAGATAGCGGTGTGCCCTTTTCGTAAACACTTCTGGGCCTTCAAGAACGAGATAACGCCGGAGATTTCTCCACCTTTGCCACCTTATACAATGAGGGGTTTGCCAGAACGGCGAGGAATACGAACTGCTTTCTCTTGACAGAGGATCTCAGCGCGATGCTTGGATAACCAATCCATACCAATAACGACGTCGAAGCTTCCAAGAGTAACAGGGAAAAGGTCGATGCTAAATGTCTGACCAGACAACTCTAGTTTGCAGCCCTTGACAACATGTGAGGCCTCGATGTTTCTACCATTAGCTAACTCGACGATATGAGGAGAACTTAGTAACGAAAGCGGACGCTTAAGCTTCTTACTAATACGTAGGGATACATAACTAGCATCGGCACCGGAATCAAATAACACAGAAACATAACGATCATTGAGTAGGAACTTACCCGCCACGACATTGGGGTCATTCCTTGCTTCTCCAGCTCCAATCACGAAAGCTCTTCCCCTTGCATTCCCAGCATTGTTGTTTTGATTGTTGTTCCTAGCTCCCTGATTATTGTTGCGGTTCTGATTCAGTTCAGGGCAATCCTTCTTAAAGTGCCCTGTTGCCCCACATTTAAAACATGCTCGGTCGTTTCCCTGCTGCTGTTGCTGTTGAGGTTGTTGCTGATTCTGTCTTGCTGGGAACTGGCTTCTACAATCCTTGGCTTCGTGCCCCATCTTGTGGCATCGCTGACACTGGCCCTTGTTACATGCCCCATTATGGTGTCTGTTACACTTGTTGCACTTAGGGTAGCTTCCCCGGTAGCCACCCTGTTGCTGAGTGCCCTTGTTGTTTTCAGTTTTCCTTTGCTGTGCTGGGGCCTGAGTGGGGTGAGCATCCTTGCCCTGACTTCCTTCCCACTTACGCTTGTTGTCACTAGAAGTTCCGACAGTAGCACTGATCCTTTTGGGCAATCTGCCCTCTTCTACGGCCTGATCAGTAAGTTTGTGAGCAAGTCGAACAATCGGCTGAATGGTAGTGTGGTTGGCTGAAGTTACATGGCTTCGAATTTCTGGAGCCAAACCCTTGATGTACAGTTCGATTCTTCGATACATAGGTCGAGACATGTTTGGGCAAAGAGCAGCATAGTCATTAGACAGCTTGGTGTAAGTTTCAATTTCCGACCCAACCATCTTGAGCTCATAGTACTCATTCTCAAGCTTGTGGATGTCATCCCGGTGACAGTATTCATCCTTAATCATATCCTTGAAATCCTCCCACGCAGTAGCATTTGCAGTTTCCAATCCAAACATCTGAATCTGCGCCTTCCACCAAGAAAGCGCGCTTCCTTCAAGCGTAGCAGTAGCAAATTTCACCCAATTCGCAGGGGGACATTCGCAAACAGCAAAAACAGCTTCAATTTTCTCAATCCAATGCAGAAGACCTATGGCACCCTCAGTGCCGTTGAAAGGGAGAGGCTTGCAATCCATGAAAGTTTTGAAAGTACACACTGGTGGTTGCGCAGGTGCATGCTGACCTATAGGGTGAGAAGCGAAACGTATAGGTTTAGAGGCGAAAAGTCGATGTGGCGGTAGGATCTAAACATCCTAAAACAACGAGCTTACCTATAGGGTGAGCTGCGAAAGCTGCAGCCACTGTGTTGAGTAGGTTAGTGAACTGAGCCTGAGTCATGTTGATGTTTCCCCTTCCGCGTCCACTCATTGTCTTCATAACCAGAAAACACAGTATGAGTGTGATGTCGTAGTGTAGCGAGAATGAGATAGAAGAGAGAGGTGTATCTATCTGATTTAGGCATACTAGTACGTATAGCAAATCAGGAAACATAAGCAAACAAGTAAACACTGGTCCGAGCTATGAGGTCAAATGTGTCGAGCCTTGCACTTGGAGTGTAGTGTCGTTACGAGTCACGGGTTATAGTCTGGTTTTTCTCCAAAAAGATTTTCCCCTTTTTAAAACCAAGTTCACTATAACCAATGGCTCTGATACCAATCTGTCACACCCCCAAAATCCACCTGCGGATAACACCCGCTTCGAGAGCGTGACTGACCAGGATCCAGCCACCAATTATACTGAATAATTAAGTTGATAACAAAAGTAATACTTACTAACCATAAGATTAGCAAATATCAAGTTCAGAATTTAAGGTTTTAAGTTCAAACAGTTAATAAGTAGCGGAAGCATAAGTAAGGCAGTTTAAACAAAGTTCATAATTCAAAATAAGGTAACACCCAACACAAGGGTGAACAGACACTACACGTTCCCAAGCAACAAGCTCCTTCGTCACGGGTTACCTGCAAAGCATGCAATAAGGGGGTCAACAATAATGCTGAGTGAGTTCACTAGTTGTCCAGTTTTAATTACCAAAAACTTGTTTCACCGGTTAATTTATCCGTTTATACATGCCATGGGGAGCTACCCCAAAAGTTAGCGACTAAACTGTTTTTCCAATACCGAACACTAGGTAACCGTTGCGTTTCCGCAGGATGCCCCGATGTCAATGTTCTATCATCATTGACGGATGCCTGAGTACATTAGTTCACGACCGATCCCAAACCAGGGCACGGTGTGAGGCTGGTAAACACCTAAATAGCGCTATCAACTAATAACCCGTTCGCCTGACCCCGGCGACTAATCGGTATTTGTAGTAGGGACTTGAGTGATAGAGTTTCGTTTAGTGCCGTTAGTTGTAATCCGTATAAACAGTAATTAACCAAAAGGTTTCCCAATACCAGGGAAGGAAAGGTAAGTTTTGTTTTCCAATAACTAGGGAAGGTATGTAAATGGTATCCCCTTTACAAGGGGATAGGGTTGTTTTAGTCTCATGTCCCAAACCACCGGGACGCATGCTTTTAAGTTGTGAACTCACCTTGGGTTGCTCGGTAGGTTTAGGTTACTTGGTCAAACACGCTGGTCACCACGTCCTAACATGGTTACCGGTATAGGTCAGATTCGGTGTACAAGCATTCACGTAAAACACATACAGGTACGTAACATGCATACAAGTAAACAGTCATGGGGTTATTGGGCCGGCCTAAACATTTAAGCAGTCAACAGTAATACATAATCCAGTCAACAGATAGTCCAAGTTAAACACATATCGGCCCAATAACCAAAATGGACAG
Organism: Helianthus annuus; assembly: GCF_002127325.2. NCBI lineage: Eukaryota > Viridiplantae > Streptophyta > Magnoliopsida > Asterales > Asteraceae > Helianthus > Helianthus annuus. The sequence continues at coordinate 66,279,917 of NC_035448.2, forward strand.
CCCAGTCGCAACCGGCTGGTCTCGAGTCGCAACCAGGTGGTCTCGGCTTGTCACGTTATGGTTGCGAGTCGCAACCGCGTGGTCTCGAGTCATCACGCTGTGGTCGCGAGTCGCAACGGTCGTAGTCTCGAGTCGCAATCACGTGGTTTCGACTTGTCATGCTATGGTTGCGAGTCGCAACTGCGTGGTCTCGAGTCGGAATGCTGTGGTTGCGAGTCGTAAAATGTCCCTTTCATGTACACGTGATGATGCAGACTAAGTCAGGTTAGTTGGTACAAGACATCAGTCCCCAAATCAGGAAACAACCAATAGGGTTTCTACTAACACTTTGCCTAATCTGAATATTAGTAAACTTAGATCAAACTTTGCCATTTTTACATCTTCAAGTCATATTCAACTAGTTCATCACAAGTTCATCATTCTAGGGTTTTCATATTCAAACATACCATACATTTATGAACCAAAATCACACATATTTTAACAAGATCAATATGCAAGAACAAGGAAACACACACCAACTAGTTCATGAACTATACACCATCCTAGGTTCATCCTCTTCAAATAACATTTTCCATACAAGAACATGTTGGGTCATAAGAATCCATATTCATCTCCAAATTATCCACCATTTAGTTTGAACATACAACTAGTCATTTTGAACATGTTACAAGTATTTTACACATAAAAGTTTACACATAGTCAAACTTCACAATCATCCTAAAATCATGCATAATGCTACTAATCAAGCATTTCTAGTTTCATAAACATACATAAATCTCATGCACATAATAACAACACTAACCGGTTGTGAGGAAGAAGAATGAGCCGAAAACAAAGAGAAAGGAATCGAGAAGATGGAGTGTCCGAGTGATGATCTTGACCGAGTTCTTGTCCGGGATCCTTGCTTGAACCGTGATTTGGAAGAGATGGAATGTTGTTGGTTTGGGGTTTCTAGTTGAGAAAGAATAGGAGAAGTGTGGTAACTAAAGAATGAAGAATGAGGGGGAGGTTGGGTTTATATACAAGGTTCCAACATATGCTAAGGGTTTCGGCCCAAACCGGTTACGGCCCAAAGGCCCACTCGAGACCAAGCGGCCCACTCGCAACCGGGTGGTTGCGAGTCATGGTCTCGACTCTCATACATATATATATATATATTACATACATATCACACATATCATGTAAAAATCACGTTTCCATTTAATGATATTTATATACACACAAAATATTACAAGGTGATCGTTCGGAAAAACCTAGAGTGTCACAAAAACAGCTTGATATACTTAATTCTGCCTTGTATTGATGATTTCACACTGATTACAATCAAACAGCACTTCGGCAACAGTTCGGTACCAGAAACAAGAAAGTCGTTTTTGATTTCGCTCAGAAACACCTATATATAGGGTCGAGGTTTCGCTCGATGTAACACCCTAAATTTCATACTTGAAAGTTACAAAAACGACTCATAAATTAATCATCAAAATTTAAAATTTGGGCATGACCCGTTCGCAATTTGAACAACTTCCCTGTTTATAATATATCAAAACACGCTAATAACGACACCTTTAGGAAACCATACGAAAGACCATAACATTTAGGCTACCGTTTCCAAACAACAAGTTTAAGTTACTTAAGTATTCACAACATCTATTTAAAACATAAAACTTCAACACTACTAACTTTGACAAAAGCCTTAAACTAACAAGGTTACTACAAAGTTGCGGAAGCGCATCACGGGTGTTCAAGGTGTGTTCGTATCCGAGCGGCGCAAAGACAATCATACGGGTGCTTTACCTACAACCATTCAACAAACTAAATTAGTATGATACACATAATGTTTTCATCCTATCACAATACACATTCTCGGATTAACATGATAAGTTACCAATTGATCTTAATCCATACCATTTCATTCTAGTCAACTAACACAACTCTTTCTCATTCGCTTCCAATAATCCGTTTAGCACGGATCAAGGATAGAACTTCCATTAAATTCCTTCTCATTCGAACCCGAACCGACCCAATCACTATGGACCGATACGGATTCCCACTTTCACCTTATTATTTGAAACAAACACTTTAATTTGTATATCAAATCTTTAAAGAAGGCGATTGATTAAATTCATAAATAAACATGTAAGTAACGAACTTACCTCGATCTTGTGCCTTGGTTTGTGATCCGGAACTAGCTCCTTCTTCTTTCGATCCTACATGAATTCATTCTTATTTAGATCATAATCCTTACAATCGTAATCATACTTTCAAGTATCAATGCCACTTATATAACAATTAACAATGCATCAACTTTCAATATACAAAACCATTCGCTCATGATTTATTCAAGACTACTTAGATTGTCATTGAGGCATTTAATCAAACACCTAGTGTGCGTACAACTTCTCAAGCCTTATGTACATGTACCTTATGCACAAATTCACTAGAATATATCATCTTTCACATAATCAACCACTCATGTTCAAATATTCATTCTACACAATATAATTTACTAATATTCTATCATTCATACAATTTTACTTAAAGATTCACTCAACTAATTCAATTACCTACTCACTATCATACTAAAACAAGTGGGTTTTTCCCAAAATCTTTAGTAAATCAAATTTAAGCACAATTCACCTTCTACATGATGATACCAACTCACATACAATCTAATTTCATACTGAATCACGATTTGGTATAAACCCTAGTTCATCAACAAGCATCAAATTATGAGATTTGATCTTACCTTAAGCTCAAAACACTTGGATTAGAGAGTGTTTAGGCACTAGCATTCAATTATTGACTCTAATCCTTCATAAACTTGCTGAATTTTGAGGTTAATTGAAGTGGTTAGGGTTTCCCCTTTGTTCCTCCTTCCTGGTCGCGACCCACACAGCCCAGAACATTCTGGTTTTGATTTTTCTAATTTCTTTTATTTCATATGTATTTAAATGTTACACAAACAACCCTCAAGTTTGGTTTATGAACCCTTATAACCCATTCCATAATTTTTATAAACTTTCTTTAGATTTTTAATACAATTACCTTAACTAATATATAATACTTTTAAGTGTTAAAGCATTCTATTTTATAAATTATGGGATGTTACAAATCTACCCCCCTTAAAAGAGGTTTCGTCCCCGAAACCTTAATACGTACCAAAAAGAGATGGGTAGTGCTTTCGCATTTCATCTTCAGATTCCCAAGTTAGATCCGATCCTTTCCGATGCCGCCATTGCACTAACACTTGTTGAATGGCCTTGTTTCGTAAATGCTTTATTTTGGAATCTTTGATAGCTACCGGCTTTTCAATATAATTCATTTTATCATCCAATTCAATGTCATCAAGTGACACATGCGCTGTATCATCCGCGAGGCACCTTCTTAGTTGAGACACGTGAAACGTGTTATGGATTCCATCCAGAGCTGGAGGTAACTCTAACCGGTATGCCACTTTACCTACACGAGACACTATTCTGAACGGTCCGATGTACCGAGGACCCAATTTTCCTCGTTTGCGGAACCGTGTTATGCCCTTCCATGGCGAGACCTTTAAAAACACACGATCACCTTCTTGAAATTCGATAGGGCGTTTCCTTTTATCGGCATAAGATTTTTGCCTGTCTTGCGCCGCCTTCAAACGATCTCGGACTTGATCAATCTTTTCATTCGTTATTGCCACAACGTCTTTAGGCGCGAGTTCCCGTTGCCCGATTTCTCCCCAGCATACAGGAGTTCTACACTTTCTACCGTACAACATTTCGTATGGCGCCATTTTGATACTACTTTGATAACTGTTGTTGTACGCGAACTCTACTAACGGTAAATGGTTGTCCCAATTACCCCCAAGGTCTATGACACAGGCCCTCAACATATCTAGTAACGTTTGTATAGTTCTTTCCGACTGTCCATCCGTCTGCGGATGGTAGGCGGTACTTAATCGCAAGTTCGTGCCCACATCTTCGTGAAATTTTCGCCAAAATCGAGACGTGAATCTTGTGTCACGATCCGACACAATAGACACGGGTACTCCATGACGAGCAATTATTTCATTCATGTAAATTTCTGCCAACTTCTCGGATGAAATAGTTTCTCGTATGGGTAAAAAGTGGGCACTCTTTGTGAGTCGATCGACTATGACCCAAATCGCGTCATGACCTCGTTTCGTTCTGGGAAGCTTTGTAACAAGATCCATGGTTATGTCTTCCCACTTCCAAACTGGTATCTCTAAAGATTGCAATTTACCATATGGTTTTTGGTGCTCCGCCTTCACTTGGGAACACGTCAAGCACTTAGCCACGTACTTAACAATGTCACGTTTCATTCCAGGCCACCAATACCCTTTCTTTAAATCTTGATACATTTTTGTAGCTCCAGGGTGTACCGTATAACGAGATTTGTGAGCCTCCTCTAGCAATAATGATTTCACCTCGGATAACCAAGGTACCCAGATTCGGTCATACCTGGTCATGATGCCATCAGCATTCATCTTTAATTCCCCAATCAGGCCTTTCATTCTTTCCTTCTTCGGATCACCATTTAAGGATTTTATTTGAGCCTCTTTGATCATCTCCAAAAGTTTAGGGGTGACAGTCATTTTCATTGACTTAACCTGTATGGGCGATGGGTATTCCTTCCGGCTTAACGCATCTGCTACAACATTGGCTTTCCCGGGATGATAAAGGATTTCACAATCATAATCCTTAATTAATTCTAACCACCTTCGTTGTCTCATATTCAATTCTTTTTGTTCGAAGAAATACTTGAGACTTTTGTGATCCGAATATATGGTACATTTAATTCCGTACAAATAATGTCGCCACAATTTCAGCGCGAATACTACTGCAGCCAATTCTAAATCGTGTGTTGGGTAGTTACTTTCATGTGGTTTAAGCTGCCTTGAAGCATATGCTATCACTTTACCCCGTTGCATTAAAACAGCCCCCAAGCCCTGATGTGAAGCATCAGTATATACTACCAAATCTTCTGAACCTTCGGGTAAGGTTAGAATTGGGGCGTCAGACAGCTTATCCTTCAAGGTTTGGAATGCCTTCTCTTGCTCAACTTCCCACACAAACTTCTCATTCTTCTTGGTTAGTCTGGTTAAAGGTAACGCTATTTTGGAAAAATCCTGTATAAACCTTCGGTAATACCCAGCCAATCCCAGAAAACTTCTCACTTCACTCGGGTTCTTAGGAGGAACCCAGTTCACAACAGCCTCTACTTTAGCTGGGTCTACCAAGACACCATCTTTATTAATGACGTGGCCAAGAAATTGCACCTCTCTAAGCCAGAAGGCACATTTGGAAAACTTAGCGTATAACTTCTCTTTCCGAAGAATCTCTAACACTTCACGCAAATGATTTGCATGTTCGGCTCTACTGCGAGAGTACACAAGGATATCATCTATAAATACTATAACAGACTTATCCAGCATGGGCCGACATACTCTATTCATCAAATCCATGAAAGCGGCCGGGGCGTTAGTCAGTCCGAATGGCATTACTAAAAACTCATAATGCCCGTATCGGGTCCTGAACGCAGTTTTAGCAACATCTTCTTCCCGTACCCGAAGTTGATGATACCCCGAACGCAAATCGATCTTTGAAAACCAACTTGCTCCTTGCAGTTGGTCAAAAAGATCATCTATTCGAGGTAAAGGGTATTTATTCTTCACGGTCAACTTGTTAAAATCTCGATAATCTATACACATGCGCATCGTGCCGTCTTTCTTTTTCACAAAGAGTACCGGGGCTCCCCAAGGTGACACACTCGGGCGTACGAATCCCTTATCGAGTAATTCCTGTATCTGTGTCATTAGCTCTCGCATCTCAGTGGGAGCTAATCTATAAGGAGCTTTAGCCACTGGCTTGGCACCCGGGTTTAATTCGATTCTGAATTCCACCTCTCGCTCAGGTGGCAATCCCGGTAATTCATCCGGAAACACATCCACATATTCATTCACCACTTCTACTTCTCCAATTTCAGGCACCTTCTGTCTTGTATCCACTACATAAACCAAGTAAACCTTACCCTCATTCCTTGCATGCTTCACCGCCTCGACAATCGTGCACAGTTTTGTTTCTAACTTTCTTTCCCCACAAATGCTTATTCGAGCCCCACTAGGTGAGAATACATGAATAACTTTCGCCTCACATCGAATTTCCGCGTGATAGCGGGATAACCAATCCATCCCTACTACCACCTTGAATTCCCCCAAAGTCATAGGAATGAGATCTATTTCAAATTCTTCGTTTTCTATAGTTATCTTACAATTCTTACAAATTTCACATAACAAATAACTTTTACTATCCGCTACTTCTACTTCTAAGGGTACAGACATTCGTTCCTTTCTAAAAGAGGGATAACACATAAGTTCGTCTGACACGAAAGATTTGCTAGCACCAGAATCGAATAACACATTCACGGGTATTTGGTTGATTAAGAAAATACCTGACATGACATTCGGTGAGGCCTTGGCTTCCTCGGTAGTAATCTAAAACATTCTTCCCCGAGCCTTCTGATTTTCATTCTTCTTTTCATCCTTCTGCCCTTGTTGTTTAAGCTTTGGACAGTCAGCTTTCACATGACCGGGAGTGAAACAATTGAAACACGTCCTCACGGGACTAGGGCACTTAAAGTAAGGATGTCCCTCCTGTCCACAGTTGTAACACCCCTTCTTTGCCATTAAACATTCTCCGGTGTGAAGCTTTCCACAAGTTTTGCATGGGGAAATACCACTTTTCGATCCTCCTTTACTTCTAGTGTCGTGTTGCTTAGGCTTCTTGGATGGACTCGTAGTTGACGGCTTTTCAGCAACTCTTTTCTCTCCTCTTTCTACTTGTCGCTTCAGTTCTATTTCCCTATCCCGGGCTAAATTGATGAGTTCACCCAAAGTTTCACACTTTGAAGGAGTAATGAACTCCCTATACTCAGCCTTCAACATTCCATAATACCGATTGATCTTCATCCTTTCAGATTTGACGAAATCATCACAGAATTTCAACTTATCGTAAAATATATTGGTAATCTCATCAATAGACTCATTCTGTTGACGAAGATGCAAGAACTCATCTTGTATTCTATCAATTGCCGATTGCGGGCAATGATGTTTTAAGAACAATTCTTTGAATTCTTGCCATGTTAAGGTTTGGAGTCTTTCTTCCCCTATCTCCTTACATTTAGTATCCCACCAATCCTTGGCTTGTTGCTGAAGTTGACCCGTAGCAAACATTACTTGATCTTCTTTCTCACACCGACTACGCACAAATACAGCTTCAACGTTTGCTATCCATCTTTGGCACTTTATCGGATCCACCTCCCCTTTATATGAAAAGGGATTACACGCCATAAAATCCTTATAGGTACACCTTCGTTCCTTACCTTTAGTTCTGGATCCTTCAATCATTTCCTTTAGCTCCTCAATCTTGCTAGCCATCATCTCGTCAACAATCCCTAAAACTCGGCTCTCAACTTCTTGAGCTAGCTTGGGAAGGTTGGCATTCATTACTTTTTCTGCCGCTTCCATCATTTTATTATTGATTGCCTCTTGACGGGCTATTTCAGCATCATCTACATTACTTGCATCCGTCATCTACATAAAACATTCATTCTATATATTAAAATTCTCTTTTTATACATTCTTCTTGACACATACATATTCATTCTATCACATATTTCATTCTGTTTACTATCCATACTTTGCACATTATCATTCTTGATGATAATGTTGTATTGCTAGACCATTCCGCATTAAATCATGCCTTCTTTCTTATTAGACATTTTCTTTCAACATTCTTGATGCATAATGACCTTAGCAAAGGATTACGGGGCCTTAGGAACTAATTAAAACAAACCCCGTGCTCAAACAAACAACATAAAAATAATTCAGCAACTTTGATGGTCACCGTAAGCTACGGTGAGCACCGTAGCTTACGGTGCTGTGTTATGCTTTACGGTGCTTCTCTCCTGTCTTACGGCAGTGTTATTTTTGCCCAGTACCTACCGTAGCTTACGGTGGCCACCGTAAGCTACGGTAGCGCCCAGCGAAATTCACCCCAAAACTCATGTTTTTTATCCTTCCGAACCGTTTTCGCACACGGTTTCAATTCTACTAACCCCCAAGTATTCTAATGCACCATTTGTCACTATTACTACATTCCAAAACTTCTTTCTAACACTTTATAACTTGTAACATTTATTACTATAAAGCTTTCTTAAAAGTTTTACCTCTATTTGCGTCTCGGAGCGAACACACCCATCCTTGCGAGCTTTCGGTTTGAGTTCGGACACTAAAATGTGTTCGAATCCCTCAAACCTAGGCTCTGATACCAACTTGTAACACCCTAAATTTCATACTTGAAAGTTACAAAAACGACTCATAAATTAATCATCAAAATTTAAAATTTGGGCATGACCCGTTCGCAATTTGAACAACTTCCCTGTTTATAATATATCAAAACACGCTAATAACGACACCTTTAGGAAACCATACGAAAGACCATAACATTTAGGCTACCGTTTCCAAACAACAAGTTTAAGTTACTTAAGTATTCACAACATCTATTTAAAACATAAAACTTCAACACTACTAACTTTGACAAAAGCCTTAAACTAACAAGGTTACTACAAAGTTGCGGAAGCGCATCACGGGTGTTCAAGGTGTGTTCGTATCCGAGCGGCGCAAAGACAATCATACGGGTGCTTTACCTACAACCATTCAACAAACTAAATTAGTATGATACACATAACGTTTTCATCCTATCACAATACACATTCTCGGATTAACATGATAAGTTACCAATTGATCTTAATCCATACCATTTCATTCTAGTCAACTAACACAACTCTTTCTCATTCGCTTCCAATAATCCGTTTAGCACGGATCAAGGATAGAACTTCCATTAAATTCCTTCTCATTCGAACCCGAACCGACCCAATCACTATGGACCGATACGGATTCCCACTTTCACCTTATTATTTGAAACAAACACTTTAATTTGTATATCAAATCTTTAAAGAAGGCGATTGATTAAACTCATAAATAAACATGTAAGTAACGAACTTACCTCGATCTTGTGCCTTGGTTTGTGATCCGGAACTAGCTCCTTCTTCTTTCGATCCTACATGAATTCATTCTTATTTAGATCATAATCCTTACAATCGTAATCATACTTTCAAGTATCAATGCCACTTATATAACAATTAACAATGCATCAACTTTCAACATACAAAACCATTCGCTCATGATTTATTCAAGACTACTTAGATTGTCATTGAGGCATTTAATCAAACACCTAGTGTGCGTACAACTTCTCAAGCCTTATGTACATGTACCTTATGCACAAATTCACTAGAATATATCATCTTTCACATAATCAACCACTCATGTTCAAATATTCATTCTACACAATATAATTTACTAATATTCTATCATTCATACAATTTTACTTAAAGATTCACTCAACTAATTCAATTACCTACTCACTATCATACTAAAACAAGTGGGTTTTTCCCAAAATCTTTAGTAAATCAAATTTAAGCACAATTCACCTTCTACATGATGATACCAACTCACATACAATCTAATTTCATACTGAATCACGATTTGGTATAAACCCTAGTTCATCAACAAGCATCAAATTATGAGATTTGATCTTACCTTAAGCTCAAAACACTTGGATTAGAGAGTGTTTAGGCACTAGCATTCAATTATTGACTCTAGTCCTTCATAAACTTGCTGAATTTTGAGGTTAATTGAAGTGGTTAGGGTTTCCCCTTTGTTCCTCCTTCCTGGTCGCGACCCACACAGCCCAGAACATTCTGGTTTTGATTTTTCTAATTTCTTTTATTTCATATGTATTTAAATGTTACACAAACAACCCTCAAGTTTGGTTTATGAACCCTTATAACCCATTCCATAATTTTTATAAACTTTCTTTAGATTTTTAATACAATTACCTTAACTAATATATAATACTTTTAAGTGTTAAAGCATTCTATTTTATAAATTATGGGATGTTACACTCGAAAGGTCACAAGACATTAGGAGCGAAATCACTATGATCTGATTTCGCTCCAAGATGCACATGCAACTTTCGGGCGAAATCAGCTCTAGGAGCGAAATCAGAACTATAACATCCTAAAACAACGTATTTTCTCGTACAACGTGCCCTGATCTAACATTCTAAGTCTAAGACTCGATATAAGACGAAGTCGACAGATGTATGCACTAACAGACTCCCCCTCAGATGTTGACGAGTCTTCAGTGTCTAGTCTTCTCAAACTTCAAACTTTATCAGTCTTTGGGCTTCCAAAATCTTTTTTGAACTCTTTGTTCCACTCTAATTTTCTTGATCAGCTCTCTTGATTCTTTAAGTTCATTAGCATCTGCACTTTCAGGATCAGAACCTGGCTTTTGTCAATCCGACTCCCCCTCAACTTGTGCTGGGATAGTAGTCTAACTACCAGATTCACTTACAGAATCAGGATTGCAATCTGGCTTGTTACTCTCAATCAGAATCCAGGCTTTCCTACAAATCCTCTACCCAAAACATAAGTTTCATACAAATAATATATTAACAGTTTTAAAATTGTATGCACCAACACTGACTCTCCTTCTTTCAACTATACAATCAGAATAACAGTGAAAATCATTTTTACGACAAATTTCATTTTTCTGAAAAACTTTTCAATCAAACTCTCCCACACCAGTTCATCATGTTCAACACTTGGAATTTTGAAAATCAGCTCTGTAGGACCGGTTTTTCGACCGTTCGATTGCGTAACGAACGTTTCACGTGCGGAATCCGTGAACGAACGTGACCGAACACACGATAACGTACTACTAACGTGATTCCATTGCTAAATTTGACGTGTACGATACAAGAATCACAAATACAATACTTTCTCTCTCTACTTTCTCTCTCTAGAAAGTCTTCTCTCCAAGTCTCCTACAAAGTCTAACTCTAAACCTTAACTAAAAGAATGATATAACCTCCATTTATATGGTCAAGGCACTTTAATGATAGTTATCATTAATTACAAGTTTGCCACCTTGCCATTTCTAACTAAATAAGACATTATGCGCTTGATTCCTTCCGGCTTTTCACTACGACTCGGTTTGACGAAGGCGATAGACATTAAATGCATCAACAATTTCCCCCTTGGATATTGCCGTAGTCAATCTCGTAGCGAAACTCGTAGCGACTTGACTTTCTCTAAAACTAAAACTCGAACGAAGATGTAGTCGACAGACAACTGCACTAACAAACTCCCCCTTGGATGTTGACGGAATCTGTAGTGAGAGTCTTCAAATACACTTGCTCGAACAGAATCCCGGTGGATCTTTATTTTCTTCAGGCTCCCCCTTTCGTCAAGTTTCCGTGCTTTTGGGATCGACGCCTTGCTTGCCAGATACAAGCTCCTTTAGCGTTGAGCTCGTCTTCAGACTCCCCCTTAGATTCAGCTGTCGGGATCGTAGTCTGGCTTTTCGTAGCAACAAATTTAAAAACCTACACATCTCAAACACTCTATTATAAACCAATAAAGTTGTGATTCAACTTAATGAATCAACTAAACATTTGAGAATTTTCACATTTAAAACTGATAAAATTTGAAACATTCCAATTTCTAATTCAAATTAATGAATTATCTTAAACATTTCAAACCATTAACCAAACCATCTGTTCATCATGTTTAGCCTTTGAGATTTTGAATGTCAGCTCTCCAACATCAGTTGTCGAAAATCTTTTTGAGTTTTTGAAAATAAGAAACATAAATGCAAAGACAGAAATCAATTGCAGAAATGAAATATGTACAAACATATTTTTGTGAGTTTGTGCAAGAGGATCATATCAGTTTTTGAGACAAATCACTAACACCGTTAAGCTTTGAATCGTTTTAAGTTCTAAACGATTCACGTTGATTGACGATATAGTTGTCCTCTTAAATTTTCATACAATTTTCAATCTATTCAGGATACTATTTAAGTGTTTTATGAACTTAGTTCGATTCATGTGTCCCACCTCTTGAATATACTCCCGTATCCAGAATCCCAATATTCAGTCTTACAGGCAAGAATACTACAATGATATCTGTACATAAATTAGGGGAAAAATGCGAGAACTGAGGGATCTCAGGTCAGAACTTCCGTTCAGCAGAGAGATATCAGCTTCGACTTAGCAGTGTGTCCCCTTTAGAGGATCTTTTCAGCTACAACAGATGATTATCAATTTTATTGTCTAATCAGCTGAGGGTTTTATGCTATGTTTCAAGCATTTTGCGGAAAGTATTAGCCAAGGACTAGGTCAGAACTACCGTTCAGCAGAAGTCCCGGAATAATACCCCAGACATCATAGAGTATAAACACCTAGTATATCAGAATACGAGACCTTTCAAACGAGATTTCAGGGGTTACCTATATATCCAAGTAGTGTTCCCCACGAATTTCACAAGTTTGAAATTTTAGGTTTATATCCCGAATAAATCTACTAAATCAACAAGCTCTTTAATATCAGTTGTCGAAAATCTTTTTGAATTTTTCAAAATTTTTGCTAAAACACACTAAAAATCTTTTTGGAATTTTGATTTAATAACAGAAATGAAATGCAGTAGAAAAATATTTACATACAATATTTTTGTGAGTTTGTGTAAGAGGATCATATCAGTTTCTTGAGACAAATCACCAACACCGTTAAGCTTTAAACATTTTAAGTTTTAAACAATTCACTTAGATTGTCAGTATACTGATCCACTTAAATTTTCACACAAAGTTCAACTGTTTCGAGATACGAAATTAGTGTTTTAGAGACTTAAACTTATTCGCGTGTCCCACCTCAGAATATACTCTCGTATCCAGATCCCAATATTCAGTCTTACAGATGAGTATACCTAAATGATATCTGTAAGGGGTTAGATGCGAAACCGTGAGAGCTCAAGTCAGAACTTCCGTTCAGCAGAGAGATGACGGCTCGACTTTTGTGGGTCCTCTTTAAAGGATCTTTTTTACAACAGCAATGACTATCAATTTTATTGTTTCATCGATTTGCTGAGGGCAGCGCTTTTTCAAGCATTTGCGGATAGTATTCTCCGGGGACTAGGTCAGTATTTCCATACAGCAGAAGTCCTGGGATAATACCCCAGATATCACTAAGCATAAAGACCTAGTATCTCAGAATAAGGGACCTTTCAAACAAGATTTCGGGGGTTACCCATATATCCAAGAGATGTTACCCACGAATTAAGCAAGTTTAAAATTTAAGTTTATATCTCGTCACAATCTATTAAATGTGCAAAAACCTATTGACACATCATCAGTGAGACCGTTTATCACTATTTAACTTTCCAATTCTTTAGCATGTCGTGATAGTCCGCTGATGTACTATCATTTCCTCTTTTATACAACAAGACTCATTTTTGATTTTATCATGTTTTTGGCTTTTTCAAATTTTCTAATGTTTTTGGATTTTCTGAAATTTTTACTCCCCCTAAAATGCAAACAGATTTAAAAGAAAATTTGAAAACAAACTATACAAGCAAATTGACAACTGATATCAAATCACTTCAAATCGCCATCCACTCGGCATAAACAATCAGAACTCCCCCTCACAACAAACTATTTTCCCATTGTGATTTCAAAACACTTAAGTTTGTTTTAATCAAATGGTTTTTCCGGAAAATTAGTTTTGTTGATTTTCAAACCATTTGTAGGTTAGGGGATAAACTCATCATTCATTTTCCAAAATACCACTTGTAAGTATGGTCCAATAAAGTTCAACTTAATGACCTTGATTAACCACTTGTCAATGAAAACCCCTTTCAACCACTTACAGGTTCACTCACCAACCATAATCACTTGTAAATCAAAATATAACAATTTAAAGATATCACCTGTAGATTTACCAAACAAACATTTCAAGAATTATGCCGATTCCTGCTCCACTCTTACCAACCTGGGAGCTCCGGCAAGTCACAACTTGTAAAATTTAACACTTTTAAGATTCTTTTACTCTCACAAATTTTCAGAAAGATGCTGATTCCTGATTCATGATTAAAAAACTTGGGATCTCCAGCAATTCACAACTTGTAAAATTTAACACTTTTAAGATTCTTTTACTCAAACAGATTTTAAGAAAGATGCCGATTCCTGATCCACGATTAAAAACTTGGGATCTCCGGCAATTCAGGTATTTACTCAAACATAATGTCCACCCAAGCCTGACCAGCCTTGGGTGATTTTGGAACACATCTATCCCACCAACATTTTGACTTATAAAATTCTTTAGCACCTTTTACCTTCCTATCAACCATCTTACCGAAAATATGTTTGACTTTCCCATTGAAAGCCTTCTCAACATCAAATTCTCCCTTATCAGCGAAGAATTGATTTGAGATCTCTACCTTTCCCACTTTCGACATCAGATTTTCCTTTGACAATTGAGGAAAATTTTCATTGTTCACCACAGGAACAAAATTTTCAACCTTTTTCTCAACCAATGACTCCTCTGATTTTATGGAATCAGATTCATTGTCAGAATTATCCTCAGATTTAACCACCCACTTTTGTTTGTTTAAATCACCTCTTCTCTTGTAAAAATGTTTTGAACTTTCACCTTTTTCAGAACTAGAATTTTCAAACATTTTATCCTTTTTCAAAGATAGTTATGTTTTATCAACAAATTTCCTTCTTGAATCAAAGTTAGAAGAAACTTCCTGTTTTTTGTATTTGGATTTGGGACAATTCCAAGCAATATGTCCAACTTCTTGGCATTTGAAGCAAGTTCTTCGATCAACTCTTTGAGCAAACTTTTCACATTCTTCTTCACTTCAGCAAGAAACTCTTGATTCGACTGCTTCCAGAACGGTTTCTTCTGCTCATCTTCAGAACTCCCACCTGAAACAAATTTTGTTTTTGGTTTATAAGTTTTCTGATTTTTATAATTTTCAGACGAATTAAAACCAAGACCTTTCTTTTTGAGATTACCATTATGGTTTGATTTCTTTTGGAAATTATAACCACAACCATAACCCATTTTCTTGTTTACTCTTTGTTAAATCCTTGAAGTGTAAGGTTAGGTTTTTCAGAAAGATTTAAATCTTTTGTTTCAGAAATATTAATTTCTGTTAATTTGAAAACCTTTTTAATCTTCTCAGTTTTAACACTTCTTATTGGGAATTCCTCATCAGAATATAATGTGTCTGAATCATTCAACGTATATGCTACTTTGACTGATTCGTCATTCAAATTAGATTTTGATAACAGGAATTCTTTATTATAAACCCTCTTGACCGGTGAACTCGGACTCTTCTCATTCGAACTCGAACTATCTGACTTAGACTCCGACTTTGACTCTTCATCCATATCCAACACCTGATCGACAACTTTCTTAACTAACTCAGACTCATGATCAATGTCAGACGCTGTGAATGTGACATCAATATTGTCTGGTAATTCATCAGTGATTTCAGACTTTAATTTGATGTTTAGAGCCTTGTCTACCCGTTCCTCATTTGGTTTCCTGGGGGAATAACTCTCAAAGATAGGAGGCGGACATCTGTTATACTTTACACTTTTTGTCTTACCAGTATCCTCTTCTTTTTCTTTCTACTTGAAAGCTTCAAGACCTGCAACAGTAGGATAAACACGATCAATCAAATAATCGCAAGTAGTATAACTCAAAAGTAATCGGTTAATTCTTTCACTCTCAATCTTCAATATAATCTTGAAAGTTCCAACTCCTTCTTTAGCTTAGCACAATCTTCAATATAATCATTGATGACGCTTTGCTTTGTCATTAAAGTTGCACTCATCTTGTCATTTTCTTTCTCAATTTCTGCATTTGTTCTTTTCAAACCATCAACTGTCCTGTTTAGAACATCATAGGACTCTTTCACATACTTCACATCAGACAGTAAATCTTCCTTTATCTTCTCTAATTCTGCAATCTTCTTGTCTTTTTCTTCACAAAATTTGCAAGATTCTGAACATTTCTCACAAAGCTTAGTGACCTCAACTACTTTTTTGACTATCTTTTCAACTTCGACAGTCTTTTCAATTTCAACAATCTTTTCTATTTCAACAATTTTTTCAACAACTTTCTCAACTTCCACAAGTTTCTCAACTTCGACGATTTTCTCTACCACTTTCTCCACTTCAACAATCTTTTCTGTCGCATTATCAGTTACTGCTTCAATTTTTGTTTCTCCAGCTTCTGTCTTTGCCTTTTCATCAGCTAGTAACTTTGCTGCTTCCAGCTTTCTCTTCAAACGGGCAATCTTCTTCTGATTCAGCATATCAACTTTATCTGCATAGAAAAAATTAAAACTATCAGGATCAATGCTTTTTCTACATTTGTTAAGATACTCTTCCTCATCATCAGTATCAACATCACTTCCAAGATCTGGAAAAATTGGAATTCTTTTCGGACAATCCTCATTTTCACCCAAAATTCTGGTAACGAGAGCCACATCTGGTCTAGTCACACCAGGCATGTACTTGTCCCAACTAAATCCCTTTGCAACAAACTCATCCCCTTGATCTATTAAACCATAATAAGCATTCTTGTTTGCTTCTTCGATCATTTTCCCATGAGCAGTTTTCTGTTCCTTTTGTTGAGGTTGTTGATCAATCTGATGAAAGATTGATTTCTGATAATAATTGTTTTTATCTTGACTTCCAGTTGACTCTTGGTTCTTACACTCCTGTTTAAAATGACCTTTTCCTTTACATCGGAAATAGGTAACCTTTGACTTGTCAAAACCAAGTGGAGAGGTAGCCATTCCTCGAAATTCGTCTCTGCCAGTAATTTGTTGAAATTTTTCAGCTCTCCTGCAGGCACTAGCTAAACACCACTTCACATCCATCAGCACAAGCTCTTCTGCATCAATTTGGTCGTAATCTTCTTTCGTAAGCATCAGATTACCAATTCTTCCTGCAATTAAGCTTTCATACGACTCTAGCATGGCTACAAGAGACGCCATGTGTTGCTTAGCCACTTCAGGAGAAAGATGTTGACTGTTCTGAATGTTCAAAGTCACATTACATTTCAGATTTGTTTAATTTTGCTTCTAAGGGTTAGGTGTGTTGCTGTTTGGATCAAAGTTTGAGAATGATGAAGTGTATCCACCACTTTGAGTTGTAGTGCTAGCATTTGGACTTGCAGAACCATCAGCACTGAATGCAGTACTAGTCTTCGGACTTTGACTTGGAGTAACCTCAAACTTGTTTCCTCTATAGTACAAACTGACATCTTGTTTGGCGTTTGGATTCATCATGATAGCTGTCTTTTGAATATCTAGCTCCTGTTCTTCAATCTTCTGGATAAACCGAGCCAAGTTCATGCTCTTAGTCTTCCTCATGAGTTTCACAACCATCAAATAAGTTCCCCATTTGTGCTGTGGCAAAGCTTCAGCTAGCTTATCAACCCACTCATCATCATCTTTCTGAATGTCCAACCTACCCATTTCTAGAACCAGATGACAGTATCTATCAATGGTCTGCTTGGTTGTTTCATGATCAAATGCAGTAAACATATCAAATGATTTCTTCAACAATGCCTTTTTGTTTTTGATCATATCAGTACTACCTCTGAATTTCTGAAGCAAAGCCTCCCAGATTGATCTACCAGTTCCGTTATGTTGAAGTAACACAAAAATATCTTCTTTAACTGTTTGCTGTAGAATGCTGATCATCATCTTTTCACTAGTATATTTCAGCTTGTCAGCTTCTGTAAAATCATTAAAACCCTTTTCTAACCCGCGTTCATTCTTTGGTTTCTCATAATCTTTTAGCAATGAACACCATGCATCGAATCTGTAGGCTTGAACCCAGTTCTCAAATCGGTTTTTCCAACCCTGAAAATCCTCAATATACATCAGCTTCGGTGGTTTCTGATGAGTACCCGTCTCATTCTCACTGTATACTATTTCAGCAGCAGTCATCGGAGCAACAGGTGTCGCGAATGCATTGTAAAACTCTTCAGCCATGATTCAATAGCACATTTTTCAAAATCAGTCAGTTTCGAGCGAAATAGTAAGTTGGAGCGAAATCACAATTTTAACTTCAGGCGGAATCACAAAGGTAACTTGGAGCGAAATCACCGACTAACTTTTGGAGCGAAACCTCTGATTTGCAGTTTGGAGCGAAATCAGATATTTATATTGGAGCGGAATCTGATCTTTGATTGACTGGAGCAAAATCAGTTAGTAAGCCTCGAGCGGAATCAGAATGATTCTTAGGAGCGAAATCAGAAAGAACTTTGGAGCGGAATCAAACAACTGGAGCGGAATCAGACAAACATCTCGAGCGAAATCAGGCACCCTCGAGCGAAATCAGAATATGTCTTTTCGAGCGAAATCACTTCACGAGTCCATTTTTGCTATTTTTAGTCCAAATTTTGCAATGAAACTTTCAAGGGTTTGTCTATGTCCAATTTTAAACAATTTGTGAAAATTTGGTCCGATTTCAACCGTGAAATCTTGTTCAGATTTAAAAAGAAGGTGTAGAATACAGAAAATGAGGCTGTTTTGGCAAGAACTCCTCGTCCTGAGCTCTGATACCACTTGTAGGATCGCGTGCTGACCCAAACGAGTCAATTGGAAGAGCTCTAATCCGTTTCAGATGCGGAAAATAAGAAACAGACATGAAAATAGCTTGATATACTTAATTCTGCCTTGTATTGATGATTTCACACTGATTACAATCAAACGGCACTTTGGCAACAGTTCGGTATCGGAAACAAGAGAGTCGTTTTTGATTTCGCTCAGAAACACCTATATATAGGGTCGAGGTTTCGCTCGAAAGGTCACAAGACATTAGGAGCGAAATCACTATCATCTGATTTCGCTCCAAGATGCACATGCAATTTTCGGGCGAAATCAGCTCTAGGAGCGAAATCAGAACTATAACAACCTAAAACAACGTATTTTCTCGTACAACGTGCCCTGATCTAACATTCTAAGTCCAAGACTCGATACAAGGCGAAGTCGACAGATGTATGCACTAACAGTTGATGGGCATTGAAGAATATTATGGTTGGAAAGACCGGTTAAAAAATTGGGTTCAAGCAAATCATTTGAGGTCTTGGGAGTGTATTGAAAAGAAGTATGTTAAACCTTGTACAGATGTGGGAGTTGGCAAAACTATTTCTGAATTATCGGATAAAGAGAGAGACATGTACAAGGCAGAAAAAATGATGATTAGTTTACTTCAGCAAGCTGTGAAAGAAGACATCTTCATATTACTTCAACACGATGGTACTTCACGTTCGATTTGGGAAGCACTTCGAATTAAATTTGAGGGAAGTACGAAGATGATCAGGAGTAAGAAATCATTATTAAAGAAAGAATTTGATTTGTTTACTAGCTTGCAGGGTGTATCTACAAAGAAGCTCATTGAAAGATATTGTCATTTAGTACGTACAATGTCACTGTTAGATATAAAGAAAAGATCGAGAAGAATGGGTTGACCAATTAGCCGATGCTTTACCTCAGAAAGAATGGGGTACGTATCTGATGATCTTAAAGAACATTGGAGAATACGATAAGTTGACAATTTCTCAGTTCATTGAAAAAATTGAAGGACAAGATCTTGAACAACAAAAGATTGCTAGAATGAGCAATCCAAGTGGCCAATAAGACATCAAGATGTATTACAAAGGGAATGTTCAGAATGTTGAAGCAAGTCCGAAGGTCCAAACTGCTTTCAGTGAAGAAAACTCATCCGGATCAGTCAATCAAAGCCCAACCAGCAACAGTTGTTTTTCTTCATACTCAAATGTTAATCCAAATGTTTCAACTGCAAGTCATCAGTTCCAAAGCTCAAACATCAGTAATGGTCAAGTGTTACACTGCAACATCACGTTGCATCTTCAGAACGGTCAAAATTTCTCTGAAGAAGTTGCTAAAGGTCATATGGCATTACTAGCTACAGTGTTAGAATCATATGAGGGTTTGGTTGCAGGAAGAATCGGAAATCCTATGTTGACAAAAGAGGATTACGATCAGATCGATGCTGAAGAAATGGAGCTTATGGATATTAAGTGGTGTTTAGCGAGTGTATTGAGGAGAGCTGAGAAATTTAAGATGATTACTGGAAGAGATGACTTCCGTGATGCAAATGTTTCTACTTTAGGTTTTGATAAATCTAAAGTTACTTGTTTTCGATGCAGGGAAAAAGGACATTTCAAGAGGGAATGTACCAATCGAGAAGTAGGTGGAGCTCAGAATCCGTTCGGGAATAATGATTACTATCGGAAATCAATTTATCATCAAGTTGCTCAACAACCGTATCAACAACAAGAACCACAAACTGCACATGCTAAGAAGGCGATCGAAGAGTCATCAAAGAGAGCTTGTTATGGTATAATAGATCAAGATGATGAAAAAGTGGCAGAAGGTTTCAGCTGGGACAAATACATTCCGCCTGATTCAAAGTTAGGAGCATTCATTGCATAAATAGTTCAAGAACCAGATCTGATGAAAGAGTGGATGGATGTGTTTGCCAATAATGATGGAAAAAGACAAGATGAAGAGTCTATTTCTTCAGATGACAGTTCCGAACAGACACAAGTGTTTGATCAATCATCAACTGATAGTAGTGATGATGAAGAAGAAATTCAAATAAACATTGGAAAAACTCAATTATCTCCTGAAAGTTTTAAATTTTATTTTGCAGATAGATTGGAGAAGCTAAAGGAGAAACGAGCAGCAAAAGATCAGAAAAAGGAAAAATGCAAAAAGGTTGCTCAGGAAGAAAAGTCTGAACAGATTGAAGGAGTTAAAGTTGCTGAAAAAGTGGTTGAAGTTGAGAAAGTGGTTGAAGTTGAGAAGGTAGTTGAAGTTGAGAAGATTATCGAAGTTGAAAAAATTGTTGAGATCACGAAACCTTGTCTAAAATGTTTAGAAACATGCAAACATTGTGAAGAGAAATATGAGAAGTATATTGAGCTTGACAAGATGAAAGAAAAATTATTGTTTGATGTTAAGTATGTGAAAGAATCATATGATGTATTGAACAAAACGGTGAATAGTCTACAAAAGACTAACTCAGAAAGAGAAGATGCGTTAACCATGATGAATGCAGTGATGATGTCTAAGCAGAAGGCTATCAATCACTATATTGAAGAATGTGCAAAGTTGAAGCAGGAGTTGGAGACAGAAAAGATTGAGAATGAAAGAATCAGACGATTGCTGCAAAGTTATTCTAGTTCTGATTATTTGATTGATAGAATTTATCCAACTGTTGCAGGTTTTGAAGCATTTGAAGATAAGAAGACGGAAAAGAAGGATACTGGTAAGAAATAAAGTGTCAGTTATAACAAGTATCCGCCTCCGATCTGGGAAGGTTATTCTCCCAGAAAACCAAATGAGGAACAAGTCAAAAAGGCAGTCAATATAAAATTGAGGTCTGAAACAACTGATGAGTTACTAGAAAACACTGACGTCACGTTCACATCGTCTGACACTGATCATGAGTCTGAGTTAATAAAAAAGGTGGTCGATCAGGTGTTGGATAAAGATGAGGAGTTAGAGTCAAAATCCGAGTCTGAAAGTTCGAGTTCATCATCAGTTGACAGTCCAAAGTCGTCGGTCAAACGGGTTTACAATAAAGAATTTCTGTAATCAAAATCTAATTTGAATGATGAACCAATCAAAGTGGCATATACTTTGAATGATTCAGACAAATTATATTCTGATGAAGAATTTCCAATAAGAAGTGTTCAAATTGAAAAGATTAAAAAGGTTTTCAAATTAATAGAAATAAATATTTCTGAAATAAAAGATGTAAATCTTAATGAAAAACCTAAAAAATACACTTCAAGAGTTCAACAAAGATTGAACAAGAAAAAAGGTTACAGTTCTGGTTTTCAAAAGAAATCAAACCATAACAATAATTTCAAAAAGAAAGGTTTAGGCTTTATTCCACCAGAAAATCATAAAAATGAGAAAATTTCTAAAACAAAAACAACATTTGTTTCAGGGATAAGTTCTGAGGAAGAAGCAAAGAGCTCATTCTGGAAGCAATCGAACAAAGTGTTCTTTTTTGAAAAACAGAAACATGAGAAGACTGGAGTTCATCTGAGAAAGGAGACAAGAACCTGTTACCGATGTCAAGAAGTTAGTCACATTGCCTGTGTTGGTGCAGTTGTCTGTCGACTACATCTTCGTTCAAGTCTTAGAGTTTTAGAATAGGAATGATTGTAAATGATTGTAAATATGAGAAAGTGAAATTGTATAGTTGTATAATGATTTGATCGCTCTTAGGAACATGGGCCGCTCGAACGGACATGTTGGTCCGCTCGAGTGACAAAGGTCTGAACCGCTCGAAAGGTTAGTTGCTGGACCGCTCGAGTTGCATGTTAGTTGGACCGCTTATGTGTCAACTACATGGACCGCTTATTGGGCCTGTCCAATAAGCGGTCCCAGCTGTCTATAAATACCTATGAGCGATCTGACTTGAAGTGAGTTGTAATGTTTTGGTGAAATCGTGCCGAGGTTCTGCCGGTGCGAGATTTAAGTTGTAACCAGCGTCAAATCTATACAACAAGTAGTTAAAGTGATATTGGTGTTGTTTCTACCTTAGTTTCTTGTTATTCCGCACCTGAAACCAAGGAGAAAGCCTCTGATTGACTCGTTCGGGTCAGAAAACGATCCTACAAGTGGTATCAGAGCTCAGGAGGAGGTTCTCTGCAGAAATTAGCCGGATTTCATCACTTTTTCTTACTTCTACACCTTCTTTTTCTGATTCGAGAAGATTTCACGGTCGGAATTTGCTTAATTTTTCACAGATTGTGCGAAATAGTATCGAGATAAACCCTAGAAAGTTTCAGATCTAAATTCAAAGTTTTAGTGGATCAAAATTAGAATTGAAGTTGAACCGCTCGTTCGAACAGCTCTTGGACCGCTTATCCAGACGAATCAGGAACCGCTCATTCGGTCGGATCGACCTTGAATCGTTTATTCGGACGGATAGTAAATCGCTTATTCGAACATAGTTTGGAACCGCTTATTCGGTCGGTTAGAACCGCTCATACGGACGAATTGTTCCTGGATCGCTTATTAGAACTGATTTGGATCGCTTATTGGATCATTTCTGGATCGCTTTTTCAGACAATTTCTGGACCGTTTATTTGTCATCCAGTTTGTGTATCTGGACCGCTTATTTGGATCAACTGCTGTTTGATTCGCTTTTCTGTCACATTTAGATCGCGTATTCGTCAACAAACACGTGCCGTTCTGTTTTGCGAAACATGGCAATGATGTTCGATGAACAGGAGAATTATTATTTCG
Organism: Helianthus annuus; assembly: GCF_002127325.2. NCBI lineage: Eukaryota > Viridiplantae > Streptophyta > Magnoliopsida > Asterales > Asteraceae > Helianthus > Helianthus annuus. The sequence goes on from NC_035448.2 coordinate 66,303,206, forward strand.
AAAGATTTAATAACTGGAATAACGGATTTCTAAATGAGGGGTATAGAAAAGTGAGCAAAGATGGTTGGGCAAAAAGGTTCAAATATTTCGTGTGTCTGAAAGATGAAACGTTGGATGATCTTAAAGACCGATATGATGTTTTACTGAATTATCTGAAAGATCATGAGATATATCCGTCAACTGCTGAAAAATTGGAGAAATTTGCAGATGCATTACCAATTGAATGGAGTGAATGTTTGAAAAATTTAAGAGAGGACTCAAATTTTTCAAAGCTACCTCTAAATCAATTCATCAGCAAACTTAAAGCTCATGAACTTGAAGTCAGTAAGAAAAAGAAAGAGATGATTAAGGTTTTGGAGTATAACATGCTAGATTTGGATACAGATGTGATTGAGGAAATGTACAAAAGAGCTGCTAAATGTGTCAGAGCAAAAAACGTGCTAAAATACGATTTCAAACGAGGTTGTTATATTGATAATGTTGGTAATCCTCTTGATTTCATTAAACTCTTTTGTGCAGGTAAATTTATGGAAAATGAAGAAAAAGTTCCAAAAGCTGAAGAATCGGTGAAGAATGAAACAATGTGCTCAACATGCGATAACTTTAAGACTGACAATGACAAACTTGTGAGAGACATAGAAAGTTTGGCATTTGAAGTCAAAAAGTTGAAAGACGAGAAGCACGTTGCTGAAAACCAGATTCTTTCTCTAGAAAAAGATTGTGAGAAGTTGAAAGCAGAAAATGACAAACTGTTGATTGATTTTAACAGTTTGACTTTGAAATATCAAGAATTTGAGGAGCAAGTGAAAATTCTTGAAGATGGGAAAAATGTGTTTAGTAAAAACAACATTGAAAAACAAAAGATGATAAATTCCCATCTTCAGAAGATTGTCGAACTTGAAAAAGAAGGTGAAAGCGCTCAAAAGAGAATCAAAGAGTTGGTAATAGAGCTTGAAAGCAAAAAGAAATCGTCAGAAGATGAGGATTTCTGGATAAAGCTTGAAAACAAAAACCTAAAAGCGAATGAATCAAAATTTCAGGAACAGATCAAAATTTTGACAAATGAAAAGTCTGTTCTTGAAAGTTTGAAGGTTGAGAATGAAAATTCCATCAAGTCTCATCTTGAGAGAATATCTCAGCTTGAGGAAGAAGCTAAGAATTCCAGGACCAAGATAGATAAACTTGAGAAGAAATTGATCAGTTTTGCGACTAAATCTGACAAGTTGAATATTCCTTGTCCAAAACCGATCAATTCAGTTCCGATGAGTGAAAAGGCTACAAACGTTGACAAAGTCAAAGTCAAAGATTGTGATGATAAAACTGATGAGGAAAATGAGAAATTTTATTCAGCAGATGAGTCTGTGACAGAGTTTGATGATGAAAATGTTAAGAAAGAAAAACAAAAATTGTTTTTAAAGTTGAAAGAAAAATTTCAGAAAACTGTTCTGCAATCAACTGAAAAAGGTGAATGCTCTAAGCAAAAACCTGTGAAGAAGATTGTAAAACAGAATCAAAACTTTAAAAATGAAGGAAAAAACTCATCAGTGCGATCATCCAATCAAAAGAAAAAATTACAAAAAATTGAAAATGAAAATTCAAAATTTGTTGTGTGCAGAACAAACCACAGTGCAAAAGCGTCAAAACCAGCACATTTGAGGAAGGAATATCACCAAGCCAGACAATGCTATGATCTGAGTATTTGGTGTGAAAAAGGTGATAACTGGTATGATAACAGGGTGTGCTACAGCTGCGGATATCAGGGGCATATTGCTGTTAACTGCCAATACTGGAATTATGAGACCAGGAGGTGCTATAATTGCAATATCAAAGGTCACATTGCCAGAGATTGCCCAAAGAGATCGCATGACAGATTGAGGGCTAATTCTCAGAAAATGGCAAAGAAGATACCAGTCGTTGTCAAGCCCAAAGAATTGAAAGCTTCAGGTCAAAACGTCAAAGAACAGAAGGTCAAAGAATCTAAAGTTCAAGAAACAAAAGTGAAGCTTTCTCAGGGGCAGAAAGACCGACTGAGGAAAAAGAGAAAGAAAGCGAGAGAATATCTCGAAAAGATTTTGTCCTCGGGTTCACCCGACAGCTCGAAGAAGAGTGCTGATGAATCAACTCCCTCAACTACAAAGTCAAGCAAGTCGAATTCATCAGATACAAATCTGAGGACTAAAGAGGATAAGAAGAAGAAGAAAGTGAAGTTTTCACTTCCTGGCGATGAATTTGTTTCTTCGAAAACAAAGGAGCCACATGTCGGCGATGAATCTGACTCATCAAAGTCAGACAAGCCACATTCAGGCAATGATTCTGGTATGGTAAAACCAGAAGAGCCATGTGTTGAGGTAAAGGTCGAGAATTCTAGTTTAACAATGGATGAGAAAAATTTTCCACCATTGTTGAACAAGAATTCAAAATCACCCAAGGCTGGTCAGGCTTGGGTGAAACTTTTCAAATAGAAAAAAAAACCTGACTTGCCGGAGCTCCCAGGTTTGTAAGAGTGGAGCATGAATCGGCATCTTTTTAAATCTGTGTTTGAAGATTTTGCAGGAATTGCCGGAGATCCCAAGATGGTATCGTGGATCATGAATCGGCATCTTTTTTGAATTTTATTCGGTAACGTCAATCATGCAAACGGTAAAGAGGTTTGGTTATGTTTGTGAATGTTTTACAAGTGGTACAGAGGATTCTGGACTGCATATGGTAAATCAAGGACATTAACTTGTACTTGGATTTTCCTATTTTTGTGTAGAAAACAAGATGATGAAGTAACCCCGTACTTAAACTGTTTGGTAAACAAACTAATATTTTCCGGAAAAGCCATTTTGATTAAAACAAACTTAAGTGTTTTGAAAGCACAATGGGAAAATAGTTTGTTGTGAGGGGGAGTTCTGATTGTTTATGCCAGGTGGATAGAGAATTGAAGTGATTCTCATCAGGTTGTCAAGTTTGTACAGTTTGTTTCAAATTTTCCCAGAAAATCAAAATTGAAACATATTTTGACTTTAGGGGGAGAAAAATTTTAAAAAAATTAGAAAATTTGAAAATGTCAAAAACATTAAAAATTGTAAAATGAGTTTTGTTGCAAAACAAGAGGAAATGATAGTAAATCAGTTGGACTATCACAGCATGCTAAAGAAATGTAATGTAAAATGTGATAAACGGTCTCACTGATGATGTGACGATAGGTTTTTGTACATTTAGTAGATTTATTCGGGATATAAACCTAAAATTTCAAACTTATGAAATTCGTGGGGAACACTACTTGGATATATAGGTAACCCCTGAAATCTCGTTTGAAAGGTCTCGTATTCTGATATACTAGGTGTTTATACTCTATGATGTCTGGGGTATTATTCCGGGACTTCTGCTGAACGGTAGTTCTGACCTAGTCCTTGGCTAATACTTTCCACAAAATGCTTGAAACATAGCATTATAGCCCTCAGATTGATTAGACGATAAAATTGATAATCATCTGTTGTAGCTGAAAAGATCCTCTAAAGGGGACACACTGCTAAGTCGAAGCTGATATCTCTCTGCTGAACGGAAGTTCTGACCTGAGATCCCTCAGTTCTCGCATCTTTCCCCTAATTTATGTACAGACATCATTGTAGTGTTCATACCTGTAAGACTGAATATTGGGATTCTGGATACGGGAGTATATTCAAGAGGTGGGACACATGAATTGAACTAAGTTCATAAAATACCTAAATAGTATCCTGAATAGATTGAAAATTGTATGAAAATTTAAGAGGACAACTATATCGTCAATCTACGTGAATCGTTTAGAACTTAAAACGATTAAAAGCTTAACGGTGCTTGTGTTATGTCTCAAAAACTGATATGATCCTCTTGCACAAACTCACAAAAATATGGTTGTTTTGCATTTAAATTTCTGTCTTTGCATTTATGTTTCATATTTTCAAAAATCCAAAAAGATTTTCGACAACTGATGGTGAAGAGCTGATTTTCAAAATCTCAAAGGCTAAACTTGATGAACAGACAGATTGGTTTGGGAGAGAGTGTTAAATTGTGAAGATTTGAAATGCAAATTTGGTTCATTAACTTGATGAATAAGTTGAATGGTAACCTACAGTTTGATCTTCATAATTTTTCTTATATGATTTGTTGATTCATTAAGTTGAATTTCAAATTGTATTAGTTTGTAATAGTATGGTTGAGTTTTGCAGGTTTCTGATCCTGTTGCTACAGAGAGCCAGAAAATATATCAGAACCAGAGATGATGAACTGAACAGAGAGAAGCCAGGAGATAATTTCGATGGTGGTAACAAAATCCCAGACGTCTATCCTAGCAGAGTGATAGGGGGAGTCTGATGAAGGTTATAGCCAAAGAAAGATAGATCCAGGCAGAATTCTTGAAGAAGACCGAACTATATCCGAGAATGTCTTGTTGAAGACTCTCACTGAAGATTCCGTCAACATTCAAGGGGGAGTCTGTTGGTGCAGTTGTCTGTCGACTACATCTTCGTTCAAGTCTTAGAGTTTTAGAATAGGAATGATTGTAAATGATTGTAAATATGAGAAAGTGAAATTGTATAGTTGTATAATGATTGGATCGCTCTTAGGAACATGGGCCGCTCGAACGGACATGTTGGTCCGCTCGAGTGACAAAGGTCTAAACCGCTCGAAAGGTTAGTTGCTGGACCGCTCGAGTTGCATGTTAGTTGGACCGCTTATGTGTCAACTACATGGACCGCTTATTGGGCCTGTCCAATAAGCGGTCCCAGCTGTCTATAAATACCTATGAGCGATCTGACTTGAAGTGAGTTGTAATGTTTTGGTGAAATCGTGCCGAGGTTCTGCCGGTGCGAGATTTAAGTTGTAACCAGCGTCAAATCTATACAACAAGTAGTTAAAGTGATATTGGTGCTGTTTCTACCTTAGTTTCTTGTTATTCCGCACCTGAAACCAAGGAGAAAGCCTCTGATTGACTCGTTCGGGTCAGAAAACGATCCTACAGCCTGGAACTGTCCAAAGGCAACCATCACAAAACAAGAAGTTGTTTCTAAACTTAAAGAAAAGATTGTTGATAAAACTAAACCACCAACTGAAAAATTCAAAGGGTTTAAAAACTCAAAATATGAAGTTGGTGAACGTTCAAAAAGGTTTTACAAAAGAAGGGTGAATCTTAACAACCAGACAGGGTTGCTAAGAAAACAGATGTTCAAACTGGCGATGAATCTGCCTCGTCAAAGTCAGAGAAGCCACAAGTTGAGGTAAAAAGTGAAAACTCAGTTCCGCCAATGGATGATGTCAATTTTCCACCATTGCGGGATGAAAATTTGAAATCAAAAGTTGGTAAAGTGGAAATTTCGAATCAATTCTATTCTGAAAAGAAAGAATTTGATGTCGAAAAGGTTTTTAATGGAAAAGTTAAAAATATTTTTGGGAAAATGGTCGAGGGTAAGGCCAAAGGGGTAAAAGATTTTTATGAATCAAAGAGAAATGTTGAAATCCCAAGTGAAACTGAGAAGGTCACACCCAAAGTTGGTCAGGCTTGGGTGTCCGTATTCTTTACTTAAAATCCTGACTTGCCGGAGCTCCCAAGTTGGTAATCGTGGAGCAGGAATCGGCATCATTCTTGAATATGTTTGTTTAAAATGTGGTAAAATTGAAAATTGTCATATTAAGCTGATAAGTGAACATACATGTGTTTGTTCCTACAAGTGGTTAATCAAGGTCATTAAGTTGAACTTGATTTAACTTTCATGCAAGTGTTTGAGAAAAATGGGGTTTCATTCATTGTCAACAGAAAAGAAACAAAGTGATGAACACTTCCCCGATCCCTAACCTACAAGTGGTTGGTGAATTTCAACAAAACTTATTTTTCGGAAAACCCATTTTGATTAAAACAAACTTAAGTGTTTTGAAATCATAATGGGAAAATAGTTTCTTGTGAGGGGGAGTTCTGATTGTTTATGCCAAGTGGATGGCGAATTGAAGCAATTCGAATCAGTTTGTCAGTTTATTTGTACAGTTTATTTTCAAATTTTCCTTGAAAAATCAAAAATTGAGACCTATTTTTGATTTTAGGGGGAGTAAAAATTTTAGAAATTTCGAAAATTTGAAAAATCCAAAAACATGATAAAATCTAAAAAGCCAAAAACATTGAAAAATTCAAAATGAGTTTTCTTGTAAAAAGAGGAAATGATAGTACATCAGTGGACATCGCAGCACGCTAAAGAATTGGAAAGTCAAATATGATAAATGATCTCCCTGATGATATGCCAGTAGGTTTTTATACATTCAGTAGATTGTTTTCGAGATATAAACCTAAATATCATAACTTACTTATTTCGTGGGGAACATCTCTCGGATATATGGGTAAGCCCCGAAATCTTGTTTGAAGGGTTTTCTATTTCTGACATACTAGGTCTTTGTGCTTGAAGATATCTGGGGTATTATACCAGGACTTCTGATTTTGCGGAAGCAATAGCCTAGTCCTCGTATAATACTTTACACTGCTTTAATCTTAAAGCCCACCCTCAGTATGAAAAATGATGAAACATTGAAGAATGCTAATCATGTATAGTTGAAGAAAAGATCCCCAAACGGGACACACCGAAAGACGAGCCATCATCTCTTTGTCTGAACGGAAGTTCTAACCTGAGCTCTCATGGTCTCGCATTACCCGTTTACGGATATCATTAGTGTACATTCACCTGTAAGACTGAATATAGAAGTCTGGATACGGGAGTATATTCTGAGGTGGTACATGCGAATAAGTTTAAGTGCTTAAACCACTAATCTCTATCTCAAAACAATTGAACTTTGTGTGAAAATTTAAGTGGATCAATATACTGACAATCTAAGTGAATTGTTTAGAACATAAAATGTTTAAAGCTTAACGGTGTTGGTGATTTGTCTCATAAACTGATATGATCCTCTTACACATGCTCACAAAAATAGTGTCTGTAAATATTTCTTTAATGCATTTCTTTAAAAACAAAATCCAAAAAGATTTTCAGTATCTTTTAGTATAAATTTTTGGAAACACAAAAAGATTTTCGACAATTGATGATGAAAAGCTGATTTTCAAAATTCCGAGTGCTAATCATGATGAACAGGTTTGGATAAGTTTGTTCGAGTTGAAAAGTAAAGTTAAAAAGGTTGAGATAATTTGAAAAATGTCATATTATAACAAATGATGTTTTGAGTTTGTTTATACAAGTGGTAAGCAGAGAATAAATTTGTCAAAATTTTAGATTTGTGAAATTTATTGTAAGATAGAGATTTGTGCAGGTCCCTGTGTCTAAACCTGAGCAGAGTGTGAGCCAGGTCACGATCTTAGAACCTGTGAAAATTGTAAGAGCCAGGATTTTGATCCAAGACTGTGAATTCCAGACTGCGATCTCAGCTTATCGAAAAGGGGAGTCTGAAGACAGCCAAAAGGGAATCTGAAGATGTAAAGAGCCAGATTCGAATCCTGAGATCCATGCAAGCTGCTGATGCTGAAAAAAGGATAGAGCCAGGATTAAGATTCTGGGAAAAAGTATCAAGAGATCTGATCAAGAGAATTATAAAGTTCTAGAGCCAGATCAACATCCAAGGGGGAGGTTAGCTGATGAAGAAAAGAGAAAGAGATTAAGGATGCTTTCAATGGAGAATATTTTGGAGAGTGCGAGAAGACTGATAAAGACTGAAGATTTGACATACCGAAGACTCGACACTGAAGACTTCGTCAACATCCAAGGGGGAGTCTGTTGGTGCATATGTCTGTCGACTTCGTCTTGTATCGAGTCTTGAATTAGATTAGAAAGATCAGGGCACGATATTCGAGAAAATGTGTTAAGTATAGAATTGAGCCATTTCGCACGAAATGGTGATGTGACCATTTCGCACGAAATGGTGATGTGACCATTTCGCACGAAATGGAACATCCATTTCGTACGAAATGGAACTGGCCATTTCGTGTGAATCGTTTCGTGCGTAATGGCTTGCTTATAAATACGTGCCTTGTCCATTTCATTTGTAACGATCTGATTCCAGTGCCGAGGTGCTGCCGAAGTGTCTCTAGGCTGTAAATTGTTGTTATATCAATAAACAAGACAATTAGAGTGTATATCAAGCTGATTCAAAGTCGATACATTTGTTTCCGCCTCTCGTATTGATTAGAATTCTTCTGAACGAATCGTTTTGGTCGTGCAAACGATCCTATAGGTCTCGATTGCGTGTTGATGCAACAAGACCAAGTCACCGCGTACGCGTCACATTGATTAAAGGATCATGGGAAGAGACCTTGAACTAGGTGCAGTAATTGCGCGTTCAAGATTTGGCGCCATTACTTGTATGGGAAAATGATGCACGATCTTTACTGATCACAAGGGTTTGCAGCACACCGTTGATCAGAAGGACTTAAACATGAGATAACTAGGTGGAATGAGCTACTGAATGATTACGACTGTGAGATTAAGTATCACCTGAACAAGGCGAGCGTTGTAGCAGACGCCTTGAGCCGCAAGGAACACGCAAAGCCTCTAAGGGTGCAAGCCTTAGAGAGGATCATACAGACGAATCCCGCTACTCGGATTCTTGAAGCTGGGTAAGAGGCACTCAAACCAGAGAACCTACGAGCTAAAGCATTACGTGGAATGGGAGTGCGATTATTGCCTAAGGTAAACGAGACATTACACTTCATGGAACGACTTTGGGTTCCATTTCGTGACAATTTATGTACGCTTATTTTGGGACAAGGCTCATAGGTCAAGGTACTCGATCCATCCTGGATCCGACAAGATGTACCAAGACTTAAAGGATTAGTATAGGTGGCTCAAGTCGGAAGCTGATATAGCTACCTATGTGGGTAACTGTCTTGCTTGTGCCGAAGTTAAGAGAGAATACCAGAAACCATCAGAGCTGCTGCAACGACCTGACATTCCCATGTGGAAGTGGGAACGAATCTCAACGGGTTTCGTTACAAGCTGCCAAGAACCTAAAGAGGTCATGATATGATTTGGGTGATTATTGATCGACACACCAAGAGTGCACATTTCCTACCAAACAGTGAGGAAGACAGCGCAAGGGAATTAGCAGAGATTTAGCCTAGAAAGATTGTGGCACGTAATGGAGTGCCTAATTCTATCTTGTCCGGCCGAGATGGTCGTTTTGTGCCAAGAATATGGCAGACGTTTCAAAGGCGTTTAGGTCACGATTTGACCTTAGTACTACACTTCACCCTCAGACGGACGACTAGAGCAAACGAACGACACAGACTTTGGTGGACATGTTACGTGCTTGTGTGATGAACTTTGATAAAAATTTGGAATACTCACTTGCCCTTAGTGGAGTTTTCCTACAATATTAGATACCACACCGCTGTTTAGGCCACTTCGTGTGAAGCTTTATAGGAACGTAAGTGTCGGTCCCCGCTGTGTTGGACGGAGACCGGAGATAAACAATTTACTGGCCCCAAGTTGGTTCAGGAAACTACAGACAGGATTGTTCAAATACGTGATCGTATCAAATCAAGCATGTGGTATATAGAGAACCTACGCCGGCAAGCGGCAGAAACCGTTGGAATTTAAGTTTAGAGAGATGATATTATTGAAAGTCTCGCCTTGGAAAGGCGTGGTATGATTTGGAAAGCGTGGGAGGTTGAATCCGCGGTATATTAGACCTTTTGAGATCATGGAAAGGTTCGGGACCATTGCTCACAAGCTGAAACTTCCAGAGAAATTCAATAGTGATCACGACACGTTCCACGTGTCTAGTCTTTAGAAGAGCCTGACTCAAGAAACAGTTGTTATTCCCGCAAACAAGATTCACAACAATGACAAACTCCAGTATATTAAGGAACCCGTTAAGGTTGCGAACTGGAAGTCCACAAAACACAGAGAAGTCGTAATTGATTTGTTAGAGTTCGTTGGAATTCATATCATGGCCCAGAGTTTCCTTGGGAACATGAAGACCAAATTAAGCCTAAGTGACCACATTTGATTCACAACTCCCATGCGACCGATGGCATAGCTTGAATTTCGGGATGAAATTCTTTTAACGGGGGGAGAATGTGACAACTGGCACTTTTCCATGCATTTCGTACAATAATTAAACAGTAATCTGTGCTTTAATGACTGTGCATGATTTAGTTTACAAGACGAATGAATTTCTGATTTCTGTTATATACATACAATGGCATTTCATGTTGCAAGACTTTTATCAATACTACATGCAACACAATATAGTTCTATTAATGCACAGAGCAGAGTTAGCACAATTATCAGACAAACTAGAAGTACTAACGGGAGTTCAGTACTTAGGCAGATGTGATGTTAAGATACAGAATGAGCCTGAAACCAAGTGTTACACTAGAGTAGCGTGTAGGGAAGTAGGGATTACAAAACTGCCTTCCTAGTCATAACTTAGGTACCGGAAAGTGTCAGAAACACACTGAAACTACAGAATTCTGCAGAAAATAAACAAATTCAGCAAAAATTCAGCTTTTAACATCTAAATATAATGCAGAAATGTGGTTTAACGGTCCATAATACTTTCCTAAGTGTCGGGAACCGAAACTGTCATAAAATACAACATAAAGCACACTACACTGTGAAATTTGGCACTTTAACGAATCGTAACGAAATGAACAACCGGACACTGCCCGAAACACCCAATTTTCACTAGAAGCATTGTTTTAGTGTTACGAAGCTAGTTATGGCCCCCGAACAACATAATACATCCTTGAACACTAAAACACATATAACCCTAAACATTACCATTGTTGGTGCAGTTGTCTGTCGACTTCATCTTCGTTCGAGTCTTGTTCTAAATAAGATAAATCAGGGCGCGGAAAACGAGGAAATATGTGTTTATGGGTAATTCCGCTTGAAATGACACATGGTCATTCCAAGCGAAATCAAGTTGGTATTTCCGCTTGAGTGGTATTTCCACTTGAGTGGTGGTTTTGCTTGAACAAGTGATTCCGCTTGAGCATGTTCAAGCGAAATCACATGCCTATAAATACCTCCTCAAGCGAAATTAGTGGTAATCTTCTTGTTTCCAACGGTGAAGCTCTGTCGAAGTGTCTCCAGCTTGTAAATTGTGATTAGATTAATAAACTGAGACAGATTAATGATTTCTAGTGTTATACAAGCTAAACAAAGATAGAATCAATGAATTCCGCCTCTGACTCTGTCTGAGCAATCTTCTGATCGACTCATTAAGGTCGTTTCACGATCCTACATGTGGTATCAGAGCTCAGGAGGAAGAGTTCTTACTGTTTAGCTCGTTTTCGCTGGAAAATTCTGATTTCTACACCTTCTTTTCACAATTAATCAAATTTTTACGGTTAAAATCGGCTAATTTTCTCACATATTGTGCGAAACTACATTTTAACAAATCCTTGAAAGTTTCAGACCTAAATTCAAATTAAAAATGACTAAAATGGACCAAAGTTCTGATTCCGCTTGAACGAACCATCTGATTGTAGCAACTCTCACTAAAAGTCCTATTTATTATTTTAATTAGTCTAATTGGAAACCCAAATTAAGAAACCCAAGTAATTCTGCATAAACCCTGAAAGTTTTAGAACAATCAGAATCAGGATCAGGGCCCCTAAAACTCAAGGGGGGTAAAACCTAGCTAATAATTATCCTCAAAACTCGTTGTTTAACTTTGATTGGTGGAAATTAGTAAGTCAGCAAGCCTAGTCCCGAACTTAGCCGCCTTATAATTAGACTGCTTCCCTTACGGACCGTAAGGGATATAGCATACGATCCGTAAGCAAGACCAAAATTCGGCTATAAATAGCAGGCCTTGGGACTTGCCTGAGGAAGTTACAACGACGCACAAACTCTCTGTGTACGTTGAATTAGAGCAATAGCAATACAATTAACACACACAATCACTAAGTGTTGCTACGATTCAGGGTATTAATTCGATCGCTATTACGATTCATTTTCCGATTAATCAATATATCCAATGGATGTTTAAGTGCCGCCCACATAGGGTTATACTTTGTCGTTCGTCGTTAAATCGATGGATGTTTAAGTATCGCACTTTGTCGTTCGTTGTGAGAATTTGATCTCGTGAGTTATCGTAAATGTTGTATTGAGTATTTACCTGATTTCGTGTGCGTTAGATTATTAGGCTTATCAGTAGGCTAAACTCTATCCCATACCCTTACAATCAAAGAGGATAAGCAAACCAAGCAAAGCAAAAGCAAAGGTGAGTTCACAAACTTTCTACAAGGCACGGCCATCCTCCAGAGGTAGGATGCCACTCCACTAATCTTCGCACACATACCTGTAGGGCCGCGACACGATACGATACGATGCGACGTGATACGGATACTAACCTTCGCACACATGTCTGGGAGACCGCGATACGGGCTAGTAAGCCAGCGAACCAACCGTGAATTCACTCAACTTTGTTGTTGACTCGTTGTCACATGCCTTGCAGGTTGTTAGGTCCCTAGCTTAAGGAGCTTGCACTGGGAGGCGTGGTCGTTGTGGGGAAAACTTATATTAAACTTATGTTTTGCTTCCACTGTAAACTTAAACTATGTTTTGACACGAATTGTATTGTGTTGGATTTTATTAATAAATTACATGCTTGTTCAATATGATTGGTGGCTATGATCCTGGGCATGTCACGCCTCCAAGGCGGGGTGGGGTTTTGGAGGGGTGTGACAGAGTGGTATCAGAGCCATTGGTTATAGTGAACTTGGTTTTAAAAAGGGAAAAGCTTTTTGATAAAACCGAACTATAACCTGTACAGTAATCCGCAACGATGTTTCACTCCAAGTGCAAGACTCAATACTTTACTGTGTTATTTATTTTAAGTGTTACGGCTAAGGTTAAGTCTTCCCTAAGTATTTCATGTATCCAACTTTAAGAAATATCTATCTGACGAATAGCTGGTAGTACCTTTTCAAGACATATAGGTGAATGAAAAATTTAAAGATTAGTTGAGAAACCACTTTATATAGAAGACAGAAAGGTTAAGTTTCTTGAGCATAAAAGATTAGTACTGGTATCCTTACTTATTCGAGTAAATCTCGAGGACGAGATTTCTATAAGGAGGGGAGAATGTAGCAACTCTCACTAAAAGTCCTATTTATTATTTTAATTAGTCTAATTGGAAACCCAAATTAAGAAACCCAAGTAATTCTGCATAAACCCTGAAAGTTTTAGAACAATCAGAATCAGGATCAGGGACCCTAAAACTCAAGGGGGGTAAAACCTAGCTAATAATTATCCTCAAAACTCGTTGTTTAACTTTGATTGGTGGAAATTAGTAAGTCAGCAAGCCTAGTCCCGAACTTAGCCGCCTTATAATTAGACTGCTTCCCTTACGGACCGTTAGGGATATAGCATACGATCCGTAAGCAAGACCAAAATTCGGCTATAAATAGCAGGCCTTGGGACTTGCCTGAGGAAGTTACAACGACGCACAAACTCTCTGTGTACGTTGAATTAGAGCAATAGCAATACAATTAACACACACAATCACTAAGTGCTGCTACGATTCAGTGTATTAATTCGATCGCTATTACGATTCATTTTCCGATTAATCAATATATCCAATGGATGTTTAAGTGCCGCCCACATAGGGTTATACTTTGTCGTTCGTCGTTAAATCGATGGATGTTTAAGTATCGCACTTTGTCGTTCGTTGTGAGAATTTGATCTCGTGAGTTATCGTAAATGCTGTATTGAGTATTTACCTAATTTCGTGTGCGTTAGATTATTAGGCTTATCAGTAGGCTAAACTCTATCCCATACCCTTACAATCAAAAAGGATAAGCAAACCAAGCAAAGCAAAAGCAAAGGTGAGTTCACAAACTTTCTACAAGGCACGACCATCCTCCAGAGGTAGGATGCCACTCCACTAATCTTCGCACACATGCCTGTAGGGCCGCGACATGATACGATACGATGCGACGTGATACGGATACTAACCTTCGCACACATGTCTGGGAGACCGCGATACGGGCTAGTAAGCCAGCGAACCAACCGTGAATTCACTCAACTTTGTTGTTGACTCGTTGTCACATGCCTTGCAGGTTGTTAGGTCCCTAGCTTAAGGAGCTTGCACTGGGAGGCGTGGTCGTTGTGGGGAAAACTTATATTAAACTTATGTTTTGCTTCCGCTGTAAACTTAAACTATGTTTTGACACCAATTGTATTGTGGTTGGTTTTATTTACTTAAATACGTTGTTCAATATGATTGGTGGCTATGATATGATCCTGGGCATGTCACGCCTCCAAGGCGGGGTGGGGCTTTGGAGGGGGTGTGACACTGATTTCGCTTGAAAAATTGTGGTAATTTCAAGCGAAATAAGTGATTTCGCTGGAAAACACCTGATTCCGGTTGAGCAAGGTGTAATCCCGTTTGAGAAGGTTCAAGCGAAATCAGTGATTCCGCTTCAAATCGAAATTTCTCTTGAGTTGATATTCCATTTGAAGGGTTTCAAGAGAAATTAGCTAATTTCACTCCAAAGTGGTAATTCCGTTTAAAAGTGTGCTGGTTCAAGCAAAATTAGTGATTCCGCTTCAAAGTGATCTCGGTTGAAGGTGTTATTTCGCTTGAAAGGGTTATTTCGCTTCAAAGTGTTGATTCCGTTTGAAGTCTGATTCCCTTTGAGTCTTTATTTCGTTTGAAACTTTAATCTCGTTTGAAATTTTCTTGCAGGTAATTTCGTTTGAAAGGGGCTGTCTTGATAAACGTGTTTCCAAATTATGGATATAAATTTCTTTAATATGGATAGTAAAACACTTCTATTAATAAAAGAGTTTAACTTGTTTTCAAATTGTCCAGGTGAAAGTACAAGGAGTCTTATTGATAGATATAGCCATCTTGTTCGTTCAATGTCTGAGAAAGGTATAACCAAAAGCCCAAATGAATGGGTTGAGAAATTAGCCAATGCCTTACCTCAAAAAGAATGGGATACATATCTTTTGAGCTTAAAAAGATCAGGAGAATACTATGGATTGGCAATTTGTCAATTCATTAAGAAGCTTGAAGAACAAATGGAGAACAATGTTGTGAAAAAGAAAAGTCAAGATGGAAAATCAATATTAAAAAGGAGCAAGAATAAAGGTGTCCAAGTGGGAGAGGAACAGATTGAAAAGATTTCAGCTTTGAAGGTTGAGTCGAAAGCTGATGATAAACAGATTCCTGGGAAGTGCTTAAACTGTGAAAAATCTGAATCAATGCCAAACTCTTGAAGGATGCGGAAAGTTTGGCATTGGAAATCAAAAATTTGCAAGATGAGAAGAGATCTGATGATAAACAGATTCTTGAAATGCAGGAAAATTACGAAAAGCTGAAATCTGAAAATGACAAACTGTTAAGTAATTTGAACAGTTTGACATTAGAAAACAAAAGTTTGAAAGAAAAGGAAAAAGATTTTGAACGCAAAATGAAATCTTCAGAAAATGAAGATTTCTGGATAAAGCTTGAAAACAAAAATTTGAAAGCAAATGAAACAAAATTTCAAGAACAGATAAAAGTTTTGGAAAATGAAAAATCTGTTCTTGAAAACAATCAAATTGAAAATGAAAAAACAATCAAGTCTTATCTTGAGAGAATATCTCAGCTTGAAAATGAAGCTGAGAATTCGAGAAACAAAATTGATGAGCTTGAAAAGAAATTGAAAGGTTTTGTGACCTCATCAGAGTTTTTGAATCATCCTTGTCCAAGACCGATCAATTCTGTTCCAATAAGTGACAATGTCACAAATTTTGACAAAGTCAAAATTGAAGATTGCGATGAGAAATCTGATGATGAAAATGAAAAAATTGAGAAAAAAGAAATTATTTTTGAAATTAAAAGAAAAGTTTCAGAAAACTAATTTGCATTCTACAGAAAAAGGTGAATGTTCAAAGCAGAAACCTTTGGAAAAGAATGCAGAACCAAAACAAAATGGGGAAAATGTGAAAATTGTTCAAAAAGAAAATAAAAGCTTACCAGATCAATCATCCAACCGCAATAAAAAACCACAAAAATTGAAAAATGAAAACTCAAAAACAGTTGGTAATGAGTGGTGCAGGTTTGACCACAGTGCTTCAAAGCCAAATCCAGCTTTTAGGAGGAGTGATGATTACCACAAAGCCAGACAATGCTATGATCTGAATGTGTGGTGTGATAGTGGTGAATGGTACGATAACAGAGTATGTTACACTTGTGGTGTTCAAGGACACATTGTTGTTAACTTCCAGAGTTGGAGTTATGAGACGAGAAGATGCTTTGAATGCCAAATCAAAGGTCACATTGCTAGAGATTGCCCAATGAGATCAAAGGGAAGATCGAGGGCTGAATCTCAGAAAATGGCAAAGAAGTCAGTCAAAGTCGAAGTAAAGCCCAAAGAACAGAAAGTTCCAGAGCAGAAAGTGAAACTTTCACAAGGGCAGAAAGACAGACTGAGGAAGAAAGCACGAGAGTATCTTGAAAGGATTTTGTCCTCGGATACAACTGGTAAAACATATAAAAGTTCTGATAAATCGTCTTGCTCTCCAAAGAATGACAAGTCTAGCAAAACGAATTTATCAGATACAAATCTGAGGACTAAAGAAAAGATAAAGGAAGAAAAATTTACCAATCAAACTGATAAAAAATCAAAGAAAGTTAATTTTTCGGATAAAATCTTTATCAAGGTTTTTGAGTATAAAAGAAACTATGAAAGTTTATTCATGTCACGGGTTAATAAGTTTGGAAAACCTAGATCCAGAAAGAATTGGATTCCAATGAAAACTGGTGATGAATTTGTTTCTTCAGAAACAAAGGAGCCAGTTGTTGGCAATGAGGTTGACTTGTCAAAGTCAAAGGAGCCACATTCAGACGATGAATCTATTGTGGTAAAGCCAGAAGAGCCATGTGTTGAGGTAAAAAATGAGAATTCTGGTCTAACAATGGATGATGCAAATTTTCCACCATTGTTGAACAAGAATTAAAAAACACCCAAGGACCGTCAGGCTTGGGTGAATTTGTTTAAATGAAAAACCTGACTTACCGGAGTTCCCAGGTTGGTAAGCGTGGAACATGAATCGGCATATTTCTTAAGAAATTCACTTCGGTGATATTTCGAAATTCAAAAGATTAATTAGGGACATTAAGTTGTACTTGATTTTTCTTTCATACAAATGATTGGTGAAAATTGGGAAATGATAAATCTTTCATGTGTTTGAGGAGAACAAAGTGATGAAGTGACCCCGAACCTACAAATGGTTGGTAAACAAACTAAGTTTTTCGGAAAAACCATTTTGATTAAAACAAACTTAAGCGTTTTGAAATCATAATGGGAAAATAGTTTGTTGTAAGGGGGAGTTCTGATTGTTTACGCCAAGTGGATGGAGAATTGAAGCGATTTTCATCAAGTTGTCAAGTTTGTACAGGTTGTTTCAAATTTTCCCAGAAAATCAAAATTGAAACATATTTTTATTTTAGGGGGAGTAAAATTTAAAAAAAAATTAGAAAATTTGAAAAAGTCAAAAACATTGAAAAATATAAAAAATGAGTTTTGTTGATACAAGAGGAAATGATAGTAAATCAGTGGACTATCACAGCATGCTAAAGAAATGTAATGCCAAAAGTGATAAACGATCTCTCTAAGGATGTGACGATAGGCTCAGCTAGACTAGTAGATTTGCGATAACGGTACAAACATAAATGAAAAAGCCTAGTTCTAGTGGGAAACATGATTGAAAGCATAGTACTTAGTTTTGTCTTTCTTGATTGTGTGCCTACTCAGTAATCGCCGCTGAATGCCAAAAAGCATAAAAACTGGTTAAGTTTGTGAGCTTTCACAACTTTGCTGAAAATGACACTGTGATTGTGTATTTCTTTTGCAAAGATTTAAACTTGTCTTATTTCTTTATTTTGTTTAAGCATTGGACATCCTCTGCGTATACGTGAGTATCGACCTGGATGTTGGTGCCTAAACGTTCTGCTTTATTTTCTTTGGTGTTTCGTTTAAGCTTTGGACCTCCTCTGCGTATACAGAAGTATCGACCTGGTGGTTATAGCCTAAACAACTTCAACTTATTTTTATTTTTCTTATTTTGTTTAAACATTGGACTTTCTCTGCGTATAGGGAAGTATCGACCTGATTGTTAATGTTTAAACATTCTGCTTTGTTTTTGCATAGATAACAGTTGATAAAAGTTTAAAGGCATTACTTGAGTTAGTGTATTGCATGATGAGGGGATATGCTGAGATCGTGGGGTCCATAAGAACTTAGTGCATAATTAATATACCTTAACGTATCGGTAAGCATTTCGAAAGTTTTTAGATTGAGTTTAAGTGGACAACAATATCGTCAATCTATGTGAATCGTTTAGAACTGAAAATGTTTAAAGCTTAACAGTGCTAGTGATTGGTCACATAAACTGATATGATCCTCTTACACAAGCTCACAAAAATAGTGTCTGTAAATATTTCTTTATTGCATTTCATTTCAGTTATATTCAAAAATCGAAAAAGATTTTAGTGTGTTTTAGCATAAATTTTGAAAAATCCAAAAAGATTTTCGACAACTGATGTTGAAGAGCTGATTGTCAAAATTCCAAGTGCTGAACATGATGAACAGGGTTGGGAGTGTGTGCTTAAATGAAGAAATTTGTTTTGAGAAAGAAAATTTGATTAGTTAATCAAGGTCATTAAATTGAACTTGATGTAACTATTGTAAAAACTTATGTGTTTGTGAGAAAATTGTGTAGGTAATGAGCTGAAAAGAGATAAAGCCAGGGTTTGATCTCAAGGTGATAGCTAATTCCAGACAGCGATCCCAGCATGATGAAAGGGGGAGTCTGACGAGGTTAGAGCCAAAGAGAAGATCCTGGTACATGCTAAGAAAGAAAGAAGACCAATTAAGATTGAAGAGTCGTCATGTTAAAGACTCTCACTGAAGATTCCGTCAACATTCAAGGGGGAGTCTGTTGGTGCAGTTGTCTGTCGACTTCATCTTCGTTCGAGTCTTGTTCTTGATAAGATAAATCAGGGCACGAAAAACGAGGAAATATGTGTTTGTGGGTAATTCCGCTTGAAATGACACATGGTCATTACAAGCGAAATCAAGTTGGTATTTCCGCTTGAGTGGTATTTCCGCTTGAGTGGTGATTTCGCTTGAACAAGTGATTCCGCTTGAGCATGTTCAAGCAAAATCATATGCCTATAAATACCTCCTCAAGCGAAATTAGTGGTAATCTTCTTGTTTCCGACGACGAAGCTCTATCGAAGTGTCTCCAGCTTGTAAATTGTGATTAGATCAATAAACTGAGACAGATTAATGATTTCTAGTGTTATACAAGCTAAACAAAGACAGAATCAATGAATTCCGCCTCTGATTCTGTCTAAGCACTCTTCTGATTGACTCATTAAGGTCGTTTCACGATCCTACAACCATTACATTCTAACTAGATTGCTTAATCAAGGATTGAAACCTAACTAACCCCCCCCCCCCTTCATAACCGGTTATACATGGGCCCCACAAGAAGATTTTGTTCTAATATTTTATTGGATCATGTTTCATGGATGTTAGACATAATCTCCTAAAAGTGATTTGTTGTTGGAAAATAATACTTATAACCACAAGACTTAACCTCCTTATCATTTCAACATTTTCACAACACCACATCTTCTCCTTCTTCTCCCTTAGCTCATGGCCCATCCACCATCTCCATACATCTTCATTTCAAGCTTCAATCTATACATTCTAAGGTGTTCTCAAGGTGTCTTAAGCCTATCTAAGAAGGTTGCAAGCATTGAAAGTTGAAGGACCTCTCATACAAGCTTTTAACCACCTCTTCTTCATCTTGTGATCATCCCTAGCCTTGAGCTAGTAGTAAGATCATCTACACTCCATTTTACATCTTGTTTAGTTGGTTAAAGAATGATACAAGTTGATAATCATGAAGAACACTATGAATCAAGAACATGAAACTTAAACATAAGCTTAAAAATCATAAGAAATCAAGTTGTTTAAGTGTTGTTATGCTTGTTGATTGTTGATTGCGTATGTTAATGATGTTAAACATCATATGATCTTGCTAGATGGTGATTAAAGACATAATCTAGTAAGATGAGAGGATGATTATGTTGTAGATCAATAGATCATCCTTTTGTAAATCATGAACTTGAAGTGTAAATTGTTTTTCTTGAAAAATGATGATCAAAGTAAGTATAAAGTCTTGTAAACCTATGATTTTAAGAATGATTTTTCAAGAAACTAAGTTAAAAATACAAGATTTACATAAACTTAGTTCTTAAAGAAATTAATCATATTTTTAGTGGTTAATCAAGTGTAGAAATATATATTTAACAAGAAAAACTCAAGAAGAAACATTTTTAGAAAAATGATTTACAAGTTGTAAACATCTAACTTCTTCAAAGATGATGTTTTTAAATAAATAACCACACTTTAAAGGGTAACTAGGCCTACTAAAAACACTAGTAAGTTACTACAAGTTTTTGTAAACTTTCAAGTTCATGAAGTAGTAATTTATGCTTGATTTTGGCAAATTGGTAAGTGTTATTTGATTTGTTGTTGATTGTGATGGTTTATAAAAGAAAATGATATGCTTTGAAAGCATGGAAACCTCCATTTTTAAGGGGAAACTACGGCAAAATTTTTCTAGAAATTTAACACTTAGAAAAAATATTTTTAAAAAAATATTTACAAGTATATTTTAACCATATATTTTCATATAAAGATTTCCATAATTTTTGTTACAAAAATTACAAAATATTGGAGGTTGGTTTTTGATAATAAAAGTGACTAAATATTTATTTAGGAGAATATGTATTTAGATGTCACCATGTGTGTGATTATTTGTATATTATGTGTATTAGTTATATTATTTTAGGACTTGAAATAATATAACTCACCAAAATACCAAGAAATTCCGATACAAAATATCACCAAAATTCCAAGAAATAAACACATAATTTATACCCAAAACATTGGCCAAACCGAACAAGGAATATAACTCACAAAAATATTTCGGAAATAAATTCATAAGTGTATTTTGGTAAATGGTATTTTGGATACCAAGAGAACAAAAATATGATTTTTACAATTATTACAAAGATATATCATATTTTTTACAAGAAGGAAATATATTATTTTTGGGTAAATAAAAATAAATATTTTCCTTGAAATCATTAGAAGAAATATCATTTTTGGGAGAAAATGTATATTTTCTTAAATAAATATGGAATACATTATTTTTGGGTGAAAAATGGATTTATATATATATTTTCTAAGTTAGACTTGAAAATATATTATTTTTAAGGTTTATATGAAATTATAAATATTTTTGCCAAGGGAAAAATTATAAATAATTTTTCTATGTAATATTTCTTAGAATATATATTTTGAGAATATATATTGATGAATTTTTATTAGAAATATTATTCCGGAAGACTTAATACAGCAATTAAGTATAAGAATACTTAATAAACACAATAAGAATACGTATCCTCGTACGTATAAATATACACCGGAATACGCCACTGATACTTGGCAAATACACAAGTCTAATATACACAAGTATGACTATACCCATCCTTGGGAGAACACATACGCATAACTGCATGTTTTACCAAGTTAGAATAGATTGTTTTAACTAATATTCCAAAACGTAATAAATATAATTTAAGTTAAAATATTTATTATTTAAACAAATAATTATATACTTGGGAATATTATAATATACATCAATGATGTAACTCAAAATATACCAAGATTCCCAAAACAAGTCTTAATGAACAACTAAGACAAAGAGTCGTTACACGACCTAAACGTCTAATAAAAACATGGCACGTGTGTAGGTAGTTATACGACTCATAGAAGGACTTTGAGCATACGAGATAGCAGGACGCAAACTTGTGAGTTCATGTCCCCCCTTTTCTCTTAACTGTTTTTGGTTTTATAACTCTCGGGGGTGGAATACATGTTACGAATGATTAAATGGTATGATTTGGCTGTGAAATGAACTATTAGATCATGTGAGCATAGATTGAATTTGAAATGCCATTAGCTCTCATAAGAAATATGGACGAAGGTTAGATCTAACGGGTACGGCCGAGCCCCACTCATGGTCCTTATGTGACCACTTTGAGTGCTTTGGTGTCCCAGTCGAGGTGATTCGACAACGGTCAAGGGTGATTTGACACAGTCAAGGTGATTTGATACGGTCAAGGGAATTTGTTACAGTCAAGGTGAATTTGACACAGTCGAGGGGAATTCGACACAGTCGAGGGGATTCGACGAGGGTATAAGCCTACTCATATTGAGTGCTCCCTATGCCTTCACATACATTAATGTCCTTACAAAACATTAATTTGATCTGTTCATAGATGCTTTTCATACCTGTTTTCAAAGGAGTCTCTCAAATGTTTACAAGCTTATCAGTAATACAAAACGCATGAACTCGCTCAACTTTTGTTGATGTTTTTCAAAATTACATGTATTTCAGGTAACAAGTTGGATCTTGGGCGCTGGTGTTGTTTCTAGAAGTAAATTCCAAGTTTAGATGCCATCCACTCTTGTTGGTTTGTAACTTAGTCGAAGGTTGTGTTGTTGCAACTTAAATGAATGGTGTTTATAATATTTTAAACTTAATGAATGGATGAACATCGTTTTGATCATATAGTTGTTTTTTATGATTGAATGCAATGATATTGAACAAGTCACACATCATACGCTTCCGCAAAAGTCAGGGTGTAACACAGTGATGGTATATTCTTTTTCCTTCATGGTTTTGGGTGGGGTGTGATTTGACTTGAGAATATTACAAGGATTTGGAATTGTCTGCGATGCCAATTATTTATCTGTTTTGTGGTTGGGCAGGACATGCGAAACCAGAGAAGTCGACAGGGCTTTTGAAGTTGTGAGAAAGCAACTTGCAATACGTTTACTTTTGAATATTAAATAATGAGTCGACATGGTGTATTTGGTTTTGATTTCCACAGTGATTGCCATATGCAGAAACTGAAATTGAAATTGAAAGATTGAATTTGATTATGTTTGTTTGAATTGTGAATTAGGGTTTAGGAAAGAGATATACTTGAATAAAAAATTAAATGGGTTTAAATATGAGGGTATTTAGACATTTCAATGGTCAACTAACGGTTGACTAACCAATTAAGTTAGCAGAGACTCAATTGGCAAAATATAGCAACCCAAGAGACTTGGTTCTTGAAATTAGAAAAGTAAGGACTCATGGTGTCATCTGATGTCAACCACATGGACTCAAATTGTAGTTTACTCTATAATTTATCATCATAACTTCGTTATAGCCATGTGTATTTAACGGGTTAAATAATAAAAATTATTTATTTGCAGAGCATAATAAGACATGTTGATGTACTTAATAAGAGAAGAGTTGCATCATGCTAATGGGGATATTTCATGCAACGCAGAATATCGAACGTGACCTTGTCATCATTGACACGAAGAGTGAGCTTTCCATCATAAATGTTGATGAGAGCTCATGCGGTAGCTAAGAACGAACGACCTATAATGAGTGGAACTTTCGAATATTCATCCATGTCAAGAATAACGAAATCGATTGGGAAAAAATTTATCAACATTCACAAAGCATGTTTTCCACGATACCTCTAAGAAACTTAACCGAACGATCGACAAGTTAAATACTCATACGCATAGGAGTCAGCTCTCCTAGGTCCTTCTTAGCATAAATAGAATAGGGTATGAGATTAATGTTAGGTCCTAGGTCGGCCAAAGCACTACAAACTGTTAGATTTCCAATTAGGCATGGAATGGTGAAGCTGCCTGGATCAGTCGTCTTCTTAGGGAGCTTGTTCTACAAGACAATCGAACACTCCTCACCCTAGGTGGCAATAGAAGGCTCGTCAAGTTTCTTTTTATTTGTCAGGAGATCTTTAAGAAACTTTGCGTATTTAGGCATCTTTGCAAGTGCCTTGACAAAAGGAAGGTTCACATGAAGTTTCTTCAACATCTCAAAGAACCTTTGTGTAACACCCCGTGTTTCCGAAAGTCAAAGTCAAAGTCAAGATTGAAGTCAAAGGAAGAAAAGATCGCTAATTGCGATCTGTCTCTCTTTGCTCAACCCCTGTTTGACTTCTTTGATGGTAGTTAGTCTATTTTATGTTTACGTTAGTTGTATTATGTGGAGTAATCAATTACAATCGAAGTAATCGAAGATTATTTATCGATGCGAACCGCTTTACGACTGTGAATAATAGGAAGTAACAATGCGATAAAGTCAATTAATCAGTAATCAAACTAATCTAATCATCATCGAACTCGAAACTCGAATTACGTGAATTTTGGTTGTTATTATACGTCTGTGTGTGCCTTATGCGTTACTTGTGCATGTTTATTTATGTTATATGTGGTGATCAATCGAAACGCAATCGAAACTCAATCGAACTCAATCGAAATCGAATCATGATAACTGGTGCAGAAGAGATAGTGTGAGATATAGATGCTTGTATGTTAGATTTAGTAGTTAGGATTAAAAGTAATTTGAATAGGAAACTCCATCGTACTTGCATCGTCCTCAATCGAAATCGAAATATCGAAAATCGTCGCGCCGAACACTCGAATCGTGCAGCTGATCGATCAGGTTACCAGTCGATCGAACAGCCAGCTGATCGGACTGCTGTCCGATCGAGCTGCCTGGCCGATCGGCCAGCACTTTCCTCATTTGGCATCCTATAAATACCCCTTCTCACTCTCAAACTTTCTACTTTTGGAAACCTCTGTCCGACCAGCTCGTGCTCCCCTCTTTTTCTCAGATTTCTCTCAATTCCGGTAAGATTTCGCCCTAAATCTTGTACTTTCTTGATCTACACGCACTCCTACACCTTTTTCAAATTTTAACTTTTAACCGTGAAATCATCAAGATTCATGTATTCTAAGATGATGTCCTCATGGGTTCTTGAAGAACTTCATGTTTTGGCCTCAATCCACCAAGAATAACTTGGATCTAGCCGATTTCCACATAAACAAACAAAGATCTTTCATAAATCTAAACATTTACACGGTGAAAAGGATTGAAAGCTGGTTTTCCCAACTTTCTTTCAACTCTTTTACACTCAACGCCTTCAAAACCGATAGAAACGGAGCTTGTGCCGACTTACAAATCACTCCGGTGGTTGCATGGCTCAAGATCCGGATTCTATCCACGAGGTTCACCGATTTCGGGTTAAAGGTTAAACTCTGTTTCGAACAGTTCACCGACCGGATTTGGGTGATTCATATCCGATCAGGAGAAACAAGTAAGAATGAGGGTTCTATGGTTCGACTCGTTGTCAAAACACCTCGATATAACGACAAACAACCAGAACAACCAGGTGTTAGACGAACAGGCTGATCAGGTCAGGATGCTGACCGATCGAACTGCTGGTCGAACGGACAGCCAGCCTATCGGACAGTCAGCCGATCGACTGACCAGCCGATCGGCTAATACATGGTCCCACACTTAATCAATTTATTTTAAGGACTAGTATTGAACGAACAGTTGTTCGATCGGACTACCGTCCGATCAGATTACTTTTCGGATCATGAGATACTATAGTTCAACACTTAGTCGATTTTCAACATGTTCAATGCAGTAGGAGTGCCACCCGATCGAACAGTCGTCCGATTAGGTGACACCCTGCTGAGAACTTGTCATGCTAAAAGTACCTAACCGATCGGGTTGTCGGCCGATCGAACGACCGTCCGAACGACCGACCTGAAAGGTAAGGATACTTCAATGTTTTCCAATGCTACAACGAAAACTTCAAAAGTTAAACCACCATACACAAACACATCCTTCTCTAAGGAAGTAACAATCCACTCGAATAGCCATCCGATCGGCCTATCGACCGACCGGACAACTGTCCGAACGGACTGTCAACCGAACAGTCAGCCATCTGATCGACAGCTGTCCGACCCTCCAACACTTGATTCCGTTTTACACGTTGCTTATCGTTATGCTATCAAACCATTCAGGATAACCCTACTCTCAAGCGCTCCCTTCAATCCATCAACCGCTGTGAGTATACTCGATCCCTTTTTGCTTTCAGCACTTTTGGGTGTTACATACGTTACTTATACGAAATCACATCGAACACACTACGCAACATTTTAAACGCTAACCGTTACCGCATGTATTACGTGACTGAATGAATGCTTGTTGTTATGTTTACACGTGGCATGCTGTCTACCTGCCTTAACGACGATAGTACTATAGTTTGGACTGAGCACCCGTTCACACGGGGGTTGTTAAAGACAATTACTTGCATGGATTACGCTGGTAATCATGTATTGCGAACTGCCTCGGGCAGTCAACCAGCAGTCATTGGTATCGATAGATCTTTGTCGATAATTAACATGCTTCGTTTTCCTCTGTGTACGTGTTGGTTATGCGTAAACTATTTTGAACTCTATTATGCTATTATCAAACTTGTATGCTCACCTTTACATTCTATGTATTGACTTTATTTTAATGTATGTGACAGGTGTTTAAGATGCTTATCTGCTAGGAAAGCGAGGCTAGAATAAAGCTCTAGAGCCCAACAAATAGTTGTCTGTAGTGGTCAAATTAAGGGTCTCTAGAAGCAGATAAACAATTGCTGTTCATTTAAATCTGAGTTGTCGGAACAGAATATTTGCCTGGATTTTTGTCTGTAATAATTTATTTTATTGTTTGAGATACGGTATGGGACGTATTATTTAACTTGAATAGTAATGATAAATGTTATGGAAACTTTTGGACAATCTATTTCGCTCAGTGCCATGCCCCGATGATTCCGCCATCGGTTGGGGTGTGACAGATTGGTATCAGAGCCATAACTATAGGGAATTAGGCAAGACTCGACCTAGTCCGGGTCGATGTCTTAGAGACCTAGACTATAGTTAGGAACCAACAGACCAAGCATACATGCTAAACCTCGTTATTCTCGCTTACACTACACTATCACCGCACTCGAATTTTCAATAATGAGAAAGCGATTTAGCCAAGATTAGGTGTGAAAACCGCAAACTCTCGACTAAATTGCTTGATCAATGCTATCTTACCAACTTATCAATGATCTCTTCATTATGCTTTTTTCAATAACGAACGCTTGATTAACGGGGAGATTTCTACCAAATCAGGAGTGAAATCCATATTTTGATGAACAATCTCCTCTATTTTACTAAAATCAAAGGGAAGTTGTCAAGCCAGGGGTGAAACCCTACCCTTGACGGTTTATCCATAGATTTTACCAAAACTCTCACCAAAGTCTCGACGTACTCCAACGACCTGAACTCACGAGTATAGCTTAAGGACTGCGTGCCAGATGCCCAAGATTCGCGGCAGAGGCTGGCCCCGAAAGTCGGAATGTGATGACAAGTCCTTGAGAAAAGTCGAATCGCTTTGGTCTGTCAATGTCTAATAGCCGCAGACAATCTATTTCTCGAATTTTTACATGTTTCAAGTCTGAGCCCGCAACTGTTGACTCTGATGACTCATTGATTTTATGTGTTTATATGTATTTAACCATTTATGTGTTTAAAATTTTGAGACTTATTCGATTTTTGCACTCACTTCGATCGACACACACAATCCGCATTGCTCTTCTATCCCGAAACGCTAACAGGTCGCGACACTAAGAACGACATTATGCTATACGCTATACCATACTATTCGGTATATTACGCGCGATCGCTATATTCGAACGACTCGCGAGCTTTAAATGATAGGTTTCTGTATTCTGACTGTCTCTATGATTGAATGCGTATGTGTTTCTGTGTTTCTGTGCCCTACGTGCCTACGTGCTTATGTGCTTCTGTGACTACGTGAATCTGTGGATTATGTGCCTATGTGTTTATGTGATACGTGTATCAACGTGTCCCTGAGCTTTAGTAAGTAGTAGACGTGTGAGGTGAGATTCAATTTTTGGTGTGTCTGAGACCTACGACGATGTCTGTTGCAGACCATGTCGTCATCTGGACACCGAACCCCACTTACTCGCCAAGAAAAGAGACAGGTGTCTTGCTGCTATCATCGCCAAACAAGTAGCAAAAGCTATGAGCGATGTCTATGAAAACGTCAGCAAATCATCTGAGGAGTCGAGAACTGAAGCACCCAAGGATGCTGCCAAAACTGTTTTCAGCTTCAAACAGTTCAAGGCATGCGGACCAAAGGAATTCACCGGAGAAGATGGCCCAACAACTATGTTTCAATGGTTTGATTCCGTCGAAGTCACTCTGCGCCAAAGCGGTTGTCCAGAAAATCTCCGTACCCTAAATGCAACCGGCGTCTTCCAGTCCCGAGCTCTAGACTGGTGGACGGCCGAATGAAACAAACGCGGGAATGATGCAGCTTATGAGCTGACTTGGAAAGAGCTGAAAGCCATTATGATGGATGAATTCTGCCCTCCCCATGAACGCCAAAAGCTGGAGGACGAGTTTTGGAACATTAAGCAGAAGGATGGAGACAATGCTGCCCTGACTGCTCGCTTTAAACAGCTCAGCATTATCTGTCCCGATCAAGTCAAGACGTCAGATATGGCCATCAAGAAGTACATTCGAGCTCTACCTGATTGTGTTGCCAATTTTGTTCACGCCGCGAAGACCTCATCAATTGACTAGACTTACTTGCTTGCCGCCGAGATCAACGACAAGCGAGTAAAAGCTGGTTTCTGGGATAAGCCCTCCAAGTCTCTGCATCAAGCCACCACTGCACCGACCACCGACACCGCCACTGCTCAACCGTCCAAGTCATCACGCCGCAAGAAGAAGCACAACAACAGCAGCTCCAGAAACAAGAACTGTGCTGTCACTACCACTGCTGCTCCTCTGCAAGCCGTACCGGCTCAGCAGCAGCCTCATCATTGACCAGCACCAGTTACTCAAGCGCCGCCAGCAAAGCGTGCATACACAGGTCCCCACCCGCTCTGCCTGACATGCTCATATCATCATCCGGTGGGTCTTGCCTGTCATTTCTGCGCTCATTGCAATTTGTACGGTTATTTCACTGCCAACTGTCGCTATGGTCCCCGTAACACCGCAGCTTCTACCACTGCTCATCAAGCTCTACTCCTAGCCCCGCAAGGCTAACACGTGGCTCAGGCACCCGCGACCAATTTTCGAGTCTGCTTTGCATGTGGTGATCCCAA
Source organism: Helianthus annuus (assembly GCF_002127325.2). Lineage (NCBI taxonomy): Eukaryota > Viridiplantae > Streptophyta > Magnoliopsida > Asterales > Asteraceae > Helianthus > Helianthus annuus. Next base: position 66,332,306 of record NC_035448.2, read on the forward strand.
CCATTTTGCAAACATGTGCCCGAACAGGGTTGTGAAGCAAGAGCCCCAGTAGCAGCAACAGCCTCAGCAGCAGCAACAAGCAGCACGCGCCAGAACCTTCAACATCAATGCTCGTCAAGCCCAGGCTGACAACAACGTGGTTAATGGTACGTGCCTTGTGAATGGTATTTATGCATCATGTTTGTTTGATACTGGAGCCGATAACTGCTTTATGTCGTTTGAATTCGAGAAGCTCCTTAGTCGTAAGCGCTCTTATCTGCCTTCGTCATTCGAAGTTGAAGTCGCTACTGGAAGAATCGTCGCCTTCAATTCTGTTCTTCGTGATTGTACCCTCGAGCTCAACAATCACATCTTCCCAATCGACCTCATTCCGATGCAGCTCGGAAGTTTTGACATCATAGTAGGCATGGACTTTCTTCGTGAAAACCATGTTGAAGTTGTGTACTTCGACAAGATGATTCGATTCTCGCTCGCGAATGGTTATTTATTATGTGTGTACGGTGAAACCGCTTCAAAAGGTCTCAAGCTCATGTCGTGTGTCCAAGCTAGCAAGTATCTCCGCAAGGAATACAGAGCTTTCTTGGCCAACATTGTAGTAGCGGAGAAGGAAAAGAAAAGGAAGACAGAAGTCAAGGACATTCCTGTGGTCCGTGAATTTCCTCAGGTGTTCCCTGATGATCTTCCTGGATTACCGCCAAGTCGTGATATCGACTTCCGAATCGACCTTATTCCTGTAGCTAACCCTGTTGCCAAAGCCCCTTATCGACTCGCGCCATCCGAAATGCGGGAACTCTCAAACCAACTCCAGGAATTACTTGAAAAAAGCTTTATTCGCCTGAGCACCTCCCCTTGGGGCGTGCTAGTCCTCTTCATTAAAAAGAAGGATGGGTCGTTCAGGATGTGCATCGACTACCGAGAATTGAATAAGTTAACCATCAAGAACCGTTATCCCCTACCTCGCATCGACGATTTCTTTGACCAATTGCAAGGTGCTACGTGTTTCTCGAAGATCTACCTCCGTTCAGGCTATCACCAGCTGCGTATTCAAGATGAGGATATACCTAAAACCGCTTTTCGCACTCCCTACGGCCACTACGAGTTCGTTGTTATGCCTTTTGGTTTAACCAACGCACCCGCGGTTTTCATGGATCTGATAAATCCCGTGTGTAAGCCATATCTGGACCGTTTCGTCATCGTGTTTATCGACAATGTCTTGATCTATTCCAAGTCGAAAGCCGAACACACGCAACATCTACGTTTGGTTCTCGAGTTACTCCAGGGGAATCAACTCTACGCCAAGTTCTCCAAGTGTGAATTCTGGCTGGAGGAGGTTCAGTTCCTGGGTCACATCGTTAATAGTCAAGGTATTCATGTCGATCCCGCGAAGATTGAAGCAGTTAAGAGTTGGATTACGCCTAAGAACCCGTCTGATTAGCAGGCTATTATCAACGATTTATCAAAGGATTCTCGAAGATCGTTGTGCCGCTTACCGCTCTTACGCATAAAGACAGGTCTTTTGTTTGGGGAACTGAACAAGAGTCTGCTTTCCAAACCCTCAAGCATAAGCTTTGCAATGCTCCTGTTCTCACATTGCCCGATGGAAACAACGACTTCATTGTCTACTGTGATGCTTCCAACCTTGGTCTTGGCTGTGTTCTCATGCAACGAGACAAAGTTATAGCTTACGCTTCTCGACAGCTCAAAATCTATGAGAAGAACTATACAACCCATGATCTCGAGCTAGGCGCGGTTGTTTTTGCGTTAAAGATTTGGCGACACTACCTGTATGGTACAAAGTGTACGATCTTCACCGATCACAGGAGTTTACAACACATCTTTGATCAGAAAGAACTCAATATGCGTCAACGCCGAAGGGTAGAACTTCTCAACGATTACGACTGTGAGATTCGTTATCACCCAGGCAAAGCTAATGTTGTTGCCGACGTACTCAGCAGACGCAGTTATTTGCTCAGCATTCATAATACCCAAGCCCAATACGATCTTGAAACCCTCATGCGCGAAGCCCATCATGCTTGCTTTAATGAACGCACCTTGAAGAAGGAGAGAATCTATCATGATGGAGCTCAGCTTCTCAGCAAATCGAATGGGATCTTCTATTTTCTGGACCGAATTTGGATCCCTAAGCGGACTGAATTGCGAAAGATTTTGATGGATGAAGCCCACAAATCCCGGTATTCTATTCATCCCGGTGCCGATAAAATGTACCAGGATCTTCGCTACAAGTACTGGTGGCCGGGCATGAAAAGGGATATCGCTCTCTTTGTCAGAAGATGCTTTACTTGTGCAAGAGTCAAGGCTGAACATCAAAGACCCTCTGGCTTACTCGAGCAACCCCCAATCCCTATATGGAAATGGGAGAGTATAGCTATGGACTTCATAACGAAACTCCCGCCCACGTCATCGGGTCACGACAGCATTTGGGTTGTTGTTGATCGTTTAACCAAATCAGCCCACTTTCTGCCAATACGAGAAGACTACAAGGTAGAACGATTAGCCCGAATCTACACTGACGAGATCATTTGTAATCATGTTACGCCTCGTGATATCATCTCTGACTGTGACTCTCATTTTACTTCGCAATTGTGGGAAACGTTTCAAGCAGCTCTTGGTACGACGCTTAACTTAAGTATCGCATTCCATCCTCAAACAGACGGACAGACTGAAAGAACGATCCGTACTCTTGAAGACATGCTCCGTGTGTGTGTCATAGACTTTGGTGGTAATTGGAATAAATACCTGCCGCTAGTCGAATTCTCGTACAATAACAGTTATCATACCAGCATCCAGATGGCACCATTCGAGGCATTATATTAAAGAAGATGTCGATCGCCTATTGTGTGGCACGAGATCGGTCACTCGCAATTAACCGGTCCCGTGTTGCTACAAGAAACGACTGACAAAGTCCTCCAAATTCGAGACAACTTGTTGAAAGCTCGAATTAGACAGAAAAGTTACGCCGACAGAAGACGCAAGCCCCTGGAATTTGACGTTGGCGACTACGTACTCCTAAAGGTTTCACCTTGGAAGGGTGTGGTCAGATTCGGCAAGAAAGGGAAACTAGCGCCTCGATATGTTGGACCTTTTAAGATTCTGGAAAGGATCGGAAAAGTCACCTATAGACTCGAACTACCGGAGGAACTTAGTAACGTCCACCCGACTTTTCATGTGTCAAACCTCCGAAAATGCCTGGCTGAGCATGACTTAATTATACCTCTCGATGACCTTCAAATAAACGAAACACTGCACTTCGTGGAAAAGCCTGTTGAAATCATGGATCGCCAAACCAAGCAGCTCGGACGCTCGCACATCCCTATTGTGAAAGTCCGATGGGAAGGCAAACGAGGCGCAAAGTTCACTTGGGAACTCGAAAGCGACATGAAGGCAAGGTACCCGTAGTTGTTCAAGTGAAAGCCTAGAGAGAGAAAGTTCTCAAAAGTGATTCACAGTGTGGCCTGTTACGGCTTCGGCCTAATTTCGAGACGAAATTCCCTAAACAAGGGGAGGCTGTAACACCCCGTGTTTCCGAAAGTCAAAGTCAAGATTGAAGTCAAAGGAAGAAAAGATCGCTAATTGCGATCTGGCTCTCTTTCCTCAACCCCTGTTTGACTTCTTTGACGGTAGTTAGTCTATTTTATCTTTACGCTAGTTGTATTATGTGGAGTAATCAATTACAATCGAAGTAATCGAAGTTTATTTATCGATGCGAACCGCTTTACGACTGTGAATAATAGGAAGTAACAATGCGATAAAGTCAATTAATCAGTAATCGAATTAACCTAATCATCATCGAACTCGAAACTCGAATTACACGAATTTTGGTTGTTATTATACGTGTGTATGCCTTGTGCGTTACTTGTGCATGTTTATTTACGGTATATGTGGTGATCAATCAAAACGCAATCGAAACTCAATCGAACTCAATCAAAATCGAATCATGATAACTGGTGGAGAAGAGATAGTGCGAGATATAGATGCTTGTATGTTAGATATAGTGGTTGGGATTAAAAGTAATTTGAATAAAAAACTCCATCGTACTCGCATCATCCTCAATCGAAATCGAAATATCGAAAATTGTCGCACCGAACACTCGAATCGTGCAGCTGATCGATCAGGTTACCAGCCGATCGAACAGCCAGCCGATCGGACTGCTGTCCGATCGGACAGGCTGTCCGATCGGACAGGCTGTCCGATCGAGCTGCCTGGTCGATCGGCCAGCACTTTCCTCATTTGGCATCCTATAAATACCCCTTGTCACTCTCAAACTTTCTACTTTTGGAAACCTCTGTCCGACCAGCTCGTGCTCCCCTCTTTTTCTCAGATTTCTCTCGATTCCGGTAAGATTTCGCCCTAAATCTTGTACTTTCTTGATCTACACGCACTCCTAACCCTTTCTATCTTTCAAATCTTAACTTTTAACCGTGAAATCATCAAGATTCAAGTATTCTAGGATGATGTCATCATGGGTTCTTGACGAACTTCATGTTTTGGCCTCAATCCACCAAGAATAACTTGGATCTAGCCGATTTCCACATAAACAAACAAAGATCTTTCATAGATCTAAAGATTTACATTGTCACACCCCCAAATTCCACCTGTGGAGCATCATCCGCTTGAGGGCGTGACTGACCAGGATCCAGCCACCAATTATACTGAATAATTGAATTAATAATCATAGTAATGCTTACCAACCATACGATTAGTAAATATCATGTTCAGAGTTTAAAGTTTTACGTTCAAATAGTAGTAAGTAGCGGAAGCATAAATAAAACAGTTTTAAACAAGGTTCATGGTTCAAGTTTATTTAGCACCCAACACAGGGGTAGACGAACACTACACATCCCCAACCAGCAAGCTCCTCAGTCACTGGTTACCTGCAAAGCATGCAGTAAGGTGTCAACAATAATGTTGAGCGAGTTCACTAGTTGTCCAGCTTTAATTACCAAAAACTTGTTTCACCAGTTAATTTATCCGTTTATACATGCCATGGGGAGCTACCCCAAAAGTTAGCGACTAAACTGTTTTTCCAATACCGAACACTAGGTAACCGTTTGCGTTTCCGCAGGATGCCCCGATGCCAATGTTCTATCATCATTGACGGATGCCTGAGTACATTAGTTCACGACCGATCCCATACCATGGCACGGTGTGAGGTTGGTAAGACCTAAATAGCGCTATCAACTAATAACCCGTTCGCCTGGCCCCGGCGACTAATCGGTATTACGTAGTAGGGACTTAAGTGATAGAGTTTCGTTTAGTGCCGTTTGTTGCAATCCGTATAAACAGTAATTAACTAAAGGTTCCCAATAACAAGGGAAGAAAAGTAAGTTGTATCCCTCATAAGGGGATAGTGTTGTTTTTAGTTCCGTTTCCCAAACCACCGGGAACGCATGCTTTAGGTTGTGAACTCACCTTGGGTTGCTCGGTAGATTAATTATCCGGTAAATCACGTTGGTCACCACGTCCTAGCATGGTTACCAAATATAGGTCAAGTTGGGGTACAAGTAATCACGTATAGTAAACACGTATAGACACACTTAACATGCATACATTCAACAGTTGGGTTATTGGGCCTGCCCTAACATCTTCGCGAACACACAGTAACAGAAACACATGCAGTCCAGTCAACAGATAGTCCAACAAGTCTTGGCCCAACAACACTTAGGCAGCCCAGTCGAGACAAGGGTGGTCTCGACTCGAGAATACTCGGTCTCGAGTCGCAACCGGGAGATCTCGAGGAATCATGTTTTGGTCTCGAGTGTGCTGCTTGCGAGTCGCAATCTCAGGAGTCTCGAGCCCAGTCTCGAGTCGAGATCGTGCCGTCTCAAGTCGAGACTTAGTCGGTCTCGAGTCCCTGAAGCCCGTCTCGAGTTGTCATGCCTTGGTCTCGAGTCGCAACCAAGGGTTCCGACTCGCAACCTCAGTTACGTGCACCTGAATCCATCTAGAACCTGTCCTAATGTACTAACCAATAGAATTTCATATTTGTGATAATGTGTACTAACCAATAACATTCTACCAACATGTTTTGTTGTCTGATTTCCCAAACAATCGGATCAAACAGCATGATTTTCAAATATTCATATCACCTTCAACATGTTCTTCACATATTCAAGTATTCAAGCCACATTCAAATAGTTCATCATTTTAGGGTTTTCCTACAATGAATCAAACATGTTCATCCTATGTTCATACCACATTCAATACCTATTCATATCACCAAAATGATCTTAAAAGCATAACAATAAGTGATAACATGTAATATCTCAAAAGATCAACTCTACACTAATCCGATTAACATGGTGCTACACATATGCAAGCCGGTTTTTCATGAACATCCGGAATCAATGGTTTGAATCACATTTAGCCACAAGGTATCATGAGCTCATTAGCACATATCCGAAATTAAAACATGTAAGCCGGTTATCCACATCACACATATTTGATTCACAAAATAAAACATCATCAAGCATACAACTACACTAGTTAAATCATATCATTCATGCTATCATTTATCAACAACAAACATCATAGAGACACTAACCGGTTGATGAGGTTCAAGGGGGGAATATGAAGCTTCTAAACGGGTGTGTGTGAGTTGATCCGAGAGCTCCTAGTGGTCACCGATTTGATCCGAGAAGAAGGAGATGAGAGGAGGTTGATGATGATCTAAGGTCTTTGGGTTTTAGTGAGAGGTAGAGAGTGTGAGAGTGAAATGAGGGAGAGTGTTTGCAAAAAATGGTAAAGGTTGGTCACCCTCAAGGGTTTTATACCCGTCTCGAGTGGGTTGAGGGCTCCCGAATGGGCTTCTCGGTTGCATGGCCCAACCGGCCCGCTTGTTACTGTTCACTCGAGACCGGGAGTGGTCTCGAGTCGGATCCTTGGGGTCTCGGCTCACTTGTAACACACACATACATATAATATACATACATACAACATATAATAACAGATAATTCATAGTTTTCATTTAATAATATACGTACACGCAATGTTACATCAAGAAAGTTGCCCGGGAAAACCCGAAGTGTCACATTATCCCCAAGTTTTAAGAACTTTCATCCCGAAAGTTAAGGCAGCCACTGACAAGCTAGTGTAAATGATAACGTTTCAACGGGGTGTCACATCATCCCCCCGTTAGTTTGGAATTTCGTCCCGAAATTCGGTTGTAGCTTCAGTGCTGGGGTTTTCGTTTGGGAACAACTGGGGATACTTGTGCTTCATCTGGTCTTCCCGCTCCCAGGTAAACTCTGGGCCACGTCGCGAGTTCCAACGGACTCGTACAAGAGGTATCTGGCTACGTTTGAGGGTTTTGATTTCTCGATCCGTGATCTCAATCGGTTCCTCAGTAAAGTGTAGCTGTTCATCAATAGTGAGTTCCTTGAAAGGAATTACGAGCGTTTCATCTGATAGACACTTCTTCAGATTTGATACATGAAAAACGTTTTGTACCGCACTCAGTTTTTCAGGCAAATTCAATCTGTAAGCAACCTTACCGATTTTCTCGGTAATTTCGAATGGTCCAATATATCGCGGATTAAGCTTGCCCCGTTTACCAAAGCGTACCACACCCTTCCAGGGTGAGACTTTAAGTAGAACCCGGTCACCGACCTGGAATTCTAGTGGTTTCCTACGCTTATCAGCGTAGTCTTTCTGACGGTCACGAGCCGCCGCCATGCGTTGTCTGATCTGGGCAATCTTTTCCGTTGTATCTACCACCATCTCTGGGCCCGTGATTTGACTATCACCGATTTCCGCCCAGCAGAGAGGTGATCGGCATTTACGACCGTACAATGCTTCAAAAGGTGTTGCCTGAATGCTAGTGTGGTAGCTGTTATTGTAGGAGAATTCCACTAGCGGTAGATGCTTCTCCCAATTCTTGCCAAAATCGATCACACATGCTCTAAGCATGTCTTCTAGGGTTTGGATGGTACGTTCGGACTATCCATCCGTTTGCGGGTGATAAGCGGTGCTCATGTCCAAACGTGAGCCAAAGGATTTGTGCATAGCTTGCCACAATTCCGAAGTAAAACGAGCGTCTCGGTCGGAAATAATTGAGGTTGGCACCCCGTGCCTCGAAACTACTTCCTTTAAGTAAACTTCCGCCAAGGTAGAAAACTTGTCTGTTTCCTTAATAGCCAGAAAGTGTGCGGACTTGGTCAATCGATCTACTATTACCCAAATAGTGTCATTTCCGCGTTGAGACCTAGGTAGCCCTGTAACAAAATCCATGGAAATTTGCTCCCATTTCCATTTCGGGATTTCTGGTTGTTGGAGTAGGCCTGCTGGTTTCTGGTACTCTGTCTTGACTCTGGCGCAAGTCAAACATTTGCTGACATATGTTGCTATGTGGGCCTTCATGCCAGGCCACCAGTATGTAGTCCTCAAGTCGTGGTACATCTTATCCGAGCCAGGATGTACTGAGTAGCGGGACTTGTGGGCTTCGTCCATCACGAGTTCACGTAAATCTCCATAGAGTGGAATCCAAATGCACCCTGTTACATAGTAAGCGCCATCTTCCTTTTGTTCTAATCGCTGTCTCGATCCTCGCAGGGACTCAGCCCTGATGTTTTCCGGTTTCAATGCTTCAACTTGAGCATTTCGAATCTGAGTCGGGAGGTTAGACTGGATAGTAAGTTGCAATGCTCGCACGCGCTTTGGTATGGTGTCCTTTCGGCTGAGGGCGTCTGCCACGACATTGGCCTTGCCCGGATGGTACTTGATGGCGCATTCGTAGTCATTCAAGAGTTCGACCCATCGACGTTGTCGCATGTTTAATTCCTTTTGCCTAAAGATATGCTCGAGACTCCTGTGATCGGTGTAGATAGTGCACTTGGTACCGTACAGGTAGTGTCTCCATATCTTAAGAGCAAAAATCACTGCTCCCAGTTCCAAGTCATGCGTAGTGTAGTTTCTTTCATGCGTCTTAAGCTGTCGAGAAGCGTAGGCAATAACTTTCTCGCGTTGCATCAACACGCAACCGAGCCCATGGATAGACGCATCGCAGTAAACCACAAAGTCGTCAGTGCCTTCAGGCAACGAGAGAATAGGAGCACTACAGAGGTTATCTTTTAGCCTTTGAAAGGCCGATTCCTGAGCTTCATTCCACTTGTAAGCAATGCCTTTCTGAGTGAGAGTCGTGAGGGGTTGTGCAATCTTCGAGAATCCCTTGATGAATCTGCGGTAGTATCCTGCTAATCCCAAGAATTGGCGAACTTCGGTTGGAGTCTTGGGCGTAGGCCAATTCTTTATCGAGTCGATCTTAGCGGGGTCGACGTGAATCCCGTCCTTATTGACCACGTGCCCAAGGAAATGGACCTCTCGAAGCCAGAAGTCACACTTCGAGAATTTGGCGTACAATTTCTCGTTGCGTAAGAGTTCGAGGATAAGGCGTAGGTGTCGTTCATGCTCTTCTTGACTTTTCGAGTAGATCAAGATGTCGTCGATAAACACAATCACGAATTTGTCGAGGTAAGGCTTGCACACTCGGTTCATGAGATCCATGAAGACCGCAGGTGCGTTAGTCATTCCAAAAGGCATGACGAGAAACTCGTAATGGCCGTAACGAGTTCTGAACGCAGTCTTGGAGATGTCTTCGTTACGAACTCTCAGCTGATGATAGCCTGATCGCAGGTCAATCTTAGAATAGTAGCTCGATCCTTGCAACTGATCGAATAGGTCGTCGATGCGCGGGAGAGGGTAACGATTCTTGATGGTAACCTTGTTTAGCTCACGATAGTCGATGCACATTCGGAATGTGCCATCCTTCTTCTTAACAAAGAGTACTGGTGCTCCCCAGGGTGATGAACTAGGACGGATAAATCCTTTATCCAATAGTTCCTGTAATTGCGTAGAGAGTTCCTTCAGTTCTGCAGGGGCTAGTCGATAAGGCGCACGAGCTGTAGGTGCTGCTCCGGGAGCTAGCTCGATTTGGAATTCGACCTGACGGTGGGGAGGGAGTCCAGGTAGTTCCTCAGGAAATACCTCGGGGTAGTCACGTACTACTTGAAAATCTTCAATCCTCTTTTCCTTCTCTTGTGTGTCAGTGACGAGTGCTAAGATAGCGGTGTGCCCTTTTTGTAAACACTTCTGGGCTTTTAGAAGCGAGATAATGCCGGTGACTTCTCCGCCTTTGTTACCTTGAACGATGAGGGGTTTGCCAGAACGACGAGGGATACGAACCGCTTTCTCTTGACAGAGGATTTCAGCGCGATGCTTGGATAGCCAATCCATACCGATGACGACGTCGAAGCTTCCAAGTTTGACAGGGAAAAGGTCGATACTAAACGTCTGACCAGACAGTTCTAGTTTGCAGTCGTGGATCACGTGCGAGGCCTCGATGTTCCTACCATTGGCTATCTCGACGACGTGCTTAGAACTTAATAATGCAGGCGGGTGCTTAAGTTTCTTACTAATACGAAGGGATACATAACTAGCATCGGCTCTAGAATCAAATAACACAGAAACATAACGATCATCAAGTAGGAACTTACCCGCCACAACGTTGGGGTCGTTCCTTGCTTCTCCAGCTCCAATCACAAAAGCTCTTCCCCTTGCACCATTCTCAGCATTGTTGTTTTGCTCATTGTTCCCAGCTCCCTGGTTGTTGTTGCGATTCTGATTCAGTTCAGGGCAATCCTTTCGCATGTGCCCTGTTGCCCCACATTTAAAACATCCGCGGTTGTTTCCCTGCTGCTGTTGCTGTTGGGGTTGTTGCTGATTCTGCCTTGCCGGGAACTGACTTCTACAATCCTTGGCTTCATGCCCCATCTTGTTGCATCGCTGGCACTGACCTTTGTTACATGCCCCATTGTGGTGCCTGTTACACTTGTTGCACTTAGGGTAGCTTCCCCGGTAGCCACCCTGTTGCTGAGGGCCTCTGTTGTTCTCAGTTTTCCTTTGTTGGGCTGGGGCCTGAGTAGAATTAGCATCCTTGCCCTGATTTCCATCCCACTTTCGTTTGCCATCACTAGAAGTTCCTTCCGCAACACTGATCCTTTTGGGCAACTTGCCCTCTTCCACAGCCTGGTTGGTGAGTTTGTGGGCAAGACGAACCACAGGCTGTATGGTGGTGAGGTTGGCCGAGGTCACATGGCTCCTGATTTCTGGGACTAAGCCCTTGATGTACAATTCGATCCTTCGATACATGGGTCGGGACATGTTTGGGCAAAGTGCAGCATAGTCGTTGGACAGCTTGGTGTAGGTCTCAATCTCTGACCCAGCCATCTTGAGACCATAGTACTCGTCCTCGAGTTTGTGAATGTCATCCCTGTGACAATACTCTTCCTTGATCATATCCTTGAAATCTTCCCATGCAGTAGCATTAGCAGTCTACAAACCAAGCATTTGAATTTGCGCCTTCCACCACGAAAGCGCGCTTCCCTCAAGGGTACCAGTAGCAAACTTTACCCAATTAGCAGGGGGACACTCGCAGACAGCAAAGACAGCTTCGACCTTCTTGATCCAGTGCAGTAGCCCTATGGCACCCTCAGTGCCATTGAAAGGAAGAGGTTTGCAATCCATGAAGGTCTTGAAAGTATAAACACGTGGTTGCACAGGTGCATGCTGACCTCCAGGGTGAGCTGCGAAAGCTGCAGCCACCGTGTTGATCAGGTTAGTGAACTGAGCCTGAGTCATGTTGACGTTTCCTCGTCCGCGTCCACTCATTGTCTTCATAGCCAGAAAACATAGTATGAGTGTGATGTCGTAACATAGCGAGAATAAGATAGAAGAAGGGAGGCGTATCTATCTAATTAGGTAAACTAGTACGTATAGCAGAGCAGAAAGCATAAGACAAACAAGCAGGTAAACATGGGTCCGAGCTATGAGGTCAGATAAGTCGAGTCTTGCACTTGGAGTGTAGTGTCGTCACGAGTCACGGGTTATAGTCTGGTTTTTCTCAAAAAGATTTTCCCCTTTTTAAAACCAAGTTCACTATAACCAATGGCTCTGATACCAATCTGTCACACCCCCAAATTCCACCTGCGGAGTATCATCCGCTTGAGGGCGTGACTGACCAGGATCCAGCCACCAATTATACTGAATAATTGAATTAATAATCATAGTAATGCTTACCAACCATACGATTAGTAAATATCATGTTCAGAGTTTAAAGTTTTACGTTCAAATAGTAGTAAGTAGCGGAAGCATAAATAAAACAGTTTTAAACAAGGTTCATGGTTCAAGTTTATTTAGCACCCAACACAGGGGTAGACGAACACTACACATCCCCAACCAGCAAGCTCCTCAGTCACTGGTTACCTGCAAAGCATGCAGTAAGGTGTCAACAATAATGTTGAGCGAGTTCACTAGTTGTCCAGTTTTAATTACCAAAAACTTGTTTCACCAGTTAATTTATCCGTTTATACATGCCATGGGGAGCTACCCCAAAAGTTAGCGACTAAACTGTTTTTCCAATACCGAACACTAGGTAACCGTTTGCGTTTCCGCAGGATGCCCCGATGCCAATGTTCTATCATCATTGACGGATGCCTGAGTACATTAGTTCACGACCGATCCCATACCATGGCACGGTGTGAGGTTGGTAAGACCTAAATAGCGCTATCAACTAATAACCCGTTCGCCTGGCCCCGGCGACTAATCGGTATTACGTAGTAGGGACTTAAGTGATAGAGTTTCGTTTAGTGTCGTTTGTTGCAATCCGTATAAACAGTAATTAACTAAAGGTTCCCAATAACAAGGGAAGAAAAGTAAGTTGTATCCCTCATAAGGGGATAGTGTTGTTTTTAGTTCCGTTTCCCAAACCACCGGGAACGCATGCTTTAGGTTGTGAACTCACCTTGGGTTGCTCGGTAGATTAATTATCCGGTAAATCACGTTGGTCACCACGTCCTAGCATGGTTACCAAATATAGGTCAAGTTGGGGTACAAGTAATCACGTATAGCAAACACGTATAGACACACTTAACATGCATACATTCAACAGTTGGGTTATTGGGCCTGCCCTAACATCTTCGCGAACACACAGTAACAGAAACACATGCAGTCCAGTCAACAGATAGTCCAACAAGTCTTGGCCCAACAACACTTAGGCAGCCCAGTCGAGACAAGGGTGGTCTCGACTCGAGAATACTCGGTCTCGAGTCGCAACCGGGAGATCTCGAGGAATCATGTTTTGGTCTCGAGTGTGCTGCTTGCGAGTCGCAATCTCAGGAGTCTCGAGCCCAGTCTCGAGTCGAGATCGTGCCATCTCAAGTCGAGACTTAGTCGGTCTCGAGTCCCTGAAGCCCGTCTCGAGTTGTCATGCCTTGGTCTCGAGTCGCAACCAAGGGTTCCGACTCGCAACCTCAGTTACGTGCACCTGAATCCTTCTAGAACCTGTCCTAATGTACTAACCAATAGAATTTCATATTTGTGATAATGTGTACTAACCAATAACATTCTACCAACATGTTTTGTTGTCTGATTTCCCAACCAATCGGATCAAACAGCATGATTTTCAAATATTCATATCACCTTCAACATGTTCTTCACATATTCAAATATTCAAGCCACATTCAAATAGTTCATCATTTTAGGGTTTTCCTACAATGAATCAAACATGTTCATCCTATGTTCATACCACATTCAATACCTATTCATATCACCAAAATGATCTTAAAAGCATAACAATAAGTGATAACATGTAATATCTCAAAAGATCAACTCTACACTAATCCGATTAACATGGTGCTACACATATGCAAGCCGGTTTTCATGAACATCCGGAATCAATGGTTTGAATCACATTTAGCCACAAGGTATCATGAGCTCATTAGCACATATCCGAAATTAAAACATGTAAGCCGGTTATCCACATCACACATATTTGATTCACAAAATAAAACATCATCAAGCATACAACTACACTAGTTAAATCATATCATTCATGCTATCATTTATCAACAACAAACATCATAGAGACACTAACCGGTTGATGAGGTTCAAGGGGGGAATATGAAGCTTCTAAACGGGTGTGTGTGAGTTGATCCGAGAGCTCCTAGTGGTCACCGATTTGATCCGAGAAGAAGGAGATGAGAGGAGGTTGATGATGATCTAAGGTCTTAGGGTTTTAGTGAGAGGTAGAGAGTGTGAGAGTGAAATGAGGCAGAGTGTTTGCAAAAAATGGTAAAGGTTGGTCACCCTCAAGGGTTTTATACCCGTCTCGAGTGGGTTGAGGGCTCCCGAATGGGCTTCTCGGTTGCATGGCCCAACCGGCCCGCTTGTTACTGTTCACTCGAGACCGGGAGTGGTCTCGAGTCGGATCCTTGGGGTCTCGGCTCACTTGTAACACACACATACATATAATATACATACATACAACACATAATAACAGATAATTCATAGTTTTCATTTAATAATATACGTACACGCAATGTTACATCAAGAAAGTTGCCCGGGAAAACCCGAAGTGTCACATACATGGTGAAAAGGATTGAAAGATGGTTTTCCCAACTTTCTTTCAATTCTTTTACACTCAATGCCTTCAAAACTGATAGAAACGGAGTTTGTGCCGACTTACAAATCACTCCGGTGGTTGCATGGCTCAAGATCTGGATTCTATCCACGAGGTTCACCGATTTCGGGTTAAAGGTTAAACTCCGTTCCGAAGAGTTCACCGGCCGGATTTGGGTAATTCCTATCCGATCAGGAGAAACAAGTAAGAACGAGGGTTCTATGGTTCGACTCGTTGTCAAAACACCTCGATATGACGACAAACAACCAGAACAACCAGGTGTTAGACGAACAGGCTGATCAGGTCAGGATGCTGACCGATCGGACTGCTGGCCGAACGGACAGCCAGCCGATCGGACAGTCAGCCGATCGACTGACCAGCCGATCGGCTAACACATGGTCCCACACTTAATCAATTTATTTTGAAGACTAGTATTGAACGAACAGTTGTTCAATCGGACTACCGTCCGATCGGATTACTTTTCGAATCATGAGATACTATACTTCAAAACTTAGTCGATTTTTAACATGTTAAATGCACTAGGAGTGCCACCCGATCGAACAGCCGTCCGATCAGGTGACACCCTGCTGAGAACTTGTCATGCTAAAAGTACCTAACCGATCGGGTTGCCGGCCGATCGAACGACCGTCCGAACGACCGACCTGAAAGGTAAGGATACTTCAATGTTTTCCAATGCTACAACGAAAACTTCAGAAGTCAAACCATCATACACAAACCCATCTTTCTCTAAGGAAGAAACAATCCACTCGAACAGCCATCCGATCGGCCTATCGATCGACCGGACAACTGTCCGAACGGTCAGCCGTCCGATCGGACTACCGTCCGATCGACCGGCTGTCCGACCCTCCAACACTTGATTCCGTTTTACACGTTGCTTATCGTTATGCTATCAAACCATTCAGGATAACCCTACTCTCAAACGCTCCCTTCAATCCATCAACCGCTGTGAGTACACTCGATCCCTTTTTTCTTTCAGCACTTTTGGGTGTTACATACTTTACTTATACGAAATCACATCGAACACACTACGCAACATTTTAAACGCTAACCATTACCGCATGTATTACGTGACTAAATGAATGCTTGTTATTATGTTTACACGTGGAATGCTGTCTACCTGGCTTAACGACGATAGTACTATAGTTTGGACTCAGCACCCGTTCACACGGGGGTTGTTAAGGACAATTACTTGCATGGATTACGGTGGTAATCATGTATTGCGAACTGCCTCGGGCAGTCAACCCGCAGTCATTGGTATCGATAGATCCATGTCGATAATTAACATGCTTCGTTTTCCTCTGTGTACGTGCTGGTTATGCGTAAACTATTTCGAACTCTATTATGCTATTATCAAACTTGTATGCTCACCTTTACATTCTATGTATTGACTTTATTTTAATGTATGTGACAGGTGTTTAAGATGCTTATCTGCTAGGAAAGCGAGGCTAGAATAAAGCTCTAGAGCCCAACAAATAGTTGTCTGTAGTGGTCAAATTAAGGGTCTCTAGAAGCAGATAAACAATTGCTGTTCATTTAAATCTGAGTTGTCGGAACAGAATATTTGCCTGGATTTTTGTCTGTGATAATTTATTTTACTGTTTGAGATACGGTATGGGACGTATTATTTAAATTGAATAGTAATGATAAATGTTATGGAAACTTCTGGACAATCTGTTTCGCTCAGTGTCGTGCCCCGATGATTTCGCCATCGGTTGGGGTGTGACACTTTGATACTGCTCAGCTTCCTTTTGCTTCTTAAGCCGACTAGGATATGGCGGTTTTGGCTTGTATAATCTCTCTAGCTCTTTCTTCTCACTATCTCCTAAAACGCCATTGGGTGTGCTATACTTGTTGGGCTTAGCCTCTGTTGCACTTTGCCCGTTAAAGCCTCCAACTCAATCTCTTATTCAACCGATTTCTCCTCTTCTACAAGTGATGTCTCAGTAGCTCCTCTACCGATCCTAGTAGTAACTGCTTTAGCTTGATACTGCAGATAAGAATGATTAGAATTCGGGTTAGGGATAATGTTACTATGAAGGCTTCCATTCACGCGAAACTCATCTGCTTCTATTTCTATTTTCCGTAATCGAGCCCGGGCTTTTTCCAGCTGTTCGATGGCCCCTTCGCGCAATTCTTCTGAATTTCTAATAGTATTCAAGATTCTCTGTTTTCGATTATCTAATAAATCACTTAATGAAAGTAGATTATCTTTCCATTCATTTCAAAAATTCCATGATCCCTTCCCGAAACAAACATGAACTTTTCGATTCATTTGGCTCTCACGCTCAATGTAAATTCCCATATTTTTATTATTTATTATTAATGTAATGAGCCTATCCTTTATTCTCTTGTCATATTTCAAAATGAAATCAAAATCTCAAAAGGAATCACTAATCCAAGATCAAAATATTCGGAGGACTCTTCTGACCAAACAAAAAATATGTAATTGTCAGCAAAGTTGTTTACTTTTTTAATCAGCGAAATAAGTTGGTTCACTAGCTCTTCCATCTTCTTCTCCAAATTCTGAATTGCAGCACCCTAATTTTTTGTCATTTGCTTGTTGTGCCGATGTCTTGCATGGTTATATATCATGCATAAACTAAGTCATCCGCTGTGACTTCTACAACATAATCTTCTTGAACTCCTTAAATTTTGTGTTGCTTTGTTGTTGGATCTCGAAGATTAAGTCCATTACAGAACTTCTCAACAAAAGCCCAATCACCAAGTCCATGCTGGGGGCTTCTAGAGATAGGGATCTGGAAGCGATCCCAAGCTATGCAAAAAGAGTGGATCTGGTCCATGAGAAGAGCGACTCTAGAGGGCGAGTAGTATTTCTTTAGGAATTTGGCCCTCGGGTTTCCAATGTAGTGATGGAATCCTAGGGCTGAGTGTCAAGCTTAGTGGCAGCTCAACCATAAGGTAAGAACGGAAAGAAGCGTAAGTAGACCGCATACGGAGTAACGTTCTGGATATTGAAAGTGCTGCAGATGCGGCAGAATCGGGTGACGTGGCCTGGAGTGTCCTCGTCCTCTAAACCGTGGAACTAGGCAGTGTTCGAGATGGTAGTCATAGCATGGGATGGAACCTGCCAGTTCTGAGTAGTGGTGATGGTAGGCTCAGTGATAGGGAATCGATCCCTTGTGAAGCCAGTGTTGGTGCGTTGGTGAATGGTCTGCCTAGCGGGTGTATCTCCCATGTCTAAAATGGGAAAAGGAACGTGAATCAAGACGGGTACCTTTGTGTCACTAAATTTTTTCACCTGTTTCTTGTGCTGAGACATGCGCTCGTGAAGTTCTCGCAAGGCACAAAGCCTTTGAAAGAAAAGTCTCCATGGGTCCACCTAAACCCAGACAAACTTCTACACCGAAATAATAGAAGAAGATGAAGAAGAAGACCTAGAGAAGGCCTACGAAGCAAGCAAAATAACGTTTGCTAAGGAACAACTACAAAAGGAAACATAATTTGATAGTTAATCCCACCCTTCAGCTCAAAGTACCAAAAAACATAATTTAGTTCTTAGTTAATGCTTTTATTTTTTAAATTTATAAATTAGTAGGGATTGTTGGTGCACGGAATGTCTGTTGACTACGTTTATATTGAGTCTTAGGTCTAGATAGTTTGTACGGAGTTGAAAATCAGAAATTAGGGTTTTAGTATGTTAATTTCGCTGATAATGACATATGTGTCATTATAAGCGAAATCAGATCTTAGTATTTCACTTATGTGTACATTTAGGTTAGAGGTTTCGCTCATTAGGTTAGTTGGTGATTTCGCTTATTCGATCACATGGGATTTCGCTCATTAGACTGTCATAGGAGCGAAATCAGGCATACTACATAAACCCATGTGTGATCTTCATTTGGAACCATTGGAGCGAAATTAGGTCTTGTGCTAGGTGACGAAACTCTGTCAAAATCTACTCAGAAAGCATTAATAGAGAAGGAAATTAAAAGGAAAAGTTGTTGTTACTTTGTCTAGACTGATTCCGCCTTTGTAAACAAAGATGAACTGCCTTAACTGACTTTTCGGGTCATACAAACGGTCCAACAAGTGGTATCAGAGCTCAGGACGAGGAGTTCATACTACTACAACTTGATTCTACCAGATTATGTTACTTCTACTCACTTCTTCTCATACTTTTCTGATTTGAACTGGTTCCTACGGTTGAAATGGACTGAATTTTGAATATAACATGTAAAACATAGAAATTATAAACCCTAGAAAGAATCAGGTTAAAATACGGCTTAAAAATGGTAAAAATACACTAAAAACCTGATTTAGCTTTTACGGACATCGAAGGATTTCGCTTGAAATTGCTTGATTTCGCTCATAAGGACATAAATTGTCTGATTTCGCTTTTAGATACATTCTAATTTCGCTCGAAGGGACACATACTGCTGATTTCGTTTATCAGTCATATACTGATTTCGCTTATCGGTCATATACTGCTGATTTCGCTTATCAGTCATATACTGATTTCGTTCGAGTGTACATTTTTCAAAATTTCGAAAATTTTTCTAAGTGTTTGCTGATTTTGCAGGTACATTCAAGATGGATGACATTTTCATGAACCCGTTTAGCGACATGTACGCATTTGCTGGAAATTCGGGAGATGATACATCTACAAGCAACAACAATGAGAACCCACCAAATGCCAAGAAGAAATTATCGGATGCTTTGGAGGTTGAAAGTGCTTTCGGAACTTACAACAAACCACTGAAGTTGATGGCTATCGAGGAGTATAGTCGGTGGGTAAAGAAATTCGAAGATTGGTTGATGGCTTTTGCATTTCCTAGCTGGAAGAGTCTCAAAAATAGATACGATAATGGAGGAAAAGAGGGTGAAACTTTATCAACATCTGATGAGATAGAGTCGTTTATTGCTGAGTAGAAATGTGTGGCACTGCTGTTTCAATCTGTTCGTGAAGATATAATCTCTCTGATCGAATACTCTAGTGCAAAAGATCTCTGGGAAAAGTTGAAAAACAAATGTTTAGGAAGTAAAGAAATTGTGAAAAACAAAAGGAAACTGCTTAAAAAAGAGTTTGATCTGTTTGGGTGTTTAAAGAATGAGTCAGTCTGTAAAATGATTGAGAGATTTGGGCATCTAAAACTAGAACTAGCGAGATATGAATGGAGTGAACTGCTTTGACTTTCTTTGTTCCATTGCAACATCACTGTAGACATGAAAAATGCTTAGACTTTCAGCAAGGAGTCGGCCAAGCAGCAGATGGTTTTCCTAGCATCGGTCTTGGAATCTTATGAAAGTCTTGTGGCTGGGAAGATTGGCAACACCAACCTAACAAAAGAGGACTATGATCAAATAGATCCTGAAGAAATGGAACTAATTGACATAAGGTGGTGCATGGCCAGTGCTGTTCGTCGAGCACAACGTTTCATGGAAATAACTGACAGGAAGTCAATTGGTGGACCATCTACCAAGTTGGGGTTTGATAAGTCCAAGGTGACATGCTTCAAGTGTAAGCAGAAAGGTCACTTGAAACGTGAATGCAGAAACGCGTATGCTGATGAATCTGAGAACCCGTTCAGGGAAGATTACTACAAGAAAGCAATATATCATCAAAACAAATCGGAGCCGCCAAGAATGAAGCAAATTGAAGAGAACAAAGAGAAATCTAGAGCTCTTGCGGTGATTTATGATGATGAGGGTTATGACTGGAGTGAACTGCTACTGGAGGAAGATGCGGTTGCTTACGCTTTCATGGCAAAGAATGAACCTGTTCCGTGGAAAGACAATAGAAATGAAGAACAGAAGTATAATTACAGAAGGTTGTTGGCCACAAACAGAATGATCAGAATATCTGGTATCTTTTCGGAAGCAAAGAGAGCAAATAGATGGGATCTAGATAGGGAGTGTTATCTTGACCCATATGGAAACATTGCTATTGATCACAACACTCTTGATCTAGAGGCTATAATCAAAGAGTTAAAAGATGAAGATGATTATTGGCAGAATAAATGGTGGGGAACAGGAGACGAGAAAGAGAAAGAAGAGAAAGAGAAGAAGGAGAAAGAAGAGAAAGAGAAGTCAAAGAAGGTTGATACTGGGATCATTGATACTACTCAGGAGTTGACTGCTGAAAATCTCGGAAAAAGGGCTGACAAGGTGCTGGCAGCTAAGGCAATTGAGGTAGACTCTAAATCCGTCTCTGAGTCTAAAAGCCAGGTCAGTTTAAACACATCAACGACTGAATCAGGTAATAAAGTCAATGGAGATGTTGATTGCAAAAATTGCATCAAAGAATGCAACTTTTGTAATACGATCACGTAACTCAACGGAAAGAAGGTTGATGATCTGACAGCTAAGGTCAGAAGCGTTGAAAATCAAATTCTTGATCGTGACAAGATGGTTAAAGCTTCAACTGAACGGATAAAAGAATTAACTAACAAAATTGAAAATGATAAAATTGATCATGAAAGGATTAGACAAGAAAATGAAAAGTTAGTTCATGAAAACCGTCAAATCACTGAAAAATTTGAGAAGCTTAAAACCACAATGAAAGATAATGATGATCGAAATGGTAAAACTTATAAAGAAAATGTTCAACTAAAAACCGTGCTTAGATTAAAAGAAGAATCAATCAACGAACAACTGGATGAAATCGCTAAATTGAAACTTAAAGTTCAAGAGGCTGAAATTGAAAATGAGCGCATCCGGTTGAAGCTTAACAGTTACAACTCCGCAAGCTTTGTTTTGCAACACATTGTTCCAAGACCCATCGATAAAAATAAAGCTGGCGAAGATGTTTATTCTGATGGAACTGGGGTGGGTTTTCATAGAGTTCCACCTCCGATTCTGGAAAATTACACGAAAAAGCAATCTGGGTTGGTTGAAATCGAGGAAGAGAATGAAGTTAAACTTCCGGAGAACATTGATGTTACTTTTTCTTCATCATCTGATGATAGTGTTCAGACAGAGATTGTTAAGAGCACAGCTGAAAGTGTGTTGATGTCTGTTTCAGCTGAAGATGATGGATGTTTCTTGGATAAGTACATTCCGAAACAAAAATCCAAAAACAACTTAAACGATGAACCTACTCTTGTCATGTATAAGATGTCGGGATCTGATAAGTTGTATTCGGATTCAGAGTTTCCAATTGAGAATGTGAATGTGAAAAAGTTAACAAATGTTTTCAAGTTGGTTGAGGTTGAATTGTCAGAAGTGAACAGTTTAAGTCAAACGAAGAGACAAATGAATTTTGAAAAAGATAAATCATACTACAAGAAACCTGTTGTTCCACCACGTTTTTATAACAACAATCGAAACAATTGGTCGGGTGGTTATCAGGGTGGTAAGAAGTATCAAAGAAGAAATGTTCAAAACAAGAGGTTTGTTGAAAAGAAAATGTTTGTGAACAGTTCGAGTTCACTTGCTGATGAAGAGAATGAACTTTTTTCAAAATCGAATGAAGAATTCTTTGAGAAGAGAGCTTCACAGGCTCAGTCTGAAGGCACAAGTCGGGTAGTTGATACTCGAACATGCTTCAGATGTAATCAAGTTGGTCACATTGCACGAAAGTGTACCAACGTGAAGCCTAAGACTGAGACTGTGAAGATTCAACAAAAGAAAGTTGAGGTGAAGGGTATAGCACAGGTGGTTGTTGAGAAAAGGAGTGTGAAAAATGACAACACCAAAGTGAAAAATGAACCCGTAAAGAAAGTGGTAACTAAAAATGACAAGTTTTACAAACGGGTTGCATTATCTCAACAAGTTTGGAAACCGAAAACTGAGAAAAAGATTTCACCTTCTGAGGAGTCGATTCAAATTGATTATGATGCAAATTTTCCACCTTTGAAGGCTGAAAACTTTAAAATTCAAGTTGCGAGAGTTAAAACTACCAAGGTCACACCCAAGACTGATGAGGCTTGGGTGGACACCATGTTTGACTAAGCAGTTTGAATTGCCAGAGCTTCCTTGATCGCGAAGCATGAATTGGCATCTTTATTGAAGTGTTTAAATCATGTTGTTATATGTGCAGGATCTTCCGAGATTAGTCTCACGCTGGATTATGGACAGTGGGGCGTCTTGACATATGACAGGGAAGACTGCATTGTTATATGATGTAAAGAATATCAATGGAGGTTATGTTGGTTTTGCGGGTAATCAAGGAGGAAGGATTATTGGTGAAGGAACGTTATCCAACGGGATTGTGACGTTTGAAAGAGTTAACTACATTGCTGAGTTGGAGAACAATCTGCTGAGTATCTCGCAAATCTGTGACAGGATGTATACCACTCACTTCACTGATAAAGAATGTTTGATCTTGAAACCAGGATTTGTTATCCCTGAGGAATGGATTATCATGAGGGCACCAAGAGTTAATGATCTGTACGTGTTGGATATGAGCGTAGCTACTACAACCACGGGTCAGGCTCATTGTTTCGTGTCCAGAGCAACTAAAAAAGAATCGAGATTGTGGTACCGGAAGATGGGACATATACATCTTAGAAAAATGAATCACTTGGTGCACAATGATTTAGTTCTTGGAGTTCATGTCAAAGGTTTTCATCTGGAAGGGGAGTGCATTAGCTGTATTAAAGGCAAGCAGAAGAAAAAGTCACACCCTACAAAGCAAGTCAATTCAGTCTCAAGACCCTTGGAGAGACTTCACATGGATTTGTTTGGTCCAGTGAATGTCAAGAGTATTACGGGAGATAAATATTGTCTTGTGGTTACTGATGATTATTCCAGATTTTCGTGGGTTTCTTTCTTGAAGACGAAACGTTTGACAGTTTGATGGCGTTGTTCAAGAAGATTGAGAATTTGTACCAAAGGCGTATCAAAAGAATTTGAAGTGATAATGGTACTGAATTCAAGAACAGCAAGATGGAAGAATTTTGTGATGAAAGAGGTATTTTGCATGAGTTTAGTGCTCCGTACACTCCGCAGCAGAATGGAGTCGCAGAACGCAAAAACCGGACACTAATCGAGACGGCTAGAACGATGCTCGCTGATTCAAAGTTACCGATTAATTTTTGGGCTGAAGCTGTTCCCGCCGCATGCTATACGCTCAACAGAGTTCTCACTGTCAAAAAGTTCAACAAAACATGCTTTGAGTTAATTAATAACCGCAAACCTAATTTGAAGTAACTTGAACCGTTCGGGTCACCCTGTACTGTTCTAGAGCCTTATGGAAAGTTTGGTCCGAAGTGCATTGAGGGTATATTTGTTGGATATTCAAGTCCTTCACGACGTGTCTTCGTTCCAAGTGAGAAGCGGATTATTGAAGCTGCAAATGTTGAATGTCAAGGTTATACTATGCCGCCACAAAATCCAGGAGATTCATGGCGTTATCATTATGACAAGTTGTGGGAATCATTTGACATGATGGAAGAAGAAGAAGAAGAAGAAGATTTCTTTGATGAGTTGGATATTTTGCGCGAATACGAGTCACAGCACAGGTTCCCAGCTGAGTATTCTAGAAGACCACGGGAAACTTTAAATGATGATGAAGCAGGTCCGAGTAATGCTGGTGAACACGATGATGTCCAACAGAATGAAGTTGCTCAAGATAATCAGTCGGTTGAGAATGATAATCAAGAAGCTGAAAACATGCCGATCTTTGATCACGGAGATTCAGATTCTGAGGGGGAGCAGATTCAGGATTTAAGTCAAACAAGCCAAGTTGGTGAACAAAGTGCAGATCAAAATGTTACTAATCTGGAAAGCGATGTGGATGTTCCAAGCGAAGCAATGCCGCGAACTCTTTCATATCATCCAGAGGAGTTGATCATAGGAGAATTGCAAGCAGGCGTTCACACGAGACGTCAAATTGACCAGGGCCTTACATGTTTTTACTCTACAGTAGCACCTTTATAAACTGAATTTTCATTAAGTTGTTTTATCTCGCAGATCGAACCGAGAACTTACAAAGAGGCGCTTACTGAAGACTCTTGGGTCATTGCGATGCAAGAAGAGTTAAGTCAGTTTGAAAAGTTGGGTGTGTGGAAGTTAGTGGATTTACCGGATGGTCAAAGGAAAATCAATACGAAATGGGTTTTTAAGTGTAAGAGAGACGACAGAGGAGTTGTTGTAAGGAACAAAGCTCGACTCGTTGTTCAGGGCTTTAGTCAACAGGAAGGGATTGATTTTACAGAAGTCTATGCTCCTGTGGCACGATTAGAGGCAATCAGAATTTTCCTTGGATTTGCGTCTTGGAAGAACTTCAAAATATATCACTTAGATGTAAAATTGACGTTTCTTTATGGGAAGGTTAAAGAGGAGGTTTATGTCGGTCAGCCGCCGGGCTTCACTGACCCAATCCACAAAAACAAGGTCTACTTATTGGACAAAGCGTTGTATGGTTTACACCAGGCCCCGAGAGCTTGGTACGGGACTTTATCTCAACATCTACTAGCCAACAGTTTCATACGTGGAAAAGTGGATGCCACTCTCTTCACTAAAGAGGTCGACGGGCATCTTCTGATAGTTCAAATTTATGTGGACGATATAATCTTTGGGTCGACAAATGAGAATCTATGCAAAGATTTCGAATCAGTGATGAAGCAGAAATTCGAAATGTCATCAATGGGGGAGATGAAATTTTTTCTGGGTCTACAAGTTGAACAACTACCTGAGGGAATTTTCATTCACCAGATGAAGTACGTTCGTGATATTCTAGAGAAATTTGGAATGTCAAGTTCTACTCCAGCTACTACCCCACTTGCAACAAATCATGGGATTCACCCAGATCTCACCAGAGACAGGGCTGATGAAACGTTCTACCGTTCCATGATAGGTTCTTTGATGTACCTAACTGCTTCACGTCCTGATATTATGTACCCAACGTGCCTCGCAGCAAGATATCAATCTAACCCGAGAGCTTCGCACATGATTATTGTGAAGAGGATATTACGCTACCTGAAAGGAACTCCTTCATTGGGGTTGTGGTATCCTAGAAAAGGCGACTTTACGCTCGAAGGGTATTCCGACTTAGATTTCGGATACTGCAAAGTCAATTCAAAATCAACAACTGCAGGATGCCAGTTCTTTGGACCTAGATTGGTTACCTGGCAGTGTAAGAAACAAACGCCTGTAGCGCTATCTACATATGAAGCGGAGTACGTTTCTGCTAGCAGTTGCTGCTCTCAGATCATGTGGATACTGCAACAGATGCGCGACTACGGTTTGCAGTTTCTTAACACATCTCTTTTTGTTGATAATGAGGCCGCAATAAATATAACAAAGAATCCAGTACATCACGCTAAAACTAAACATATAGAAATTCGTCATCACTTTATTCGCGATTGTTTCGAGAAAAAGTTGATACGAATTGAGAAAATCCACACTGACGAACAGAAAGCTGATTTACATACCAAAGCTTTTGATAAAAATCGGTTTAAATATTTGTTAAAACTGAATAGTATGAAGCTTCTTTCGGTGTCGGATGGCATTATTGGCGTTGATGAGAGTACTGTTGCAGATGAAGATGAGAAACAATCTACAATGGTTTGTCGATTTTTTACTTGTTTTGGTATTTAGGGGGAGTAGATGTAAATAGTTTATTTTCAGAAAATACAAAAACAGTAAAAAATGTAAAAATACAAAAACATGATAAAATTTCAAAATCCAAAAACAATATAGAACTTGAAAAAAGAGCTTGTGTATATAGGGAAAATGATAGTACATCGGCTAGACAATTACAGTATGCTAAAGAATTATAAAGTTTAAATGAGTTAAACAGTCTCACTAATGATGTGTCGATAGGTTTTCGCACATTTAGTAGATTTATTTGGGATATAAACCTAAAATTTCAAACTTGCGTAATTTGTGGGGAACACTACTTGGATATATAGGTAACCCCTGAAATCTCGTTTGAAAGGTCCCTTATTCTGAGATACTAGGTCTTTATACTCAGTGATATCTGGGGTATTATTCCGGGACTTCTGCTGAATGGAAGTTCTGACCTAGTCCCCGAATAATACTTTCTGCAAATGCTTGAAACATAGCATCACCCTCAGCAAGCTGATGAAACAATAAAATTGATAGTCGCTGCTGTTGTAACTAAAAGATCCTCTAAAGGGGACACACCGAAAAGACGAAGCCGTCATCTCTCTGCGTATACGGAAGTATCGACCTGAGCTCTCACGGCCCTCGCATTTAACCCCTAACAGATATCATCTGTGGTATACTCACCTGTAAGACTGAATATTTGGGATTCTGGATACGGGAGTATATTCAAGAGGTGGAACACATGAATGAGCTAAGTTCATAAGACATCTAAACGTATCCTGAGTAAATTGAAATTTGTGTGGGAATTTAAGATAGATCAGTATATCGACAATCGAGGTGAATTGTTTAAGTTTGAGTATGAAACGAAGCTTAACGGTACTTGTAATTTGTCTGAAAAGTTGATATGACTCCCTGACACGCTCACCAAAATTATGTTTGTAAATAGTTAAATTTTGTTATTTTCTGCAATTTAAGTTTATGTATTTCATTTCTTAGTTTAGAACATTTTATTAAAATCCAAAAAGATTTTATTTCTGTTTTATTTTTGACAAACCAAAGTGGAGAGTTGATCGTTGGATTCTCGAAGATTGAAGCAGATGCAGGAAAAGTTCTGAGCTGAAGAATGAAGAGAGCTTACTTTGATAGAGATTGGATTGCTTATAAGTTAAAACAAGTTCATTAGTTTGATGCTTGTTACATTTTTCAGAAAATGTTTGAAAATGTTTTACAAAATCAGTCTGTATTGTCAAAAGATCAACCAAGGTCATTAAATTGGACTTGGTAGATTAATTGAGTAATCAGGGTCATTTATTTGGACCTGAATACTTGAGTGGATTTCTAGAACTGATAGAGTGTGTGATTTTGTGAAAAGATAAGTTTGTAATGTTTGATGTTTGAGACACAGGTTTTGGACTTCATCATTCCCACGGGAGCTAAATGTCAAAGCTTGAACCAGATCAAGACCTCAGATTCTAGCATACTGAGAGGGGGAGTCTGTGAAAGGGGGACTCTGGATCAACAAGTCAAAGGGAAGTCTAAAGATGGAGCCAGGAAGTGATCCTGAACCTGTGAAGATAGAGTTTTTGCAAAGAAAAGACAGAGTTGGAGAAAAGACCAAGACTGAAGACTCGGAGCTGAAGACTTCGTCAACATCCAGGGGGAGTCTGTTGGTGCACGGAATGTCTGTTGACTACGTTTATATTGATTCTTAGGTCTAGATAGTTTGTACGGAGTTGAAAATCAGAAATTAGGGTTTTAGTATTTTAATTTCGCTGATAATGACATATGTGTCATTATAAGCGAAATCAGATCTTAGTATTTCGCTTATGTGTACATTTAGGTTAGGGTTTTCGCTCATTAGGTTAGTTGGTGATTTCGCTTATTCGATCACATGGGATTTCGCTCATTAGACTGTCATAGGAGCGAAATCAGGCATACTATATAAACCCATGTGTGATCTTCATTTGGAACCATTGGAGCGAAATTAGGTCTTGTGCTAGGTGACGAAACTCTGTCAAAATCTACTCAGAAAGCATTAATAGAGAAGGAAATTAAAAGGAAAAGTCGTTGTTACTTTGTCTACACTGATTCCGCCTTTGTAAACAAAGACTGACTTTTCGGGTCATACAAACGGTCCAACAGGGATAATAAACACTCAAAGAAGGATTCGAGATGGCAAAGGAAAGTTGAAAAAGGGACTCCATACACATTAACAGGAGCCTCCCGACAAATTTCCAGCATTACGGCATGTACAGCACGGGGTCGTGGCCACCCAACATGCCCCCATGCCCAGGGTTCTACAGAAAAATTTTCTAACAGGTAACTGACCACGGGTCGTGTCCACTGGGCACACCCCGTGGTCAACCTTCTGTAACTTTCTGTTACTGGTATACTGACAACGGGGCCATGGTCAGCCCACCACACCCCGTGTTCAGCTGCCCAGTAACATAAAATCTTGTTTTTAACCCACTTTTACACATTTTAATCAACCAAAAAACTTATTTTCGGACACATTGAGGACAATGTGTAATTTAAGTGTGGGGGGGATGCTAAAACCTTGAATCTTGAAAGTCCTAATAACAAGCCTTACACAAAACTCTATTGGAATCGCTAATCACCCCAATTTTTTTCAAATTTTTTATTTTTCTTTACTTATCTTGGTTTAATTTGGGAATAACAAGTTCTAAAAATGTTATATTTTTACAAATTTACAACCGATAGCGTCGTGATAAAAAGAACCAAATAAGAAAAATTATGAAAAGGCATGCCAAATCTATTTAAAAATTGATTATATATACTTGATCACATTATAAACTCATTCCCACAATAAGTGAGTTTTGAGCCTTTATTGAGCATACTTGCATACATCTTTAAATTAAATGCTCATTTTTCGTTTCTTGTGTGAATAGCCGCTTGGTTCTTTCGACTCTAGAACTTGCCAAGACGATACATCCCCGATCCTTACCAACTTGAACCCAAGTAAGTAAATGATGGAGGCATAAGGACTAACCCATTTTCCTTTCAAAACCATTATTTTTCTTTTTTTTTTACACCACTACCCAAAATCCCCCTAGTTAACCCCTTTGAGCCTAAATCTTTTCGTTTCAAAACCCGCAAAACAAACACCCATTACCCACCGAAACCTTTTTCTTTTCAAACCCATTTGTTTTAGTAAAAAGCTCGGTTATCTTGTGATAAAAAAATAAAAAAAATAAAAAATAAAAAAAAATTGAGAATGTTGCAATAACCAAACAAGTTCCTTAAGGAAATCTTGTTTGAATGTGCTTAGTTTGAATAAATGTCACAAAAACAAAAAGTTTTACGATAACTGACGCTTTTTACGCTTTTCGCCATTTTACTAACCACTAACCAAAAACCACCTACCCTTAGCCCAAGCCTAACCCTTCCCCAAGTCCTCTTGATGTTTACAAAGGTTTATAGCTAAAAAGGAAGAGGTTTGATCGATTGGCAAGAATATCGTAGAAGTAAGTTCCATGTCGGTATCGAGTATTTCACAAAAAAAACACCTTCGGCCGAGTGTTGAGTAATCTCCCGTGAGCTATGTGAACTTGTATATAAATGGAATTTTAAAGAGGCATGTTATGCCCAAATAAATGATTTTTCTTTACAGGTGTTCTAAATAAATCATGACGAATAGGATTGTATACAAAATAAAAATAAAACTTAATAAAGATCTTGGATTCCCGACACTCAAGATAAGCCCCAAAACTTATTCTCTACCTCTTCCATTTGGGTGTGTAAGCCACATATTAAAGAGTTTTGCTTGAGGAGAAGCAAAGATTCAAGTGTGGGGGTATTTGATGTGTACAAAATGCAACATATAAATTACATCAATAGAGGCATAAAACCAACCCTTTTTAGTACTAATGTTGGAAAAAGTGCGTTTCTTTCTTCCTTTTGAATTTACAGGACCAAATGAGCTTAAAAGAACAAAAGGAACAAATAAGCAGCCAAATACCAACATAAATACAAGAAGAAGGAAGAACTTGACATGCCTGACCCCTCGGCAACATCTCCCAAAGCAAAAAAAAGAAGATAGAAGCTGATCACGGGGCCGTGCCTAGCTCACCACGGGGCGTGGTCAGCCCTGACACAAGAAGACAAAGCCTGCAGAAGCTTCTACGCCCACCACGGGGCGTGGTCAACTCTAAGATTTGCAGAATCTTGATAGTACAGCGAAGAGTTGACCACATGTCCAGAGGCCACAGGGGCGTGTGGGGCACTCTGCTGACAGCTGCAATTAATGAGGGAAGAGAAAGGAGTGACCACGGGGTAGTGCCTAGCGGGCATGGGGCCGTGGTCAGGGCTCTGATCTGACTATAAATAGGGGTGCTTGGTTCCCTTCAAAGACATCCCTTGGCAAACCACTACTCTCCCACTTTGCCACCACTCCACCACCACTACAACACCAACACCCACCACCATCATCCATCTTTAGAGTGTGTGTAGTAGTCTCGGGATCCAAGATTGATCGTAAGAGTTCTTGTCAATCAAAGGACATGTTTAGCTAAGCCTCTTACATCACTTGGTGAAGACAAGACTTTTATGTATTACTTTTGATTTTTAATCTTTCGGCATGTAACACCTCGTAAAAATCATAACCAATAAAATAAAGACACGTGTCATGTAGGAAAAACGTGTCATGAACCCGGATCAAGTTAAAGGATGTATGGTAGGATTTAAAAAGTGTCGACATGTTAATAAATACCTCTGAGTGACCTATGTACAAATCCCAAACCTTAACATATTCCATACACTTTCAGCATATTCAAATCCAATTAATTTGATAATCTAAATTGGTATAAGGATTTAATTTTATGATTCTTACGACAAGTTCCTTCAAAAGCATTCATCAATAAGTCCAAAAGACTCACATGTGCATGGCAACACATGCAAGGGCATGCAACACCTGAATACATGGTCCCTACATTGAGAAGAAAGCATGAGATTCGAAAATTCCAAAGTTGCATGGTTAAAGCTTGAAAGTTTAAAGTTTTTGTTTTCTGGTCACCGGATACGGACCGTATGGCCTTAGGCTTACGGTCCGCAAGCACTGCAACTGGGCGATATAAACCAAGGTCGATTACGGACCGCAAAGCCAAGGGCTTACGGTCCGTAAGAGGTGCTTACGGTCCGCAAGACCATTAGCTTACGGTCCGTAAGACTGTCACTAGCAGAAGAAAATGGACAGATGCCTGTTCAGCCTGTTGCACCGCCTTACATGAGTGGTTTTCGAGTTCAGGGGCTTGCAACTGGTTTTTGGCATTATAGAGACACATGGAAACATCTGGTTTCAGTCCTAGACTTAGGTGTAAGAAGATCATGTAATTTTGTTCACTATATAAGAGCTTGATGTTGTAACATTTGGACTTGCCCACTTCATTTGCATTTCAAGCTTTGCTCTGGAACTCTTGGGTCTTCTAGCAGACTTCCATCAGCTTTTTGATCATTCTTAGGACTCTTGTAAGTGTCCTTAACCTTCTTAATTCAGTTTAGCTTAGTTAATTAGCTTAAAGTCAAACCGTCGTAACTAAGGTTTGACTTCGTCATTAATCTTAATTTGTCCAATCAAATTTCAAATTGAAAGTACCTATGAGTTGGTAATTATGTGGGCAATAAACCCTCAAAAGGGCACCCTCTGATTCCCACTCTAACTAGGTCAATTGTCGGGTCAAAGTTAATCCTAAAAAGTCAACAGAAAGCTTATTTTCAAATTAATACATAATTAACAATGTAGAAGCCATGCAACCTGTTTTATCATTAATATAACTTGGTAATGAATGTAAGAACATGTCTAAACATGTTCACCCTGACAATTTTCAGTTTTAGCTCGGTTCGGAACCGAAAATCGCAAAAGTAGACTTTTTCTTTGACTTTCAGTTCTGACCCATTTGAGCATAGTTTAATAATGCCTTAGAGCTTTATTAGGACTAGGTTTCATGTTAGTATAACCCTCTGTGATTATACAACTTGATTCATTAGTTATCCGATTCACATGCATGTATCCGTTAATTGCTTAAATGTTGACTATTATGCCCATATGACCTTAAAACATGATTTTTGAAAATATAAAAGAGTAGAAACCTTAGTTACTGATTTATAAGTTTGTACCTAAAATTTGACATCAGTTTCAGGTCTAGATTAAGAGTTATGCTCATTAGCGTAATTAGAAAGCATTTTAGTAATTAAATGGCATAATTAGCATATAGCCTATCTAAACCCGATTTTTGATACCAAACTTTATACCTACTGATGTAAAATAATATTTTGGGATTTTTGGAGATTTTTATTTATTTTTAGGCTGAGCATAACCTAGAGTTCTAAGCTTAATTCAGTAGTTGTCGGTTTTGCCCTTTTAAGCTATAAAATGAGTTTTACAAATCCTTTTGATACCAAACCTTTTTCTACTGATCTAATATGATAAATAGAATATTTTAAGCCTTTTGGAATAATAAAAATATTAGCTTTCCTTTAAAAACCTGGAAATAGCTCAAAATCGCCTTTTTAAGCGTTTTTAACACATAGTATGTATTAAAACCATTCTAGATATATAAGACTTGATACCTACTGATATCTTAAGTAAACTTTTATATTTTCACAGTAAGTAAAAGTTTTTAAAGTCAGATTCCAGATTTGACCTTTAAACCTTAGGTGAAATTACCAAAATGCCCTTTCGGTGCATAGTATGGTTAGAAATGATAAATTTCACACATAGGTTATACCCTACTGATATAACTTAGTAAATTAAGTATTTTTACTGTTTCATCAGACCCGAAACTCAGATTTATATTTAAACTCTTATATAACCTTTTAAATGACCAAAATGCCCTAACGGGGCATAATTTGAGTTTAAAATCAATTGGGGCATAATAGAAGATATCTTACTGATGTCACAACATATTTCAAGCATATTAACTTAGGAAACATGTATATGACTCATATGGTTACCCGTTACGCAAATTGCACGTTCGGTTCGGTTTATGTAACTAGTTTACATAAATTGACCGAAACGGGTCAAACCTTATCATTTTTGTCTCAAAATCCAGAATGTGTTTAGTTTACCCATATTATACAAGTCTCCAAACTTGTCGAGTCTAAACCACATTCTATTCCGGTCTTCGCTTAATCGTGCGTTTGAACCGTATCTTCCTTTAAAACTAGCCGGTCTAAGTTTAGGCTTAATTAATACCCCTTAACCGTGCCCAACAACCCGCAACCTTCATTTATACCCCTTCAACGCTCCAATTCTCACCATTCTTTTGGCGACCCCACTCCTGTCTTCCAGATCCGGTTCAACCCGACTAACTACGTTCAAGAACCAGTGGGTTTTAACCCACTAGGACCACAGGACCACTTCTCCGACGATAATGCCATGGATATGGACGAGGACACCGACCCTGCAGAGCCACCGTCCGGGACCCCGAACCACCCCATCGAAATCTCTGATGGGTCATCTTTTCATGGATCACCTTACCGTGGTCCTGACAGCTACCAGGCAAGATTCGCCCAGTACGAATGGTATTTTACACCTTCGTACCACTCCTCGCCCCACCAGCAGCAGCAGCAGCAGGATCCTTCTGAGGATTCTCGATTCGTGGCAGTTACTCCACCGCCACCACCACCAGTTGAGCAGCCGCCTCCGGAGCCACCGAGGCGTAGAAGATCAAACGCATGCATGTCCGTGCGAGGAGGAGTGTGTATCAGCACCCCTCAACAATCAAGTGGCAGCCATTACCCGCCACTCCATGAAGACCCGCAGACGGGTGGGCCTTTAAACCCCGTATTGGAAGCGGACTCTGCGCCTGTCGCGCCACCGTTGGGTTTCGATAACCTAATCCACGCATACGCCGGCTCAGCGGCGTACAACCCCTTTGAGCAGCCGGCCCACACAAACTACAACTATGCGGATGTAGATCCTTATCAGGCAGCGTGGGACTACAACGTTCTTCACCCTGAAGGGCCCTATGGAGGTCCTTGGACCACTGGTTATGGGTACCAGCGTCCGCCACCTCCTCAACCTCTGCATCACCAGCCGCCGCAGCCGCAATTAATACCACCGGAGCGACAACAAGTGGTTCTCGAAAGGTTGAACCAAATTGAGCGGGAGGTTCAGAGAGACCGCAGGGAACATCAAGGCTTCTTCAAAGGTCTGGCAGGCCTAATCAAGTGGAAGTCCAAGAGAAGGGATTATTTAAGATCCTTGGTTTTTATTTATGTTGTAATCAGTCCCTGAGTGGACTTTTGTTTCTGTATTCTGCCCCTGCGTGGGCATGTCTTTCAGTATTCTGCCCCTGCGTGGGCGTGTCTTTCGGTTTAACCCCTGCGTGGGTATGTTTGTTTGTTTAGCCCCTGCGTGGGCATGTTATTTCTTAGAAAGCCCGTTTAGGGTAAATTTGTACTTGTTTAATTCTAATGTTTAAATTTTCATTTTTATTAATATGCATAAACATAAAATATGAAATAAATAAAAGAGTTAATTACTGTTTTCGTCCCTGTGGTTTGTCAAAAATCATTATTTCAGTCCATTAGTTTAAAAATTGCGATTTCAGTCCCTGTGGTTTCACTTTCGTAACCATTTCAGTCCACCTCGTAACCATTTCAGTCCTTGTACTTAACAGAATAATGGATTGAAATGGTTACGAAAGTGAAACCACGGGGACTGAAATGGTTACGAATGTAAAACCACAGCGACTGAAATCGCAATTTTTAAACTAATGGACTGAGATAGTGATTTTTGACAAACCACAGGGACGAAAACAGTAATTAACTCTAAATAAAAATAACATTCCTTTTAAAAACCTATCATTATAATAAAATGATAAAATCTAAAAAGGACAAGACCTAGCCATGTGTCATCTTAAGACAGGGCCAAGATGGTAGTTCTCAAATTAGATTCAGGTCCATATTAATATCTCAATTTAGAATTTTCTGCATTAAATATTAAAAGAATCTTAAAAGTAAAACCTAGCCACATGTCGTTCTAGATATGGCCAAAATGGTAGAACTTATTTAAAAAGATTCAAATCCTTGTTAACATCTGTAAAAATGTTTAACACTCCTGACAAAATGTGATTCGATAAAATCGCATAAGTCATCCTTATATTAGAAATTCTAAATTCTTTTATTATATTAAACATCCAATAGGGATGTAATGCCTACGGGCTATACTCATTGTCATATAAGACAAAAGACAGTAGTGGTCTTCGACCCCCTGTTAAGAGGAGGTAATAAACTATAACTAAAACCTCAATACCATGACCCTATAAGATCATGATTAAAAATTTAAAACTGTCCTTGTGACTTGACCTTTTATGTCATTGATATAATTTGATTATAACTAGGAATTATAATGAAAATTCCTGAGTGTATATATATGTGCTTAGCAAAATTAATCAAAATGGCTTTTAAACACCATGATTAATAGATCATTTAGAATGATAGAACTACTATGGACCTCTGAATAAATTAGAATCATTATTTTATGTAGCAATCCAGCTACATGGCGGGGTCTGACGAAGTCAACAGTCACCCCAGAGATAATCATGATGCCTCCAGGGTCAACGTAGCAGGAGCAGAGTTACAAGCATTGATAGACAATGATGTTACAAGAGCTTTGGATAGGCAATTTCAGGAGTCCAGTGGTACATGTAAGAACCCTATCTGTACCACACTCTAAACCACCCTCTAGAACTCACACTGCTCACAACAGTAATTCCCACCACTCATCAAACCAAAGGAGTGTTCCATCTCAAAGAATTGTGTTGAATCAAGAACCCCGTCATAAGGGTTGCTCTTATAAGTAATTTGTTTCCTGCAAACCAGGGATTTCACTAGGGAGAAAGGAGCTATAGACTTCATGACCTGGTTAGATGAGATGGACACTGTGGTGGATATCATTGGATGCACTGATAAGGATGTGGTGAAGTATGTATCTCAGTCATTTAAGGGTGAGGCATTAGCTTGGTGGAGGTCTTGGATCCAAGCCGCAGGGAAAATCCCATTGTACAATATGTCTTTGTAACATTTGTGCTTGAAATCATTGTGAACAGTTCAGTTATCAATAAAACAAAGTTATTTGATCCCAATGTTTGTTTGTTTATGTTT
The DNA here is from genome assembly GCF_002127325.2 of Helianthus annuus. NCBI lineage: Eukaryota > Viridiplantae > Streptophyta > Magnoliopsida > Asterales > Asteraceae > Helianthus > Helianthus annuus. The sequence goes on from NC_035448.2 coordinate 66,368,394, forward strand.
TACATTTTTCATGTTTTGACTTTTGTTCAATTTCAAACTCTACATCGCTTTCTGGAGAATTATACGCAAACTGGTGCGTAAACGTACTCAGTTTAACGCGAAAAATACTCCAAAACATCAACATATACCTAACATACCTTAAATAACCTATACATAACTTAAAAATAAGTTTTGAAGGCTTTGGTATGACAAAAACAAGTTAATTCGCCTACAGGGACTAAATTTGACAAACTGCGAAAGTATGCCAATTTAAGTTGTAACAGACATTCCGGAACATGACCATAAGTTAAATGTACCATAAATATCCTTTACATAGCTTGGAAATAGGCTTTGAGGGGTTCGGTATGCTAAAATAAACTTTTGGATAATTCAGGGGCTAAAAGTGTCAAAAAGTGCATAAGTTTGCACTTTCGCGTATAACTTACATTCTGAATACATCCGGACATCGAAAAATTTATGTAAGCATCATAATATTATGACTTAGTGTTTGGCATGAGAAAAATCCATTCGTCACGCATTTTTGATCGTTTTTCGCGCTTATGCGCATTCCGTCGTAATTAACCGAACATCGCGATCGTACGACCAAACGAACCGACATCCGGCATATTTTTGAGCATGTTTCATGTCCACAATATTTAGGCATCATCTTAGGGCCTTAAAGTTGGCTCAACAGGCCTTAAACATGTCGGAAAAGGCTTTAAACACCAACAGGGACTGAAACTATCATTTTCTAAAGTTGGTTGCAGATCAGGACACCCAGGCGGGGCGCGTAAGCCCTGTCTGAACCTTACGCGGGCGCTAGGCCCCCCCAGATATGCAGAAACTCGTTTTCACAGCTGTTAGCAGCCTTTCAACACTCCAAAGGGCAATGCCTCTTGCAAATCTCTGGGGTTGGGGTCATATTGTGATACCATAACATTTTGACACTTGTACGGATGAGATTCAAGCACGTAAATCTATAAACGATCCTAACGGTCTTGCATATCCTATAAATACCCCCCCCCCCCCTTCTTGCAAAAACCCACAAATCTGATCTAAAAGCTCTAAGTTGAAGCCATTGCTTCATACCTGAGCTCCTGGATCAAGATTAGCTTTCGGGGAACCTTCGTAAGTGTTCTTTCGTTCTTTTATCGCTTTTTGAGTCCTAAAGTCAAACTTTGTTTGACTTTCTGCTTTGACCAGTTGATGGTCAATGCGAAGTGCGTTTGAACTTCATAACGTGAGCGTGATCACGATGGTTATAGTCCCTAGTGACTATACCTACTGATTACCACGTTATCTAGGCTCAGTGACGAGTCATAGTTTCGGCCGAAATGCGCATTCTTGCTTATTTTGTAACCAAACTACTCATAGGTATCAAAACCGTTTGTTTTGATACCAAACCTGTTTCTAAACTTAGTTAAGCATGTTTTAACATGCTTAGTTCGTCACTTTTAGTGTTTTCTAAACTTAGTTAACCATAGTTGTATAGGGAATAACCTTCCGAGGTTATACCTTATGGTCACATCATTTGAGTAGTTGTATGATAGGTAGTATATATGCCTTAGGTAAAATTACCAAAATGCCCTTTTTACGCCAAAATTCATATTAAGCATATGTAACATAACTTTTGGTATCTAAACTGATTTGGCAACAATATTAGACATGTTGAGGCATATTTTACTTATCATAGGGCTAGTTAGGCGTTCCGAACGCGTTTTACGCGAACGACGCGTTAAAGTAGCATAAGCTACCTAAACGGGTCGTAATGGGTCGTAAGCACTTAGGTTAGGTTTCATTTTAGTATGTGGGCTTTGTTAAACCATATTACATGAGTTTCCATACTCACTTGGTTTACGAACCCTCATTCTATCCACTCCTTCGATTTTAGGTCCGGTATATTAACATAGTTACCTATATTAGGTGCCGTTTGATATCCGTGATCTCTAGCATTGTTTGGTTGTTACACAAGGACTTCTAAGCAATCCCAAGTGAGTACATAGTACCCTCCTTTACTGTTTTCCAAACTATTTTGGGGTGAAACACATGTGCCTACTTGTTACTTTCGTACTTTCCTGTTTTCACATCATATACTTGCTATGCTCATTAGTACACTATTAGTACATGATTTACATTACATTGTTTCGCTATGTATGTTTACTTAGCATACTTAGTACATTGTTTTACTTTACATTTCTGCTATGTATGTTGACTGATAGCATGCTAGCACATTGATTTACATGACTTTTCTACTTTGTATGTTAACTTAGCATACTTAGTACATTGTTTTCATATAACATGTTTACATTTGCTATAACATTTGGTTTGAACAAACGAGACTTATATACGTTCATTAACATTAGCTACGCCGCTCGGTAGTAAGTAGTGGTACCATAGGACTTGACAAATCCCATTCCTGACATCCCGGGTTTGTTTGGAAGTAAGGAATGACTGAATCTGAAAACATTTCTTTTGATAACCTTGACTTAGGGTTACCCGACTGTCTCAAGGCTTGAATGTATGCGTTAACTTACCACATAAATGTATGTATCAATGTAACATGCTTGTACTTTGCAAAACATAACTTTTTGATATATTCAAAATACTCTGTTTTGTACATTTTTCTACATTTGGTTATGTGACAATACTTTGCTTACAATACATAACATTTGTAACACATAACATGACTACATTTGGACTTTTTAACATTTGCCAAGGTTTACACAAGGACTTTTGACAAATTGGTTTAAACATAGACATTATACATTGATTGGTTGGTTTGAGTGACTTAAGTAACGAGATGTGAGTAGTATAATACAAACATGGTAAATACGCCGCTGGTACTTTTTATATATAAGTGTTTGTATTATATTACATATCATAGCGTTATTTAAATTATTCATTTTTTACTTATACATTTTACACAAGTAGCACGTTTTCACAAGGCTTTGGTTTGCAATACAGTTTATTTTATACAACTCATTTTACTTGGTTATTCATTTAACCATACATTATTCTTTTATCTATACGTATCATTTGATCTTATCACTTTTAAATGATTTACAAAACAAAACAATTTACAAGGTTCATGACTGAATTTTATTAAACAGTTCTTAAATCTTAAGTCATGAATCCTATTTTCACAAAACCTATGTATCTCACAGGCATTTTTATGCTGACGTACCTATTTTCACATGTGTTTTCAGGAGATTTTGCGTAGAACGATGATCGTGACACTAGGGCGGACCTGTGCCTTAGAGACATAAAATGATGATAGACTTAGTTTAACTATGTAATGTACTCTTGGTTTTCATGTTTAAGACAATGTTACTCTATTGTTGATAAATAAAACGTAACTTTGCATGCCATGGTTGTGAAACAATTAATTCTGTTACAACACTCCCTGACGTTTCCGCCACTTTGATTGTTCCACGTGGTCGGGGTGTGATAGAAGAGTTGGTATCAGAGCCAATGGTTATAGGGAATTAGGTTATTTGTAATACTTTGACCTAGACTATAACTTTATAGGACCCTAACACAAGTTATCTTGTGTTTAGATTTTAAAACATGCACTTCACCTATCCTTAGGTGATAACCATAACGAGAACATCGATTTCGAATCTGCTTTGAAAATTAATCATCTGTTCTAGGATGATTGATTACTAGGTTTTGAACCCTCTGTTATATGGTTTTGAACCCCTTTGAATTTTCAAAAATCTCGTCAAAGTTTTGGGTTTTAATAGTGTGAACATGTGCAAACTGGAAGAGTGAATGCCTGTACCCTGGGTTTTCTGTCTAAGGCTAGAGTGTTCGTACAAATCCACATAATCGGACCAGTCACTCTTACCTGGGAACTCTTGGGGTGAGTGTTCGCTTATAGGCGAGCATGTCTTCGCGATACATTATTTTTGACCCATTTACTTTGATTAGACACCGTGTGTCGCTTGTTTGCTTTGCGATGCGAACGCATGACCACCATCTTTGCTTTTGTTGATTTTGTTTCATCTCATTCTCTTCATCCAATCATCTCACTCGTTTCCTTTCATGTTTTCCTCTTTTAGAATGCCTCCTCGACGCGAAAACCAGATAGCGACTGCCGAACTGGCAGGAATTATTGCGCAGCAAATGGCTGCTCAATTCCCAAACCTCTTTGCTCAATGGAACCAAGCCAACAACAACAACAATGCTCCATGCAATTTCAAGAATTTTAACTCGGCTAAACCACTCAAGTTTAGTGGTTCTGAGGGAGCAACTGGGCTTCTTCAATATTTCGAGAGCATTGAGAATACTTTCCGTCACGTGCAGTGCCCTGACAATCGCAAGGTCGAGTTTTCCTCAAGTGTGTTTCAGAAGAGGGCTCTTACGTGGTGGAACGGGGTAATGAGAGACCGTGGTGCAGAAGTTGCTTTAGCACAGACATGGGCTGAACTTAGGGCCTTTATGATGAGGGAGTTCTGTCCTCGTCATGAACAGCGAGCTTTGGAGAAAGAGTTTGATGACTTAAAACAATACAGTGGCGAGCACCGGGCATATACAGATAGGTTTGAGGAGTTGAGTCTGCTTTGCCCAACAATGGTTGCCCCACTCGACAAGGCTATCGAAAGGTACACCGACGGCCTACCTGACTCGGTACAAGACATCATTACTGGTAGTAACCCTACCACACTCTGTCAGGCGATCGAGTTAGCAGCGACATTGACTGAGTCGCAGGTTCGAAAGGGAAAGCTGCACAAAAAGGGTGACAAGGGTAAGAAGCAGGCGTCTGACAGAGAAGATAGCAAGAAAGGTCAAAACAAGAAGGGAAAGGATTCTGGTTTTCCAAAAGGGGTCTAGGAAGCGAAAGGCTTCCCAAAACTATGCCGTTACTGCACAGGCTCAAGCTGCACCAAATCAGCCTGCGCAACCACTAGCCAAGAAGCCTTATCTTGGCAATGCACCTTTGTGCAACAGGTGTAACGGCCATTACCCACCACATCTTCAGTGTCGTCAATGCACCAACTGTGGAAGAAATGGTCATCTTGCTGCCACCTGCCGCATTCCTGCTAACCAGAATCAGGCAGTTCAGAACCCAGCCCAACAAATTACTCAGCCTCTTGCTCAGCAACAAGGTCAAGCTGCACGACCTCATTTTCCTCCTGGTTCGTTCAACAATTGTGGGGATCTGACCCACTACAGAAACCGGTGCCCAAGGCTAGCCAATCAGAATCCAAATCAGAATCAGGCTCAGGCTCAGGCTCGAGGTCGAGTCTTCAACATGAACGCACAAGAGGCACAAGCAGATGATAATGTGGTGAACGGTACGTTCGATATTAATAATCAGCCAGCATCTGTTCTTTTTGATTCGGGTGCCGGTAAGAGTTTTGTGTCGTTATCTTTTGAACCCTTGCTTCGCATGTCTAGAACGAAACTAGGTAAACCATTGACAGTAGAAGTGGCTAGTGGTGAACCCATTGTTCTTGATTCTGTTCTCCGCAATTGCCAGTTGAACCTTAACAACCATCTTTTTCCTATTGACCTCACGCCTATGCAACTTGGAAGCTTCGACGTTATTGTGGGTATGGATTGGTTAGCCAAACATCATGCAGAGGTAGTTTGTTTCGAGAAGATCATTTGTATGCCGCTTTCGACAGGTGAGATCCTACAATTTCGTGGTGAGAAACCTGATGGTGGTCTCAAACTCATGTTTTTTTTTAAAGCTCGGAAGTATCTGCGAAAGAACTATGTGGCATTTTTGGCACATGTTGTAGCAGATAAGGGCAAAGGTAAGTCTATTCAAGATATTCCTGTTGTACGGGATTATTCTGAAGTATTTCCTGAAGAGTTACCTGGTCTACCCCCAGCACGCCAAGTCGAGTTCCATATTGATCTCGTACCTGGTGCAAATCCCATTGCCAGAGCTCCATATCGTCTTGCACCGTCCGAGATGCAAGAGTTGTCTAAGCAGCTGCAGGAGCTCTCTGACAAAGGTTTTATCCGTCCTAGCTTTTCACCTTGGGGTGCTCCCGTTCTTTTTGTCAAGAAGACGGATGGATCTTTTAGGATGTGTATCGATTATCGTGAGCTTAACAAACTCACCATCAAGAATCGATATCCCCTACCTCGCATCGATGATCTCTTTGATCAATTGCAGGGCGCTTCTTATTTTTCAAAGATTGATCTGCGATCTGGATATCAACAACTTCGTATGCAAGAAGAAGATATTCCCAAGACAGCGTTCCGCACTCGTTATAGGCATTATGAGTTCACAGTTATGCCTTTCGGTTTGACTAATGCCCCTGCTGTTTTCATGGATTTAATGAATAGGGTCTGCAAGCCTTATTTGGATCAGCTCGTCATTGTTTTTATTGACGACATTTTGATATATACTAAGACGCGAGCTGATCATGAGCAACATCTTCGTCTTACTTTGGAACTCCTAAAGAAAGAGCAACTTTTCGCCAAATTCTCCAAGTGTGAATTTTGGCTTAAAGAAGTTCAATTCCTAGGAAATATTGTCAATGAACAAGGTTGTAGGATCGTTTGCTGACCCGAACGAGTCGTTCAGAGGTTGTCTCTTGCTTTTCAGATGCGGAATAATAAGAAATGCAAGTAGAAGTAGCTTGTTCTTCCTCCTAACTGCTTGTTTTATTGATTTGAAACGTTTTACAGCTCGATCTTCACACCGGCAGAGCTTCGGCGTGGAATACAGAATGAACGTTATGAGGTCCGCTCAAACAACCCCTATATATAAATGTTTAGGTCTGCTTATGTGTCACTATGCCATAAGAGCGGACCACAAAGTCCACATAAGCGGACCATGCTGACAAATGAGCGAACCTAGGATCTCATGACCCTATGAGCGGACCTAACTCATAAAACCTATACAGACTCCTGTTTTCTCGTACTTCGTGCCCTATGCTATACAATACGATGTAAGACCTGATCCTAGACAACCTAGACGTAATCAACAGATGTAGTGCACTAACAAAGGTATTCATGTAGATCCCTCCAAGATCAGTGCGATTAAGGACTGGGATACGCCAACTACTCCTACTGAAGTTCGTTCTTTTCTTGGTCTTGCGGGTTATTATCGCCGCTTCATTGAAAATTTCTCAAAGATTGCAGTTCCTCTAACTGCTCTAACTCAGAAGAACAAGCCATTTGATTGGGGATTCAAGCAAGAGGAAGCGTTTCTGACTTTGAAACAAAAACTTTGCGACGCGCCTGTTCTAACTTTGTCCGAGGGCAATGATGATTTCGTCGTTTATTGCGATGCATCTAAATTAGGTCTTGGCTACGTCCTGATGCAAAGAAACAAAGTCATAGCATACGCATCGAGGCAGTTGAAGATACATGAGAAGAACTACACCACTCATGATCTTGAGTTGGGTGCAGTTGTCTTCGCTCTTAAAATTTGGAGACACTATTTGTACGGTACAAAATGTGTGGTTTTTACTGACCACAAAAGTCTTCAGCATATCTTCAATCAGAAAGAACTCAACATGAGGCAACGACGTTGGGTTGAGCTTCTAAACGACTATGACTGCGAAATTCGCTACCATCTTGGTAAGGCGAACGTTGTAGCCGATGCTTTGAGTTACAAGGAACGTACTAAGCTTCATTGCGTTCGTGTTCAATCTGCTATTCAAGCTCAATCCGATATCCAAACCCGCATTTCTCAGGCTCAACACACTTGTGTTTCACAAGGTTTGATGGATAAGGAATTTCCTTATCACATAACACCTGCTCTTGAACTGAAGGACAATGGATCGTATTACTTCATGGACCGTTTGTGGGTCCCAAGCCAAGATAACCTCCGCACCTTGCTTATGGATGAAGCCCATAAGTCTCGTTATTCTGTTCATCCTGGCTCAGATAAGATGTATAAGGATCTTCGTATTCAGTATTGGTGGCCTGGTATGAAGAAAGACATTGCCTTATATGTATCAAAATGCCTTACTTGTCTTAAGGTTAAGGCTGAACATCAGCGTCCTTCTGGTTTATTGGAGCAACCAGAGATCCCAGTTTGGAAATAGGAAAACATTACTATGGATCTCATTACTAAACTCCCGCGTACAAAGAAAGGTCATGATGCCATCTGGGTGGTTGTTGATCGTCTTACTAAATCAGCGCATTTCTTGCCAATCCGTGAGGATTTTTCGGCTGACAAAGTTGCTAAAATCTATGTGGATGAAATTGTAGCTCGACATGGTGTTCCTTTGAACATCATTTCTGACAGAGATGCTCGTTTCACTTCTCATTTTTGGAGAACCATGCAATCTGCTATGGGGACCCAACTTAATCTGAGCACAGCTTATCATCCGCAAACGGATGGTCAGTCTGAAAGAACAATCCAGACTCTGGAGGATATGCTTAGAGCTTATGTGATCGATTTTGGTGGTAGTTGGGATTCACATCTTCCGTTGATTGAATTCTCCTACAACAACAGTTATCACTCCAGAATCAACATGGCTCCTTTCGAGGCTCTGGAATGAGATCGGTGAGGCTCAGCTTACTGGACCTGCCTTCATCTTAGAGACAACAGATAAGGTTAAGAAAGTTCGTGATAACCGTCAGACAGCTAGAAGTCGTCAAAAGAGTTACGCGGACCTAAAACGCAAGCCCTTGGATTTCAAGGCTCTATGGTCGAAAATGTCGTTCACCAGTCTGCTGGAAGGAGATCGGTGAGGCTCAGCTTACTGGACTTGCCCTCATCTTAGAGACAACAGATAAGGGTAAGAAAGTTCGTGATAACCTTCATACAGCTAGAAGCCGTCAAAAGAGTTACGCGGACCTAAAACGCAAGCCCTTGGATTTTCAAGTCGGTGATCGTGTATTACTTAAGGTCTCACCTTGGAAAGGTGTGATCAGATTTGGAAAGAAAGGAAAACTTGCACCATACGTTGGACCATTCAAGATCGTCGAAAGAATCGGTAAGGTAGCCTACAGACTTGAGTTACCTCCTGAACTTGGAAATGTTCATCCAACCTTTCACGTGTCCAATCTCAAGAGGTGTTTAGCTGATGAGAACCTTCACATACCGCTTGACGAAATTCGTGTTGATAAAACACTGAAATTTGTTGAGAAACCGGTGGAAATCATGGAACGTGAAGTCAAGTGGCTTAAACGCAAGCGCATTCCTTTGGTCAAGGTTCGCTGGGAATCTAAACGTGGACCCGAGCTTACTTGGGAATGCGAAGATCAAATGAAGGCAAAATATCCGCATCTTTTTCCACAAGTTTCCTCTAAATAAATTTCGGGACGAAATTTCCGCAAGTAGGGGAGACTGTAACATTTATGCTTGAAATCATTGTGAACAGTTCAGTTATCAATAAAACAAAGTTATTTGATCCCAATTTTTGTTTGTTTATGTTTATATTTTTCATGTTTTGACTTTTGTTCAATTTCAAACTCTACATCGCTTTCTGGAGAATTATACACAAACTGGTGCGTAAACGTACTCAGTTTAACACGAAAAATACTCCAAAACATCAACATATACCTAACATACGTTAAATAACCTTTACATAACTTAGAAATAAGTTTTGAAGGCTTTGGTATGACAAAAACAAGTTAATTCGCCTACAGGGACTAAATTTGACAAACTGCGAAAGTATGCCAATTTAAGCTGTAACAGACATTCCGGAACATGACCATAAGTTAAACGTACCATAAATATCCTTTACATAGCTTAAAAATAGGCTTTGAGGGGTTCGGTATGCTAAAATAAACTTTTGGACCATTCAGGGGCTAAAAGTGTCAAAAAGTGCATAAGTTTGCACTTTCGCGTATAACTTACATTCTGAATACATCCGGACATCCAAAAATTTATGTAAGCATCATAATATTATGCCTTAGTGTTTGGCACGAGAAAAATCCATTCGTCACGCATTTTGGATCGTTTTTCGCGCTTATGCGCATTCCGTCGTAATTAACCGAACATCGCGATCGTACGACCAAACGAACCAACATCCGGCATATTTTTGAGCATGTTTCATGTTCACAATATTTAGGCATCATCTTAGGGCCTTAAAGTTGGCTTAACGGGCCTTAAACATGTCGGAAAAGGCTTTAAACACCAACAGGGACTGAAACTGTCATTTTCCAAAGTTGGTTGCAGATCAGGACACCCAGGCGGGGCGCATAAGCCCTGTCTGAACCTTACGTGGGCCGCTAGGCCCCCCCAGATATGCAGAAACTCGTTTTCACAGCTGTTAGCAGCCTTTCAACACTCCAAAGGGCAATGCCTCTTGCAAATCTCTAGGGTTGGGGTCATATTGTGATACCATAACATTTTGACACTTGTACGGATGAGATTCAAGCACGTAAATTGATAAACGATCCTAACGGTCTTGCATATCCTATAAATACCCCCCCCCCTTCTTGCAAAAACCCACAAATCTGATCTAAAAGCTCTAAGTTGAAGCCATTGCTTCATACCTGAGCTCCTGGATCAAGATTAGCTTTCGGGGACCCTTCGTAAGTGTTCTTTCGTTCTTTTATCGCTTTTCGAGTCCTAACGTCAAACTTTGTTTGACTTTCTACTTTGACCAGTTCATGGTCAATGCGAAGTTCGTTTGAACTTCATAACGTGAGCGTGATCACGATGGTTTAGGGCTGTTCAAAAAGCTCGCGGCTCGGAGCTCGCTCGAAGCTCGCTCGGATTTAGCTCGGAAAGGGCTCGCTCGATTTGGCTCGGTTTAAAAGTGAGCCGAGCTGGCTCGGCTCGGTTAGAAAGTGAGCCTGGCTCGGCTCGGCTCGTAACGAGCCGAGCTGGCTCGGTTCGGCTCGCTTTTTAGCTCGGCTCGGTTTAGCTCGAATTATTTTACTTATAATAAGTTTTAATTTTATATACATTATAATATATTACAAAAAAACTGATTATTATTTACATGTATATAGGTTTGTAATTTGATATTTATGGCATATTTAAATATTGATTACCATACTAATGAATTAATATTGTATTTTATTGAAATTAAAACTTATTTTGCGTTGTTAAACTTGATTTTGGTTTGAACTGTATTAGGTTGAACTTATTTTGAATATATTCTTTTAAATTATTTAATAATATTTTAGGCTATTAAATTTTAAGAGGTATATATTAGTTTTTTTTTAATAAAATCGAGCCAAACCAAGCCGAGCCGAGCTAGCTCGGTTTAAAACCAAGCCGAGCCCGAGCTTAGATTTTCAGCTCGGTTTCAAATCCGAGCCGAGCCGAGCCAGCTCGGTTTAGAATCGAGCCGAGTCCGAGCTTGGCCTGGCTCGGCTCGGCTCGGCTCATGAACAGCCCTACGATGGTTATAGTCCCTAGTGACTATACCTACTAATTACCACGTTATCTAGGCTCAGTGACGAGTCGTAGTTTCGGCCAAAATGCGCATTCTTGCGTATTTTGTAACCAAACTACTCATAGGTATCAAAACCGTTTGTTTTGATACCAAACCTGTTTTCTAAACTTAGTTAAGCATGTTTTAACATGCTTAGCTCGTCACTTTTAGTTTAGTGCTTATATAGGATCGTAAGGTAAGCGGTCTAAACAATCGCTTATACTTTCGAACCCGACCCATTTGGTCGATCTTTAGGATCCGACTAAACGCATTAGGTGACCATAGTTGTATAGGGAATAACCTTCCGAGGTTATACCTTATTGTCACATCATTTGAGTAGTTGTATGATAGGTAGTATATATGCCTTAGGTAAAATTACCAAAATGCCCTTTTTACGCCAAAATTCATATTAAGCATATGTAACATAACTTTTGGTATCTAAACTGATTTGGCAACAATATTAGACATGTTAAGGCATATTTTACTTATCATAGGGCTAGTTAGGCGTTCCGAACGCGTTTTACGCGAACGACGCATTAAAGTAGCATAAGCTACCTAAACGGGTCGTAATGGGTCGTAAGCACTTAGGTTAGGTTTCATTTTAGTATGTGGGCTTTGTTAAACCATATTACATGAGTTTCCATACTCACTTGGTTTACGAACCCTCATTCTATCCACTCCTCCGATTTTAGGTCCGGTATATTAACATAGTTACCTATATTAGGTGTCGTTTGATATCCGTGATCTCTAGCATTGTTTGGTTGTTACACAAGGACTTCTAAGCAATCTCAAGTGAGTACATAGTCCCCTCCGTTACTATTTTCCAAACTATTTTGGGGTGAAACACATCTGCCTACTTGTTACTTTCGTACTTTCCTGTTTTCACATCATATACTTGCTATGCTCATTAGTACACTGTTAGTACATGATTTACATTACATTGTTTCGCTATGTATGTTTACTTAGCATACTTAGTACATTGTTTTACTTTACATTTCTGCTATGTATGTTGACTGATAGCATGCTAGCACATTGATTTACATGACTTTTCTGCTTTGTATGTTAACTTAGCGTACTTAGTACATTGTTTTCATATAACATGTTTACATTTGCTATAACATTTGGTTTGCACAAACAAGACTTATATACGTTCATTAACATTAGCTACGCCACTCGATAGTAAGTAGTGGTACCATAGGACTTGACAAATCCCATTCCTGACATCCCGGGTTTGTTTGGATGTAAGGAATGACTGAATCCGAAAACATTTCTTTTGATAACCTTGACTTAGGGTTATCCGACTGTCTCAAGGCTTGAATGTATGCGTTAACTTACCACATAAATGTATGTATCAATGTAACATGCTTGTACTTTGCAAAACATAACTTTTTGATATATTCAAAATACTCTGTTTTGTACATTTTTCTACATTTGGTTATGTGACAATACTTTGCCTACAATACATAACATTTGTTACACATAACATGACTACATTTGGACTTTTTAACATTTGCCAAGGTTTACACAAGGACTTTTGACAAATTGGTTTAAACATAGACATTATACATTGATTGGTTGGTTTGAGTGACTTAAGTAACGAGATGTGAGTAGTATAATACAAACATGGTAAATACGCCGCTGGTACTTTTTATATATAAGTGTTTGTATTATATTACATATCATAGCGTTACTTAAATTATTCATTTTTGACACATACATTTTACACAAGTAGCACGTTTTCACAAGGCTTTGGTTTGCAATACAGTTTATTTTATACAACTCATTTTACTTGGTTATTCAATTAACCATACATTATTCTTTTATCTATACGTATCATTTGATCTTATCACTTTTAAATGATTTACAAAACAAAACAATTTACAAGGTTCATGACTGAATTTTATTAAACAGTTCTTAAATCTTAAGTCATGAATCCTATTTTCACAAAACCTATGTATCTCACAGGTATTTTTATGCTGACGTACCTGTTTTCACATGTGTTTTCAGGAGCTTTTGCGTAGGACGACGATCGTGACACTAGGGCGGACCTGTGCCTTAGAGACATAAAATGATGATAGACTTAGTTTAACTATGTTATGTACTCTGGGTTTTCATGTTTAAGACAATGTTACTCTATTGTTGATAAATAAAACGTAACTTTGCATGCCATGGTTGTGAAACAATTAATTCTGTTACAACACTCCCCGACGTTTCCGCCACGTTTGATTGTTCCACGTGGTCGGGGTGTGACAGTCTTGGGAACAGTTTGTGTCATTGATCAAAGAGAACTACTGACCTCAACACGAGGTTGAGATGATTGAAGCCGATTTCCTGTCTCTGGTTATGAAAAACCTAGACTGTCAGGCCTATCTTACAAGCTTCAACACCATGTCAAGGTTAGTTCCTTACCTTGTAACACCGGAACCCAAGAGGATAGCATGTTTTATTGGGGGTTTAGCCCAAGAGATCAAGTCGAGTGTGAAGGCCTCTCGACCAGCTACTTTCCGGTCTGCATCTGATATAGCACTGTCTCTCACCCTGGACGCGGTCAGGCAGAGATCGCTGAGAAACACAGATGCTGAGAAAAGGAAGCGTGAGGATGACAACTCACGATGGTCGGATAAGAAGCGTAAGGGAAACAATGACCACAAAAAGGTTTCTGGAAATAAGAAGGATGGTCAACAGTCGGGTGATAAACCCAAGTGCAAAGTCTGTAAGAAGCACCATTTTGGGAGGTGCAGGTATGAGTCGAAATCCCAGTCACAGCCGAAAGCATGTGGGATTTGCAAATCTTCTGAGCACCAGACCTTGGACTGTAAGAAGATCAAGGATGCTAAGTACTATAACTGCAATGAAAAGGGGCACATTAAGTCCAACTGCCCGAAGTTTGCAAGGAAAGCTGAGGAGGGGAAAAAGACCAATGCTAGGGTCTTCCAGATGAACGCACAGGAGGCGATTCAGAATGACAATGTCATAACAGGTACCTTCCTTATTAATGATGTTTATGCAAGAGTGTTGTTTGATTCTGGAGCAGATAAATCATTTGTAGATGATAAGTTTTGTAAGTTGTTAAACCTACCTGTTAGAACCCTAAGCATAAAATATGAGGTTGAATTAGCCGATGGCACCATAGAAACCGCATCAACCGTGTTAGAGGGATGTTTTATATCCATTAGGAACCACTCTTTTCCTTTGTCCTTACTTCCTTTGAAGTTAGCCGGTTTCGATATAGTAATAGGCATGGATTGGTTATCCGATAATCAAGCTCAGCTTGTGTGCAACAAGAAGCAAGTAGTAGTCAAGACTCCGTCTGGTGAGCCACTTACCATTCAGGGAGATACCCAGTATGGTCTGCCTGAGCAAGTGTCTATGCTCAAGGCATCCAGATGTATGAAGAAAGGATGTGTCATCTACATGGCACAAGTGACCATTGACGAGCCGAAGCCTAAGATTGAAGACATCCTCGTCATTTCTGAATACCCTGAAGTATTCCATGAGGAACTACCTGGTTTGCCACCAGATAGACAAGTAGAATTCAGAATTGACATCATCCCTAGAGCAGCACCTGTTGCAAGAGCACCTTACAGGTTGGCACCAACAGAGATGAAAGAGTTAAGGACTCAACTGGACGATTTGCTGGCGAAAGGTTTCATACGTCCTAGGGCATCTCCTTGGGGAGCACCAATCCTGTTTGTGAAGAAAAAGGATGGATTGATGCGTCTATGCATCGATTATCGCGAGCTTAATAAGGTCACTATCAAGAATAGGTATCCTTTGCCCAGGATCGACGATCTGTTCGATCAACTGCAAGGAGCAAGTTATTTCTCTAAGATCGACTTGAGGTCAGGCTATCATCAGTTGAAGGTTAGAGATGAAGATGTACTCAAGACTGCATTTAGGACTCGTTATGGTCATTACGAGTTCCTAGTGATGCCTTTTGGGCTCACTAATGCACTAGCAGCGTTCATGGATCTCATGAATCGTGTCTGCAAGCTATACTTGGACAAATTTGTTATCGTCTTCATTGACAACATTCTGATTTATTCAAAGAATCAAGCTGACCACGAGAAGCACCATCGATGTATTCTGAAACTACTCCAGCAGGAGAAGCTTTATGCCAAGTTCTCGAAGTTTGAATTTTGGCTTCGTGAAGTCCAATTTCTTAGACATGTGGTTAGTGAGCATGGTATCCAAGTCGATCCCGCTAAGGTTGAAGCTGTCATGAACTGGCAAGAGCCGAAGACGCCTACAGAGATTCGCAGCTTTCTAGGACTGGCAGGATATTATAGGCGATTTATTGAAAACTTCTCAAGAATTGCAGCACCCCTAACTCTACTCACTCGCAAGAATAGCAAGTTTGATTGGGGGCCTAAGCAGCAAGAATCTTTCGATATTCTGAAGCAGAAGTTGAGCAACACTCCAGTATTGACGTTGCCTGATGGAATCGATGAGTTTGTGGTATATCGTGACGCATCACACACCGGTATGGGTTGTGTGCTTATGCAGAAAGGCAAGGTCATTGCCTATTCATCACGTCAGTTAAAAGTGCACGAGAAGAACTACACCACCCATGACTTGGAGCTGGGTGTCATTGTATTTGCACTAAAACTGTGGAGGCATTACTTGTATGGTACCAAGTGTGTGATCTATTTAGATCACAAGAGCCTTCAACATTTGTTTAATCAGAAGGACTTAAACATGAGGCAAAGGCGTTGGATGGAAACGTTAAATGACTATGATTGTGAGATAAGATACCATCCAGGCAAGGCGAATGTAGTCGCCGATGCCTTAAGTAGGAAGGAGAGAGTGAAGCCTATAAGAATCAATGCCAAGAGCATTGAGATAAAGAATAGTTTAAATGAAAGGTTATTAGCTGCGCAGAAAGAAGCTGTATTGGAAGCTAACTATTCTGATGAAAAGTTAGGAGTAACTGAGGAGCAGTTATCCTATGGCAAGGACGGAATCTTGAGGTTAAATTGACGAATATGGGTTCCAGTTTATGGAGGACTTCGGGATGTTATCCTCCAGGAAGCCCACAGTTCTAAATATTCCGTTCATCCTGGAGCTGAGAAGATGTACCAGGATCTGAAGGCAAATTACTGGTGGATAGGCTTGAAGAAGTCTATAGATGGACGTGCGCGCAAGTCAAAGCTGAACATCAGAAGCCGTCAGGTTTGCTGCAACAGCCTGAACTTCCCACCTGGAAGTGGGAAATGGTGACAATGGATTTTATCACCAAGTTGCCAAAGACAAAGAAAGGAAATGATACTATATGGGTGATAGTAGATAGACTGACTAAGTCAGCACATTTCCTACCCATTAAGGAAACTTATAGCTCCAACATGTTAGCCCAATTGTACGTAGATAAGATTGTAGCTCTTCATGGCGTACTAGTATCTATTATCTCGGACAGAGATACCAGATACACATCACATTTTTGGAAAAGTTTCCAACAATCTTTGGGCACGCGCTTAAATTTTAGTACGGCTTACCATCCTCAGACGGACGGGTAGAGTGAGCGTACCATTCAAACTTTGGAAGACATGCTTCGTACATGTGTGATTGACTTAGGTGGTAGTTGGGATAACCACCTACCATTGATCGAGTTCTCCTATAATAATAGCTACCATATAAGCATTCAGGCTGCGCCTTTTGAGGCATTATATGGTAGGAAATGCAGAACGCCTATTTGCTGGGCAGAAGTAGGAGAAGCTCAGTTATCAGGACCTGACATAGTCATTGAAACGACGGAAAAGATTGTCCAAATTCGTGACCGCCTGAAAGCTGCCAGGGATAGGCAGAAAAGTTATGCTAATAAAAGGCGAAAACCTCTAAAGTTTGAGGTTGGTGATAAGGTTCTGCTTAAAGTATCACCCTGGAAGGGAGTGATGTGATTTGGTAAGAAGGGTAAGTTAAGCCCAAGGTATATAGGACCATTCGAGAGAATTGAATGTGTAGGAGCAGTGGCTTATAAGTTAAACTTACCTGAAGAGCTCAGTGGTATTCACAATGTATTCCACATCAGCAATCTAAAGAAATGTCTAGCTGATGAGTCGCTAGTCATGCCGCATACGAATGTGCACATAGATGAGAGCTTGAAATTTGTGGAAAAACCTCTGTCGAAACTTCAAAGGAAGCATGTGCCTATTGTAAAGGTCAAATGGGATGCCTGCAGAGGTCCCGAGTATACGTGGGAGGTAGAGTCCACAATAAAAGAAATATACCCTCATTTGTTTCAGTAAATCTCGAGGTCGAGAATTCTTTTAATGGGGTGAGGATGTAACACCTCGTAAAAATCATAACCAATAAAATAAAGACACGTGTCATGTAGGATAAACGTGTCATGAACCCGGATCAAGTTAATGGATGTATGGTAGGATTTAAAAAGTGTCAACATGTTAATAAATACCTCTGAGCGACCTATGTACAAATCCCAAACCTTAACATATTCCATAAACTTTCAGCATATTCAAATCCGGTTAATTTGATAATCTAAATTGGTATAAGGATTTAATTTTATGATTCTTACGACAAGTTCCTTCAAAAGCATTCATCAATAAGTCCAAAAGACTCACATGTGCATGGCAACACATGAAAGGGCATGCAACACCTGAATACATGGTCCCTACATTGAGAAGAAAGCATGAGATTCGGAAATTCCAAAGTTGCATGGTCAAAGCTTGAAAGTTTACAAGTTTTTGTTTTCTGGTCACCGGATATGGACCGTATGGCCTTAGGCATACAGTCCGCAAGCACTGCAACTGGGCGATATAAACCAAGGTCGGTTACGGACCGCAAAGCCAAGGGCTTACGGTCCGCAAGACCGTTAGCTTACGGTCCGTAAGACTGTCGCTGGCAGCAGAAAATGGACAGATGCCTGTTCAGCCTGTTGCACCACCTTACATGAGTGGTTTTCGAATTCAGGGGCTTGCAACTGGTTTTTGGCATTATAGGGACACATGGAAACATCTGGTTTCAGTCCTAGACTTAGGTGTAAGAATTTGTTCACTATATAAGAGCTTGATGTTGCAACATTTGGACTTGCTCACTTCAATTGCATTTCAAGCTTTGCTCTGGAACTCTTGGGTCTTCTAGCAGACTTCCATCAGCTTTTAGATCATTCTTAGGACTCTCGTAAGTGTCCTTAACCTTCTTAATTCAGTTTAGCTTAGTTAATTAGCTTAAAGTCAAACCATCGTAATTAAGGTTTGACTTCGTCATTAATCTTAATTTGTCCAGTCAAATTTCAAATTGAAAGTACCTATGAGTTGGTAATTATGTGGGCAATAAACCCTCAAAAGGGCACCCTCTGATTCCCACTCTAACTAGGTCAATTATCGGTTGAAAGTTAATCCTAAAAAGTCAACAGAAAGCTTATTTTCAAATTAATACATAATTAACAATGTAGAAGCCATGCAACATGTTTTATCATTAATATAACTTGGTAATGAATGTAAGAACATGTCTAAACATGTTCACCCCGACAATTTTCAGTTTTAGCTCGGTTCGGAACCGAAAATCGCAAAAGTAGACTTTTGCTTTGACTTTCAGTTCTGACCCATTTGAGCATAGTTTAATAATGCCTTAGAGCTTTATTAGGACTAGGTTTCATGTTAGTATAACCCTCTGTGATTATACCACTTGATTCATTAGTTATCCGATTCACATGCATGTATCCGTTAATTGCTTAAATGTTGACTATTATGCCCATATGACCTTAAAACATGATTTTTGAAAATGTAAAAGAGTAGAAACCTTAGTTACTGATTTATAAGCTTGTACCTAAAATTTGACATCAGTTTGAGGTCTAGATTAAGAGTTATGCTCATTAGCGTAATTAGAAAGCTTTTTAGTAATTAAATGGCGTAATTAGCATATAGCCTATCTAAACCCGATTTTGATACCAAACTTTATACCTACTGATGTAAAATAATATTTTGGGATTTTTGGAGATATTTATTTATTTTTAGGCTGAGCATAACCTAGAGTTCTAAGCTTAATTCGGTAGTTGTCGGTTTTGCCCTTTTAAGCTATAAATGAGTTTTACAAATCCTTTTGATACCAAACCTTTTTCCACTGATCTAATATGATAAATAGAATATTTTAAGTCTTCTGGAATAATAAAAATATCAGCTTTCCTTTAAAAACCTGGAAATAGCTCAAAATCGCCTTTTTAAGCGTTTTTAACACATAGTATGTATTAAAACCATTCTAGGTACATAAGACTTGATACCTACTGATATCTTAAGTAAACTTTTATATTTTCACAGTAAGTAAAAGTTTTTAAAGTCAGATTCTAGATTTGACCTTTAAACCTTAGGTGAAATTATCAAAATGCCCTTTCGGTGCATAGTATGGTTAGAAATGATAAATTTCACACATAGGTTATACCCTACTGATATAACTTAGTAAATTAAGTATTTTTACTGTTTCATCAGACCCGAAACTCAGATTTATATTTAAACTCTTTTATAACCTTTTAAATGACCAAAATGCCCTTACGGGGCATAATTTGAGTTTAAAATCAATTGGGGCATAATAGAAGATATCTTACTGATGTCACAACATATTTCAAGCATATTAACTTAGGAAACCTGTATATGACTCATATGGTTACCCGTTACGTAAATTGCACGTTCGGTTCGGTTTATGTAACTAGTTTACATAAATTGACCGAAACGGGTCAAACCTTATCATTTTTGTCTCAAAATCCAGAATGTGTTTAGTTTACCCATATACAAGTCTCCAAACTTGTCGAGTCTAAACCACATTCTATTACAGTCTTCGCTTAATCGTGCGTTTGAACCGTATCTTCCTTTAAAACTAGCCGGTCTAAGTTTAGGCTTAATTAAAGACCCGTTAGGAATCTAATAGGTTATTAAAAACCTTCGTTCCAGATTAGGAGCACCAGTAAAAGCTACGTGCACTTGCTTGTTGTGATTATTACTTGCAAAGGTAAATACTTTTAACTTATTTTCCCTTATACGGGCTTGGGGTACGGTATATAAAATACCGCTTGGTCAGGCATTCGACTTTAATCGTTTGGTGGTTAAATATTATCGAGATGACTCGTTTAAAAATTTGGTTTTGTTTGCTTAACGCCTTTATGGGGTTAATGACCATGTCCCGGATATCCTTGGCATCATTCATAGAATGGCCACGACCTTAGCACACGGGTGTAGGCGTACACCCGTCAGCGCATTTATAATTAATAAGGTATAACCGCCGGTTACGAAAATAACTCGTCACGGGCCGATACCATGTGGTGTGTCTGTTAATCTTTAACCCGGCATGAACCGGGCAACTGAACGCATAACAAACATGTAATTCTTTTACAAGTTTATATATATAAATAATTATCCCAAGTTATAAAATGTTTTTGTGCCTTGTGCATTCAAATCAATTTTCTAAACCTTTTCAAAATGAGCCAGTTAAATTGTATTTACCAGTGTAAACTGACGTATTTTCCCAAAAAAAGGCTAAGTGCAGGTACTACTCGTAATAGGCTGGCCTCTCCTTAGCATCAATAAGAGTCTCGCAAGCTTGGATGCATTTAAGTCTGTTGAACTATGTTTCTTTCTTTTTGATCCGCCTGTGGATCCGTTACAATCCATTTTGTGATACTTTGATATTACTAAACATTTGGTTTGTAATGAGATTCATCTTTTGCTTCCGCTGTGCATTTAATAGTTGTGTTGTTTGACTATGATGATATCAACTACGTCACGATACTCCCCACCGGGCCCACCGGTAATACGTGGAAATATCGAGGTGTGACAGGTTGGTATCAGAGCCAACACTGAGTGAATTAAACACTAGCCTTTTTGTGTTTAATCTCAGTTACACAATTTGCACATTCCTCGATCCTCGAGTCTAGACAAATAACATAGGACAAACTCTGTTTTGTTTTATTTTTGTCTTTATATATATATTTCTTGTTGTTATCTTTATTTATGTTGACAGGTTTAAAATGCCGCCACGATTCTTAAGAGGTAGAGGCAAAGCCCCAGTGACGGGCCATGATCGCGAGGCCGGACCTTCCCACCGGCGCACGCCATCCATCACCATGAGCACCAGTCCCCAAGAACCTTGGAGGACTTACATTGAACCAGGGAGACGATCTGTCTCTCTAAGCTCGTCACCTTTTTACCTTCACTCCTTTGGGCCTCAGTCGGAAAATGAGCCCAACAACCCGCAA
Source organism: Helianthus annuus (assembly GCF_002127325.2). Lineage (NCBI taxonomy): Eukaryota > Viridiplantae > Streptophyta > Magnoliopsida > Asterales > Asteraceae > Helianthus > Helianthus annuus. Next base: position 66,389,880 of record NC_035448.2, read on the forward strand.
CCTTCATTTATACCCCCTTCAACGCTCCAATTCTCACCATTCTTTTGGCGACCACACTCCTGTCTTCCAGAGTCGGTTCAACCCGGCTAACTACGTTCAAGAACCAGTGGGTTTTAACCCACTAGGACCAGAGGACCACTTCTCCGGCGATAATGCCATGGATATGGACGAGGACACCGACCCTGTAGAGCCACCGTCCGGAACCCCGAACCACCCCATCGAAATCTCCGATGGGTCATCTTTTCATGGATCACCTAACCGTGGTCCTAATAGCTACCAGGCAAGATTCGCCCAGTACGAATGGTATTTTACACCTTCGTACCACTCCTCGCCCCACCAGCAGCAGCAGGATCCTTCCGAGGATTATCGATTCGTGGCAGTTACTCCACCGCCACCACCACCAGTTGAGCAGCCACCTCCGGAGCCACCGAGGCGTAGAAGATCAAACGCACGCATGTCCGTGCGAGGAGGAGTGCGTATCAGCACCCCTCAACCATCAAGTGGCAGCCATTACCCGCCACTCCATGAAGACCCGCAGATGGGTGGGCCTTCAAACCCCGTATTGGAAGCGGACTCTGCGCCTGTCGCGCCACCGTTTGGTTTCGATAACCCAATCCCTGCATACGCCGGCTCAGCGGCGTACAACCCCTTTGAGCAGCCGGCCCATACAAACTACAACTATGCGGATGTAGATCCTTATCAGGCAGCGTGGGACTACAACGTTCTTCACCCTGAAGGGCCCTATGGAGGTCCTTGGACCACTGGTTACCCAACTTATGGGTACCAACGTCCGCCACCTCCTCAACCTCTGCATCACCAGCCGCCGCAGCCGCAATTAATACCACCGGAGCGACAACAAGAGGTTCTCGAAAGGTTGAACCAAGTTGAGCGGGAGGTTCAGAGAGACCGCAGGGAACATCAAGGCTTCTTCAAAGGTCTGGCAGGCCTAGTCAAGAGGAAGTCCAAGAGAAGGGATTATTGAAGATCTCTGGTTTTTATTTATGTTGTAATCAGTCCCTGCTTGGACTTTTGTTTTTGTATTCTGCCCCTGCGTGGGCATGTCTTTCAGTATTCTGCCCCTGCGTGGGCGTGTCTTTCTGTTTAACCCCTGCGTGGGTATGTTTGTTTGTTTAGCCCCTGCGTGGGCATGTTATTTCTTAGAAGTCCCGTTTAGGGCAAATTTGTACTTGTTTAATTCTAATGGAATGGTTAGTTTAAATTTTCATTTTTATTAATATGCATAAACATAAAATATGAAATAAATAAAAATAACATTCCTTTTAAAAGACCTATCATTATAATAAAATGATAAAATCTAAAAAGGATAAGACCTAGCCATGTGTCATCTTAAGACAGGGCCAAGATGGTAGTTCTCAAATTAGATTCAGGTCCATATTAATATCTCAATTTAGGATTTTCTACATTAAATATTAAAAGAATCTTAAAAGTAAAACCTAGCCACACGTCGTTCTAGATATGGCCAAAATGGTAGAACTTATTTAAAAAGATTCAAATCCTTGTTAACATCTGTAAAAATGTTTAACACTCCTGACAAAATGTGATTCGATAAAATCGCATAAGTCATCCTTATATTAGAAATTCTAAATTCTTTTATTATATTAAACATCCAATAGGGATGTAATGCCTACGGGCTATACTCATTGTCATATAAGACAAAAGACAGTAGTGGTCTTCGACCCCCTGTTAAGAGGAGGTAATAAACTATAACTAAAACCTCAATACCATGACCCTATAAGATCATGATTAAAAATTTAAAACTGTCCTTGTGACTTGACCTTTTATGTCATTGATGTAATTTGATTATAACTAGGAATTATAATGAAAATTCCTGAATATATATATATGTGCTTAGCAAAATTAATCAAAATGGCTTTTAAACACCATGATTAATAGATCATTTAGAATGATAGAACTGCTATGGACCTCTGAATAAATTAGAATCATTATTTTATGTAGCAATCCAACTACATGGCGGGGTCTGACGAAGTCAACAGTCACCCCAGAGATAATCATGATGCCTCCAGGGTCAATGTAGCAGGAGCAGAGTTACAAGCATTGATAGACAATGCTGTTACAAGAGCTTTGGATAGGCAATTTCAGGAGTCCAGTGGTACCCATGTAAGGACCCAATCTGTACCACACTCTAAACCACCCTCTAGAACTCACACTGCTCACAACAGTAATTCCCACCACTCATCAAACCAAAGGAGTGTTCCATCTCAAAGAATTGTGCTAAATCAAGAACCCCGTGATAAGGGTTGCTCCTATAAGTATTTTGTTTCCTGCAAACCAGGGATTTCACTGGGGAGAAAGGAGCTATAGACTGCATGACCTGGTTGGATGAGATGGATACTGTGGTGGATATCAGTGGATGCGCTGATAAGGATGTGGTGAAGTATGTATCTCAGTCATTTAAGGGTGAGGCATTAGCTTGGTGGAGGTCTTTGATCCAAGTTACAAGGAAAATTACATTGTACAATATGTCTTGGGAACAGTTTGTGTCATTGATCAAAGAGAACTACTGCCCTCAGCACGAGGTTGAGAAGATTGAAGCCGATTTCCTGTCTCTGGTTATGAAAAACCTAGACTGTCAGGCCTATCTTACAAGCTTCAACACCATGTCAAGGTTAGTTCCTTACCTTGTAACACCGGAACCCAAGAGGATAACATGTTTTATTGGGGGTTTAGCCCCAGAGATCAAGTCGAGTGTGAAGGCCTCTCGACCAACTACTTTCCGGTCTGCATCTGATATAGCACTGTCTCTCACTCTGGACACGGTCAGGCAGAGATTGCTGAGAAACACAGATGTTGAGAAAAGGAAGCGTAAGGATGACAACTCACGACGGTCGGATAAGAAGCGTAAGGGAAACAATGACCACAAAAAGGGTTCTGGAAATAAGAAGGATGGTCAACAGTCGGGTGATAAACCCAAGTGCAAAGTCTGTAAGAAGCACCATTTTGGGAGGTGCAGGCATGAGTCGAAATCCCAGTCACAGCCGAAAGCATGTGGGATTTGCAAATCTTCTGAGCACCAGACCTTGGACTGTAAGAAGATCAAGGATGCTATGTGCTATAACTGCAATGAAAAGGGGCACATTAAGTCCAACTGCCCGAAGTTTGCAAGGAAAGCTGAGGAGGGGAAAAAGACCAATGCTAGGGTCTTCCAGATGAACGCACAGGAGGCGATTCAGAATGACAATGTCATAACAGGTACCTTCCTTATTAATGATGTTTATGCAAGAGTGTTGTTTGATTCTGGAGCAGATAAATCATTTGTAGATGATAAGTTTTGTAAGTTGTTAAACCTACCTGTTAGAACCCTAAGCATAAAATATGAGGTTGAATTAGTCGATTGTACCATAGAAACCGCATCAACCGTGTTAGAGGGATGTTTTATATCCATTAGGAACCACTCTTTACCTTTGTCCTTACTTCCTTTGAAGTTAGCCGGTTTCGATATAGTAATAGGCATGGATTGGCTATCCCATAATCAAGCTCAGATTGTGTGCAACAAGAAGCAAGTAGTAGTCAAGACTCCGTCTGGTGAGCCACTTACCATTTAGGGAGATACCCAGTATGGACTGCCTGAGCAAGTGTCTATGCTCAAGGCATCCAGATGTATGAAGAAAGGATGTGTCATCTACATGGCACAAGTGACCATTGATGAGCCGAAGCCTAGGATTGAAGACATCCCCGTCATTTCTGAATACCCTGAAGTATTCCCTGAGGAACTACCTGGTTTGCCACCAGATAGACAAGTAGAATTCAGAATTGACATCATTCCTGGAGTAGCACCTGTTGCAGGAGCACCTTACAGGTTGGCATCAACAGAGATGAAAGAGTTAAGGACTCAACTGGATAATTTGCTGGCGAAAGGTTTCATACGTCCTAGTTCATCTCCTTGGGGAGCACCAATCCTGTTTATGAAGAAAAAGGATGGATCGATGCGTCTATGCATCGATTATCGCGAGCTTAATAAGGTCACTATCAAGAATAGGTATCCATTGCCCAGGATCGATGATCTGTTCGATCAACTGCAAGGAGCAAGTTAATTCTCTAAGATCGACTTGAGGTCAGGCTATCATCAGTTGAAGGTTAGAGATGAAGATCTACTCAAGACTGCATTTAGGACTCGTTATGGTCATTACGAGTTCCTAGTGATGCCTTTTGGGCTCACTAATGCACCAGCAGCGTTCATGGATCTCATGAATCGTGTCTGCAAGCTATACTTGGACAAATTTGTTATCGTCTTCATTGACGACATTCTAATTTATTCAAATAATCAAGCTGACCACGAGAAGCACCTTCGATGTATTCTGAAACTACTCCAGCAGGAGAAGCTTTATGCCAAGTTCTCGAAGTGTGAATTTTGGCTTCGTGAAGTCCGATTTCTTAGACATGTGGTTAGTGAGCGTGGTATCCAAGTCGATCCCGCTAAGGTTAAAGCTGTCATAAACTGGCAAGAGCCGAAGACGCCTACAGAGATTCGCAGCTTTCTAGGACTGGCAGGATATTATTGGCGATTTATTGAAAACTTCTCAAGAATTGCAGCACCCCTAACTCTACTCACTCGCAAGAATAGCAAGTTTGATTGGGGGCTTAAGCAGTAAGAATCTTTCGATATTCTGAAGCAGAAGTTGAGCAACGCTCCAGTATTGACGTTGCCTGATGGAATCGATGAGTTTGTGGTATATTGTGACGCATCACACACCGGCATGGGTTGTGTGCTTATGCAGAAAGGCAAGGTCATTGCCTATGCATCATGTCAGTTAAAAGTGCACGAGAAGAACTACACCACCCATGACTTGGAGCTGGGTGCTGTTGTATTTGCACTAAAACTGTGGAGGCATTACTTGTATGGTACCAAGTGTGTGATCTATTCAGATCACAAGAGCCTTCAACATTTGTTTAATCAGAAGGACTTAAACTTGAGGCACAGGCGTTGGATGGAAACGTTAAATGACTATGATTGTGAGATAAGATACCATCTAGGCAAGGCGAATATAGTCGCCGATGCCTTAAGTAGGAAGGAGAGGGTGAAGCCTATAAGAATCAATGCCAAGAGCATTGAGATAAAGAATAGTTTAAATGAAAGGTTGTTAGCTGCACAGAAAGAAGCTGTATTGGAAGCTAACTATCCTGATGAAAAGTTAGGAGTAACTGAGGAACAGTTATCCTATGGCAAGGACAGAATCCTGAGGTTAAATGGACGAATATGGGTTCCAGTTTATGGAGGACTTCGGGATGTTATCCTCCAGGAAGCCCACAGTTCTAAATATTCCGTTCATCCTGGAGCTGACAAGATGTACCAAGATCTGAAGGCAAATTACTGGTGGATAGGCTTGAAGAAGTCTATAGCTGCCTATGTAGCTAAATGTTTGACGTGCGCGCAAGTCAAAGCTGAACATCAGAAGCCATCAGGTTTGCTGCAACAGCCTGAACTTCCCACCTGGAAGTGGGAAATGGTGACAATGGATTTTATCACCAAGTTGCCAAAGACAAAGAAAGGAAATGATACTATATGGGTGATAGTAGATAGACTGACTAAGTCAGCACATTTCCTACCCATTAAGGAAACTTATAGCTCCGACATGTTAGTCCAATTGTAGGTAGATAAGATTGTAGCTCTTCATGGCGTACTAGTATCTATTATCTCGGACAGAGATACCAGATACACATCACATTTTTGGAAAAGTTTCCAACAATCTTTGGGCACGCGCTTAAATTTTAGTACGGCTTACCATCCTCAGACGGACGGGCAGAGTGAGCGTACCATTCAAACTTTGGAAGACATGCTTCGTGCGTGTGTGATTGACTTAGGTGGTAGTTGGGATAACCACCTACCATTGATCGAGTTCTCCTATAATAATAGCTACCATACGAGCATTCAGGCTGCGCCTTTTGAGGCATTATATGGTAGGAAATGCAGAACGCCTATTTGCTGGGCAGAAATAGGAGAAGCTCAGTTATCAGGACATGACATAGTCTTTGAAACGAAGGACAAGATTGTCTAAATTCATGACCGCCTGAAAGCTGCCTGGGATAGGCAGAAAAGTTATGCTGATAAAAGGCGAAAACCTCTAAAGTTTGAGGTTGGTGATAAGGTTCTGCTTAAAGTATCACCCTGGAAGGGAGTGATGCGATTTGGTAAGAAGGGTAAGTTAAGCCCAAGGTATATAGGACCATTCGAGATAATCGAATGTGTAGGAGCAGTGGCTTATAAGTTAAACTTACCTGAAGAGCTCAGTGGTATTTACAATGTATTCCACATCTGCAATCTAAAGAAATGTCTAGCTGATGAGTCGCTAGTCATGCCGCATACGGATGTGCACATAGATGAGAGCTTGAAATTTGTGGAAAAACCTCTGTCGAAACTTCGGAAGCATGTGCCTATTGTAAAGGTCAAATGGGATGCCCGCAGAGGTCCCGAGTATACGTGGGAGGTAGAGTCCACAATAAAAGAAAAATACCCTCATTTGTTTCAGTAAATCTCGAGGTCAAGATTTCTTTTAAGGGGGTGAGGATGTAACACCTCGTAAAAATCATAACCAATAAAATAAAGACACGTGTCATGTAGGATAAACGTGTCATGAACCCGAATCAAGTTAAAGGATGTATGGTAGGATTTAAAAAGTGTCGACATGTTAATAAATACCCCTGAGCGATCTATGTACAAATCCCAAACCTTAACATATTCCATAAACTTTCAGCATATTCAAATCCGGATAATTTGATAATCTAAATTGGTATAAGGATTTAATTTTATGATTCTTACGACAAGTTCCTTCAAAAGCATTCAGCAATAAGTCCAAAAGACTCACATGTGCATGGCAACACATGCAAGGGCATGCAACACCTGAATACATGGTCCCTACATTGAGAAGAAAGCATGAGATTCGGAAATTCCAAAGTTGCATGGTCAAAGCTTGAAAGTTTACAAGTTTTTGTTTTCTGGTCACCAGGTACGGACCGTATGGCCTTAGGCTTATGGTCCGCAAGCACTGCAACTGGGCGATATAAACCAAGGTCGGTTACGGACCACAAAGCCAAGGGCTTACGGTCCGTAAGACTGTCGCTGAAAGTTAATCCTAAATAGTCAACAGAAAGCTTATTTTCGAATTAATACATAATTAACAATGTAGAAGCCATGCAACATGTTTTATCATTAATATAACTTGGTAATGAATGTAAGAACATGTCTAAACATGTTCACCCCGACAATTTTCAGTTTTAGCTCGGTTCAGAACCGAAAATCGCAAAAGTAGACTTTTGCTTTGACTTTCAGTTCTGACCCATTTGAGCATAGTTTAATAATGCCTTAGAGCTTTATTAGGACTAGGTTTCATGTTAGTATAACCCTCTGTGATTATACAACTTGATTCATTAGTTATCCGATTCACATGCATGTATCCGTTAATTGCTTAAATGTTGACTATTATGCCCATATGACCTTAAAACATGATTTTTGAAAATGTAAAAGAGTAGAAACCTTAGTTACTGATTTATAAGCTTGTACCTGAAATTTGACATCAGTTTGAGGTTTAGATTAAGAGTTATGCTCATTAGCATAATTAGAAAGCTTTTTAGTAATTAAATGGCATAATTAGCATATAGCCTATCTAAACCGATTTTTGTCACACCCCAACCAATGGCGGAAACATCGGGATGAGACGAAGTGTGAAGATTGCTAGAGGCATCATAACGCTATTTGTGACAATATTTAATAAACCGGTTTCATTTCATAATTCATTTGTCAACATTACAAGGAAATCAAATAACATCAAGTTCAAGGGAAATACAATACAACATAATCAAAATTTTTACAACGATTAAACCTAAACGTCTATATGTGTATCTAGGCATCAACGCTACTTCATTTCATAGCTTCATCATCCTCAACCTGTAACATGTTTAAAATAAAGTTCAATGCAAAAGCAAAGGCGAGTATACAAGTTTGGTACATACGTATCGAAAGATAAGTTTAAACAATTCCATGTGGCAAGCTCTTGATACGAGATAAACAATAAAATTGGCATGTGTCAAACATATCAAACCAATAATGAAACGAAATATGCTCATGACATAACCACAAGTCTACGGGCGGGTCGTTAATCCTATAGCGCTACATATGTCATGGTTTGGCTCGTACGAAGTTAATGATAAGTCTAACACATAATGTCCTCAACCCAAGTTTAAAGTATCAAGTAATCAAATAAGCATGCGTGTAATAGGAATGTTTATGTATTATGATAAAGTTTGTATGTAAGTTTATAAACAACATGTTACACCCCAAAAAGTGGTAAACGAAAAAGGGGTTCAAGTATACTTACATAATTGCTAAGTCTTCCGATTATCCAAGTGTTGACGAGTGTACGAGTTTAGGAGGATGGAACACCGAGATCACCCTATAAGGGCAAACGATGGTGCATGAGTGAACGGAATTCCAAAAGAACGAACAAGAGTGGTTATCCTAGATATTAAAAATAACACGAACTCGCTATTATTTACGGATTAAATAAGTAATCCTAACAATTATGATTTGCGTAATAGTTGTGATATGCTTTAAAATATACATTTTTTTACATAAATATATCCTACACTTTGAATAGTTTGAGGTTAGTTTTACTGCTAAATTGATCGTATTTGGATTTTATGGGTTTTAAAGGAAAACGAGCAAACCGATTATATTTATGTTTAAAAAAAGAAGAATTAATGTAAAAATAAATTTGCAATCTGGAAAAAATCATATTTATCATTTTTAGTTGCAATTTATTATAGTAATTTTGTAATTAATATTAATTAATGAGGCATTTAATTTACTTTGTTAACTTGTTTCTACTTTATACACGTAGATTATAAATTTAATTAAAAAGTAGTTGTAATTTGGTCATGACCAACATTGGTTTGTGATTCTTGTATATCATGCTACTGTAGATTCAAATAAGAGGCCACGAAGGTTAAAGTTTATGTGATGATGGCTGCTAAAAGACCAAATTAGCTCTAAAAGTTCAAGATTTTAACATCCAAATACCACCACCATTATTTTGACATTAGATTGTTGTTCAGTGACGTTATAATCTAACAAGTGAGTTTATAATATGCAAAACCGGAATCGTCCTCTTCATTTTAAAACAATTAACAGAACTTCGTTTCACCATTAGTTATGTTCATGTGGCTTCTTGTGTATAAACGAATGAAAATGACAAGGATTAAAAGATAAATAAACAAAAGGAATGTACCAAAACGAACAGAAGTGGCCCCGTCGTGAACTTCCGACTCGACTACGGCGAACTTCCAATCTCCGGCAGCCTCCATATAACTCCAGTGGGTTGTTTCTTGTTCGCTTATTCAGAGGGTGTGCTCGAGAGTGGGAATGTGAGATAGCGTGCGGTTGAGAGGTGTCCGAAACATGGCGACGTAAGCTTCCAACTAAACTCCGACTCCGGCGAATGTACCGAAACATGGTCTTCGGATATCCGGCACGTTCTCGTACCTCTGGATCTGGTTTTTCAGGCGTATGTGCAACGATGAACGAAAGGTGCTACGGGGCGTACGATTTCTCCAGTTCAGGTGGTTGGCGCAAATGGTTCAAATGGTGTTGTGGTGGTGGTTTGCGGTTGTAGGGTTTGTTAGATGTTGTTTATATAGGGTCTTCACAAGTCTCGTAAACTTGGAAACGAACAGGCTGAAAGGAAACAAGACAGGCTGTTGATACTCGATTCTTAGGCGGCAAAATGAAATGAAGGAACTGTGTATTTATTTTTATTTTTTATTTTTTTGTCAGATGATTACATTTTCAATGAAATGCCCAAATAGCCATGTAAGTTTAAAATTTAGAAACTCAAACTGTTAACCATTTCCTTTGTTTTTATTTACATAAAGTGATTCCAAGTTTTTAAATGTCCCAAAAGATCCTCTAACTTGAAGAGTTAACTAATTAGCTAGGTCTAACTTGGTTAACTTATACTAATTTTAAAACCTAACGAAACTAACTAGGTTAATTAATAAATTGTAGAATTTTTTAAATTGTAAAAAAAAAGCTAATTAGTTATAAATAAATAACTATATTGATAAATAAGTCGCGAAAATTTCCGAGGTTTCAAAATTTAGGATTTGGGTTTCAAAACGGGTCGGATTTCGGGAGTCCATTTTGACGGATGTTACAGTCTCCCCTACTTTAGGAGATTCCGTCCTCGAAATCTAAGAGGAAAACTTTTGAAAAGATGACGTCCAAGGATTCAATCAGAGAGAATAGATGAGACTTGATCGGGAATGGGGTTCTTATAAAAGACAAGGAATAAAGGAGAGTAAGTGTGAATGATTGATCTAGTTGACGGATACGAGTATAAGGATGGCTTAAGTATTGGATAAACGAAAGTGGTGTGTTTAGAATGAAGTCTCATCGTGGATAATCGGATATAATGCGTTTGCGAGTTGTTTACAGTTTGTGTTATGTCCAAAAGGTCTGCAAAACACTGAATTTCTCATGGCACGTCTTACGAAAGTTTGGTAACATGATGAAAACACTTATATATAGGAAGTACCAGCGGCGTATCCACTATGTTTTGACCATGTTACGTTCGTTTCGTATTCGGTGTCATGTTACATTCTGTGTCTTACCTTACACAGTAGTACACTCTAGGGTTCTCATGCGCTTATCACTATAATCCCGTGTGCACCCGCGATTATTTTGATCGTCGCATGATCCGCATAGCTTGTACTAGTTGTGTATGAATTAGGGTATACATAATTTAAAAATTAAGAATGCGTACGTGTAAGAATGTAGTATCTAAGCAAGTCCATGCTTAAGTATGTATGGGACCCACGTAAGCAAATCTCTCGGATTACGCTTGCGTACGGGTACGAATGTATGAATCATGAGTATGAGTATGAATGAAAGTATGGGCATAAGTTTAAGTATGAATACGCGTGTATGTATGAGCATAACCATAAAACATATAAGTAGTATGTGTATAAGCATAAACATAAAAGGTATGAATATAAGTGTAGGTACGAATAATAAAAATTACGTATATAGTGTATGTTGGGACATCACGGATTTAAGTGTATAAAAGCGTTCAAAAGGTCGAGTATGTAAATACGAATGATATAAATGATGTTATCGGGAGGTATCGACCAAAATGTGTATGATGATATGCATGTGTAGTTGTTTAAATGAACATTGAGTTTATCGAATCAAAAATTAGGTTGAGCTTGATTTGAAGGGTAGAATATAGTTTGTATATGTAAGAGGATATAAAGTACTCATTGGTTAAGCATAATGTATTTTGTAATGATTGAAATGCTACTTTTGTTTAAAAAGGGAGTTTACGTATGTTGAAGATTGTCGGTCTCCATGAAGTCTTCTAGCCCACATGTTTTGAAATTTGAATGACGAATTAAGCGGTATAGAAAAAGTTTTTTTTTTTTTTTTGAAAATAACGGGTTTGTTTCATTTGTATCAAAACAAGAAATTTTGAACTTTGAAGTTTCTTGTGAAACGTCGATCCTTAGAAAGGAAATTTAGTAAAAGGACTTAGTGATTGTAAAAAAAATTAACAAAGGATTTATTGATGTTGGAAAAGCGTCTTTGGTAAAACGGTCGTATAATATCTATAGTATCCTACAAGTATGTGAGAAGGTTGGTTTGAATTCCGTCTGAGAATGAAAGTCCTTAGTATGGTGGTATAACGTGAGTGTGTGTTTTAGTGGTTAAGTCGAATATGAAGTTCTTGGGCAAGAGGTTCATTGGACCGATTAATTGATATGTAGCATTTCGTAAGGTTTTGAAATTTGGGTAATAAAACGTTTTAAGACATGATTAAGAATCTCGTGTATATGAGTTGAGTGTAAATAGATCGTAGAATAAGAAGTATGTTTGATAAAACAATGTATTTTGAATTTAATATAGGTAGGTATTTCGATAAATGATAAATGACTTAGGTATAAAACATGATCGGATTTGCATAATAGGACATTTTTGAGGTAAAGTCTTGGTAACGATCACCTAGGTAAGGGAATCACCCCTAACTCGTCGGTGAGGTCGTTTTAAGAAAAGAAGGAGTGGAGCTAATCGTCAAGGTAAGGAAACCACTCCTATCTCGATGGTATGCCTCCATTTTGGTGTTACAAAGAATGTAAACAAAATTGAGTGACGTTTTGAAATCATGCATATGTATAAATGTATGAAAAAGATTTAATATGTTGTGTGTGTGAGAGGAGTAAATATCGAAAGTAAATTCGAATTCGAAAGATTGCATCGTATAAAATAAATAGTAAAACACATGTTTGATTAAAATTTGGGATGGTTTCAAAACGGAACTTTGACTAACCAAAGTGGTCGAAAAGTTTTTCGAATTTGAGGAGCATGATTTGGCCTAATAGGTGGAATATTCTCGCCGACAAGTCGGTTAACGGTATTTACCCTTCTGGTAACTACATGTCTCAAATCAATCGAAATTTCGAGACTTGGTGGGATTTATGAAAATCAAGGAGTGGAACTAGTCGACAAGGTGCGGGTTTCACCCCTAACTTGGCGATTTAGTATCCTAAGTGTGGTTGGTACTCGTCGGGTCAAAATTTGATTTCAACACTTTGATGAGGGTCCACTAGAATTCAAAATTTGAATTTCTCCATCAAGGTGAGGATTTCACTCCTAACTTGGTGGTGAATTTCGTGTAAGAAAAGAAAAGTAGAAGGATTGGGAGTCATTCATCAAATTGTGGGTTTCACGCCTATTTTGGTGAAGTCGTCTCGTTTGTGTATTATGGGTGTTTTCGGATTTAGAAATATCGAGTAAAATGCATGAGGGAAGTGTATGTCAAAGGAATACGCAAACAAGTATAAACACGTAAGAAGGCATATCAAGAATGGTACATAAATAATGAAATGATAAATCAAGTATTAACACATAGAGAAATAGGTCAAGAATAATACGTAAATAACGAAACAAGTATTAACACGTAATAAGACAAGCATTAATGCATAAGAATAACATGTCGAATATTACCCACGAGTGATATACATGTTTAAAAGAGCATAAATAAGAAACAAATAAAGTTTCACGTAGTAGTTCAAGCAAAACATACGAACAAGGCTCTAAAACTATAGACTAGGTAAAGCATTCCTACTTTTCCTAATTCCCTATAGTTATGGCTCTGATACCAATCTGTCACACCCCAACCAATGGCGAAAACATCGGGATGAGACGAAGTGTGAAGATTGCTAGAGGCATCATAACGCTATTTGTGACAATATTTAATAAACCGGTTTCATTTCATAATTCATTTGTCAACATTACAAGGAAATCAAATAACATCAAGTTCAAGGGAAATACAATACAACATAATCAAAATTTATACAACGATTAAACCTAAACGTCTATATGTGTATCTAGGCACCAACGCTACTTCATTTCATAGCTTCATCATCCTCAACCTGTAACATGTTTAAAATAAAGTTCAATACAAAAGCAAAGGCGAGTATACAAGTTTGGTACATACGTATCGAAAGATAAGTTTAAACAATTCCATGTGGCAAGCTCTTGATACGAGATAAACAATAAAATTGGCATGTGTCAAACATATCAAACCAATAATGAAACGAAATATGCTCATGACATAACCACAAGTCTACGGGCGGGTCGTTAATCCTATAGCGCTACATATGTCATGGTTTGGCTCGTACGAAGTTAATGATAAGTCTAACACATAATGTCCTCAACCCAAGTTTAAAGTATCAAGTAATCAAATAAGCATGCGTGTAATAGGAATGTTTATGTATTATGATAAAGTTTGTGTGTAAGTTTATAAACAACATGTTACACCCCAAAAAGTGGTAAACGAAAAAGGGGTTCAAGTATACTCACATAATTGCTAAGTCTTCCGATTATCCAAGTGTTGACGAGTGTACGAGTTTAGGAAGATGGAACACCGAGATCACCTTATAAGGGCAAACGATGGTGCATGAGTGAACGGAATTCCAAAAGAACGAACAAGAGTGGTTATCCTAGATATTTAAAATAACACGAACTCGCTATTATTTACGGATTAAATAAGTAATCCTAACATTTATGATTTGCGTAATAGTTGTGATATGCTTTAAAATATACATTTTTCTACATAAATATATCCTACACTTTGAATAGTTTGAGGTTAGTTTTACTGCTAAATGGATCGTATTTGGATTTTATGGGTTTTAAAGGAAAACGTGCAAACCGATTATATTTATGTTTAAAAAAAGAAGAGTTAATGTAAAAATAAATTTGCAATCTGGAAAAAAATCATATTTATCATTTTTAGTTGCAATTTATTATAGTAATTTTGTAATTAATATTAATTAATGAGGCATTTAATTTACTTTGTTAACTTGTTTCTACTTTATACACGTAGATTATAAATTTAATTAAAAAGTAGTTGTAATTTGGTCATGAACAACATTGGTTTGTGATTCTTGTATATCATGCTACTGCAGATTCAAATAAGAGGCCACAAAGGTTAAAGTTTATGTGATGATGGTTGCCAAAAGACCAAATTAGCTCTAAAAGTTCAAGATTTTAACATCCAAATACCACCACCATTATTTTGACATTAGATTGTTGTTCAGTGACGTTATAATCTAACAAGTGAGTTTATAATATGCAAAACCAGAATCGTCCTCTTCGTTTTAAAACATTTAACAGAACTTCGTTTCACCATTAGTTATGTTCATGTGGCTTCTTGTGTATAAACGAATGAAAATGACAAGGATTAAAAGATAAGTAAACAAAAGGAATGTACCAAAACGAACAGAAGTGGCTCCCATCGTGAACTTCCGACTCGACTACGGCGAACTTCCAATCTCCGGCAGCCTCCATATAACTCCAGTGGGTTGTTTCTTGTTCGCTTATTCAGAGGGTGTGCTCGAGAGTGGGAATGTGAGATAGCGTGCGGTTGAGAGGTGTCCGAAACATGGCGACGTAAGCTTCCGACTAAACTCCGACTCCGGCGAATGTTCCGAAACGTGGTCTTCGGATATCCGGCATGTTCTCGTACCTCCGGCGTCGTCTGGTTTTTCAGGCGTATGTGCAACGATGAACGAAAGGTGCTACAGGGTGTACGATTTCTCCGGTTCAGGTGGTTGGTGCAAATGGTTCAAATGGTGTTGTGGTGGTGGTTTGCGGCTGTAGGGTTTGTTAGATGTTGTTTATATAGGGTCTTCACAAGTCTCGTAAACTTGGAAACGAACAGGCTGAAAGGAAACAAGACAGGCTGTTGATACTCGATTCTTGGGCGGCAAAATGAAATGAAGGAACTGTGTATTTATTTTTATTTTTTATTTTTTTTTTGTCAGATGATTACATTTTCAATGAAATGCACAAATCGCCATGTAAGTTTAAAATTTAAAAATTTGGTTTTGTTTGCTTAACGCCTTTGGGGGGTTAATGACCATGTCCCGGATATCCTTGGCATCATTCATAGAATGGCCACGACCTTAGCACACGGGTGTAGTCGTACACCCGTCAGCGCATTTATAATTAATAAGGTATAATCGCCGGTTACGAAAATAACTCGTCACGGGACTATACCATGTGGTATGTCTGTTAATCTTTAACCCGGCATGAACCGGGTAACTGAACGCATAACAAACATGTAATTCTTTTACAAGTTTATATATATAAATAATTATCCCAAGTTATAAAATGTTTTTGTGCCTTGTGCATTCAAATCAATTTTCTAAACCTGTTCAAAATGAGTCAGTTAAATTGTATTTACCAGTGTAAACTGACGTATTTTCCCATAAAAGGCTAAGTGCAGGTACTACTCGTAATAGGCTGGCCTCTCCTTAGCATCAATAAGAGTCTCACAAGCTTGGATGCATTTAAGTCTGTTGAACTATGTTTCTTTCTTTTTGATCCGCATGTGGATCCGTTACAATCCATTTTGTGATACTTTGATATTACTGATCATTGGGTTTGTAATGAGATTCATCTTTTGCTTCTGCTGTGCATTTAATAATTGTGTTGTTTGACTATGATGATATCAACTACGTCACGATACTCCCCACCGGGCCCACCGGTAATACGTGGAAATATCGGGGTGTGACACGACACTTTTTAATTGGGTTTGTATTAATGACTTTAATAACTAGTTTCTTATGTTGAAAGTGAATTTTCTTTACCATTTCTTCATGATGTCTTGAAGTTGCTTTACTGTCTATATAAAGTAAGTGATGTCATCATTCGTGTCTTTACGGTCTATATAAAAAGCGTTAATTACCTGGAAGGGGGTTAGGGGGTGGTTTGGTAAAGTTTTTGTCTCGTTCAGTATATAGATCATGCGATGACTTGGTTCAAGCTTACTAGGATCTCCTTCAATACCCAACGGTATTGGATGGCGGGGGTGCGAATAGCTTGAACCCCTCATATGTAAACTACTATTAAAACTTTAAACCGGCTTCTTGGGATTGTATCCTTGCTGACTCAAACCACTTAGCCGAGGGTAACGTCACCTTCAAAAGAGGGGCCTACCACTTTTCACATTAATAACTAACTTCTTTCAATATTCCGACCCTTTGAGATTGTATCCCTGCTGACTCAAACCACTAGGTTGAGGGTAACGTCACTTTCAAAAGAGGGGCCTACTACTATAACTAAGAGAATCTCTTAAAAAGTCCGAAAGTGCGAAAATCATCAAAGGATACATCAAAGATGAGTTGGATGCACGTGATTCTATCTTGTCTATTTGTTTTTCCTTTTATTTATCTTTTCATTTTTAGTTTTATTTTTATGTTTCAATACTTTTCTCAAAATTTTAGATCAATTAAACGTTGAGGATAAACCGGTATTAAAAGCTCTTGTGTCCTTGGACGACCTCAGTATCTTACCAACACTATACTACGCTCACGGTGGGTGTTACTATAATATCGTGTTTTCTAAATTTAAAACTTGACTAATGCGTAAAACGGGCTCAAAATATTAATAAAAATATATCACACCGAACGTACACCAATAATCGATGGTTAGTTACTAATTTGGAAAGAGTTTTGAATTTGGAGGGAATATATAACCTCTACATTCAGGGACTGAAATGGTAACTAAAGTTACAGGGGTATTTTGGTCTTTTCACTGATTTACAAACGAGGCGTTAATGATAAGGACCTGATTGACAACCACTGGGACTGGAGTTCCGCGGTAAATCTCAGGGACGTAAATTGTACTTTACTCTGTTATAATTTACAACAAAAAAAATGAAAAAGAGAAAAACATTAAATCCATATATAATTACAGAATAAAATGATATCATATCATGGTATGAAAAAGAGTGTAAAACCTGCCTACAAATTGAAAGAGAATGACATAAACAACAACACAAAGAAAGAAAGCCAGAAAGATATCCCAAATTTTGCTTGCAAGTTGTCAGCAGCAACTATCGACTCTAAAAGAATTCCCAATTCCCAATCCCCCCTACAAAATCCATTCCATAAACCCTAGATACATACAGGTAATCATTTATTCATTCATTCATGTTTCTCAAATAGGTTTGCACAAACATCTTTGATCTTCATCGCATCTGATTATTAATTCTTCATCTGAACATTTCAGTTTCCTTTATTCTTCCAGAATCTTCTCCGATGGCGGCACTGTCAGTCTCCGACTTACCGGCGATGTATACGCTGCTTTCGAATTCACTTAGTGGAGATGAAGCTGTTCGCAAGCCTGCTGAATCCACGCTTGCTCAGTCCGAGAATTTGCCAGGGTTTTGTTCTTGTTTGATGGTATGACTTTCTTTCGATTGCGCTTTTTCATGCTTTTCTAGGGTTTCAGATGTTGATTGTTTACCTTGTCCAAGTTTCATTAGCATTACATTATTTTGTTTATGTTAAATCCAAATGTAGTTCAGATTTTAGCATGAGTTGTGGTGTGGTTTTAGGTGTTGGATTTACTTAGGGTTAGGGTTTGTTACAAGTCGTGTTTGGTTTGAATAATGTAAGAGGGGACTTGTCATAGAAATGTTGAAAGATATTTTATGCATTGTGTACATTTTTACGGAATATTTCTTACCGATAACAAAAAACTTGACATATGGCCTGCATTATGATGTGTATGATGCAGGAAGTGATAACTGCAAAGGATTTGGTATCTCAAGCGGATGTTCGTCTAATGGCGTCATTATATTTCAAGAACAGTATTAATCGGTACTGGAGGAACAAGCGTGACTCGTCGTAAGTCATCTATTTATGTCCATTGCAACCTTCTTATAATCATATTAGTTGTTTTAGAGGGCAATGCTTATTGTGTTAGAGTCCCCTCTTAATTCTAAGGGGGAGGAGGGGGGGGGGTGTGATTATGGTACTATGCATGTGTTATAGTGCACACGTTTTTTTGTTAATGTTTTTTATGGAGCTTGTTTTGCATGATTTGTCTTTGATTCTTTAGATTGATTATGAGATCTTCTTAGCCAAAAAAGGAAGTAGATATGAACAAACCGCAATGAATAATCAAGCAAATAAGCAAAGTACAGTTTATAGGTGTAATGGACGGAATAGGCAAAGTTAATAAAGAACAAGACCACAAATTTAGATAAGAATCTGGAATGATAAGAGAAATAATTCCTATCATGGCAGTGCATTAGCGATAAGAGCAATGCCAGCAACAAAAACGAAAGATAGTCATGGGATTTTTTTGTATTATATAGATGCGAAAATAGAAAGTCATGATCCGAAGCAACTCCTGACAAACAAGGATATAAACAATTAGGAAAGCATGAAATGTTCATTCTAGTTCAAGAGTTTTACCTTATTGCTTTTACTAACATACCTTTTTAAGACCATGTGTAGTGGTAACTTGTTATAATGCCCCCACCATGGGGCATTATCCGACACGTGGCAACCCAGTCAGCATGGGGCGTTATAGCATAAAGTGGTGTAGTGGGGATAATGCCCAAATAATGCCCCTTCCAATTATTAAAAAAAAAAAAAAAAAGAAAAAGCAACATTAATCCTATTGGCTAGTCAAACTTGTTCCCTGCCACCATTGGTCCATTTCCCTGCCAACATTAAGCATCCGGCGTTTTCATTATAACGCCAAGGGTGCATTTTTCAATTTTTTTTTATTATAACGCCCCATGTAGTGGAGGGGTGGGCGTTTTCGGGCGTTATTTTTGAAATTTTTTTTAAAAAAACGCCCCACTACACATGGTCTTAATAGTTTACTATCGTCTAAAGATATACCTAACTGGAAATTGGAGTTTCTTTTTGCTTTGTTTTTTTTCCGTGCGTTATTACTTATCACTTCTTACACTTCTTAGGTAAAATAACTTTGAAAAGAGCTAGAAAGGTTCGCTCTATGTTAACAGAAGTGGATTGATGATCTGAACAGATTTTTCTAACCCTTTTTAGAGTTATTTTACCAATGGAACTTTGAAATTAATCATTTTGAGAAGTAGCTATACCGGCATAACGAAGCATCAATATATTCTTATATGTTTATATGACCTAAAATTAATTACAGTTTCTGTATTTAGCCGAACTCTTTTTTGCTTCTTAGTTTTTTTATTATCTTTTCAATCTGCCTAAATGTTCAAGTGCTAGATCATCATTTGATACCTTCTGACTAATACTTCTTTAGAACATTGATTATAAGGCACACTTTGCCACTTGTATATTCACTATTTTATTAGACATCATCATATCATTTATGATCTTAGATGGTTAAAAACTACCCTTGGGGTTCCTTCTCCTGTAACCGACTTCAATCTTATCTCAAAAATCCACTTGAAATATCAGATACTCAAGTACAATTCTAACACATTCAAACCTTTACTAATTTTAAGTTTCTAATTCTAATAACCTCAACAATTTCAATAATTTTTAATATAACTTTTTTATATAATATAATTTATTAATATAATCGGTTTTGATGCGCGTAAATGTGTACTGTATATATTTCAGGTAATTGTTATGTGTTTACTTTGTTACCATCTTACTAAATTAAGTTGCAGTATTAATATACTAGGTTAACTTGTTTTCCTTTGAAAATTGCTATTAAATCCTGATGTTGAGGAAAATGTTGCAGGGGTATTACTACTGAGGAGAAGTCACATTTGAGGCAAAAGTTGTTGTCTCACTTGAGAGAAGAGAACTATCAGGTGGGACCCGCATTATCTTGTCAAATGGATCAATTTCATAGCTATTTTAGCAATTTATGTTGTTAAATAATGTTCTTGAGTCTTTAACTTGTAGTCGCCTATTGTTTTAGTAATTATTTGATTTTGACCCCAAAAATATGTACGGAATATTCATTTAATGCACTTTCTGTCCCAAAAACAGATTTCTTTGACACTGGCCGTTCTAATCTCTAAAATAGCTCGCATCGATTATCCTAAAGATTGGTATGCTTTCAAACTCTATTAACTTCTGTATAAAGTCTTGTATATTGTTCTCCACAATTGTTACTTCTGTGATCGACTGATCGTTATACCCTACGTTTATTGGACTTAGTTTGATCCTAGAATTTACATATTATAAATCATTTTCACATGTTTTGGTATATAATTTTTTCATAGCATTGTTTATTGCAATAGCCAAATTTTCAGTTGGTGAGTGACATATAGCATGTGAACGAATAAATCAAGCTAAAGTGTAAATGAACTAATTCTTTTAGTGTATCATACGGAGGTTGATAATGTCTTATGAATCATGTTTTTCTTGTTTATGCTTAATGTATGTAATGACTTCTGTTCTTACCTGATCAGGCCCGAGCTGTTTTCTGTTTTAGCTCAACAACTTCAATCAGCGGATGTTTTAACATCACACAGGATCTTTATGATTCTCTTTCGGACATTGAAGGAATTATCTACCAAACGTCTTGCTTCAGACCAACGAAACTTTGCTGAGGTGGACTAGTGTTTTCTTTTACGTATTTTAAAAACATATTTTGTAGTTCCAGCATTATCTTGTAATTGTATATTATTCTTACTATATGGTTTTCACTAATGTTTTGGCAGATAACATCCCAGTTTTTCGACTACAGTTGGCATCTCTGGCAGAGTGATATGCAGACTATACTAAACGGCTTCTCTTCTCTTTCTCAAATTACAAACTCAAATGCTTCTCATGATGATCTTCATTTAACTTGTGAAAGATGGTTTCTCTGTTCAAAGATAATACGTCAGTTGATTGTTTCAGGGTTTCCCAGTGACGAAAAATCTTTACAGGTACTTCGATTCTTTTTAGCAATGTTATTTTTCTTAGCAACAACTTATGTTATTAACTTATTAGTTATTATCTTTTAGGAGGTTCCGCCCGTCAAGGAGGTCTGTCCGTTGATGTTGAAAGCAATTCAATCTCTCCTTCCATATTGTGAGGATCCTCGTTTTGATTTAGAAGTTATTATGATTTTTAATGTATAAAAATCCAGATAAATAATATTTTGAATTGTAGATTCATCTTTCGGTGAACGCTATCCGAAACTTTTTGAATTTATACGGAGGGCATGCACTAAGGTGATGAAGATCTTAGTGGCAATTCAGACAAGACATCCTTATTCATTTGGTGATCAGTGTGTTCTTCCACTAGTGATGGACTTCTGTTTGAATAAGATCATAGATCCTGAACCGGAGATAATGTCGTTCGACAAGTTTCTTATTCAGTGTATCTCTATGGCTAAAATTGTTTTGGAATGCAAGGAATACAAGCCAATCATGACTGGACGTGTGGTAGACGAGAATCTGGTGACCCTTGAGCAAAGAAAGAAAAATATTTCTGGTGCTGTAGCTGGCGTACTCACATCTCTTTTGCCCAATGAAAGGGTCGTACTCTTATGTAATGTCTTGATAAGGAGGTAAGTGAATATTATTCCTCCAAAAGATTTATTTATTAATTGTGCGTATGGTAATGTAACAACATGAATGTATATATAGAGTTCAGAGTTTACATGTGGGTACCATACTAATTACAGCTGTGAAAAATGAACCTTAATTTATTTCTCTTATCTGCATCTATATGTTGAAGTTGCAATTTCGACTCATTTGCTTACATATAGGTCGATTTGTTTTTTTTTTTTAAATATTAAATTAGTCTAATATAAATAAGGGAACGTATCTAATGGGCCAAACGTGTGGTTGAAAGTTAAATGTAACTATGTAAGTGTATTTTAAATGCATGCAATCTTTTAAATCACTTTATCTAAATATCCAGATTGTTATTGCCTTATTGGTAATATATTGATAATACTGTTTTTGTAACCAACTAACCATATTTATTTACTTCAGTTATTATTACTTAAAATACGTGTTTTAAATTGTACTGAAAATCTGCTATATTAGGTACTTTGTACTAACGTCAAGTGATTTGGAGGAGTGGTATCAAAACCCCGAGTCTTTTCATCATGAGCAGGATGCAGTTCTTTGGTCTGAGAAACTAAGACCGTGTGCCGAAGCACTATATATTGTTTTGTTTCACAATCATAGCCAAGTACGATTAGTTGATACTTCAATTTTATCATTTGTTATTAATATTTTGGAAGGTGTTTGATTTCATTTTGTACTTATGCAGCTGCTAGGCCCTGTTGTTGTTTCTATTCTTCAAGAGGCAATGAATGGTTGTCCTCCTTCAGTAACTGATATTACTTCAGGGATGCTTCTAAAAGATGCTGCTTATGGTGCAGCTGCTTATATCTATTATGAGCTATCAAATTATCTCAGCTTCAAGGATTGGTGTGCCCTTGTTACCATTCTAATTGATTCATAGTTTCTGTCACATATCAAATTTTGTAGGCCTGTAAATGAACCGAACAAACACAAACATATAATCGAACATTTTTTTTCAGTTCGTGCTCGTTCATTAAGAGAACGGGCATGCTCGTGTTCGTTTAAAATCTAAACGAACAGTCCAGGAACGCAAACGAACATAAACAAACAAAATTAAACGAATATAATTGAACAAACATAAAACAACACTAATGAACATAACTGAACAAACATAAACGAACACACATGAACATAAACGGGCATACATATTAATTATTGATTAATGATTAATTACTATAAGTTCTATTGGAAAGCCCATTTTTATTACTGGAAAAGCCCATTTTTGTTACTGGAAAGCCCAATTATCAGTGAGTTATATGTATGTAAGTAGTTAGAAAGCCTCTTTTATGTTTATATATTTATCTAAATATAACTCCATATGTATTTATTAAGATATAAACAAATATAAATGAACATGAATGAACATAAACGGACGTTCACGAACATATATGAACAAATAATTTTGTTCATGTTCGTTTGTTTATTAAATAAATGAACTTCCCGCCGAACAAGTTCACGAACAGTTCATGGACATTCGGTTCGTTTACCAACCTAAAATTTTGTTCTCTCCTGAGTTCTTTTATATATGAAATTATACTTTTTACATGCTTGGATTTCTTACAGGTTTAACAATGCTTTATCATTAGAACTCACAAACGATCATCCTAACATGCGGATCATACATAGGAAAGTTGCACTTATTCTTGGTCAATGGGTTTCTGAGGTAAAGAATGTGTATTTGTTATCGTCGGGTTCTTGCTCTTTTTTAATTAGATCATGTTTTTATGTGTTTTGGCGTCTTCTTTTTCTTGTGAATCTTGAGTTTGTGGTTATTCTACTTGTTAGCAGTTGCTTTAGTGATGTATCAGAAATTAAAGTTTTTTACCGGATGTTTGTTTTTTAAATCTGCAGATTAAAGATGATACCAAACGACCAGTCTATTGTGCGCTGATTAAGTTGTTGCAACACAGAGACTTGTGTGTCAGGGTATGGTGGTTCAGTCTACAAACTTGTTGTATTTAGTTTCTTTTCTATCTGTTGTCATCTAAAAGTTCCACTTTGCTCTTTATTATTCAGTTGGCAGCATCTCGATCATTGTATTTCCATATTGAAGATGCAGCTTTCTCACAGCAAGAATTTTCTGATCTTCTCCCAGTTTGTTGGAAATTGTCTTTTAAACTGGTTGAGGATGTTCAGGAATTCGATTCCAAGGTTCAAGTTCTAAACACAATTTCTGTATTGATTGCCTATGTTGGTGACATCATTCCATACGCCAATGAATTGGTTCAGTTTTTTCAAAAGGTGTGTATTAATCCCATGACACAAAATCGGTCCTGTTTCATGTATCAAGTTATTATCTAGAAATATCATAATCTAATTTAGAATTATTTGTATTTGAAGTCGTGGGAGGAATCTTCTGGTGAAAGCCTTCTGCAGATTCAGCTTTTGACAGCACTGAAGAACTTTGTAGTTGCTCTGGGTTACAAGTCCCCTATGTGCTACACTGTGCTGTTGCCCATTTTAGTAAGTGGGCTTGATATTAGTAGTCCTGATGAACTCCTTGAAGACAGCATGCAGGTACTTGAATCTTCTCTTTACTTAAGAATAAGTAGGTGTGGAAACTTCGATCCGTTTACATATGAATGGGTTGGTTTGTCTGTTCATTATGTTGATAATGAAACTGGAGACTTAAATGTGCGCAGCTATGGGAAGCCACAATTTCTAATGCCCCTTCAATGGTCCCGCAATTGCTTGGATACTTCCCAAGTCTAGTGGATATACTGGAAAGAAGTTTTGATCACTTGAAGGTTAGGTTAAAACCCAGAGCTTGTTCTATTATCTGCTTTAGTTTTACCTTTACGGACCAGCCACTTAAATAATAACATAATTTTGGTTATATTAGGTTGCTGCATCTATCATTGAAGGTTATATAATTCTTGGAGGGACGGAGTTTCTAAGTTTGCATGCTTCAAGTGTTGCTAAGCTGTTTGATATTGTTGTGGGAAACGTCAATGATAGAGGCTTACTTTCTATTCTACCTGTCATTGATGTTCTGTTTCAGGTATCCAAGTGTTTTGGGTTTATTTGCTAATATTTAATATTTTACTTATCATCATTACTTTGCTGTTGACAGTGTTCTCCTTCTGATGGGCCACAGTTAATTAGCAGCACCCTTCAGGTATGTTACATGTCTACAGTTGATATATTAACGCTTTTTTTTTTACTTTTTTTTTTCGTTACTAATGAGAGAGAGGTTGATGGATTTTACTGTGTTTTAACTATATGGTAGAAACTGATGGTTATATGCTTAACTGGAGATGACCGTGTTCCTACGAGTACATCTGTAAAAGCATCTGCAGCTGCCATTCTGGCAAGGATTTTGGTAACAAATACCAATTTCTTGGCGCAGTTAGCATCAGAGCAATCACTTTCAATGCTCCTTCAGAATGCCGGTTTCTCCGCCGGGGAGAACATACTTCTTTGTCTCGTTGATGTATGGCTTGACAAGGTTAGTATATTTGACCATTAGTCAAACACTTACATAAATCTAAAACTAAAAGACATGTGGTTACAAAGGTTAAAACCATGTTGGACTTTATAGAAACAAATTTGCCTTAAATTCATTTGTCCGATCAACCATGTTCCGCTGACTTCAGTTTATAATGTATTACTAAATATATTTCTTTTATCTTAATCATTTGCACAACTAAATATATTTCTTTTATCTTAATCATTTGCACTGTATTGGTTGCAGGCTGACAATGTGAATTATGTTCAGAAGAAGACGTTTGGATTTGCACTCTCTATAATCCTGACATTGAGGTTGCCTCAAGTACTTGATAAGTTAGATCAAATACTGAGGTATATACATAACTAACACTTGATTATCATATGAATCATGTTTCATGAAACTAATTGTTGGTCCTTTGTTGTCTTTTGCAGTGTATGTACAAGTGTAATATTGGGTGGAAGTGAAGATGCAACTGAAGACGAATCTAGGTTAGAATCGGTCTATGAATAATTACATGACTATAATTCTTTCAGAGGTTATTTATTTATTTATTTATTTATTTTAATCTAACTTGAGTTCCTGTTTTTTTACTTGTACCTTAATAGCAGCAGTGATAGTATGAGCTCTAGCCGACCTCAGTTTCCGAGTAAAGAGTTCAGGAGGAGACAGGTAAATAATTTATCTACACTTTCAAAAAAATATTAATTAATTCCAAAGTATCAGTATCTTGACAAATGTACATATTTCTATTTGTTAGCAGATGAAAATGTCGGACCCGATAAATCAGTTGTCACTGGAGAACTCGGTGAGGGAGAATCTTCAAACATGTGCTAACCTACATGGAGAGGCCTTCAATACTGCCATGGCTAAAATTCACCCTTCAGCACTTGCCCAACTTAAACAGGCTCTTAAAATGACATAATTACTCCAATGCCATTTGTGCCATATCCATTTTTTTTCTTACCAATTTGGACCAGATTCGGGGCATTCTTACCATACCATGCATGATAGAGATGCTCATAGAGTAAAAAACGTGAGGTGAGGTACAAGTCACATATCATCTCAAATTAATTTACTCTCGTAAATTTACATATATGCCACATGCATGCACATAGTCAAGTCTAAAGGTGTTCATGTTTGCGTTCAGCTAGTTTTGACAAAAAATATGGGCCAAACTGCTAACTACAGTTTGGAAAACAACAAACCAAACCAGCCTGTTTTGGTCGTTTGAACCATTTCTTTTCTCACTCATATGATAAAGATGATTCATGATAAAATGATAATTTTGTTTTCCTCGTCATAATTTTTTTAACAGCCAAAATTGATGTGTGAACTGAACCACATAAATCTCAAACGGGCTACTCAAGTCATGTTGAATGTTTGTTTTGGCAGGTGGTGGTTTACAGATTCTTGTGATTTTGATTTTTGGGATGGATTTGTTTGAATTAAGTTGTGGTTTCTTGAAGATGCAGAGGTGCAGTGTAGATAGTGTGGTCCTTCATGTCTGTTTTTTAAGGGTGTGAAGGTCAACATATTTACTTTTCATGTTTGGCCGAAAATTGTTACATCAAATGAGTTGTAAAACTATGGAGATTTTGGTTGCAATTGCCTGCACCATAAATCAAGCCTTTGGCTCTATACCTGACAAGTTTGGAATTGAAGTGGTTTTTTTTCTTTATTTTTATGTTTTCATGTCAGGGCATATGCTTTTGAGTAAAATAGCTTGTGTTATTATAATTTGTTTTAAATAGTTTTAAAACCTTTATAATCAGATAAACCACAAAGGGTACAAATTTACATGAGCCAGTTGCTTAATGCCAACACAAAACTCTTGAAAACATGATGTGTTATTCATTGTGCTATATATATAGGGGACCGCTAGAATAAGAACCACCCCGAGTTGTAAGAACCGCGAGAATTACACCATCCGGATCGCCGTTTACCACGATTTTTTTTTACAACTAGATGTGTGTATTATAAACACATCCGTAAAAAAAAAATTTAAACGCCGCGCCCGAGGGGGTAGTTTTTTACACCACATGTTTGGTGTTTTTATTTTTTTTTTATTTTTTTTTACACCAAACTTGTAGTGTAAAAAACTACCCCCTCGGGCGCGGCGTTTAAATTTTTTTTTTTTACGGATGTGTTTATAATACACACATCTAGTTGTAAAAAAATCGTGGTAAACGGCGACCCGGATGGTGTGGTTCTCGCGGTTCTTACAACTCGGGGTGGTTCTCATTTTAGCGCAATTCTATATATATATATATATATATATATATATAGGTAGAGGATCCTGTAAAAAGTGGGTCTTTTGTAAGAAGTGTAAGAAATAATCTTGGAATGACAAGTGTCCCTCCTCTTAATTAATTCAAAAGGGTAGTTTAGTAATTGTATTTTTTTGTCATTTAATTGATTTACAATATAACTGAAAAAAAAACTGACTATGAGAATGTTTAGGGATTGATCACAGTTCACGTCATCTTGTTAACCTTCCGTCATCGTCTTCTCCGAACTCCGATTCAGATCATCTTCTCCGATTTGAACAAAATATATTTAGGGAGTCCAGCGATGCAGGTTAATGTGTATCATAGTGTTTTATTCTGGTGTTCTATTAAGTTGTATGGTGTTATATTTATAGAAGGTTGCTGGGGATTCCAGATAAAACACCATGACTTGAATCATGGCGTGGTGTTTTATCTGGTGACATTGTTCATGGCATAGTGTTTTAAACATCTGGAGACAAAACACCACGCCATGAACAATGTCTCCAGATAAAACACCACGGCATGAATAATGTCTCCAGATAAAACACCACACCATGAACAATGTCTCCAGATAAAACACCACGCTATGAACAATGTCTCCAGATAAAACACCACGCCATGAATAATGTCTCCTGATAAAACACCATGACTTGAATCATAGATGTTTAAAACACCACACTATGAACAAGGTCTCCTGATAAAACACCATGACTTGAATCTGGGAATGTTTTGTATTTATAAAACACTACGCCATGAACAATGTCTCCAGATAAAACACCACGCCATCAACAATGTCTCCAGATAAAACACCATGACTTGAATCTGCGATTACGTTTTAAAAATCTGGGAATGTTTTAAAGTATGAAGAAATTCGCTGATTTTTTTTTGGAGATTGATGGCGGTTACATATAATTCGCTGATCTTTAGGAGTTTGATGGGTGGTTTTGAAACGGTTACCATATTTGAAATGTTGGAAAAGTCACTATTGCCCTTCAATTTTACAAAAGCCCCTTCTAATTAAAACACAATTTACACTTTAATACCCTATTGATCTCAACCATTAGATCAAAGATCCAATGGCTTAAAACACTTCTTACACTTTGGACACTTTTTACCATATCCCTACCCTATATATATATATATATATATATATATATATATATATATATATAGAGGAAGTGTAATGTACAAAAGGGGTAATCGTACTTCACGTACGCTAATACCCTGACCGTCAGATCTGTTTGATCATCTCGCAATTAAGGTTTAATTATTAAGGGCAGATTAGTATTTTTCATTCTTGTCACAGGGGTAATTCAGACATTTACTTAAAAACAAATAAATTACGCGAGTTCGTTATCTCCAGCATCCCGGTAATTACGATCAGTATCAGTTTCAATTAATTTCCATTTTTCAAATTATAAAATTAGCGGTTATTGGTGGGCGATTAGGGCTTAATCATTTTTTTCATTTTAATGGATCCACAGAGTAGTAATGCTCGAAACACAGAAGATGTCGAATTTGAAGATGCAGAGGTCGATACCGGACTTGAGGATGCAGAGCATTATCGGAATCCGACATCAGGCAACATTACCTTAGACGATCAGACTAGTAAGTTGTAACGTAAATGGCTGTATTAAATGTGTTGTGTTTTATCTCCATCATTTTCATAGTTATTAGTTTCTTGATTGTGTTTTTAATCACGAGTGTTTGGTTGAATGTAAGAGAAGTTTAATTTACTGGGTGGTTTTTGTTTATGCGGTATTTAGATTTTCAAGTGTTATTAATTTTACATGCGTTATTTTTATAGTGATGCGTTTTTTTTTTTTCAATGTTCCTGATTCCGAAGCGTTATTATTTTTACATGCGTCATTATTTTTACAAGCGTTATTTGTGTTGATGCGTTATTTTTTTTCAATGTAGCTGAAAGATTGTATATCCCAGAGGTAGCTTCATCATGTGTTCCTGTTATTGGAATGGAGTTCTCTTCCATAGAACAAGCATATGTTTTTTATCAGACATATGCCAAGAAGGCAGGGTTCTCCGCTCGAAAAGGAGGTGAACATCATGTTGGTGGTATTATTAGGTCTAAGTATTTTGTGTGTTCAAAAGAGGGGCATAAACCACAGGCATATGATGATAATTATTCGAAGTTGTCTAAGCCATATAAACGTAGGAACAGACCGACTATTCGAACCGGCTGTAAAGCACAAATTAAGCTTTGTTCGACGGATGGGGTGTTGTTTAAGGTTGATAAGTTTGTTCAATCGCACAATCATTCATTCGTGTGCCCCAAAGACATGCACTTATTACCAGCTTATAGACATCTGTCTGAGACACAAGAAGAGATGATATGGGAGCTTGGTACATTGAATCTTGGGCCAGTGAAAGCCTTTAATATAATGAGAAAAAGATACGGCGGGTTTGAAAATGTAGGCGCAACTAAAGACGATTGCAAGAATTTTAGAGCTAGGATACATAGCTACATCGGACAGTATGATGCAGATATGGTTATCAATAGGCTGACCGATAAAAAGAAGTTTATGGTTGATTATTCATTCTTTCATTCGGTCGATGAAAACAAACGATTAACCGGCCTGTTTTGGGCCGATGGCTTGTGCAAACGTAACTATGCTGAGTTTGGAGATGTCATATCGTTTGATGCTACATTTAAAACCAACAAGTTAGTCATTAGTTCAAGCTTTTTACTGGTATTTTTTTTATAATCATCTTGTTTTTTTATATTCATTTTTTGTATTCACATTTTGAAGGTATAAAATGGTTTTTGTACCTTTTACTGGTATTGATAATCATTGTCGAAATGTGACACTTGGAGCCGGGTTGTTAGCATCCGAAAGCATTGAATCATACAAGTGGCTTTTACAATCATTTTTGAACTCATTCGGTAAGCAGCCGAATGTGGTTGTCACTGATCAGGATCCCGCGATGAAACAAGCCATCGAAGCAGTGTTCGATAAGAGTAGGCACAGATTATGTATGTGGCACATAATGAAGAAACTTGCTGATAAGGTTAGGTTCAAATAGAGTATGCGTGATTATGTTAGAACTGGCGTAATAGTTGTATTCAGTTCATATCTTTATTTGACCAGACTAAGAATAGTCATAATGCGTTATTTATTTTTCTACATGCGTTATTATGTGCTTTATTCTTTTTTTCATTACACCGTCTAAGTTCCAATTCTTTGGTTTAATAGGTCGGACATCAGCTGTGCAATAACGAAGACTTTAAGAGACGTATGTGTGACATTGTATGGACAGATTCGATTACGCCAGAAATGTTTGAGAGAGAATGGAAGCTGATAATGATTGATTTCGGTCTAACTGAGAATAAGTGGCTTGATGATATGTTTTGCATGAGATCTTCGTGGATCCCAGCGTTCTATCGTCATGAGCCTATGTCTGGGCTTATGCGGACCACTTCTAGATCAGAGAGCGAAAACCATTTTTTCTGTCAAGTTGCGAATTCTCAGCTTACCCTTGTTGAGTTCTTTAACCATTTTGACGGTGCAATGGACATTCAAAGATTCAACCATCGGAAGAATGACCATATATCTAGAAATACAGTCCCGGATAACTTTTCTGAATCTACTCTAGAGGATGATGCCATGAAAATTTATACCAGGTCAATTTTTGCTGATCAACAGGCAGAGTTACAAGGAACATTGTCCGAGTGCCTTCCTATAGAGACTAAAATTGAGGACCCTTTTTTGAGGATAAGTATGAAGGATTGGAAAGCTCACGGCGACGGTTTATTAGAGGTAATAATATATACATCAGCTAGTATGCATTTATTGCCAAACCATGTTTCCTTTTTATTTTTTTTTATTATTTTTTTTTTGTGTAGGTATGTTTCAAGAAGGGCGAGGATGTAATTGCATTATGCACGTGTCGCAGGTTTGAACAATATGGATTGTTGTGCAAGCATATATATTTCGTGTTCAAGATGTTCAAAGTGAAGGAAATTCCCAACAAGTATGTAATGAGAAGATGGACTAAAGATGTGGTACCGAATGATCTTAATAATACATTTGATATTACTGTTGACGCTGATGATGCGCATAAGAAGGCCAAAGAGGTTGCGTATGAGATTATGCAGACTGGAGAGTATCTTATTGGTAATCTGATCAAAGATTTCGATCATCTACTTATAGTTAGGGATCGGATGAGAGAGATGAAAGAAATGGTTGATGAACTTCGCATAACCAAGCCCATCGACCCTAAGTTTGATAGATATTCACGGTTAATTGGTTACGAGAAACCAAACACTGACGAGCCACCTACAGTCCGTGTGCCAACCGGTATTAGAAACAGAGGACGAGGTTCACATAAGCGGATTAAATCAAAAAAAGAGAAAATTATTAGTCTAAAAGGCAAGAGAAGTCGGACATGCAGTGTTTGCAATATCAAAGGTCATGACATTCGAACCTGCGAGGTGTTAAAGGGTAAAGCTACTGCTGCTGATAAGGTTGATAATAAGGAGGGGAGGAAAAGAAGAGCAATTCAGTTAGAGAAGGATCCTAATTTAGTTGATGAAGAGGACGAGGAGGTTGAAAGTGGTGACGAAGAGGAGTTTGAGGAGTCCGACGAAGCAGAAGATAGTGATTTTGAATGCGAAGACGAGTAGTGTTTTAACAATACAGACATTCCATATTTAATGATTTTTGTTGTGACTGAACTTTTATGTAATCTATGACATTCACATGGTTTTTTTTTTCACATGATATGGGTGATTATATATCTCAAGAGTAATTGTTTTTTTTACCCCTTTTTTTGTGATTAACCATAACCATACACAGGACTTTTTTTTTGAAATGGAGACTTCAAGTGACCAAACACTGATTCTCATCTACGTAACTAGCGTATTAAAAGGTACAAATTCATGCGTGATAATACGTAACATGCATTTTTTTTCATATCAATATTGCTAAACCAACATTCAAAAAAGTATGAGACATCAAGTGACATAACACTGAGTCTCATCATCACAACTAGCTATGGGTGGATGATTTTACCAAAATATACCCCCACATATAAGTTCAATACACACAAAACTAGACTTTAAAACCACCATTGTTCAAAATACCAACAACACATTAGGTCATCCCGAAAATCAACAAAATAGTTTATTAATCAGCCATACCACTTACTTCGGTGACATTATCTTCCCAACCTCCTTCTCGGACGTCTCCATCTTCTCTTCAACGGTCTCCACTGCATCTTTCAGATATGAGTATACTAAGTTATCTGCCGATGCTTGATCCTTCATCAGTTGTATTGCTTTATCCCTTAACATGGACTTCGGTTCTTCAAGCAGAATTCCCCACACTTCCTGTGTTTTTTTTTGATGTTCTAATATCCTGCCCTGCACATCGAGAATACTGTTACAGGAGTTAACATTACAAGCAAGTTCCGTTAACCTGCGGGTATTCAAGAGCTCCTTGATTGCTTCGTTTGCGGGATTTGTCGACATTGTTGTTATTGAAGAGAGTCTGATATATGTTTTTTTATAGTATATGCCTAATGGGAGGGGTGAGTGAATCTTATATGTGTGTTATTTGGTAATTAATTTTGGTAGTTGAGAGATATTTTTGGTAAGTTAAATTTAATATTTTACATCATTACAAGTCTCTACAAGTCATATCGACTTAATACTAGTCTATATAGTTATAGGGTTTAATTATTTTTATACATCAAGTTGCATACTGATAATGTCTGCACAATTATCACTGCATGCGTTATTTTTGTTACTTCATGCGGTATAATTTTATTAACAATTGACATGCGTTATTTTTTTTAGTTAATGCGGTATAATGTGGACTAGCGTGATTTCATGCGTAATTAAAACTGGGGCATGCGTTTTTTTTATAATTCCTGCTGTATAAATTGGTAAGCGTTATTTCTTATATTCAAGCGTTATTTTTTAACAAAACTACAAAAAAAAAAAACAGCTGTCATGGTCAATAATTTTATATTTGTGAAAAAATTGACCATGATATATGTTTTTTTATAGTATATGCCTAATGGGAGGGGTGAGTGAATCTTATATGTGTGTTATTTGGTAATTAATTTTGGTAGTTGAGAGATATTTTTGGTAAGTTAAATTTAATATTTTACATCATTACAAGTCTCTACAAGTCATATCGACTTAATACTAGTCTATATAGTTATAGGGTTTAATTATTTTTATACATCAAGTTTGCATACTGATAATGTCTGCACAATTATCACTGCATGCGTTATTTTTGTTACTTCATGCGGTATAATTTTATTAAAAATTGACATGCGTTATTTTTTTTAGTTAATGCGGTATAATGTGGACTAGCGTGATTTCATGCGTAATTAAAACTGGGGCATGCGTTTTTTTTATAATTCCTGCTGTATAAATTGGTCAAGCGTTATTTTTTAACAAAACTACAAAAAAAAAACAGCTGTCATGGTCAATAATTTTATATTTGTCCTCTTGCTCTGCAATTCCCTTTTATATATCGATGGAAAACCATTCATTTTTTATCCGTTCAATTTTTATTTTAAAACATGGCAGAGTCTTGTAATTCATCGAGTGGTTCGTCTTCCTCATCAGGTATGCGTGCCTATCTAAAAAAGAGAATTGAGGATCAAATAGCTGAAGACAAGTCTTGTAAAGACTTGCTAGAAACTAACATTCATAGGGTCAGAGAGAACATGAAAAGGAGGGAAGAAATACTGAATTTGTTGTCTGGTATGTCAGATTCAAGTGTCAAAGAGGTGGCTATGATGTTTATGGTTGATCTTGGCAAGCGGGATGAGAAACAGTTAAAACAACTCGCGGACGCCATTACCGTCTTGGGATGCTCTTTGGAGTTGAAGATCCAGTTTCTAGAGACTTATTTCTGATGGTTTTTATGTATCGTCAATCATATATGGTTGCGAAATCATATCTATCTAAGTGTTTTTTATATTTTTGTATGAAAGTTGTGTTTTTGAATAATGAAAATGTCCGACTAGTTTATGTTTATAACTAGAAATTATTAGAATTATAAATAGAAATAAAAAATCCAAATGACAAAGATGTTTGGAACAAAAGACAGCAAGATAGTAGTCCTACGACTTTTCATTTTGTTTCCTCTTTTTGAGCTTGAAGAACTGCTCTAATCTGTTACTTATTTTGCTATCTAGATCGTGCAAAGCTTCAGCGGGGATCGAATTCGCCATAAAGTCCGTAGCTTTGTCGTATACCTCCTTCCTTATAAGATTGTAGTCGGACAATACAATCTTACTAAGATACTTGTACCGCAAAAACCGTAGTTGTGAATCTTGCATTTCTTTCTGGTCTTCCGTTTTAAACCCTGCATTCCATGGAGATGTGCCCTTGTATGTCTCCATATGCCTCATAGTGAAGACACCACAGTCACTACCGTTTTGAAGAGTTCTCCACTCCATTTCCTTTCGAATTATTTTTGCTTTTTCCAACTTTGTTATCCACTCTTTTTGTCCAAGTTTGCCTTTTAGGTATAGCACTAGGACTCTCCGCTATAAGCACGATAAAAAATCATATTATTACCTATTCATCATAAGGATAAAAAGCTATTTAGAATTACCAGCTTTTCGGGGCGTCCACGGTAGCGTTTGGTAAACGATTCGGCATACCGAGAGTTATCGATTAACTCGATATCTCCATTTTTCATGTTAAAGCATAGGCACCAGTAATGATCAGAAAGTAGTACTGGAATGAAGATGAGATCAACTTTGTCAACTTTCTTCACCTGATACTTACACAATATATCGTCTACGCCTGGTCCGAATACTTTCAATCGATCACTATCTGTGATTTTTGGCTCAAACATTTCGTCTTGCTGCAAGATTTTTCGCGATTTTTTTCATAAAAAATCAAACCATGCGTGATTAACATATTTAGTGATTTTTTTCAAAAAAAATGCAACCATGCATGATTAACATATTAATTTTCCAACCTTTGCGTGATTAATGTTGGAAAACTTACCAATATTGTAGTTGGTAAGAACAGCCTGTAGGGTGATGATTTTCTGTCCCTTTTTTTCTCTTCAAAGTTTAAAACATCTACAAATGTGTCCATTCCACCATATGATATGTATTGCGATGGGTGGAAGGTTTCAAATATGATTTTAAGCGCTTCGACTCCACTGTCAGACTTGTATATCAATGTCCTGTTGTTTTTTAATACCAACAAAGAAAAGTTAAAAAAAAAAAGATGAAAATTTTTAACTAATTTTTAGGATTCAAAATCTTACCCAATATCTCCCATCGGAGCTAAGAGATAACAGATGATGTTTTGGTCACGTACCAAAAGTGGCTCATATAGGTTGGTTACCCTGTTGCAGTAAGGCGATCTATATGCGTCACCTAGTTCTGCCAGCCGCTTTTCCCTCTTTTCCCTGATCATCTTGATACGCGTTGTTACTAGCTGTGTATGCCTCTCGTCATCCGTTTTATTTGTGTCGCTGACACAGGAGTTTTTTGATTACCCGCACTTGATGTTTGCAGGATTGGAGCCAATTTTAAAAGTGTCTCAACAGACTGCATTTCTGCTTCGGTCACTTCAGCAGGTTCATCAGCTGATGTTGTCGGAGGCTTATCTTTATCATAGCCGTCGGTTATTGTATTCTGTTTATGTGCTTGTTGCTGACTGCAATCTGCCAAATTTACAGGTTGGTCCATGTTGTTCACCACATCTGCTTGCGCCACTGTTTTCATGTATGATTTGGATTAATTTGTTTTGTAATCACAAGCTAAAAAAATGCACCTTTGTTTAGTAATGAACATATTTTTGTTACCTTCTGTAGTCTGCCTGTATACGCCTGGTTCGATGGTTTGTAAGGCAGCCAGGCACGAGTCCGAAATACCACCATCTTCAAATGGGGTATCATGAACATCATCACATCCTATAAAATCCCATACGTTTTGTTTTTATTAATCATAATTTCACGTAAATATTAACAAATAAGAGAAGTTATTATATACCTTTATCTTTCACCGTGTTTTGATGTTCCAATTTTGCATCTCCATCGCCCTCTAACTCTTGATTTGTTTCGCCACATTGTCCGACTTTGTTTTGAACCACCTCATCACCAGCATAACTTACTTCAGCAGGTATCGAAACTGTATCCGTAGAAACGGAATTTTTAACCGCATCATTCCATCTTTTACACCTTTCCATAATTTCAACATCCCAGAAAAACTTCTCCTTTACACCCTTAACGAGAGCATTCATATCCGAAACAAGAGAAATGTATTTCTTTATATTATTGTCCATTGTTTTCAACAACACCTGCGGAATTGGACACTCAAAAACATCAAGCGTGATTAACAGTTATAGCGTGATTACAAGTCTAAGAAGCCAAGTTGCAAAAAGTTCAAGCGTGATTAACAGTTCTAGCGTGATTACCAGTTTAAGAAGCCAAGTTTCATTTTTTTACAAGACCATTCGTGATTATCACTTTCTAGCGTGATTAACAGTTATAGCGTGATTCCCAGTTTAAGAAGCCAAGTTTCATTTTTCTACAATACCATGCGTGATTATCAAGTTTTATATCATGCGTTATTAATTTGTTACCCAGTATGCGTTATTACATCTACAGAATTATTGTCTAACATCATAAACAAGCTCTATAGCATCTCTTATTGACAGAAAAAAAAAATAATAAATAAAAATAAAAACAAACAAAAAATCAAGTTTACCTTTTTATTTTTTTTCGAGGCTTCCCACGCAGCATGATCATAGATCACCCCGGTTAGTTGAACTGGAGTGCTGCAGTAGTCAATCTCTTTTTGCGTTTGTGTCCCTATGTCCATTTCATCTAAATTCATGTCTGAAATATGTTCATTCGGATTCCACCCGTCAAACCAATCCGTATTTGATGGTATGTCTCCTTCGTCAATCGGATCCTCCCCATCCAGGTTTCCAGTCAGGTTTCTTCTGTTGTAGACATGTGTCGTATCCACTGGTGGTATCATGTACTCATCCGTATCTTCCATATCATCTAATGTATTGAATTCGGTGAGGTTTTCTTGTACCGCAGCTGCCTCGTGTATCGGGATGTTGTCAGCGAAAAGGTCAGTGTACACCGTCGATGTGTTTTCTTTTACGATTTCGAATGGTGGGATTTCGAATGGTGCGGTCGTAGCCTCTTGATTTTGATGATCATTGCCATTTATGCGCGAGGCAGTAACATGTGGTTGATCCTGGCGATTATCATTTGCTCCTTCGTCTTCTTCCACTTCATCACAATCTTCAACACCTAGCGGCCCGTTGTTGTATAAATATTCTTCCACGTCGTCGATCATACCAGAGGTTACATAATGTATGACAGGCATTTTGACAGGTTCATCGAAAATTTTGTGTCTTTGGTTGAAATAATGGCTGTATAGAAGCTGCATATTGTTTTTTGAAAAAAAACAAATTATTAATATTAATATCGTATTTAGCATAACCGTTAAAGATGTGTACATAACATACCATTAGGAATGCAACCGGGCCATTGTATTGTGAGTCTAACTTTTTCCAACCTTGTCTTGTTCGTTTCAGCGATTCTAAAACGAAGGAGCACCAGTCCAGATTTGGAATGTCTTCCTCTTTGTCAATTGCAAGTAGAAAACTTTGTTTAACAGTTGTTGACTTTGTTATCTCTACAAACAAAGTGTTCCAGTAGGCTAGGAAATTTAGCTTGAATAATCGTCCGCCAGTGGTTTGCTCTGACATAGTTCTTGCAAGCAAAGTATGAGTAATTTTGTTTCTGTCTGGCCACTGGTTTTTGAACTCATCTATGGTTGTTTCTGCGCCTTGAGTAGCCGTATTTTTCTCCACTATTGCTCCTTTTCTAGGCTTATTTTTTTCTCGTACAATAACATTACCCTTTGGAATACCAAACACGTCATGTACTGAATCTCGGGTGATTTTTATCTTGTGATTTCCTATGTTTAGTGTGCTGTATTGCTCGTCATAGTTTCGTACGAGCCAATACCCTAAACGTGTGCTTATATGATAAAGCTTTATATTAAGGACATCACCAAATCCAATGCTTTTCACATCCGCCACCTGCGCTTCAGTAAAGTGCTTAACTGTATCCAAAAAACCTGAAGGACTGCACCGTAGGCTTATTACATCATGATGATAATGATAGAACGGTCTTGGTTCTGACCTAAAAGGTTCTGCATCGGTAATCTTCCGTTTCCCCTCGATAGGATCCATCTGCTTTTCGTTTTTCGATTGTTTCTTTTTTACTGGTTCAAAGTCTTCACCATCTTGGTTAGTTGTAGTACTTGGCCTTTTTCTTGTGTTTTCACCTCTTTTGACTATCAAATTTCTAATAG
Source organism: Helianthus annuus (assembly GCF_002127325.2). Lineage (NCBI taxonomy): Eukaryota > Viridiplantae > Streptophyta > Magnoliopsida > Asterales > Asteraceae > Helianthus > Helianthus annuus. Next base: position 66,428,810 of record NC_035448.2, read on the forward strand.
GTTCTTCAAAGTCATCATCATCATCTTCTAGACTATAGTTTGTATGCTTTTTATTAACCTTTGATTTATGAGGTTGCTTTGTCATAATCGCCTGAATCGGGGGTTCAAAATCATCATCATCATCAGCAACCCCTACATCATATTCCAATACAAAGTTTTTAAAAGATGGGATGAATCATGCTAATGCTGCTTGCTATCTCAAAATCTACAACTACACAATTTTTAAGCTAGAACCGGTATGTCATATCAATATGTAATAGCTATCATACTAATGCCGCTTGTTACCTCTAAATCACCAATTTTACAATTACCGCAGAAACCCAAAGATTATAAGTTTCATATCCCAATTCACACTGTAATCTGATTCAATATTTCCATATCAATCTTGCTAATGTTGTTTGATAGCTAAATTGATTCAATTACACAATTAGATCAGACGCCCCAAATATCAAGTGGTAAAATGCCCAATTTCACAATGTAACCTAATTCCGCTAGTTTATTAAAGAGAATCATCATCTAATGTTGAGCCTGATAATCCCGCTTCTACATATTAATGAATCAACAAAAAATTACGCTTGTTCTTATCAAATAACGCTAGTTAATCAACCCTAATTTTGGCTTGAAAAACATCAACCAACATCAAAACTGTAGTTATGCCGCTAATGTGCACCGGCAAGGCAACCTAATTCTATATTTCCATATCAATCATGCTAATTTTGTTTGATAGCTAAAATGATTCAATTTCACAATTAGATCAGACGCCCAATATCAAGTGGTAAAATTCCCAATTTCACAATGTAACCTAATTCCGCTAGTTCATTAAAGAGAATCATGATCTAATGTTGATCCTGATAATCCCGCTTCGACATATCAATGAATCAACAAACAATTACGCTTGTTCTTATCAAATAACGCTAGTGGATCAACCCTAATTTTGGCTTTAAAAAACAACAATCAACATCAAACCTGTAGTTATGCCGCTAATGTGCACCGGCTTCACCGGATCATTTCTTTTCTTGCTCCTTCTTTCTCTTTTAGCTGCTTCAAGGTATAATGTAACCGCCGATTAGTTCAAGTATAAGGTTGGGACTGTCTAACAAAATAAACGGGATTGAATCGATACCTCTTAATGCCGTATTCGTCATTCTCAAGTGAAATCGATGTTCGTTACTATTTCACCGTTGTTAGTCTTCTTTCACCGACGGTCGGAATCGTCTTTTCTCCGTCGCTCCGAGTCGTTTGAAAGTCACCGAATTTTTTGATGAACAAATATGGTTATTGATTAGATACTGAGATTTAGCCGGGTTTTTAGGTATAGGAATTGACCACTTTAACCTTTGATTCAAATAATTACGTTTTAGCCAGACCCTTAAACATTTATTTAATCCCGCTTTTAATCGTTTGATCCAACGGTCAGGATTATAACGTATGTTATGTACGATTAGTCATTATGTAGGTTAACCGCCCTCTATATAGATATAGTGGGGATCCTACGGAAAGTGTGTTTTTCCTAAAAAGTGTAAAAAGTCATAAAACACAATAATTTCAGGCATAAAACACACCTAAAACTCACAAATAATAGAATGAATATTACTAACACACCATATTCAAACTTTAATAGTCCATAAAAACTTCAAACACATCATCGTAGAACTATGAATATAAAACACACAATGCTAAACAACATAAAACACAGTAATATTTGTCATTCCATAATCAGAGCCTTAACATCTAAAACACAACACAAAACCCACATACATGATGTTTTAGTAATCCTCATCATATTATTTGTGGGTTTTTGGTGTGTTTTATGGTTGACATTATGGTGTTTCATAACTTTTTACACTTTTTAGAAAATTTGGACTTTCTGGCCAACTCCTAGCCTGAAATTGTCTAAAATGTAAGAAGGGTAAGAAGTGTCTTAAACCATTGGATATTTGATCTAATGGTTGAGATCAATAGGGTATAAAAATGTAAATTGTGTTTTAATTAGAGGGACCTTATGTAAAATTGAAGGGCAAGAGTGTCTTTTTCAATGTTTGAAATATGGTAACCATATCATACACGACCAAAACCTCCTACATTCACTCCTTTTTCCTTAAATATAGGAATTAATGATTCACCTTAATTGTAGGAGGTCTTTGGTTACATATTCGTCATACATTATCATAAAGAGAACTGTAATCAGATTCATGGCGTGGTGTTTTAAAACAACTGGATAAAATTGACTATGATTCAAGTCATGGTGTTTTATCTGGAGACATTGTTCATGCCGTGGTGTTTTAAACATCTATGATTCAAGTCATGGTCTTTTATCTGGAGACATTGTTCATGGCGTGGTGTTTTAAACATCTATGATTCAAGTCATGGTGTTTTATCTGGAGACATTGTTCATGGCGTGGTGTTTTATCAAAACAAAACATTCCCAGATTTAAAAACACCATGACTATGATTCAAGTCATGGTGTTTTATCTGGAGACATTGTTCATGGCGTGGTGTTTTAAACATCTATGATTCAAGTCATAGATAAAACACCACGCCATGAACAATGTCTCCAGATAAAACACCATGACTTGAATCATAGTCAATGTCTCTAGTTTTTTAAAACACCACGCCATGAACAATGTATGATTCAAGTCATAGATAAAACACCACGCCATGAACAATGTCTCCAGATAAAACACCATGACTTGAATCATAGTCAATGTCTCCAGTTTTTTAAAACGCCACGCCATGAACAATGTATGATTAAAAGATGTTGCGATTAAAAGATGATGAAGAATATAAAACAATCAGATGTATAATGTTTCCTAAAATTTCTCCTAATTCAAAATTCGATTCAAACCTTAAAAAACTCATCGGCAGTTTATTTTTTTGGTAGTTATTCTTGTAAATCAATTAAATGATAAAAATGTCAAATTACTAATATACCCTTTTGAATTAATTAGGATAAAGGACACTTGTCATTCCCAAATTATTTCTCACACTTCTCACAAAAGTCCCACTTTTTACAGGATCCTCTACCTATATATATATATATATATATATATATATATATATATATAATAAAAGAAACCAATTTTGGGACACTTGTCATTATTCTAGACCATCCTTAATTGTAGATAATTATTATTTAATTTATATTATTAAACATCAATTAAATTAATATAAATCTTATCAACCCTAAATTATTGGCAAAAACTTAACTTCAAAACGTAAAGTCTTATCTAAACTAAAAAACAATTTATTGTTAATTTTATTATTGTTAACTATGAGAAATTATATTAAACAACTTATTAATCAAACCAAAAATTTAAAATAGTATTAACCTAATTTAAAAATAATAAAAAATCCATTTTGATTTAGAAATATTTTTTTTAACAATAGATAAACCTATGTAATACACAGAGTTTTTAAAGATATAACATTTTTTTATTATTTGCTATATAAAATTAGATTTATTCAACCCATACAATACACGGAGTTTTTTTTTAAATATAACTTTTTTAGTTATTTAGTATATGTTGGTGCACGAAATGTCTACTGACTACGTCTTATTAAGTCTTATGTCTAGATAGGTTAAACAAGTGTTCAAACATGATTAAATTAGGGTTTGTATAGGTTTTAGAATGCTTGGCCGTTTGAAATGATCCTAGCCGTTTGAATCATGTGTAGCCGTTTGAATCCTGACCGTTTGAACAAGTCTGGTCGTTTGAACATGATTCAAACGAAAGGGTCTTGTCCTATAAATAGGGAGTCATTTCAAACGGACAGAAGAACGAATGTGTGTGTTTGTGAGTCGAGGTGCTGTCGGATTTGTATCAGAATCATTGTAAAGACTCGCAATCAGTAATAGAAAGAGAAATTGGAAGGAACAAGCTGTTTTTGACTTAGTTTACTTTGTTTCCGCCTCTGTAAACTGAGATGAACTACTTCTACTGACATTTAAGGTCATCGGAACGGTCCAACAAGTGGTATCAGAGCTCAGGACAAGGAGTTCATACCAAACACAGCTTGAAATCATCGGATTATCTCAATTCTACCTTTCTTTTCTGATTTGAACTAGTTTTCACGGTTTAAAATGGCTTGAAACGTTCACATATCAAACGAAATTCACTTTTAACTAATCCTTGACAATTTGAAATCAAAATTCGATTTAAAACTAATCGAAATCATCTTATCCGTTTGAAATTGTTCGAGAAAAAGTGACGTCATCCGTTTGAAAATGACACAGTTCGTTTGAAAGAGGTCCTATCGTTTGAACATTCGTTTGAAACTGACGTTCCATTTGAAACTAATGGACTCCGTTTGAACTTATCGTTTGAAAGAGGTGTATTTCAAACGACCAGGACAGTTTCCGTTTGAAATTGTATCGTTTGAAACCATTTCGTTTGAGGCCATACCGTTTGAAGGGGTTTCGTTTGAAACTAGTGTTACCTCAAACGATTTCATTTGAAAACCAGTTCATTTGAAAGTGATCGTTTGAATATTTTTCGTTCGAAATTATCACTCCGTTTGAAAAGTATAAACTGATCATTTGTTTGTGTGTTTGCAGGAGATTCGAAGTGTTTTTAGAAGGTGCAAATATCAAGACGTTAAAATTTGTGAATTTTGAACGAAAATTTTTGAATCAAGTCACTTAACAAAGAAAGTGAGATCAAAATGTTTGATGAGAAAGAAAATGCTAATCTTGAAAGTTTAAATAACTGGACTAAGGAATTGTGGTGTGAGATGAGATATAATAAGGATGTTTATGTTAAAAGATACGAAAATTTCTTATGTTTGGAAAATGAATCAATGGAGAGTTTGAAAGAAAGGTTTTGGGAATTAATTATCAAGTTAGAAAAACATAAGATATATCATTCAAAGGATGAAAGAATTTTGAAATTTGTTGATGCTTTACCTTTGGAATGGGATAACTTCGTGAATGGATTGAAACGGGATTCTAGTCTATCACGTTATGATTTAAGAAGTTTCATCAACACAATTACAAATCATAGTGGTCATGAATATGTAAGAAAAGGGCAATTATTGGATGAAATAAAAGAGGAATCAAGAAAGATAGATTTGAATGTAATCATTGAAATGAGAAAACGAATTGATGTATGTCTTGCAGCAAAAAAGAATATGAGATACGATATTAAGAGGGGTTGTTATATTGATAAAAATTCGAATCCTCTTCATTTTGTTAAAATTTTTTGTGCAGGAACATACATGATGGAAACAAAGAAAGAAGCTGAAGGTGGTAAAATGAATGAAAATTGCTTGAAATGCAAAAAATCAGAAGCAGACAGTGTGAAACTCTTGAAGGATGTGGAGAGTTTGACATTGGAAAACAATACTCTGAAGAACGAGAAGAAGGCTGATAATGAACAGATTCTGGAGTTACGCTTGAACTGTGAAAAACTGAAATCTGAGAATGATAAACTGTTAAATGATTTGAACAGTTTAACATCTGAAAACAAAATTTTGAAAGAAAAAGAAAAATATTTTGAAAGCAAAAGAAAATCTTCAGAAGATGAAGATTTCTGGATAAAATTGGAAAACAAAAATCTAAAAGAAAATGAAACAAGATTTCAAACAGGTAAAAGGTTTGGAAAATGAAAATTCTGTTCTTGAAAATCTTAAAATTGAAAATGAAAATTCTATCAAGTCTCATCTTAAAAGAATATCTCAGCTTGAAAATGAAGCTGAGAATTCAAGAAACAAGATTGATGAACTTGAAAAGAAATTGAAAGGTTTTGTGACTGCATCAGACAGTTTGAAGTTTTCCTGTCCAAAACCAATCAATTCTGTTCCAATAAGTGACAATGTCACAAATTTTGACAAAGTCAAAATTGAAGATTGTGATGACAAATCTGATGATGAAAAAGAAAAGGAAGAAAAAAGAAAAACATTTTTGAGATTAAATGAAATGTTTAAAAATACTGTTTTACATTCTACTGAAAAAGGTGAATGCTCAACGCAAAAACCTGTAAAGAAGAGTGTGGAACAGAAAGAAAAAGATAAAAAATCGAAAAATTTTCAAAAAGAAAATAAAAGCTCATCAGATCAATCATCCAATCACAATAAAAAATTACAAAATTTTAAAAATCAAAATTCAAAAATAGTTGGTAATCAGTGGTGCAGGTTTGACCACAGTGCTGAAATGCCAAATCAAGGATACAAGAAGAGAAATGACTACCACAAGGCAACTCAATGCTATGATCTAAGTGTGTGGCATGAAAATGGTGTACGATATGAAAGAGAGAAGAGGTATGATAACAAAGTGTGTTACTCTTGTGGCTATCAAGGACACATTGCTGTTAAATGCCAAAGTCAGAGATTTGAAACGAGAAGGTGCTTTAACTGCAACATCAGAGGTCATATTGCCAGAGATTGCCCGAGGAGATCGATGGGAAGATTGAGGGCTGAATCTCAAAGTAAGGCAAAGAAACCAGTCAAAGTCAAGCCCAAAGAATAGAAGGTTCAACAACCTAAAGTTCAGGAAACAAAAGTAAAACTTTCTCAGGGGCAAAAAGACAGACTGCGAAAGAAGAGGAAGAAGGCCAGAGAGTATCTGGAAAGGATTTTGTCCTCGGGTTCTTCGGTTGGTAAGAATAAGAGTTCTGATGAATCGACTCCATCGACTGCAAAGTCAAGCAAGCCGAATTCATCAGATACAAATCTGAGGACAAAAGAGGAAAAGGAGAAAAAGAAGGGTGTCGGCGATGAATCTGACAGATCAAAGTCAGACAAGCCACACTCAGGCAATGATCCTGGTATGTCGAAACCAGAAGAGCCAGTTGTTGAGGCAAAAATTGTCAAACCCAAGGCTGGTCAGGCTTGGGTGGATCTTTTCAAATGAAAAATCCTGACTTGCCGGAGTTCCCAGGTTGGTAAGTGTGGAACATGAATCGGCACATTTCTTGAGAAATTTCACTATGGTGATTTTTCGACCTACATGTGGTAAATCAGGGACATTAAGTTGTACTTGATTTTCTACAAGTGATTAAAGAAAAACAATGTGATGAAAGAACCCCGAATTTGTGAAATGACACACAAAACTAATTTTCCGGGAAAAACCATTTTGATTAAAACAAACTTAAGTGTTTTGAAATCTAAATGGGAAAATAGTTTGTTGTCAGGGGAAGTTCTGATTGTTTATGCCAAATGAATGGCGAATTGAAGTGATTCGATATCAGTTTGTCATTTTATTTATACAGTTTGTTTTCAAATTTTCCTTGAAAATCAAAATTGAAACATATTTTGATTTTAGGGGGAGAAAAATTTAAAAATTAGAAAATTTGAAAATTCCAAAAACATTGAAAAAGCAAAAATGAGTTTTGTTGAGAAAAGAGGAAATGATAGTACATTAGTGGACTATCACAGCATGCTAAGGAAATGAATTGTCAAAAGTTATAAACGGTCTCACTGATGATGTGACGATAGGTTTTCATACATTTAGTAGATTTATTCGGGAAATAAACCTAAAATTTCAAACTTGTGAAATTCGTGGGGAACACTACTTGGATATTGAAATCTCGTTTGAAAGGTCTCGTATTCTGATATACTAGGTGTTTATACTCTATGATGTCTGGGGTATTATTCCGGGACTTCTGCTGAACGGTAGTTCTGACCTAGTCCTTGGCTAATACTTTATCCAAAATGCTTGAAATATAGCATAAAACCCTCAGCTGATTAGACAATAAAATTGATAATCATCTGTTGTAGCTGAAAAGATCCTCTAAAGGGGACATACTGCAAAGTCGAAACTGATATCTCTCTGCTGAACGGAAGTTCTGACCTGAGATCCCTTAGTTCTCGCATTTAACCCCTAATTTATGAACAGATATCATTGTAGTATTCTTGCCTGTAAGACTGAATATTGAGATTCTGGATACGGGAGTATATTCAAGAGGTGGGACACATGAATTGAGCTAAGTTCCTAAAACATCTAAATCGTATCCTGAATAGATTGAAAATTGTGTGAAAATTTAAGAGGACAACTATATCGTCAATCTACGTGAATCGTTTAGAACTTAAAATGATTAAAGCTTAACGGTGCTAGTGATTTGTCTGAAGAACTGATATGATCCTCTTACACAAACTCACAAAAAAAAATTATCTGTATATATTTGTTTACTGCATTTCATTCAAAAAACAAAAATCCAAAAAGATTTTCGGAGTGTTTTAGCATAAATTTTTGAAAAGTCAAAAAGATTTTCGACAGCTGATTTTGAAGAACTGATATTCAAAATTCGAGTGCTGAACATGATGAACAGGTTTGGGAGAATATGTTGAAAATTCTTTAAATGACATATATAAATGGTTTGAAAGATTGTATATTTGGTTAATCAAGGTCATTCATTTGAACTTGATGTAACTAATATATGTGTTAATGATATCTACCAGGAAGTTTAGTGTTATAAATTTGTGAAACTTATGTTGAGGTAGAGAATGTGTAGGTTAAACAGGTTTTGGACTTCATCATTCCCACGGAAGCTAAGTGTCAAAACTTGAACCAGAAACCTCAGATCCCAGCATACTGAGAGGGGGAGTCTGTGAAAGGGGGAGTCTGGATCAACGGCAAAAGGGGAGTCTGAAGATGGAGTCAGATTGTGATTTAAAAACCTGTGAAGATTGAGTTGTTACAATGAGGAGACAAAGTTGTAAAGAGACCAAGACTAAAGACTCAGGAGCTGAAGACTACGTCAACATCCAAGGGGGAGTCTGTTGGTGCACGAAATGTCTGCTGACTACGTCTTATTAAGTCTTGTGTCTAGATAGGTTAAACAAGTGTTCAAACATGATTAAATTAGGGTTTGTATAGGTTTTAGAATGCTTGGCCGTTTGAAATGATCCTAGCCGTTTGAATCATGTGTAGCCGTTTGAATCCTGACCGTTTGAACAAGTCTGGTCGTTTGAACATGATTCAAACGAAAGGGTCTTGTCCTATAAATAGGGAGTCATTTCAAACGGACAGAAGAACGAATGTGTGTGTTTGTGAGTCGAGGTGTTGTCGGATTTGTATCAGAATCATTGTAAAGACTCGCAATCAGTAATAGAAAGAGAAATTGGAAGGAACAAGCTGTTTTTGACTTAGTTTACTTTGTTTCCGCCTCTGTAAACTGAGATGAACTACTTCTACTGACGTTTAAGGTCATCGGAACGGTCCAACAGTATATAATTACATTTCTTCAACCCGTGAATACACAAGGTTTTTTTTAATATAACCTTTTATTGTTTGGTATATAAATTTACATTTATTCAAACCCACACAACAAACAAGGTTGTTAAAGATATAATTTTTAAGATTTTTTTAACAATAGATAAACCCGTGTAATACACAGGTTTTTAAAGATATAACATTTTTTTATTATTTGCTATATAAAATTAGATGTATTCAATCCATACAATACACGAAGTTTTTAAAATATAACTTTTTTATTGTGTGGTATATAAAATTACATTTATTCAACCCGCACAATAAACGAGGTTCTTAAAGATATAATTTTTTTATTATTTAATATATAAAATTATATTTACTCAACACGTGTAATAAACATGGTTGTAGAAATCGCTAGTCCCTAGTCGGCCGGTAGGGTGGGGACTAGCGATTAGTCGGGATTAACCGGAGATTAATCGGATATAATCGCGGTTAATTGTAATTAATCGAAAATTAATAGATGATTAATCGAGGATTAATCGGCGCCTAGTAGGGATTTTTATAACCGTGGTAATAAATGAGGTTTTTAAAAATATAATGTTTTTTATTTAGTATATAAAATTACATTTATTCAACCCGTGTAATACACGGGGTTCTAACCTAGTATATATATATATATGTGTGTGTGTATATATATATAGGGTTGAGTTCATTTTAGAACTCTAAATAACTACAGAACTTTCAGAACTCCTAATAAACAATCATTTTATATATAAGTTTTTGTATTTAGGATCTTTTTATCATTTATTATATGTATTTCTTTGATTACATACATGTTAAAAGTAGTTTACATATGTTTAATTGCCAAAATTATATATATGTGTCATAACTAATTACATATATGTAAAAAAACTAGTTTACATATGTGTAATTATAAAATTACATATAAAAAATGATAAAATTACTCTTAACATGTATGTAATCGTAAAAATACACATAATAAATGATAAAATTATTCTAAACATAAAAATCTATAAATAAAAAGATTGTTTATTAGGAGTTCTGCGAGTTCTGTAAATATTTATGGTTCTAAAATGATCTTGGCCCTATATATATATATAGGGCAAGGATAAATCGAAAACTCACTTGAGTTGAGAAAACCTAAGAAACTTAACATCTACCATTGATTAAAAGAGATGGATGGTTGTGATGTGTTTGGGTATTATCTCTCTTACTCTTTGTTATATTAATCAGTAAATACTACATGTAAGGGTAAAATAGGGATAGAGTTTTACAAAGGTGTTCTTGGGAGAATGCAACTGCATCTGACTTCCTTTGATGTAAAAAGGAAAAGAAAAAAGTGATAGCTATGAATTCCTTTTCCAATGTGTCATCATGACAAATCCCCCCTTTCTCGTGCATCTTTTTCTTATTAAAAAACACTAAAATCTGTATATCACCCTAAGGTCCATTCATGAAATGATGGCTTTTTTTTTTAATTCATATATATTAACGAAAAAAAAGTGTCAACTTCTTCATAAAGTTGTTTGGGCCACTGGTGTTGTATATAACAAATAAATGTAAAAGCATTAGGTGAAAAACTGGATATACACGTTGAATAAGGTTACATTATATGTACCATCTTATTAAGGTTACATTCTACAAATGAGCAATAAATATTACATTATATGTAACATTTTACAAAAAAAATGTAACCAATGAGGAAAAAATGTTACTTTATATGTACCATCTTATTAAGGTTACATTCTATAAAATGAGCAATAAGTATTACATTATATGTAACCTTTTACAAAAAAGTTACAAAAAATAACGTTCTATTTTCTGTATAATTTCAAAAAATGTAAACACCCAGTAAACAAGAAAAATGCTACATATGTAACACTTTTTTTGTAAGACAAAAAAATGTGACACTTTATTTCTGTAACACGCACTTTATTTTTACAATAATCTGGAAAAAAAAACTGATAGCACACTTTATTTTATAATAATCTAAAAAGTGTAACAATGCACTTTATTTTCTGTAACGGGCATTATTTCTGTAACACAAAAAAATGTAACATACATTTTTGCTTTGATTGATTGTTACATTTCTAACACAAAAAAAAAATGTAACAACACACTTTGTTTCTGTAACAGTCACTTTATTTTTACAATAATCTGGAAAAAATGTAACAACACACTTTATTTTTACAACAATCTAAAAAAGTGTAACAATGCACTTTATTTTCAGTAACACGCATAATTTATGTAACACGAAAAAAATGTAACATGCATTTTTTCTTTGATTGTTACATTTCGTAACTAAGACGCAAAAGAATTGTTATGAGAATTGTTACATCAAAATAAACTTCATTAACAATAATCCAACATAAGTAATGTAACTAGCAATGTTACAAAATGTATATAAAAAATATAACTTCATTAACAAGAATCGAATAACAACAGATTTTTTAGATTCAATCATCATAACAACGAACAAGAAAGGTAACTTACATTTTAATCCAATACATAAGAACTTAAAATCAAATTGTTTCCATTTTCAGATCTGAAAATAAATTTTACAGAAAAAAAATGATAAAATCGGTAATAAAAAATAACATATCCAGAAAATAAGAAATTAAAAACATTCATCTTCTTGAACAAAAAAATATAAAAAAGTTGTAGATCTACAAAACACAAAAAACTAAGATCTACAAAACATAAAAAATTGCAAATCTGAAAAAAAAAACTGAAAACAAACATACTTATGGATCTGGAGGATCTTTTAGATCTGGAACATCATGTTCAACATCGAACATCTTTTGGATCATCTTCAACAGCGAACCATCATCTGAAACATCATCTTCAACATTGAACATCTTCAGCTGAATCTTGAGCATCTTTTAGATCTGGTAGCATCTTTTTGGAGCATCTTCAATCGGAGGATCTGGAGCATCTTCAAACGTCATCTGAAGCATCATCTTTTGGATCTGGATCATCTTTTTGATTCAGAGCATCTTTTTCGGAGCATCTTTTTGGTTCGGAGCATCTGGATGATGATCTTTTGATGTTCATATGTAGCCATGAAACCAAGCCACCATGTGATCCAAGTGTCAACCACAACCACCGTCACCTCCACCACTCGAACTGGCTTGAACTCAGCCATTTGAACCGAAACCACTGACCACCTCGACACCGTTTTGTTGATACAATCATGGTATTTGATAAAATGCTATTAGATCTAAAGAAGAAACTAAGGTGAAAAAGCATGAGTTTTAGTTTAGGAATAAGAGAGAGAGAGAGAGAGAGAGAGAGAGAGAGAGAGAGAGAAAGAAAGGAAAGAAATAAAGAGAACACGTCTTTTGCAAATGGAAAAAAAGAGTGGATGAGATTGGAGTGGATGAGATTCAACAACTTCACCTATTTCAACAAAAAAGTGTTAGCCATTCTTCTGTACATACAAAAATTGTTCCCATAATAACCTTCTACGCATATGTAACAATGGACATGTGGCTTAACCTTGTCCATATAAAGAGTTTTCTTAGTTTTCTGAACTGGGGTGGGTTTTCTCATTATAATTAGCCTATATATCTAGGGTAAGGATCCTAAGAGAAGTCCACCCTATTTGAGAAACTTAAGAAGCATTCTGGACCACATATTTTCCCTAAGCAAAAAAAAAAAAAATGCAAATTTCATTTTCATTTTTTGCAAAAAAAGCTAAACCCTAAAGCTAAAACTAAACCCAAAAGCTAAATCTAAACCCTAATGCTAAACCCAAAATCTAAACCATAATGCAAAACCCTAATGCTAAACCCTAAATACTAATGCTAAACCATAAAGCTAAAATCTAATGCTAAACCATAAATACTAATGCTAAATCCTAAAGCTAAAACTAAATCATTCACCTTAATCAAGGATTTATAACACTTATTTTTCAATTTTAAACATGTATATACATATATGCATAATTGACAATATACACACATGTATAGTTAAAAGATTAACAATATACACATGTCTATAAATCTCTAAAAAAACCTTAAAAAAAGCTCCGATTTTTCCAAATAAATAAATAAATAAAATTTGCATTTTTTTACATTATTTGTTGCATTTTTTACATTATTTTGTTTTGTATTTTTTTTGCTTAGGGAAAATGTGTGGTCCAGAATACTTATCAAGTTTCTCAATTAGCCTATTACTTCTCACATGATCCTTATCCGAGGTTTATTTTGTGACAAATGGCAAATAACCGGTAATTATGTACAAACTAATCACTATTTTATTTACATAATCTCATACATTTAGCGTAATTTAATTACGTAACGGTGTCGTAAATCAGATAACAGTGTTAGGACAAGAAAACAATGCTAAAACATATGTTGGTTTTCGTCGGATTGCGAAACCAATCAAACAATGTCCTAAAAGTGTTGGTAGGAAGTGTTGCGCGCACTATTCACGGTTACAATATTCATGCCAGCAAAACCGTGAAAACAGAACGAAACAATGCAAAATGACACACGGATAACATAACTGAGTCCATTTACATGAGAAAACACTAATGTGAAAACATATCTTGCAATAATACAAGACTTTCCGGTACGACGCCCTAAATACAAAATTGTCCGTTTCGGCTATAAAAGTAACAATTTCAACTTGTCTGTAACACTAAAATACAGCAATTTGATGCTCGTAAGACTTGTATATGAGGTTATACATCGCAAATAAGCTTAGGGATATCAATGGGATACCCGAAAAGTAAACTCCCGGTGCTACGCCGCATTGTTCACAACCTGACCAAATTCGAACCGATAGGCGAACAAATTATATTTTTACCAACCAATTGGCTAAACTAAAAGGCTAGCAAACTAGTTAGTCGTATTTTGGTGTCGTAAGCACCTTACATAAATGCCATAGCAACAATGGTAAATTAAAACCATCGATCCCGATATTATATAACATCTTTCATATATCGCCTGATATTGAACCGATAACCGAACTAGTGGTATTCTTACCATCCAAAACTAATACCAACTAGTCTAGTAAATTAGTTAAAACCACTTATCATCTTAAACCTCTCATTACACCCTAATTAACCTAGATAACATAACTACCTAAATATCTACACTTAATATATAAATTATATAGGTTATGTTTAAAAAAAAAAGTTAATCACCATCACCATACTTTCGTTCATGATGTGGCCCACCCCCATATCTTACACTAGATGGTAATTGATGGATTGTAAGTATGGCTAGTGACTTGTTTGACTAGAAGAAGATTTCTTGTAAATCTATAACATCCACCATCCCTTCTTATCATTTCAAAGATTCAAAATAAAAAAATTGCAAACACCTTCTTGCTCTCTCCAAGCTCTCGGCCAAGAACACACATTTACACATCCATTTATTTCAACCTTAAAACACCCATTTCAAGTTTACTAAACCTTATTTCAAGATGATTTAAAGAAGTTGCAAAGGTGGAGGATCATTAGGAGCCTTGTTGGAGCTTAACCTTTTCTTAAATCTTCTTGTTTAGCTTGTGCAAAGTTGTAAGATCATCCTCTATTTTTTTAAGCTTGTTATATTATGTAGATTATTAAAGTACCAGTTAATCATCTTCAACATTAAAGAAACAAAGCCTAAAACTCTAATCACCACCTAAAAAGTTTATAATAATCATATATTACGTGTTGATTATATTGCTTTGTGCTAGTTGATGAACATGCTTATGATGATTACGTTAAAGTAGGATGATTAAAATTATGATCTTGTATCATCTAGTCTAGAAATTATGATCTAGACATTTTGATGTTTAGTTCTAAACAAGATCAATATCCTTATGTTCCATGGATTTTTATATGAACTTGAAGATGGTTTATAATGAACACAACTTTTATAAAAGCTAAACACCATGATTTGCACTAAGATAATCTTAAAAAGTAATTTAAACAAGTGTGTTTAGACAAAATAACTAGACTACAAAGTATGATATAATGACGGTTTAAAAAGATCTAGTTAAAATATAAAAGTGCCATTTTTTGTATGATGTTACATATATATATATATATATATATATATATATATATATACAAGTCCATGGAATATAATGATAATTATGTAGGAATACATGCATGCAAAGTGATATGTGTAAACTTGGTTGAGATTAAAGTATGATTAACGGGGCTAAACGTGATTAGCAACCTTTATAGTCATTAAGGAAGTGTTAATGAAAAGAGCTATGTTGGATCGCTGTACGACCTGAATGAGTCGATCAGAAGAATTCTAATCCATTTCAAAGGCGGAATTCAATGAAACGGACTTGATTACAGCTTGTATAACATGTATATTCCTTTTAAATGCCTTGTATATTGATTTCACAGCTTTACAAATCACTTGACAGTTCGATAGCACCTCGGCTCTGAAATCAGCAATCTTACAAATGAGAAACCATGCTCAGGTATATATAGGCATGTCCAGTTCACATGGAGTGGCTTCATTCAGTTCATACGTACTGGTCCTAACAAGTTCATGTGGACTGACCTAACCAGTTCATGTGGACTGGTCATCCTTTACTACAATTCTAATTTCTAGCCTTTCGAGCACTGGTTTTTCCTATCTAATCACAAGACTCGATACAAGACGAAGTTGACAGACATTTGTGCACCAACAGACTCCCCCTTGGATGTTGATGAAGTCTTCGGGATCGAGTCTTCAGTCTTGATCAGTTGTCTTGCTCTTTCCAAATTGTTTGACACTGAAAGCTTCCTTCAATCTCTTTTTCTTCTAATTCTCTTGATCCGATCTTTTGATTCTTTAACTTTAACAGCATCAACAGCTAGCACTCGAACCTGACTTTTTTCAATCTTCAAACTCCCCCTTGAATGTTGATCTAGATTACGTCTTTAGACTCCCCCTCTCAACAAGCTGGGATCGTAGTCTTCACAAGTTCAAAACTGTTTCCTGCTTCTCAGAAATCTGACATTATAATCTATTCACATTTTGACTTCTTTTATTGTTCATCAGTTTTAATAATCCACTTAAGTATCCAGATCCAAATTAATGACCCTGGGTACTCAATTTGTCTACCAAGTCTAACTTAATGACCTTGATTGACCTGAGACAAAACAAAACCGACTTTGTTCAACATTTTCAAAAACATTATTCTGAAAATTAGAAGTTTCAACTTAATGAACTTGTTTTGTCTTTTCAATTTCACAGGTTTAACATAATAAGCTCCCAACTCATCTTCCGGCTCAGAAACTTCCTGCATCTGCCTCAAACTGTGAATCTGAAGATCAGCTTTCCACTTTGGTTTGTCGGAAAAATAAAGCAGAAATGTAAAATCCTTTTGGATTTTAAATAAAGTTTCTAAACTAGAAAGCTATAAAATATTTTTGGGTTTTGAATGTTAAACAGAAATGAAATGCAGTAAAAGTAAACTATTTACAAACATATTTTTGGTGAGCGTGTTTGGGAATCATATCAGCTACTGACAAGTTACTAGTGCCGTTAAGCTTTGATTTCATTCTTAGAATTAAACAATTCGCTTAGATTGTCGATATACTGATCCACTTTTAAATTTTCACACAAATTTCAATCTGCTCAGGATACGAATTAAGTGTTTTAAGAGACTTAGCTTATACGCGTGTACCACCTTAGAATATACTCCCGTATCCAGACTACTATATTCAGTCTTACAGGTGAGTGCACACTAATTATATCTGTAAAGGGTAAATGCGAGACCATGAGAGCTCAGGCTAGAACTTTCGTTCGTACAGAGAGATGATGGCTCGACTTTAGGTGGGTCCCCTTGGGGGATCTTTTATTTCAACAGCACATGATTAGCATTTTTCAATGTTTCATCATTTTTTATGCTGAGGGTGAGCTTTAAGAATAAAGCAGTGCAGAGCATTATACGAGGACTAGGCTATTGCTTCCGCAAAATCAGAAGTCCTGGTATAATACCCCAGATATCATCATGTACAAAGACCTAGTATGTCAAAAATAGAGTCTTTTAATCAGGATTTCAGGGGTTACTTATATATCCGAGAGATGTTCCCCACGTAATAAGCAAGTGTGATTTAGGTTTATATCCCGAATAAACTTACTAAGTGTGTAAAAACCTACCGACATATCATCAGCGAGACTGCTTAATGCTTTAAAACTTTACATTTCTTTAGCGTACTGCAACTGTCTAGCTGATGTACTATCATTTTCCCTTTTTACACAAGCTCTTTTTCAGTTTCTATTGTTTTTGGATTTTTTAAAAATATCTCATGTTTTTAGAATTTAGAATTTTTATTGTTTTTGTATTTTCTGAAAATTATAACCTACCTCCTCCTAAATACCAAAACAAGTAAAAAATCGACAAACCATTGCAGATTGCTTTTCAACATCATCTACAGTGGTACCTTCATCCACGCCAAGAATTCCCTCCAACACCGATAAAAGCTTCATACCATTCAGTTTTAAAAGATATTGAAAACGAGTTTTATCAAACGCTTTGGTATGTAAATCAGCTTTTGTTCATCATTGTGGATTTTTTCAATTCGTATCAACTTCTTCTCGAAACAATCTCGAATGAAGTGATGCCGAATTTCGATGTGTTTTGTTTTAGCGTGATGAACATGATTTTTTGTGATATTTATCGCTGCCTCATTATCAACAAAGATAGGGGTAGTAAGAAATTGCAAACCGTAGTCACGCATCTGTTGCTGGATCCATAAGATCTGAGAGCAGCAACTGCTAGCAGATACATATTCAGCTTCACATGTGGATAGAGCGACAGAGGTCTGCTTCTTGCATTGCCAGGTGACCAATCGTGGTCCGAAAAACTGACATCCCGCAGTTTTTGATTTAGCGTTAACTTTGCAGCATCCGAAGTCGGAGTCAGAATAACCTTCGAGCGTGAAATCGCCTTCTTTTGGATACCACAACCCCAATGATGGAGTTCCTTTCAGGTAGCGCAATATCCGTTTCACAATCACCATATGCGAGGCTCTTGGGTTCGACCGAAACCGTGCTACGAGGCAGGTAGGGTACATGATATCGGGTCTTGAAGCTGTCAAATACATCAGCGATCCGATCATGGAACGATACATCGTTTCATCTACCTTCTCTCCGGTGAGATCAGGGTTTATCCCATGGTTCGTCGCTAACGGGGTGGAAGCTGGAGTAGTCCCGGACATCCCAAATTTCTCTAAGATATCATGAACATACTTCGTCTGATGTATGAATATTCCCTCGGGCAGTTGAAGCCCCAAGAAGAATTTCATCTCACCCATCGATGACATTTCAAATTTTTTGCTTCATAACTTTTTCAAAATCTTTGCACAGATTTTCATTTGTTGACCCAAATATGATGTCATCCACGTATATCTGAACTATCAGAAGATGACCGTCGACCTCTTTGGTGAAGAGAGTGGCATCCACTTTTCCACGGATGAAGCTGTTTGCAAGCAGGTGTTGAGACAATGTCTCGTACCAGGCTCTCGGGGCTTGGTGTAAACCATACAGCGCTTTATCCAGTAAATAAACCTTGTCTTTGTGGATTGGGTCGGTGAAGCCCGGTGGCTGTCCGACATATACCTCCTCTTTTACCTTCCCGTAGAGAAAAGCCGATTTCACATCTAACTGAAAAACTTTAAATCCTTTCCAAGATGCAAATGCTAGGAAGATTCTAATCACTTCAAGTCTAGCAACGGGAGCATATGCTTCAGTGAAATCTATACCCTCCTGCTGACTAAAGCCCTGGACTACGAGTCGAGCTTTGTTACGAATAATAACCCCTCAGTCGTCTCTTTTGCACTTAAACACCCACTTGGTGTTTATCTTCCTATGACCATCAGGAAAGTCTACCAATTTCCCCACTCCCAACTTCTCAAACTGACTCAGCTCCTCCTGCATAACATTGACCCAAGAATCTTCGGTTAGTGCTTCCTTATATGTTCTTGGTTCAATTTGCGAAATAAAACAACTAAGTGAAAACTCTGTTTGTAAAGGAGCAAGTGTAAAATAAAAACAAGTAAGGCCTTGGTCAATTTGTCGTCTTGTGCAGACGCCTGATTGTAATTCTCCAATAATCAACTCCTCTGGATGGTACGAAAGAGTTCTCGGCATCACCTTGCCTGGAACATCTACCTCGCCTTCCAAATTTGTGACATTCTGATTTGCACCTTGTTCACTGACTGGAATTGTTTGACTTGGAATCTGGATTTGCTCCCCCTCAGAATCTGAATCACCATGATCGAATACTGGCCTATTATCAGATTCTAGAATATCATTGACTGTCGTCTGATTGTCAGGAGCATGTTCCCGTTCTGAAGATTGCTGAATATCATCATGTTCTCCAGCATTGCTTGGACCGGCTTCATGATCATTGGAAGTTTGCCATTGACACCTGGAAGACTCAGCGGGGAACCTTTCCTGTGATGACTCATACTCTCTTAGAATATCCAACTCGTCAAAGAACTCTGGTTCTTCTTCCATGTTAAACAAATCCCACAAAGTATCATAGTTGAAACGCCACGAATCGCCGGGATTCTGAGGTGGCATTGTGTAACCTTGGTATTCAACATTATGTGCTTCAATGATCCGCTTCAAGCTTGGAACAAAGACTCGTTTCATTGGACTTGAGTAACTCACGAATATTCCGTCAATGCTCTTTGGACCAAACTTTCCAAAAGGTTGTAGAACAGTACAGGGAGACCCAAACGGTTCCAGATACTTCAGGTTTGGCTTGCGGTTGTTTATTAGCTCGAAACACGTTTTGTTGAATTTCTTCACTGTGAGAACCCGGTTGAGTGTATAGCAAGTGGCTGACACTGCTTCTGCCCAAAAGTTGACAGGTAATTTCGAATCAGCAAGCATCGTCCTGGCCGTTTCAATTAGCGTCCTGTTCTTTTGTTCAGCTACCCCATTTTGTTGTGGAGTGTAAGGAGCACTAAATTCTTGCAATATACCTCTCTCATCACAATACTCTTCCATTCTGTTGTTCTTAAACTATGTACCGTTGTCACTTCTTATTCTTCTGATTCGAGTTTGATACAAGTTTTCAATTTTTCTGAGCAACGCCATCAAACTTTCGAATGTCTCATCCTTTGACTTCAGAAATGATACCCACGAAAATCTAGAGTACTCGTCAGTCACTACTAGACAGTAGAGATCACCAATTATGCTTTTGACGTTCACTGGACCAAAAAGATCCATATGAAGTCTCTCTAACGGTCTTGAGACTGAGTTAACTTTCTTTTGAGGGTGTGATTTCTTCTTTTGCTTGCCTTTGATGCAGCTAATGCACTCCCCTTCCAGATGGAAACTTTTCAAATGAACACCAGTTACTAAGTCGTTGTGTACCAGGTGATTCATTTTCCGCAGGTGAATGTGGCCCATCTTTCGATGCCACAATTTTGATTCTTTTTCCATTGCTCTTGACATGAAGCAATGAGCCTGACCCGTGGTAGTAGTAGCTACGCTCATGTCCAATATGTACAGATCATTGACTCTAGGTGCTCTCATGATAACCCATTCTTCAGGAACAACAAACCCTGGTTTCAAAATCAAACATTCCTTATCTGTAAAGTGCGTTGTATACATGCGATCACAGATCTGAGATATGCTCAGAAGATTGTTTTCAAGCTCGGCGATGTAGTTAACTCTTTCAAACGTGACAATTCCATTAGATAGAGTTCCTTCACCAATTATTCGACCACCTTGATTACCTGCAAATCCCCCATATCCTCCGTTAAACCCTCTAACATCGTACAATAGGGTTTTCTTCCCCATCATGTGCCGAGAAGCTCCACTATCCATAATCCAACGTGAAACAGATCTTGGAAGCTCCTGCACATATCACAAACACTTAGTTAGATTTTGATGCCACCCAAGCCTCTTTTGACTCAGGTAGCTTGACATTGATGTGAGTTTTTGTTGTGTAAAATGGCGGAAAATTGTTGTCATTCATCTTTAAGCTCTCTTCAGACCCAATCTCAACCTCTTTGTATAAAAAGAAATCATTTTTCGGAGGTTGACCAGATGATTGGTCTTTCTTTAATACATCCTTCTTTTCAGAAGTGGACATTTGTTTTTCAAGTTTCTCATAGTAATCCAAAGGAACATTCATCTTTACCGGTGTGGTAGAAGATGATTGTTTTGCAGACTCTGAACCTTTGGTTTTGGAGAACTTGTTTTCTTTTCAACAGATTTTGGCTTCCATGTTTGTTGAGACGAAGCAACCCGCTTATAAAACTTATCATTTTTAGTTACCACATTCTTTACAGGTTCAGTTTTGAATTTTGAGTTTCCATTTTTCAAAACTTTCTTCTCAACAACCATTTGAGCTTTGCCTTTTGCATCAACTTTCTTTTTCTGGCTCTCAACAGTTTCAGACTTAGGCTTTAAGTTGGTACACTTTCGTGCAATGTGACGAACTTTGTGCATTTGAAGCATGTACGGGTATCAATTTCACGACTTGTACCTTCAGTGAGGCTGTGAGGCCTTCTTTTCAAAGAACTCTTTATTTGATTTTGAAAAAAATTCAGATTCTTGCTCAGAAAGTGAGCTTGAACTTGAACTTTTCACAAAAACCTTTTTCTCAACAAACTTTTTGTTTTGAACATTCCTTCTTTGATAATTCTTACCACCCTGATATCCACCTGACCATTTGTTTTGATTGTTGTTAGAAAAACGTGGTGGCACAACAGGGTTTTTTATAGTAAGCCTTATCTTTTTCAAAGTTTAATTGTCTCTTGGAACGTTTTAAACCTTCAATTTCACAAACATCAATCTCAACCAACTTGAACACATTTTTCAATTTATCAACATTCACATTCTCCAAAGGAAATTCAAGATCCGAATACAACTTATCCGATCCCGACATCTTGTACATCACAAGACTAGGTTCTTCATTTAAGTTGTTTTTGGATTTTGATTTCGGAATATATTTATCCAAAAAACATTCTTCATCCTCAACTGAATCACTTTCAGATTTCAAAACATTTTCAGCCATGCTTTTAACAATTTCAGATTGAACACTATCTTCATCGGATGATGAAGTGAATGTGACATCAATTGTTTCTGGGAGTTTGACTTCATTGATTTCTTTATTATTTACCAACCCGGATTTTTTCTTTGAAAAATTATTTAGAACTGGCGGTGTAACCTGATGATACCCAACCCCAGTTCCATCCGAGTATACATCTATGACAACCCTCACCAAACCAAGTATCTGTACGAATTAATTAATATTTAACTTGTCACACCCCCAAATTCCACCTGCGGATAACACCCGCTTCGAGGGCGTGACTGACCAGGATCCGGCCACCAATTATACTGACTAATTAGATTGATAACAAAAAGTAATACTTACTAACCATAAGATTAGCAAATATCAAGTTCAGAGTTTAAGGTTTCAAGTTTTAAACAGTAATAAGTAGCGGAAGCATAAATAAATAGTTTTAAACAATGTTCATAAGGTAAGCATGATAAATGTCCAACACACGGGCAGACGACCACTACACATCCCAAGCAGCTGCTCCAGTCACTGGCCACCTGCAAAGCATGCAGTACGGGGTCAACAATAATGCTGAGTGAGTTCACTAGTTGTCCAGTTTTAATTACCAAAAACTTGTTTCGCCAGTTAATTTATCCGTTTATACATGCCATGGGGAGCTACCCCAAAAGTTAGCGACTAAACTGTTTTTCCAATACCGAACACTAGGTAACCGTTTGCGTTTCCGCAGGATGCCCCGATGTCAATGTTCTATCATCATTGACGGATGCCTGAGTACATTAGTTCACGACCGATCCCATACCATGGCACGGTGTGAGGTTGGTAAAACCTAAATAGCGCTATCAACTAATAACCCGTTCGCCTGGCCCCGGCGACTAATCGGTATTATGTAGTAGGGACTTGAGTGATAGAGTTGCGTTTAGTGCCGTTTGGTTGCATTCCGTATAAACAGTAATTAACTAAAAGGTTTCCCAATGACAAGGGAAGGAAAAGTAAGTTTGTTCCCAGTAACTAGGGAAGGAATGTAAATGGTATCCCCTTTACAAGGGGATAGGGTTGTTTTAGTCTCGTGTCCCAAACCACCGGGACGCATGCTTTTAAGTTGTGAACTCACCTTGGGTTGCTCGGTAGATTATTTTACCCGGTCAAGTATGTTGGTCACCACGTCCTAACATGGTTACCAAATATGGGTCAAGTCGGGTACTAGTAAACACATAGTGAACACGTATGGCAATACATATAGCAAACACGTATAACATGCGAACAATCAAACAGTTGGGTCATTGGGTCAGCCCTAACATATAATCAGCAGTGACAAACATGCAGTCCAGTCAACAGTAAGCCCAACAGTCAAAAGCCCAATAACCCTAAAACAGTCCAGTCGAGACAAAAGTGACTCGCAACCGAGGTTGCGACTCGCAACCGAGGTCTCGGTCCGTCACGTTTTGATTACGAGTCGTAACCAGAGGTTACGACTCGCAACCAGCAGTTCCGACTCAGTAGCAGTGGTTACGACTCGCAACCGGATTCGATACGCGTTGATTACGACTCGCAACCGGGAGGTCTCGACAAATCCTGCTGTGGTCTCGAGTCGCAACCAAAGGTTCCGACTCGCAACCGTGATTATGTGCACAGAAATCCTTCTAGAACCTGCAAACAGTACTGGCCAATAGAATTGCAATTTCATGAAATCAGATTGTACTATGCCACTAAAACATGTTTTCTTGTCTAACCCTTGTCTAAAATGGATCAAACACACATATTTTGAATATACAAACCATCTTCAAACTGTTCATCATATAATCAAACAATATTCAAACCACATTCATCATTTATAACCTAAAACCATGCACAAAACCATCTAACCAACCCTTATCACAACCGAATAACAAAACTATTTAACCAACGAAATATAACAAGCCGGATAACACACAATTCATAAACATTCAACCTTAAATCATGCATAAATCCTTACAACTAGCAACGATTTAATCAAACTCCAATATCTAACCGGATAATCATAGCAAACAACACCTACATGATTATGATCTTTAGGTCCTAAATGCATCAATCGGATAACATAACAAGAGGCTACAAGCATCATTTAGTAACAAGCAAAGCAAAACAACTTGTAGAAATATTCATGCTAACCGGTTAGAAGTAGTGGTCCAAGAATTCGATAAACTAAGCTCCGAAAGATGATCTTGAGCTTGAATCCGCGAGCCTTGATGCTATGGTTTGACCCGAGAGAGATGAGATGGTGAGGAAGTGATCTTGGTTGCTAGAATTCTTAGGGTTTTAGTGAGAGAGATGAGAGGAGAGTATGAGAGTGTTGTGAGAGGAATATTGTAAAAATGGTTAAGGGAGGGGTGGGTTGGTTTATATAGGATTTCGAGTGGGTTAGGGTGTGGTTGCGATGTGGGTTTCTCGGCCACAAGGCCCAACCGGCCCAACAGATACTGCTCACTCGAGACTAAGCGGTCTCGAGTCGGGTATCGAGTGTATTCAAGGTTCCGGCTCATCTCACTTATATACATACACGCCTATATATATATATATACGTACACATAACACGATATAACAGATAATTCATCGTTTTCATTTAATAAAATACGTACACGAAACGTTACATCAAGAGAGTTTCCCGGGAAAGTCCGAAGTGTCACATTATCCCCACGTTTTAGGAACTTTCGTCCCGAAAGTTAAGGCAGCCACTGTCAAGCTAGTGTGAGTGAAAGCGTTTCAACGGGGTGTCACATCATCCCCCCGTTAGTTTGGAATTTCGTCCCGAAATTCGTTCGTAGCTTCAGTGCTGGGGTTTTCGTTAGGGAACAACTGGGGATACTTGTGCTTCATCTGGTCTTCCCGCTCCCAGGTATACTCTGGGCCACGTCGCGAGTTCCAACGGACTCGTACAAGAGGTATCTGGCTACGTTTGAGGATTTTGATCTCTCGGTCAGTGATCTCAATCGGTTCCTCAGTAAAGTGTAGCTGTTCGTCAATAGTCAATTCCTTAAAAGGAATCACAAGTGTTTCATCCGACAAACACTTCTTCAGGTTGGATACGTGAAAAACATTGTGTACCGCACTCAGTTCTTCAGGCAGGTTCAACCTATAAGCAACCTTACCGATCTTCTCGGTAATTTCGAATGGTCCAATATAACGCGGATTAAGCTTGCTCCGTTTACCAAAGCGAACCACACCCTTCCAGGGTGAGACTTTAAGTAGAACCCGGTCACCGACCTGGAATTCCAAGGGTTTCCTACGCTTATCAGCGTAACTTTTCTGACGGTCACGAGCTGCCGCCATTCGTTGTCTGATCTGGGCGATCTT
The DNA here is from genome assembly GCF_002127325.2 of Helianthus annuus. Lineage (NCBI taxonomy): Eukaryota > Viridiplantae > Streptophyta > Magnoliopsida > Asterales > Asteraceae > Helianthus > Helianthus annuus. Next base: position 66,454,299 of record NC_035448.2, read on the forward strand.
TTCCGTTGTATCTACCACCATCTCTGGGCCCGTGATTTGACTATCACCGATTTCTGCCCAGCAGAAAGGTGACCGGCATTTACGACCGTACAATGCCTCAAAAGGTGCTGCTTGAATACTAGTGTGGTAGCTGTTGTTGTAGGAGAACTCTACTAGCGGTAGATGCTTCTCCCAGTTCTTGCCAAAATCGATCACACACGCCCTAAGCATGTCTTCTAGGGTTTGGATGGTGCGTTCGGACTGTCCATCCGTTTGCGGGTGATAAGCGGTGCTCATATCCAATCGTGAGCCAAAGGATTTGTGCATAGCTTGCCACAATTCCGAAGTAAATCGAGCGTCTCGGTCGGAAATAATTGAGGTTGGCACTCCGTGCCTCGAAACTACTTCCTTTAAGTAAATCTCCGCCAGGGTAGAAAACTTGTCTGTTTCCTTAATAGCCAGAAAGTGCGCGGACTTAGTCAATCGATCCACTATTACCCAAATAGTATCATTTCCGCGTTGAGACCTAGGTAACCCTGTAACAAAATCCATGGAAATTTGCTCCCATTTCCATTTCGGGATTTCTGGTTGTTGGAGTAGACCTGCTGGCTTCTGGTATTCTGTCTTGACTCTTGCGCAAGTCAAACATTTGCTGACGTATGCTGCTATGTGGGCCTTCATACCAGGCCACCAATATGTAGTCTTCAAGTCGTGGTACATCTTGTCCGAACCAGGATGTACTGAGTAGCGGGACTTGTGGGCTTCATCCATCACGAGTTCACGTAAATATCCATAGAGTGGAACCCAAATGCGCCCTGTTACATAGTAAGCACCGTCTTCTTTCTGTTCTAGTTGCTGCCTCGACCCTCGCAGAGACTCAGCCCTGACGTTTTCCGGTTTCAATGCTTCAACTTGAGCATTTCGGATCTGGGTAGGAGGTTAGACTGGATGGTAAGTTGCAATGCTCGCACGCGCTTCGGTATAGTGTCCTTTCGGCTGAGGGCGTCTGCCACGACATTGGCCTTGCCCGGATGGTATTTGATGGCGCATTCGTAGTCATTCAAGAGTTCGACCCATCGACGTTGTCGCATGTTCAATTCCTTTTGCCTAAAGATATGCTCGAGGCTCCTGTGATCGGTGTAAATAGTGCACTTGGTACCGTACAGGTAATGTCTCCATATCTTCAGAGCAAAGATCACTGCTCCCAGTTCCAAATCGTGCGTAGTGTAGTTTCTTTCATGCGTCTTGAGTTGTCGAGAGGCGTAGGCAATAACTTTCTCGCGTTGCATTAACACGCAACCGAGCCCATGGATAGACGCATCGCAGTAAACCACAAAGTCGTCAGTGCCCTCAGGCAACGAGAGAATAGGAGCGCTACAGAGGTTATCCTTAAGCCTCTGAAAAGCAGATTCCTGTGCTGCATTCCACTTGTAGGCGACGCCTTTCTGAGTGAGTGTAGTGAGGGGTTGTGCAATCTTCGAGAATCCTTGAATGAATCTGCGGTAGTAACCTGCCAATCCCAAGAATTGGCGAACTTCAGTGGGGGTCTTAGGCGTAGGCCAGTTCTTTATTGATTCGATCTTGGCTGGGTCAACATGAATTCCGTTCTTATTAACTACATGGCCGAGGAAATGGACTTCTCGAAGCCAGAAGTCACATTTAGAGAATTTGGCGTACAGCTGCTCGTTGCGAAGGAGTTCCAGAATAAGGCGTAGGTGTTGTTCATGCTCCTCTTGACTCTTCGAATAAATCAGGATGTCATCGATGAACACGATCACGAATTTGTCGAGGTAAGGCTTACATACGCGGTTCATAAGATCCATGAACACTGCCGGCGCGTTGGTCATTCCAAAAGGCATAACGAGGAACTCATAATGACCATAACGAGTCCTGAACGCAGTCTTAGAGATGTCTTCATTACGAACTCTCAGCTGATGATAGCCTGATCGCAGGTCAATCTTAGAATAGTAGCTCGATCCTTGCAGCTGATCGAATAGGTCGTCGATGCGCGGGAGAGGGTAACGATTCTTGATGGTAACCTTGTTCAGCTCACGATAGTCAATGCACATTCGGAATGTGCCATCCTTCTTCTTGACAAAGAGTACTGGTGCTCCCCAGGGTGATGAACTAGGACGGATAAATCCTTTATCCAATAGTTCCTGTAGTTGCGTAGAGAGTTCCTTCAGTTCTGCAGGGGCTAGACGGTACGGTGCACGAGCTATGGGTGCTGCTCCGGGAGCTAGCTCGATCTGGAATTCGACCTGACGGTGGGGAGGGAGTCCAGGTAGTTCCTCAGGAAATACCTCGGGATAATCACGTACTACAGGAAAATCTTCAATCCTCTTTTCCTTTTCGTGGGTGCTGGTGACAAGTGCTAGGATAGCGGTGTGCCCTTTCTGCAAACACTTCTGGGCTTTTAAAAGCGAGATTGTGCCTGTAACTTCTCCACCTTTGTTGCCTTTGACGATGAGGGGTTGGCCAGAACGACGAGGTATACGAACTGCCTTCTCTTGACAGAGGATCTCAGCGCGATGTTTGGATAACCAATCCATACCAATGACGACATCGAAGCTTCCAAGTTTGACAGGGAAAAGATCGATACTAAACGTGTGGCCAGACAATTCTAGGGTACAGTCGTGGATCATGTGCGTGGCCTCGATGTTCCTACCATTAGCTATCTCGACGACGTGCTTAGAACTTAATAATGCAGGCGAGTGCTTAAGTTTCTTACTAATGCGAAGGGATACATAACTGGCATCGGCACCGGAATCAAATAACACAGAAACATAACGATCATCAAGTAGGAACTTACCCGCCACTACGTTGGGGTCGTTCCTTGCTTCTCCAGCTCCAATCACGAAAGCTCTTCCCCTTGCATTCCCAGCATTGTTGTTTTGCTCATTGTTCCCAGCTCCCTGATTATTGTTGCGATTCTGATTTAGTTCAGGGCAATCCTTTCGCATGTGCCCTGTTGCCCCACATTTAAAACATGCTCTGTTGTTTCCCTGCTGCTGTTGCTGTTGGGGTTGTTGCTGATTTTGCCTTGCTGGGAACTGACTTCTACAATCCTTGGCTTCGTGCCCCATCTTGTGGCATCGCTGACACTGACTCTTGTTGCATGCCCCATTGTGGTGCCTGTTACACTTGTTGCACTTGGGGTAGCTTCCCCGGTAGCCACCCTGTTGCTGAGTGCCTTTGTTGTTGTCAGTTTTCCTTTGCTGGGCTGGGGCCTGAGTAGAGTTAGCATCTTTGCCCTGATTTCCATCCCACTTTCGTTTACCGTCACTAGAAGTTCCTTCCGCAGCACTGATCCTTTTGGGCAGCCTGCCCTCCTCCACAGCCTGGTTGGTGAGTTTATGGGCAAGACGAACCACAGGCTGTATGGTAGGGAGGTTGGCCGAGGTTACATGGCTCCTGATTTCTGGGACTAAGCCCTTGATGTACAATTCGATCCTTCGGTACATGGGTCGGGACAAGTTTGGACAAAGAGCAGCGTAGTCGTTGGACAGTTTGGTGTAGGTCTCAATCTCTGACCAACCATCTTGAGTTCATAGTACTCGTCCTCGAGTTTGTGGATGTCATCCCTGTGACAGTACTCTTCCTTGATCATATCCTTGAAATCTTCCCATGCAGTAGCGTTAGCAGTCTCCAAACCAAGCATTTGAATTTGCGCCTTCCACCATGAAAGTGCGCTTCCCTCGAGAGTACCAGTAGCAAACTTCACCCAATTAGCAGGGGGACACTCGCAGACAGCGAAGACAGCTTCGACCTTCTCGATCCAGTGTAGAAGACCTATGGCACCCTCTGTGCCACTGAACGGAAGAGGCTTGCAATCCATGAAGGTCTTGAAGGTACAGACACGTGGTTGCACAGGTGCAGGCTGACCTGTTGTGAGGGGTGAAGCGAAATAGACTTAGAGGCGAAAAGACGATGTGGCGGTAGGATCTAATCATCCTGAAACAACGAGCTTACCTATAGGGTGAGCTGCGAAAGCTGCAGCCACAGTGTTGAGCAGGTTAGTGAATTGAGCCTGAGTCATGTTGACGTTTCCTCGTCCGCGTCCACTCATTGTCTTCATAACCAGAAAACATAGTATGAGTGTGGTGTCGTAACATAGCGAGAATAAGATAGAAGAGAGGAGACGCATCTATCTAATCAGGCAGACTAGTACGTATAGTAAAGCAGAAAGCATAAGACAATTAAGCGAGTAAATATGGGTCCGAGCTATGAGGTCAGATAAGTCGAGCCTTGTACTTGGAGTGTAGTGTCGTCACGAGTCACGGGTTATAGTCTGGTTTTTCTCAAAAAGATTCTTCCCCTTTTTAAAACCAAGTTCACTATAACCAATGGCTCTGATACCAATCTGTCACACCCCCAAATTCCACCTGCGGATAACACCCGCTTCGAGGGCGTGACTGACCAGGATCCGACCACCAATTATACTGACTAATTAGATTGATAACAAAAAGTAATACTTACTAACCATAAGATTAGCAAATATCAAGTTCAGAGTTTAAGGTTTCAAGTTTTAAACAGTAATAAGTAGCGGAAGCATAAATAAATAGTTTTAAACAATGTTCATAAGGTAAGCATGATAAATGTCCAACACACGGGCAGACGACCACTACACATCCCAAGCAGCTGCTCCAGTCACTGGCCACCTGCAAAGCATGTAGTACGGGGTCAACAATAATGCTGAGTGAGTTCACTAGTTGTCCAGTTTTAATTACCAAAAACTTGTTTCGCCAGTTAATTTATCCGTTTATACATGCCATGGGGAGCTACCCCAAAAGTTAGCGACTAAACTGTTTTTCCAATACCGAACACTAGGTAACCGTTTGCGTTTCCGCAGGATGCCCCGATGTCAATATTCTATCATCATTGACGGATGCCTGAGTACATTAGTTCACGACCGATCCCATACCATGGCACGGTGTGAGGTTGGTAAAACCTAAATAGCGCTATCAACTAATAACCCGTTCGCCTGGCCCCGGCGACTAATCGGTATTATGTAGTAGGGACTTGAGTGATAGAGTTGCGTTTAGTGCCGTTTGGTTGCATTCCGTATAAACAGTAATTAACTAAAAGGTTTCCCAATGACAAGGGAAGGAAAAGTAAGTTTGTTCCCAGTAACTAGGGAAGGAATGTAAATGGTATCCCCTTTACAAGGGGATAGGGTTGTTTTAGTCTCGTGTCCCAAACCACCGGGACGCATGCTTTTAAGTTGTGAACTCACCTTGGGTTGCTCGGTAGATTATTTTACCCGGTCAAGTATGTTGGTCACCACGTCCTAACATGGTTACCAAATATGGGTCAAGTCGGGTACTAGTAAACACATAGTGAACACGTATGGCAATACATATAGCAAACACGTATAACATGCGAACAATCAAACAGTTGGGTCATTGGGTCAGCCCTAACATATAATCAGCAGTGACAAACATGCAGTCCAGTCAACAGTAAGCCCAACAGTCAAAAGCCCAATAACCCTAAAACAGTCCAGTCGAGACAAAAGTGACTCGCAACCGAGGTTGTGACTCGCAACCGAGGTCTCGGTCCGTCACGTTTTGATTACGAGTCGCAACCAGAGGTTACGACTCGCAACCAGCAGTTCCGACTCAGTAGCAGTGGTTACGACTCGCAACCGGATTCGATACGCGTTGATTACGACTCGCAACCGGGAGGTCTCGACAAATCCTGCTGTGGTCTCGAGTCGCAACCAAAGGTTCCGACTCGCAACCGTGATTATGTGCACAGAAATCCTTCTAGAACCTGCAAACAGTACTGGCCAATAGAATTGCAATTTCATGAAATCAGATTGTACTATGCCACTAAAACATGTTTTCTTGTCTAACCCTTGTCTAAAATGGATCAAACACACATATTTTGAATATACAAACCATCTTCAAACTGTTCATCATATAATCAAACAATATTCAAACCACATTCATCATTTATAACCCAAAACCATGCACAAAACCATCTAACCAACCCTTATCACAACCGAATAACAAAACTATTTAACCAACGAAATATAACAAGCCGGATAACACACAATTCATAAACATTCAACCTTAAATCATGCATAAATCCTTACAACTAGCAACGATTTAATCAAACTCCAATATCTAACCGGATAATCATAGCAAACAACACCTACATGATTATGATCTTTAGGTCCTAAATGCATCAATCGGATAACATAACAAGAGGCTACAAGCATCATTTAGTAACAAGCAAAGCAAAACAACTTGTAGAAATATTCATGCTAACCGGTTAGAAGTAGTGGTCCAAGAATTCGATAAACTAAGCTCCGAAAGATGATCTTGAGCTTGAATCCGCGAGCCTTGATGCTATGGTTTGACCCGAGAGAGATGAGATGGTGAGGAAGTGATCTTGGTTGCTAGAATTCTTAGGGTTTTAGTGAGAGAGATGAGAGGAGAGTATGAGAGTGTTGTGAGAGGAATATTGTAAAAATGGTTAAGGGAGGGGTGGGTTGGTTTATATAGGATTTCGAGTGGGTTAGGGTGTGGTTGCGATGTGGGTTTCTCGGCCACAAGGCCCAACCGGCCCAACAGATACTGCTCACTCGAGACTAAGCGGTCTCGAGTCGGGTATCGAGTGTATTCAAGGTTCCGGCTCATCTCACTTATATACATACACGCCTATATATATATATATATATATATATATATACGTACACATAACACGATATAACAGATAATTCATCGTTTTCATTTAATAAAATACGTACACGAAACGTTACATCAAGAGAGTTTCCCGGGAAAGTCCGAAGTGTCACATAACTAATGCTTAATTACTGTGCTTGCTTACAGTTGTGAATAAACTGCTACATGATTTCTGAAATATACATAACCATGCATCATACTTTATTTGCTGTCACTCCATTATTTACACAAACTATAGTGACAAACTTGATGCACAAAAGCACAGTAGCACAATGAACGGATAACCCATCAAACATGCTGATATAGCCAGCATCAGGCAGACACTGTCTCTAAGGCCAGTATGAGCCAGGAATAGATCACTACACTAGTAGGGAGTGTAGGGAAATGAGGATTATAGAACTGCGTGACTAGGTAATAGTTATAGTGACCGGATGTGCCTAAAACATGTTTTAAACACAAAATTCTGCACTCTACCACAAAATTCAGCATTTAAGCTAACTAGTAAAGTGCAAAAACATGGAAAAATAATATTAGACACTTTCCAAAGTGTCGGGAATTCTTCGTGTCACTAAAAATAACATTAAGGACACTTTAAATGCTTATTAAGCATTTTAACGGATCAGTATCCAACCGAACAACCGGACTTTACCCGGAACATAAAAATATTTTCAATGACACTATTTTTCCTTTTCCGTGCCAGTTAGGGTCCCCGAATATGTAACATTCCTATTTTTTATATAAAAATTATAGGTTTGGTTAAATTTATTAACCACTAGTAACTAGTAACTAGTTTATTTTTAATATAAGTATTCAACCCAAATAAGTCGAGTGACAAATACTGTGGGTAGTTGGTTTGATATCAGAAACATTGTAATCTCTCTTAATACTGTAAATTATAACAATGTGTCGTTTTAGTAAAAATGAATGAACTCACTCAGTATTTCCCGCTGACAAAACCTTTTTAAAACGCGTTTCAGGTAATTACAGTAGATTGGAGTAAGAATTGGATCTGGCACTGAAGGACTTCAAGAAGTGGCTTATTTTATTAATTAAATCAAATTAAGAAATATTGTTTTATATAATCAAATTTATCTATATTAAAGCTACCATTATAAAACATGGGTTTTATCCCATCTATTTTTAAAATCCGGTGTTTTTAAACTCTGATAATTTTCTTAACTCACGGTCCTGATGAAATTTCCGCTGCAATGTTTTTCAAAATAATCACCGGTACCACTTGACTGCTCGCGGCTTCCGATTCCGGCCAGGATGGGGTCGGGGGTCGTGACAGTAAAAGATGGTATCAGAGCCACTGCTTTAAGCCTATAAGTGTTGTGATAATAATACTTAAGCTTAAATAAAAGAATTAGGAGATTGCTATTAATTGGTAGCACATCTGATAGCATTTAGACTTGAACATAAGAAAAGATGCCTTAGTATAAGCTAAGCCACTTGTTTAAGCGATTAGGTGTTGTAATAATACCTAAGTTTAAACAGAGAGTTAGGAACTTAATATTATCTGATAGCACTCAGGATGATATTTAGACTGGAACTTAAGAATTTTGCCTTAACATAAATTTCAAAATAAATTACTATTAATTCTTGCTTATTATTACTTGGTCTAGAACAAAGATATGTTATGGAAATACAAATTTCCTTGATTCTGGATAAAGACCCTAATAAAAGAGGCACTTTTAAAATCTTGAAAAGATACTATTTATGGGAAATAGAAAATTTTCTCCGGCAAAACTGGGTATAGAGTAGCAGACTCTCCAGCTTATCCGGATATACTGAAGTTACCTCTCCGGCGCGAACCGGATAAGACGGGGTAAACAATATGTCAAATCAGTGACAAAATTTCCCTAAATAATACCATGACCTGATATCTGACTTGTTTTTGGAAATATGAATCTGCTAAATACATTGACCTTATAGAGGGTATGTATATTACAGCATGTGAAATATATGATTATATAGATATGTATATCTATAAGGAATTCCAAAAGTCAGTTAGGAATAAAGCACAAGCATATGTGTCTAGATTTCTTTATCAGGAAATTTTTCCAAATATCAAACATTGTTTTGATCATTTGTCTCGTAGCTCGTATGACAAAATAAACAATGGAAACCCTTTAAATTGAAACACCATCCAAAAATATAAATGCATTATCATAAACTATTAACGCAAGTAAGAAACATGTAAAGTTGTGCTAGTGCACAAGAAAACACATGAAACTTAAAATTTTACGTCCACAAGACGTTAAAGTTTATCACACACGACTCCCAAGACAAGACCTTTGAAAAATATAAATTGGGCACGATAACACCAATACTAATTCCGTCAGTAGAAGAACTACTAATAAAAAAAAAGCACTTTGCCAGGCGATCCTAAAATCTCGCTGAGGTACGTTGGAACAATATTTCACAAACATCGGTGCATAGTCTAACCTGAGTCATAATTATTAGCACTACAAAAAAGTCATATACTTTTGCAAATCCCCTATTTCATTTTATTTCATTTTATCTGATATTCCTTGGTAATGTCATTTAACAAAGGTTATCACACGAAATTCCAGATAATGTTCTTATATTTCTTTCGTTAAAATTCTGACCTTTGTGAATAGACTTTGGCCTTGCTACTTCTCCTAATGGTCATCATACCATGAGAATTTCTTTCATAGTAGCAAATATTGATCCATTTCATTTCTTGGTAAATCCATACGTTACACATGCACTGTTTATTGCGCATATGGTTCATTTGATCATGAAGACCTCTGGAGGGCTTCATTCCAATTTATTGTTTTATCCAAACTCGAATATCATTTCGCTATACTTGATCTTTGCATTATAAACCACATTTTTGCAAAGCGATGACTCTTTAATATCGAATCAATGAATTTCTTGAAAAACTCGATTTTCTTTTGAAGGGTATACATGATTTCTGTTGTGATCTTGTCCGAACTTCCTTATTAAAACTTGTTTTATTCAAACCCAGTTAACTTGCTCGCAATACGTATTCAATTCAAAGTCCCATATAATATTTTTGGGCCATCATATTCGAAATAATCCCAACAAGCACTTTGATTCTGTGACAACCGGTAAATTACGCCCTTAATTACGTGATTAACAGGCAATTTACGCGATATTAAATAGTGTTTACGACGCTAATTAACTTAATTAGGCCCTTGGAGTGCCCAGGAACGTTTGTTCAGCTATACAGTGCGCGTGTGGTGATTTATGGGAAATCTGATGAATATTATGCGACAACAAACTGAAACTGTACGAAATACTGACAACGCCGACAAATATGAATGTTACATGAATATTTTATGCTTATGGAGTTTGCGTTGCGATATCGGGTCTCGTAGGAATTACAGGCCACTTGCACATGAGATGGGCTTGTGGGCCCTGGGTCCAAGCCCAAAACCCACAAGCCTAAACCTACACATAATATATTACATCTCTCTAAAATCTTATAAAATCTTTTGCCCAAATTTTCATAAGATCTTTGTAGATCTATACACACAGAATATCTTTTGCCTAAATCTTCATAAGATCCTTGTAGATCTATATACATCGAACAAAAGGAAACCACATAAGGCAATACATACAAGACTACAAGAAAACATAGTTAATAATATTACATTGTGAACCATGGACTCAAAATAAATATACACACAAAGATACCCTCCTTTCATATCCCCTCTCTCTCGGTTTCAACACAAACAGAATACACACACAAAACCCATTTCTTTCATCTCTTATTATGCACACACACACATGAGACATCAGACACCTCAAACCCTTTCCCTCTCCCTCTTGGTCTGATGGTCACGGCAACCGGAGCCGGACACCGACCGATGGCCGGCGGTTTCTTTTTCCGACGATAACCACCTCGCACAAATCCCCAAACACCCACCTGCCACCCCCTGCTCTCGATTAAACGGGCAACCACCACCCTCGAGTGGTGGCTCACGACGGCAAACGGCGGAGGGACGAAGGGAGAGACTGAGAGAGAGAGAGAGTAGAGAGAGAACACAGCGAGAGAGAGAGAGATCGAAGAAGAGAGAGACGATGATGGTGTCGGCGTCAGAACCGCCGTGTACGGAGGCGGCGGCCGGCGGTGACGGCGGCGGTGGCGCTGTTCTTTTCCGGTAAGATGTGGTTTCAAATTTCTCCTCTTTTCTTTTCTAATGTTGAAGATAGTGATGTTCGAATCAGATTACGGGAAGCTCGGTCCAGACTAGACAATGGTTCAGGTCACGTTTTGAATCGGGTCAAGTTTTTGGTGCGGTCAACAGCAAGTCAACCGTGGTCAACGGTTTGGTTCGAGTAAGACGATACGGGTCAGATTATGAAGCGGCTCGGGACGACTCGGTCGGACCGAGTCAACTCGGTCAAATCAGCTCAACACAGCGAGTCAACCCAGTTGACCCGGTCAACTCAGTAAAACTGTCCGAAGTTTCGACACGAATGAAGTGGTAAAGAATTTTAGTGGCCAAGTTTTTATGTCGTTTCAATAATTCTTATGATATTAACGTGAACGAGCTCGAACCGATTTGATATAACGTTAGTTTATACTTTGCCGTCTCATAAAATTATATATACATGTATCGTTTGATTGACAATTGTTGAGTTTTTGATAAAATAACGATAACTTGGTTGTCGGGGGCGTCCAAAAACAGAGGAAACTCTGCCCGTTTTTCGAGAAAATCCGTAAAAACAAAACATGTTTTATTGAAAAGCGACTTTTATAAGAACCAATATAAATGTGTATATCACTTTCGACGACGCTTTATCACATACGAAAACGACAATGCTTTTATAAAATAAATATATTTTATATATATTTCAAGCGTCAAACAACTCGTATTCGTTTTACAAAATAAATATAGATTACATATTTATTTCGAATACTATACAAATCAAATTCTTTTATAAAATAAATATATTTTATATATTTATTTCAAGCGCCAAGCAACTCATATTATTTCAAGAAATAAATATAACTATCGTATTTATTCCAAACGACATCAACACGAAAACACTATTAAATAAATATAAGTTGTTATATTTATTTCAAAACGCCTAAACGACACATAGTTTAGTTACCGTCGTTCATTTACCGTCATAACTTACAGACAAACCATTCAATTAGCGATTCGGTAGAGCTCGGTAACACGTAGATTTGTTACCACAAAAATTAGAAACTTATAAGATATTCCATGTTAGGAATATTGTAGAATGCACGCTAGCGAGTCTCGTCTTGGAAACGACATCACGAAGTCGTATTTAGCTAGCTTTGCACAGGAATATTCAGGTGAGTTCATAACCCCACATTTTTACACTTTTATAAATGTTTTCGGGGTGGAAAGACATGCACTTTTTGCAAAGCATATAAGAATTATATATATTTTTAAACCATGTTACAAAGAACACAAATGGTTTACGAAAAGCTTATGATTTATACCGGTTTTCCAAACAAGCGTATTTTTTTTGAAAATACAAAGACAAGAGTTTAAAAATACATGAGTTATGGTATGAAAATATAAAAAGCACACTTGGTGAGAACGAGTACCAAGTGTGTTGCGATATAAGAATACAAGAAAACACACTTGGTGAGAAACGAGTACCAAGTGTGATGTGATATAAGAATACGGGAAGCGCGCTTGGTGAGAAACGAGAACCAAGTAGGATGCGCTATGAAAAATGATGCGAGGAATCGTGTCACGAATAGGGTACAGAAGCACCATTAATCAACAATATACCTAGACCGCAGAACAAAAGGTTAGATCTAACGGGTGCCGGGCAGCCACACTCTCGGTGAGGGCGAGTATCGAGTAGTGCTTTTGTGTCTCAGAATATACCAATTAAATGCCTAAGGTTTGGTGACTTCCTATGTCGTGCCACATGTTAATGGCCTTGCAACCCATTAACAATCCTGAAATTTACAGGACTACTTTAATTACATGAAATTCATACCATACTAAAACTTGAATTATACTTGAAGTACGTGGGGTACTCTGGAAAACTTGAATTAAACTTGAGTACGTGGGGTACTCAAGAAAACGGGAACTAACTTGAGTACGTGGGGTACTCAAGAGAAATGTGAATTATATATAAGTAAGAATGCGTGATGAGTACAAGAAAATGATTTTTTTTTAAATTCGTTTTCTCAACAATACTTCAAAAACCGGTTACTTCAAAAAGATTTATTTCAAATCTTTTACAAACAAACTATGAACTCGCTCAACTTTATGTTGATTTTTCGCATGTTTCTTTCTCAGATTGCATTTCTAAGACAAGGCACGGTTGGAATAGGAGGACCATGAAGAGTCGAGTACTTAGTGGGCGTTCAACTTCTAAAAGACTTAGATTGTTTGCTTCCGCTGTGCAATGAAGATACCAGTCCAGTCACGCCAATGCTCTGATAATTTCGGGGTGTGACAGATTGGTATCAGAGCTATAGGTTACAGCGAATAGGGTTCTCTGTAGAGATACCTAGGCTCTAACCTCACTTTCCACTGGGAACTTAGAATATTAAAACCCGAATACATACAGAACGCATAGTACTCGAATATGGTCTCCAACCATTGCCGAAAGACAAACAGTTAAGATTTTGTTTTTAAACATACGCTAGAGTGGTGTTATACACACGGTACACAAAACAGTTACATACAGTACACAAAGCTCTGAGAGTTTAGGAAACATGCATTTAAGACCTTCGGAAACTCAGGTTGAAGTTCATTAAAGGTCATCACGTAGGAACTGCGAATATTAAATCGAGAACACACTATTATTCATATTGTCTATGATGTTATGACTTCCCGAGCAGGCAGCCTACGCATAACGAAACGCTAGTGCACAGGAATACGTGAAACTTAAGCTATACATCAACGGAGGTTGAAGTACGTCACACACGACTTTCGAGGAAGCGGCAGTTGGCACGCGGTCCTGCAAATGACACGAGTCATGCTAAGGAGAAGACGTATGTCTCCGCAGTCCCCCTAACTCAATAATGAAGAACACGCTATGTTCGACATTCCATGGTAATGTCACCTAACAATTGGTCGTCACTTGCAACCCCAGGTAAAGTCCTTAAATTTCTTTTATTGAAATTTCGACTTTCACATCTACTGAGTAGATTTTCGCATCTCTACTCCTCTTAATGGTCATTGCATCACAATAACTTCTTCATTATAGCGAATGTTCATTTGCTTCAATTCTTGAAAAATTCATATGTTACGCATGCATCGGTTGTTACGCATGTGGTTTCGTTTCGAATAAAGCGTTTCATTGAAGTTCAAATATTGTCTCGCTAAATCTAATTGTTGATTTGTGATTCGAATGACCTGCATTATTGTAATTGTTGGCCTCTTCGTTATCAGGTCAACACATTTTCTTGAAATCCCTTTCTTTTTAAGTTACATACATGGTTTTCGTTGTAACCATGCCGAAAGTTTTCTTGGCAATACAAGTAATTATTGTCGGCTTGCGCCGAAGTCAAATTCAATTGTTTGAACTTGTACATTTCACACATTCAATTCAGGACACCATATGATGTATTGAAAACATCATATGCGAATTCGTTTTAACAAGCGTTTCATTGTTCTGAGTCGTAGTAGATTTGTTTGGTCTGCGACTCCATTAAGTCGTTTGTTGATTTCGACACCTTGTGGTGTCAATACAGACTTGTAGCTTGGGCTAATCATGATTGAACGTTTTATGAAAAACACGGGTGATACTTGTTCGATCACCGCTATACTTGAATTGTTTCATTCACTACGACACCTTGTGGCGTCGGTAGAACTTGCAGCTTGGGCTGATCATGATCGAGCGTTTGATGCAAACTATTACAATTGAGCTTGTTGAAATCTAAATTCATTGATTGGGTGCAATCATTTCTAGAATTCATTTGCATCTTGTGATACGCCCTTGAATTCACATCACTCGAATAAGTCTCGATTCGATATCATTATCGTTCACTTTGGTACTATTCGTATTTTATACATAACATAACTCTGAGGAGTTAACGTAGTCTAAATTTCGAGGGCGAAATTTTCTTAACAGGGGGAGAATGTGACAACCGGTAAATTACGCCCTTAATTACGTGATTAACAGGCAATTTACGCGATATTAAATAGTGTTTACGACGCTAATTAACTTAATTAGGCCCTTGGAGTGCCCAGGAACGTTTGTTCAGCTATACAGTGCGCGTGTGGTGATTTATGGGAAATCTGATGAATATTATGCGACAACAAACTGAAACTGTACGAAATACTGACAACGCCGACAAATATGAATGTTACATGAATATTTTATGCTTATGGAGTTTGCGTTGCGATATCGGGTCTCGTAGGAATTACAGGCCACTTGCACATGAGATGGGCTTGTGGGCCCTGGGTCCAAGCCCAAAACCCACAAGCCTAAACCTACACATAATATATTACATCTCTCTAAAATCTTATAAAATCTTTTGCCCAAATTTTCATAAGATCTTTGTAGATCTATACACACAGAATATCTTTTGCCTAAATCTTCATAAGATCCTTGTAGATCTATATACATCGAACAAAAGGAAACCACATAAGGCAATACATACAAGACTACAAGAAAACATAGTTAATAATATTACATTGTGAACCATGGACTCAAAATAAATATACACACAAAGATACCCTCCTTTCATATCCCCTCTCTCTCGGTTTCAACACAAACAGAATACACACACAAAACCCATTTCTTTCATCTCTTATTATGCACACACACACATGAGACATCAGACACCTCAAACCCTTTCCCTCTCCCTCTTGGTCTGATGGTCACGGCAACCGGAGCCGGACACCGACCGATGGCCGGCGGTTTCTTTTTCCGACGATAACCACCTCGCACAAATCCCCAAACACCCACCTGCCACCCCCTGCTCTCGATTAAACGGGCAACCACCACCCTCGAGTGGTGGCTCACGACGGAAAACGGCGGAGGGACGAAGGGAGAGGCTGAGAGAGAGAGAGAGTAGAGAGAGAACACAGCGAGAGAGAGAGAGATCGAAGAAGAGAGAGACGATGATGGTGTCGGCGTCAGAACCGCCGTGTACGGAGGCGGCGGCCGGCGGTGACGGCGGCGGTGGCGCTGTTCTTTTCCGGTAAGATGTGGTTTCAAATTTCTCCTCTTTTCTTTTCTAATGTTGAAGATAGTGATGTTCGAATCAGATTACGGGAAGCTCGGTCCAGACTAGACAATGGTTCAGGTCACGTTTTGAATCGGGTCAAGTTTTTGGTGCGGTCAACAGCAAGTCAACCGTGGTCAACGGTTTGGTTCGAGTAAGACGATACGGGTCAGATTATGAAGCGGCTCGGGACGACTCGGTCGGACCGAGTCAACTCGGTCAAATCAGCTCAACACAGCGAGTCAACCCAGTTGACCCGGTCAACTCAGTAAAACTGTCCGAAGTTTCGACACGAATGAAGTGGTAAAGAATTTTAGTGGCCAAGTTTTTATGTCGTTTCAATAATTCTTATGATATTAACGTGAACGAGCTCGAACCGATTTGATATAACGTTAGTTTATACTTTGCCGTCTCATAAAATTATATATACATGTATCGTTTGATTGACAATTGTTGAGTTTTTGATAAAATAACGATAACTTGGTTGTCGGGGGCGTCCAAAAACAGAGGAAACTCTGCCCGTTTTTCGAGAAAATCCGTAAAAACAAAACATGTTTTATTGAAAAGCGACTTTTATAAGAACCAATATAAATGTGTATATCACTTTCGACGACGCTTTATCACATACGAAAACGACAATGCTTTTATAAAATAAATATATTTTATATATATTTCAAGCGTCAAACAACTCGTATTCGTTTTACAAAATAAATATAGATTACATATTTATTTCGAATACTATACAAATCAAATTCTTTTATAAAATAAATATATTTTATATATTTATTTCAAGCGCCAAGCAACTCATATTATTTCAAGAAATAAATATAACTATCGTATTTATTCCAAACGACATCAACACGAAAACACTATTAAATAAATATAAGTTGTTATATTTATTTCAAAACGCCTAAACGACACATAGTTTAGTTACCGTCGTTCATTTACCGTCATAACTTACAGACAAACCATTCAATTAGCGATTCGGTAGAGCTCGGTAACACGTAGATTTGTTACCACAAAAATTAGAAACTTATAAGATATTCCATGTTAGGAATATTGTAGAATGCACGCTAGCGAGTCTCGTCTTGGAAACGACATCACGAAGTCGTATTTAGCTAGCTTTGCACAGGAATATTCAGGTGAGTTCATAACCCCACATTTTTACACTTTTATAAATGTTTTCGGGGTGGAAAGACATGCACTTTTTGCAAAGCATATAAGAATTATATATATTTTTAAACCATGTTACAAAGAACACAAATGGTTTACGAAAAGCTTATGATTTATACCGGTTTTCCAAACAAGCGTATTTTTTTTGAAAATACAAAGACAAGAGTTTAAAAATACATGAGTTATGGTATGAAAATATAAAAAGCACACTTGGTGAGAACGAGTACCAAGTGTGTTGCGATATAAGAATACAAGAAAACACACTTGGTGAGAAACGAGTACCAAGTGTGATGTGATATAAGAATACGGGAAGCGCGCTTGGTGAGAAACGAGAACCAAGTAGGATGCGCTATGAAAAATGATGCGAGGAATCGTGTCACGAATAGGGTACAGAAGCACCATTAATCAACAATATACCTAGACCGCAGAACAAAAGGTTAGATCTAACGGGTGCCGGGCAGCCACACTCTCGGTGAGGGCGAGTATCGAGTAGTGCTTTTGTGTCTCAGAATATACCAATTAAATGCCTAAGGTTTGGTGACTTCCTATGTCGTGCCACATGTTAATGGCCTTGCAACCCATTAACAATCCTGAAATTTACAGGACTACTTTAATTACATGAAATTCATACCATACTAAAACTTGAATTATACTTGAAGTACGTGGGGTACTCTGGAAAACTTGAATTAAACTTGAGTACGTGGGGTACTCAAGAAAACGGGAACTAACTTGAGTACGTGGGGTACTCAAGAGAAATGTGAATTATATATAAGTAAGAATGCGTGATGAGTACAAGAAAATGATTTTTTTTAAATTCGTTTTCTCAACAATACTTCAAAAACCGGTTACTTCAAAAAGATTTATTTCAAATCTTTTACAAACAAACTATGAACTCGCTCAACTTTATGTTGATTTTTCGCATGTTTCTTTCTCAGATTGCATTTCTAAGACAAGGCACGGTTGGAATAGGAGGACCATGAAGAGTCGAGTACTTAGTGGGCGTTCAACTTCTAAAAGACTTAGATTGTTTGCTTCCGCTGTGCAATGAAGATACCAGTCCAGTCACGCCAATGCTCTGATAATTTCGGGGTGTGACAGATTCTCTTGAACTATAACATGCTTTCTTGGCCTTCGACTTCACTGAGTTATTTCTTTGATCACGATCACCTTGTGGTGACATTTTTACAAAATCTGAAGCTTGCGCTAATCTCGGATTTAATAATTTGTTTCCGCCTTGTTGATTTATTTCTATAGAAGCAATCTTAACACAATCATGTGCTAAGATAATGATACACAAATTCATTTGATATTTCGGTATACTCTCATTTAAGTTTATGTTTAGTTTCATTATTAGTAGTAATATATTAATAGTAATAGTGTTAGTATTATTTTAAAGTACTAGGGTTATTGTCAGGGGCAAATATTGAATAGCCTAGCCTTAGTTAGGCATAGACTGATCACCTATGCTTAAACAAGGCAGCACTAACCAATATCCAACCATGATAATAACTATTTAAATGTATATAAATTAAGTCATCATACTTATTTAGTAAATTTTAATTATACATATAAATATATATATATACATATATATATATATATATATACTTTGTACTGTAAAGAGAAAACAAATTTTCATAAAACAATACAAGAATTAGAGAGACAAATAAAATTATATAAATAATTATGTATCATCTGTTTTGTGGTAACTATGTACCATAACACTCTAGCAAGAAAATAACCATATAAGAATAATATAATAGTCATTAACTACGTTAGAGAACATTGTAATATATAAAGAATAGTCCCCGTTTTCACTTATTTACAACATTTGTAAATACATTTCACAACGTTATATGGTTTCAAAATAAAAGTAAGTAATCACATAGAATCGACCCATTAAGTGTTATATATGTACAAAATATTTTACAAATACTTTTGTACAATAAATATTTTTACCCCTTTATTTACAACTTTAATTTAACATTATAAATAATAATAATTTATATTACAAAATAATAATACTAAAATATTTTGTAATATAAATAACTTCATTGCGGTGTTTTGTAATATATATTACATAGTAAATATAAGTTATTTTACATAGTATAGTAAAACACTAAAATGATATTTATTTAAAAGTGGTAACCATTTACATATAGTAAAAATGTGTAACAAATAATATATATTACATAGTATTTATATTTGATATGTAAGATACGGTTCAGACAGGAACACAAATAATATATATATATATTACATTTGCTTTACAAAAATAATATAATGGTTGGTCATGCCAAAATAACTTATTCTTATTATATTTCGATCTCTAGGACATAGTATAAAATTGTTTCACAAATAAAATAACTTGGAACTCTAAACAATAATACACTAACTCTATTATCTTTTGGTGTATCTTTGCAATTCACTCATCTGAACACTTTGATTTTCTCATATCATAAATATTTGACAAATCATTTTTCATGCTTTTATTTCATTTGGAACCCGTCAATTCTAAGACTTCCACAGTTACCAATCAAAGTAAGCTTTCTTTTGACCAAGGTTTTTATTAATTCTAAAAGTCCTTCACATTCATTTTAAATATCTAGTGATCATATATCTTTTGGCTTGAACCTAGTCACTTTTAGAAATTATATCAATTCATCTCATTCGTTTGTCATCAATTTCTTGCACTAATTCAATTGAACCATTGAATCTTATTTATTGTACAACTATTATTCACAAAATTTGATATTTTGATTTGGTACCATTTACCTTAGTATTATTATTTTTGACCAAAAAGTTGTAATAACTCTCCCTAAAATTAACACTTAGTATGTTAATTGTCTATTAAGAAAACCCTAATTAAGAAACCCAAGTAATTTCGCATAAACCCTAAAATTTTCAGAACAACCAGAATCAGGATCAGGGCCCCTAAAACTCAAGGGGGGTAAAACCTAGTTGACGATTATCCTTCGAATTCGTTGTCTAAGTATAATTTTCGTTGAACGTCGACTCAACAAGGCTATGCAAGTGACCAGGCTACCCTAGGATAAGGGGACAAGCCCCACGACACGCGACAAATGTAGCGCATTCCTTCGCGACACGCGGGGGGTGCATATTTTCAGTATATATAGAGGGGTCTGGCACTTGACAATCTGCTTTACTTTGATGATCAAATTCCAAACCTACGTTAATTATAGCAGAAACAGTTCACAACACACACTAATCTCGAAACACTGCCGCAATCAGGGTAATAACTCGATCGCTATTACGATTCAACGTCCGATCGATTGTAACTATCCAACGATTGTTTAAGTGCCGCTCAAATTGAGTTTATACTTTGTTATTCATCGTGATTGCGACTTGAATGTTTGAGTGCTGTTCGAACTCGGATTATACTCTGTCATTCGTTGTGAATCCGTTGAATTGTTAAGTATTGCACTTGTAAACCGTTGTGAGGGTTTAATCTCGTGAATTGTCGTAACTGCTGTATTAGTTACTAACCCGTTTGTGTGTGCATTGTTATTTAAATTAGGTTAATCAAGGCTAATCAGTAGGCTTATACTGTAACACCTCGAAATTTTGTGTCCAATAATGTGTTAACACGTGTCATGAGTTTACACGTGGCATTAAATATTAAATAAAGGACTAAAGTTGACAAACCTTGAAAGTATGTGAATTCGAGGGTTAAAAATGTCAACAAGGGGTAAAAATACTGTATAGTAACCCTAAATGATGCTCATGCCTTCAAACGAATGAATCATGGATCGCACGGAACGAAATGTGGAAGAAAGTGAGGAATTACAAACTACAGGGGTCAAATGTGTCAACATGTTTAAGTTATACCTCTGAGTGACCTTTTGACAAACCCAAAGCTTTGTAATGGTTAATTATACTCACTAGAATACTCGACAAAAATTTCATAAAGTTTCGTTATCGTATGAGCAAGCTGTGAACAAATTCGTATGCGAGGGACTAAAACGTCAACGTTGAAAGTTAAGGACTTTTCGGGTAACGATAAGTTAACCGGGGACTTAACGAAATGGGTATAAGTCTTGAAGCCCCTAAACATAAATTTTGAGGGCTCATTATGCAAGAAAACATTGGCCAATCAGAGTTTGAAGAGCCAGGGATCAAATCGCAAAAATCAGAAAGTTGAAGATCTGCTGCAGAAGGGGGTAGCGCGACGCGAGGCCCTGGGGGGGGGGGGGACCGTCGCGTCACGCTAAGGATGGTCTGATCGTTTTCTTTTGCTCCATGCTTGCCTTTTCACTCCCAAACGACTTAGTTCCATTAGTGCAGCAGCATGGGCGCCCCCTACCTGCTTTAGGGCCCTTAGAGACACATGTTGATGATCAATGAGCATGGATAGACCTTGTTGTCAACAATCTAGTGCCTTATGAACACTATATAAAGGCCTTCATATGCAACAAGTCCTTCACACCTTTCTCTTGCACTTCTGATCACTTCTGGAGCACCAAAGCAGAACCAAGCCATCCCTAGTCGTGCATAGGACTTTGGTAAGCTTCCTTAACCTTTCTTAGTTGAGTTTTCGCTTAGTTTAGCTTAAAAATCAATCCGTCGTAATTAACGATTGACTTCGCGATAAATCACAAATGGTCCAGTGGTTTGTCGAATCAAAGATAGTTATATGATGGTAATCATGTGGGCTTTAAACCCCTAAAAGGGCACCCTCTGATTCCCATTCTAACTAGTCCAAATGTCGAGTCAAACGTGCTTAGAAAAAGTCAACAGAAATGCTATATTGCGATTTCTTGCATAATGTAGATGATATGTAACCTGTTTGAACACTCATAAAACATGATAATAAATATATAAACTAGTCTAAGCTTGTTTGATCCGACCATTTTCTGTTTTGACCCGGTTCGGAGCCGAAAGTCGCAAAAGTTTGACTTTTGCATTGACTTCAGTTCTGACCCGTTAAAGTTTGATTTAGTTATGCCTTAGGACTCTCTTAGGACCAGGTTACATGATGGTATGACCCTCTGTGACCGGTTCGTTGTTTGTCCGAGTCTTTTACACTTTTCCGTTAAATGCTTAAAAGTTGACCGTAACGCCCTTTTTAAATTAAAACGAGAATTTCGGACATGTGAAAGAATCATAACCTTAGTTACTGATTACTAAGCATGTCCCTAAAGTTTCATGTCAATCCGAGGTCCAGAATAGGAGTTATGCTAAATAGCGCAAATTGCGAAACTTTAGTAATTAAATAGCGCAATTAGCATAACGCCTATCTAAACCCGGATTTCAACACCAAACCTTTTACTCACTGATGTAAAATAATATTTTGGGATTTTTAAAGATTTTTAATTATTTTTAACCTGCTCATAACCTGCGGTTATGGCAACGGTTCGGTAAATACCGAATATACCCTTTTCGGCCATAACTTGAGTTCTACAAGGTCTTTTGACCCGATTCCAGTTACCACTGATTTTAAATAATAAATAAAGTATTTTAGACTTTATAAACTGTTCGGGAAACTCAGATTTCCTGTAGAACTCAGAAACCTCTTTTATAATCTTTAAAAAGACCAAAATACCCCTACGGGGCATAGTATTAACTTAAGCTCGTTACGGGCATTATGGAAGGTATCCTACTGATACCACAACCTCTTTAGGGCATATTGACTTAGGAAAACAGTGTAGGACTCTTACGGTTACCCGTTGCGCCTTTTGCGCGCACGGTTCGGCTTATGTAACTAGTTTACATAAATTAGCCGAAACGGGTCAAACCATATTGTTTTGACCCCAAAATCCAGAGTATGATTAATATACCCATATAAAACAAGTCTTCAAACTTGTTGGGTCAAAATCACATTCCATTCACGGTTTTCGCCTTTCACGCGATTAAACCATAACTATCCATTGAAACTGACCGGTCTAAGCTACGGCTAAATTAAAGACCCGTTAGGATTCTAATAGGTTAATTTAAACCTTCGTTCCAGAATAGGGGATCAGTAAAAGCTATCTGCAATTTATTTCAATTAAGGAATTATACTTGCAAAGGTAAATACTTTTAACTTATTTTCCGTTATACGGGCTTGGGTTACGGTATTTAAAATACCGCTTGGTCGGGCAATTGACCCCAACTCATTAGTAGTTGGGTATTATCAATGTGACCCGTTTAAAAACTTGTTTTGTTGGCTTTACGCCTTTGGGCGCTTAATGACCATGTCCCGGATATCCTTGGCAGCATTTACGAATGGCCACGACCTTGACATCCGGGTGTAGGCGTACACCCGGCATTATGTCCATGACTATAAAAGTGTAGCCGTTGGTTACCCGCCACGGTTTTATGCTATGTGGCATGTCTATTAAACTTTAACCCGGCACGACCCGGGCGACCGAACGCATAGTAACATGTAATTCTTTACAAGATTTAATTATAAATTATCCCAAGTTATAAAGAGTTTGTGCCTTGAGCATTTAAACCAATTTTATTAAAACATTTTACAAAAGTGTCAGTTGAATGTATTTACCAGTGTAAACTGACGTATTTTCTCAAAAAGACTAAATGCAGGTACTATGCGTAATTGGCTGGGATTTCTCCTTAGCATCATTAGAAGTCTCGTAAGCATAAGATGCCTGAAGTCTGTTGAACAATACTTTTGTTATTTTTATTGATCCCCTGTGGATTTTATTTCAACAATGGTGATACTTTGATATTACAGTTAAAGTTGAAATATATTTATCTTTAAGCTTCCGCTGTGCATTCATATAATTGTATGGTTTGACTATATTGTTGCCAACTACGTCACGGTAATCCCCCACCGGGCCCACCGGTGAGACACGTGGAAATCGGGGTGTGACATATACTCTGCTCGTTAAATCTACAAAGTGAGTCATTCTCTTTTTATCAACTGTTTTACAATACTCCAAATTATTTTCCAAAGTTATAATTACAGTGATTAAGTTTATGTAATCACCTTACAGCCGGTATGTGGGGTATTGTGCACAGTATTATTGTTTTTATCACTTTAGGTGGGCGAACCTAGTTAGTGATACCCGTCACCATTGGGGTAGCCAATGGGTGATATGACCACAGTCACCGAAGCGAGTCGAGTGACAAATACTGTGGGTAGTTGGTTTGATATCAGAAACATTGTAATCTCTCTTAATACTGTAAATTATAACAAATGAGTCGTTTTAGTAAAACTGAATGATTCACTCAGTATTTCCCTGCTGACAAAATCTTTTTCAAACATGTTTCAGGTGATCTATTGTGAGCAAAGAAAAGTGTCGTGGAGCACTACAAGCTTAGAAAAGTGGCTCAATGTAAATAAATAAAGAAACATGTTTTGAGAAATAAAGATTTCCCAGTGAAATCACCTTATTGTAAATTATGGGATTTATCCCTATATCATATAATCGAGCAGTTTTAATATTTAAAGATCCTGTTTTAAAAAGACTTCCGCTGTCGCCTAATATAAATATCACGGGATTTCCTGCCTCGCGGCTCTGGACCGGGTCAAACCGGGACCGGGGGCCGTGACAGGGAAAAGGTGGTATCAGAGCCACTAATTTAAGCTTACTATTGATTTTAGCCTATTAAAATAATTAAGAGATACTTAGGAAATTTAGTTGCCATTCTGTGAATATATGTTTTATTAACTGGTTAATTATTGAGTTACAGTATGGGTAAACAGAAGCTTTCTGCTATCTACCACAAATTAGATACTGCACCCAAAGAAAAAGAACCTCTTCCTCAAAACGCCCAGCAGATATGGAAGAAGGGATTTTTGTCCGTAAGGCAAATTATGAAAATCCTCTCACCCTAGATAAAAGAAATTCGATTCTTAGGAAGGGACAGGAGAAAATAAAGAAACCCCAAGTCAAGAAAGTGAGGTTTAATCCAGAAATTCAGGAATTAGGCAATAATCCACCTTGGGAAGACAAATTAGATGAAAAATGGGCAAATCTTTATATGCTAGCTACCGTAGCAGAGAATGCAAATCTCTAAACTATCAATAAGCCTGTCTAGTAGAAAATTACTACCCAGTAAATAAATAAATCCTAGTGTGTTCTCTTTCCTGTTGTCTTTTGTACAAATCAGTATGCAATAAAACTTTAATATTTATTTTTAAAACTTTGTTCCAAAGTTTTAACTTAGCATTTTTGTGCATTTTGCATATATGCTATCCAGCATGAATGAGATATCGGAAGCATTTCAGAATGTCAACCTCTACCCAGTACCGATTGAAGTCTCCCACGACTTTACTGGTTATATTGCTGACATAGAGGAACCTCTGGAATTCCAAGCTCCACCGCTGGAAAAAGCAAAACCTAAAAAGAGAAGAAGATATGTAGGATGGAGGAAAGTGCGCAGAAGAAAGCCAGCCACTAGGAAACTCCCAAAAGTAGAAAACCCTATAGACAAAGGAAAAGGAATCGAAACCGAAGAAAGTTCTAAGCCAGCAGAGATAGAAATCAGGAAAGATTCTAAACAAAAAGGAATAGAAATTGGAGAGAGCTCTAGACAACCTGAGGAAATCACATTTCAAGACGAAATAGATCGTCTACTGGCAAATTGTGATGTCATTAGTCCTATCCTAATAATCTATATCCTTACCCGGCCGAAAACCAACTTCCTGTAAATCTGGAACCAGCTATTCCAGACCCACTAATCCACACTCGACCTTTAGGCCAAATGGAAGAATGGTGGACGAATGACTGGCAATTCCAAAATATGATCAACAGTCCTTATTCCTTCCTCCCACAGTTTGATCCAGAACCTATTCCCAATCCTCCAATGAGCAACGAAAATTTAGCCGAACTTCGTCAGTTCGGTGAAGAGCTGATAGGTACAGGGAATAGGATCCGGGAAATGGGGGAACAAATCTCCTGGAAGTACGACGAGAGGGAGCGTCGCTACTAAAAACTGCCAGTTGACCAAAGGGTAGGGGGATGGGAAGTGTGTCTGTATCATAATAGTAATAGTAAAATCTAACTCTGTAAAATGGGAAATAAAACATTGTAAGATAAGCAGTGTGTATGGATGCCTATACAATCTATAAAACAAAATAGAAGTCGAGACATCGACAATTTTGGCTATATATATATATATATATGTGTGTGTGTGTGTGGTATGAAAAAGATTTATGTGATTACTTGCAATTGTTTTATTTACAATCATTTGATACTAATAGTATATCTATAATAATTATCAGATGGAAAATGCTAGTAATGAACCAGTTAATGAAGGGAATCAATCTGAGCAAAATCAGGAAAACCAATATATGACTAGACAAGATATTGAAAATATCATCACTCAAGGGATAGCTAATGCTATTCCTGCAATCATGGCTGCTGCTCAGAAACCTGTTGAACCACAACAAATTATTCCTAGTAAACGTACTTAGGAAGACAATTTTAGTCATAGTGTAAATGGAGGCGGCAATCATGATGATAATAACCCACGACAGGCTCCATTCCCTAAGAAAATGAAAGTTGCAACGCCTGGTTGCACTTACAAAGAATTTCTTGCTTGCAAACCTGCTGAATTTGCAGGCAACGAAGGAGCAACTGCAGTACTGCGTTGGTTAGAGAAAACCGAAGCAGTAATTGCAATAAGTAAGTGTGCCGAAGAAGATCAGGTTATGTATGCGTCGAATTTGTTCAAAGAAGGGGCGTTAGAATGGTGGAACACTGTATTACAAGCCAAAAGAAGAGGGATGGCTTATGCTATGAGATGGGAAGAATTTAAGATTCTTGTAGAAAGAAAATATTGTCCTGAATATGAAAAGGAACAAATAACAAATAAGTTCCTAAATCATCGTATGACGGGTGTCGATTGTCGTGGTTATACTTCGACATTCTTTGAATATGCTAGAGTGGTACCAACACTGGCTTCGCCAGAACCGATACTCATTTCCCGTTACGTTTGGGGATTAATTAGTGAAATCCGTAACATTGTTAAAGCTGCGAGACCTCGCACTATTGACGATGCTGTGGAATTAGCTAATACCCTAACTGATGAACTGGTACGTACAAAAGAAGAAGATCGGAAGAAGGAATTGGCTCAAAAGATTACCCAAGGATTTCGTGTGGGTAATAATAATAATAATAGGTTTAAAAAGAAAGGAATGAGGCAAGCCGCAAATCCGCCTTTTTGCAGAAATTGCAGAAAGAATCACTTTGGAAGGTGTAATGTGACCTGCAATTTTTGCAAAGCTATAGGACATAGTGAAGAAAACTGCAAAAAGAAAACCATAGTCTACTATAACTATGGAGAAACAGGACATTACAAAACAGAATGTCCTAAATTGATCAAAACCACAGACAATAAAGGCAAACGAGTTAATGGAACAACAAAGAAGAATGCCCGAGCATTCCAGCTAACCACCCAGGAAGCAGAACTCATTCCAGATGTGATAGCCGGTACATTCTTAGTTCATGACGTGTTTGCGAAAGTATTATTTGACTCTGGTGCAAACCAAAGTTTTATCAATACTTCATTCTGCCAAGCTCTTAACTTACCCTTAACCACCCTTAGGCAGATTTTTACAGTTGAAACGGCAGATGGGAATTCTGTTAACATAAGTAAGGTTTTGCAAGAAGGAAAGATAGAACTTTTAGGCCATAAATTTTCTGCAAACCTGTTACCTATGAAATTAGCCGGATTCGATGTAGTATTAGGAATGGATTGGTTAATATCCAACCATGCTCGAATCCTTTGTGATAAGAATTCCGTAGAAATCCGTACTCCCACAGGAGAGGTAATTTTAATTACAGGAGATAAACCACGAAAGCCACTGAAATTCATTTCAGTAATGAAGTTGGCTAGTTATTCAAGAAAACAAGAAATGGTGTATATGATTTCGGTAATCATTAACACTAAAAGTAAGGAACTCCAGGACATCCCTATAGTCTCAGAATACCCAGACGTCTTTCCGGAAGAATTACCTGGGTTACCACCTGATAGAGAAGTAGAGTTTAGAATTCATCTAATTCCGGGTACTACACCGATAGCCAAGGCACCTTATCGACTAGCACCCACCGAAATGCTAGAATTGAAAAAACAGTTAGATGAATTACTAAGCAAAGGATTTATACAACCTAGTTCATCCCCTTGGGGAGCACCAGTGTTGTTTGTGAAAAAGAAGGACGGATCAATGAGAATGTGTATCGATTATAGAGAACTGAATAAGGTTACCATTAAGAATCGATACCCATTACCTAGAATTGATGATCTTTTTGATCAATTGCAAGCCGCTAGGTATTTTTCTAAGATAGACTTGCGCTCCGGATATCATCAATTGAAGGTACAAGAAGAAGACATACCTAAAACTGCTTTTAGAACTAGGTATGGCCATTATGAGTTTACAGTCATGCCCTTTGGACTAACAAATGCCCCAGCAGCATTTATGGACATGATGAATCGGATCTGTAAACCATATTTGGATAAATTTGTAATCGTTTTTATCGACGATATACTTATTTATTCCAAAAGTCAGGAAGAACATTGTAAGCACCTACATGCACTCTTAACTTTATTAAGAAAAGAAAAACTTTACGCCAAATTCTCGAAGTGTGAATTCTGGCTACAAGAGGTACAATTTTTAGGTCACGTGGTGAATCACGAAGGAATTCACGTAGATCCTGCTAAAATAGAAGCAATCACCAAATGGAAGGTTCCGCAAACCGCTATGGAAATTAGAAGTTTTCTAGGCTTAGCTGGATACTACAGACGATTTATTAAAGATTTCTCTAAGATAGCTGTACCTTTGACTAAGTTGACCTGTAAAGCTGCTAAGTTTGAATGGGGACATAAACAAGAAGAAGCTTTTAAGATTTTAAAGCACCGATTGACGAATGCTCCAATTTTAGCATTGCCCGAAGGAACAGAAGATTTTGAAGTATATTGTGATGCTTCAACATTAGGATTCGGATGTGTGTTGATGCAACACAAGAAGGTAATTGCGTATGCCTCCCGGCAGTTGAAAAAGCACGAGGAAAATTATACGACTCATGACTTAGAATTTGGAGCCATAATTTTTGCCCTTAAAATCTGGAGACATTATCTGTATGGAAGTAAGTTTACTGTTTATACAGATCATAAAAGTTTAAGGTACATATTTGGGCAAAAAGAGTTAAATATGAGGCAAAGAAGATGGATGGAAATCCTAAGCGATTACGACTGTGATATTCAATATCACGAAGGAAAGGCGAACGTAGTCGCAGATGCGTTAAGTCGTAATTATCAGGAAAAACAAAAGCGAGTCCGTGCCCTTAGATTAAATCTACAAGTAGATTTAATGGAACACTTAAAGAAAATTCAGGAAACAGCAATCAAGGACGATGCTGAAGGAATGAAAGGTTATATAAAGGAGCTAGAGCAAGGAAAAGATGGAATTTGGAGATTCCACAAGAAACGAATTTGGGTACCTAAGCAAGGAGAATTAAGAAATAAGATTTTAGAAGAAGCTCATAAATCTAGGTATACCGTACATCCAGGAAATAATAAGATGTACCAAGATTTAAGAAACAATTTCTGGTGGATAGGAATGAAAAAGAATATAGCTGAATACGTATCTAAGTGTCTTACTTGTTCACAAGTTAAAGCCGAACACCAGAAACCTTCAGGATTACTACAACAGCTAGAAATGCCTGTATGGAAATGGGAACTCATAACAATGGATTTTGTTACTAAGTTACCTAGAACCAGAAAAGGTAATGATGCAATTTGGGTAATTGTGGATCGATTAACCAAGTCAGCTCATTTCCTACCTATGAAAGAAACCTTTAGCATGGAAAGGTTAGCAAAGTTGTACGTAGACGAAGTGGTATCCTTACATGGAGTTCCACTCTCCATTGTATCAGATAGGGACAGTCGTTTCACTTCCCATTTTTGGACTAGTTTCCAGAAAGCAATGGGAACCCGACTAAATCTGAGTACGTCATATCATCCACAAACTGACGGACAAAGTGAAAGGACGATACAAACCCTGGAAGACATGCTTCGAGCATGTGTAATTGATTTTGGTGGTAATTGGGATAGCCACTTACCCTTAATTGAATTCCCTATAACAATAGTTATCATTCAAGCATTGAAACTGCTCCATTTGAAGCACTATATGGACGCAAGTGCAGAACCCAGTTTGTTGGGCAGAAATAGGAGAAGGTCAATTATCAGGTCCAGAAATTGTACAAGAAACCACAGATAAGATAGCTCAAATCAAGGAAAGACTAAAGACTGCTAGAGATCGCCAGAAAAACTATGCAGGCAATCGCCGCAAGCCACTAGAATTTCAAGTCGGAGACAAAGTACTTTTGAAAGTCTCTCCTTGGAAAGGAGTAGTACGATTCGGTAAGAAAGGAAAGCTGAGTCCAAGATACGTAGGACCATTTTCAGTAATGCAACGAATAGGACCAGTTGCTTATCGCTTACAACTACCAGAAGAATTAGCTGGAGTACATGATGTATTCCATGTATCCAATCTCAAGAAATGTTTATAGAAGACAAGAAAGTCAAGTTTCTCAAACACAAGCGACTAGTGCTAGTCAAAGTCAAATGGGATTCAAAGAGAGGGCCAGAGTACACTTGGGAGCTGGAATCAGAAATGAAGCGGAAATATCCTCATTTATTCCAGTAAATCTCGAGGACGAGATTTTTCTTAAGGTAGGGAGGATGTAACAACTCTCCCTAAAATTAACACTTAGTATGTTAATTGCCTATTAAGAAAACCCTAATTAAGAAACCCAAGTAATTCCGCATAAACCCTAAAATTTTCAGAACAACCAGAATCAGGATCAGGGCCCCTAAAACTAAAGGGGGGTAAAACCTAGTTGACGATTATCCTTCGAATTCGTTGTCTAACTATAATTTTCGTTGAACATCGACTCAGCAAGGCTATGCAAGTGACCAGGCTACCCTAGGATAAGGGGGCAAGCCCCGTGACACGCGACAGATGTCGCGCATTCCTTCGCGACACGCGGGGGGTGCATATTTTCAGTATATATAGAGGGGTCTGGCACTTGACAATCTGCTTTACTTCGACGATCAAATTCCAAACCTACGTTAAGTTATAGCAGAAACAGTTCACAACACACACTAATCTCGAAACGCTGCCGCAATCAGGGTAATAACTCGATCGCTATTACGATTCAACGTCCGATCGATTTTAACTATCCAAAGATTGTTTAAGTGCCGCTCAAATTGAGTTTATACTTTGTTATTCATCGTGATTTCGACTTGAATGTTTGAGTGCTGTTCGAACTCGGACTATACTCTGTCATTCGTTGTGAATCCGCTGAATTGTTAATTATTGCACTTGTAAATCGTTGTGAGAGTTTAATCTCGTGAATTGTCGTAACTGCTGTATTAGTTACTAACCCATTTGTGTGTGCATTGTTATTTAAATTAGGTTAATCAAGGCTAATCAGTAGGCTTATACTCTGCTCGTTAAATCTACAAAGTGAGTCATTCTCTTTTTATCAACTGTTTTACAATACTCCAAATTATTTTCCAAAGTTATAATTACAGTGATTAAGTTTATGTAATCACCAAATTACAGCCGGTATGTGGGGCATTGTGCACAGTATTATTGTTTTTATCACTTTAGGTGGGCGAACCTAATTAGTGATACCCGTCACCATTGGGGCAGCCAATGGGTGATATGACCACAGTCACCGAAGCGAGTCAAGTGACAAATACTGTGGGTAGTTGGTTTGATATCAGAAACATTGTAATCTCTCTTAATACTGTAAATTATAACAAATGAGTCGTTTTAGTAAAACTGAATGATTCACTCAGTATTTCCCTACTGACAAAATCTTTTTCAAACATGTTTCAGGTGATCTGTTGTGAGCAAAGAAAAGTGCCGTGGAGCACTACAAGCTTAGAAAAGTGGCTCAATGTAAATAAATAAAGAAACATGTTTTGAGAAATAAAGATTTCCTAGTGAAATCACCTTATTGTAAATTATGGGATTTATCCCTATATCATATAAACGAGCAGTTTTAATATTTAAAGATCCTGTTTTAAAAAGACTACCGCTGTCGCCTAAAATAAATACCACGGGATTTCCTGCCTCGCGGCTCTGGACTGGGTCAAACCGGGACCGGGGGCCGTGACAAAAGTGACATAACTCTAAAAGAAATATCATAACCCAAATCTCGAGGACGAGATTTAAAACAAGGTGGGGAGGATGTAATATTCCTATTTTTTTTATATAAAAATTATAGGTTTGGTTAAATTTATTAACCACTAGTAACTAGTAACTAGTTTATTTTTAATATAAATATTCAACCCAAATAGTTTTAGACAATATTCTATATATAGTTGATTGAAATATTATTAATTGGCCTGTATATGGTTGACCTTTCTAATAAAATAAAAGTATATAAAAACTTATATTATTAGACGGGTAGTCTACGAGTAAGTTGACTATTAGAAATATGAAGTTCCTAGACAGGCCTAGGAATCATATAATAATTAAATTATAAAAATACATTGTATTTTGAACCTACTCCATTTTTAATGAAACTTGGTTCAAATTATAGATATAAATATTCTAGTTCTAATGACATATTTATTATTTTCTAGAACGTTATATTTTGGAAGTTATATGCGTCAATTTCATAAAGCAGGTGAATTAAATATAATACATATAATAATAAAATAATAAATTACTAAACTTGCAAAACCAATCTATATGTGTCAGCCGATAAAGAATAAATTCAAATTAAAAATAATAAATAAAATAATAACATGACAATCTAGAATATGATTTTGGGTGTACGTGGCTAGCAAAAGTCTAGAATATGATTTTTGGGTATACGTGGCTAACAAAAATCATGACAGTTGTGTTACTTACAAAGCTCAATTTTTAGTATAAATAGGAGATCTCAATTCAATCAAATATACGACTGCTCAGCTCATTTTATTCTGCCTTCATTCGACCTCCCTATCTCTTCTGTTCTTTTATTTTGCTTTAATAATAATAATAAAGCCCTGCCTCGTTTTAAGTGTTTTAACTCCCGGTCATCGCTACCCTTTCCGATTGATCTGAGCCTCATAACATATGTCAGGGCTCTGCCTGACTAAGTTGTTGGGATTCGATCTCGGGACATCGGGACAAGGTTGATTTAGGGGTAATATACTTACCACGAGTGCATTATATATTTTTTTAATAACCCAAAAGTTATACCCAAAATTTATACCAGGAGACTTTCTAGTTGAACCCTAAAAGTTACAAAGTGGGTCCATTCTCTTTTCTCACCATTTTATTCCTTTTTATCCCAAACCATAACAACTCTCACCAAAACTACTATCTATTATTTTATTTCCCCAAATAGGAAACCCTAGTTGAGACACCCAAGTAATTCTGCATAAACCTTAAAATTTTCAGAATCCTCAGAATCAGGATCAGGGCCCCTAAAACTCAAGGGGGGTAAACCCTAATTGACAATTATCTTCGAAATATGTTGTCAAACTTAAAATTCGTTCGAACGTCGACTCAACAAGGCTACCCAGGTGACAAGCCTACTCTAGGCTAGGGGGACTTGCCCCGCGACACGCGGCACGGGCTGCGAATTCTTCCGCGACTCGCGGGAGGCTCCAAAAGTAGGTATAAATAGAGGGGCCTGGGACTTGATTTCTGGCATTCGTTCGACGTTCAAATTCGTTTCCTACGTTGAGTTATTATCCGTTTATTACATAACACACACTAGCACGAAGCGCTGCTACGATACAGGGTATTAAGTCGATCGCTGCTACGATTCAATATCCGATCGACTGAAACTATCCGACAGGATGTTTAAGTGCTATCCTTTGTCATTAGTCGTGATTCCGACAGGATGTTTGAGTGCCGCCCAAACTCGGGGTAGACTCTGTCATCCGTTGTGAATCCGATGGATGTTTAAGTGATTGCACTTTGTCATTCGTCGTGAGGGTTTTAATCTCGTGAATTTATCGTAAATGCTTTATTAGTTATTTACCTAGTTTCGGGTGCGTTATCACTTAAATTAGGTTATCAGGCTTATCAGTAGACTAAACAATACCCCATACACTTACAATCAAATTAGATGCTAATTCTCAAAAGAATCTGAATCATGAAGCTTGTTAATTCAATACTGCATGCTTATAATGTAGTCATTCTCTTTTTATCAACTGTTTTACAATACTCCAAATTATTTTCAGAGTTATAATTACAGTGATTAAGTTTATGTAATCACCAAATTACAGCCGGTATGTGGGGTATTGTGCACATTACTACTGTTGTTATCACTTTAGGTGGGCGAACCTAATTAGTGATATTCGTCACCATTGGGGCAGCCAATGGGGGATATGACCACAGTCACCGAAATAAGTCGAGTGACAAATACTGTGGGTAGTTGGTTTGATATCAGAAACATTGTAATCTCTCTTAATACTGTAAATTATAACAATGTGTCGTTTTAGTAAAAATGAATGAACTCACTCAGTATTTCCCGTTGACAAAACCTTTTTAAAACGCGTTTCAGGTAATTACAGTAGATTGGAGTAAGAATTGGATCCGGCACTGAAGGACTTGAAGACGTGGCTTATTTTATTAATTAAATCAAATTAAGAAATATTGTTGTATATAATCAAATTTATCTATATTAAAGCTACCATTATAAAACATGGGTTTTATCCCATCTATTTTTAAAATCCGGTGTTTTTAAACTCTGATAATTTTCCTAA
Organism: Helianthus annuus; assembly: GCF_002127325.2. NCBI lineage: Eukaryota > Viridiplantae > Streptophyta > Magnoliopsida > Asterales > Asteraceae > Helianthus > Helianthus annuus. The sequence goes on from NC_035448.2 coordinate 66,488,997, forward strand.
CTCACGGTCCTGATGAAATTTCCGCTGCAATGTTTTTCAAAATAATCACCGGTACCACTTGACTGCTCGCGACTTCCGATTCCGGCCAGGATGGGGTTGGGGGTCGTGACAGAATACCCTAACACCCGTTATAAATTACAACACACATAATACACTAATTAATCACCTAACTAACATAAGTAAACTCTAACCATCTAGTTGAAATCCAACTAGATAACCCCCCCCCCCCCACGATCGCCCCCCCCCCCAAGAGGAGACACCTCCTACAATTTGAATATTTTATTTCTTGATGTCCAATATCTTAATGACACTTTGTATGATGAGTAAAACTCTAATGTGGGTTATATATAGAACTAAGGGATCATCTTCATTCACAAATCAACACTTAACAAAATTTCTACTCTCTCTCCCTCTTGCTAATACCCTCGGCCGAACCCCCCCTAGCATCACCTCACCATTTTCAAGTTTCAATCTTACCATTCTACTTACATACAAAGGTGAAAGATCACATACAAGGAGACCCGGTGCTTACGGAATCACAAGGACCTCTCTACAACGCTATTATCCACCTTGTTTTCGCTTGATTTCTTCCCTAGCCTTGAGCTAGTTGTAAGTGATTCTAAACACCCTCTTAATCTTGTCTAAAGTGGTTAATAAGAAATTTAACGGGTAAAAATCGTGAACACTAAAGATCAAAGCTTAAAGACTTAAAAGTATGATGAATATGGTGGTTAAAGAGAAACTAATGGTGTAAAACTCATGAATCTTGTTTTGTTATGATTATTTTATGTTGTTTGATGCTAGTAGTAGAACGGATTGTCATCTAACCAGGCTAGGTCATGTTCATGAAACATGAACTAGTGTTATGTAAAGTGTGAAAATGGTAAGATGATGAACTCTACTACTTATGAACATGAACTTGTGTAAAAATAGTTTTTCTTGTAAAATGGAGTTCTAAACTAGTAGATCTAAAGATCTACAAGTGGTATTTTCGAAGAACCAAGTGAAAGATGCAAACCATGTTTAAAAGCCGGATCTTTCATGACTAAAAGCATTTTTGTGAACAAACAAGTGTGTAGACACTTGTGTAACGAAAGGATTTAACAAAGAAATATTTTTGTAAATTTTGACCAAGAAGTTGTAAAGATGCATTTTCTTTAAAAATAAAGCTTTCAAGAAACCGATTTCATTTTTAAGGATAGAAAGATCTACTAAAAATGATGGAAAGTTACTACATACTTTTACACAACTTACAAGTTCATGTGTTTGCGATTTATACTTGTTTTGACTAGTTTAGTGTTTGAACATTGTTTATTGATGATGGAAAAATTGTTGATTGAGTTGTTAAAAGAAAATGATATGCTTGAAAGCGTGGCCACCTCCAGTTATAGAGGAGAAATTCTGGCGAAATTTTTCCAGAAAATAACACTTAGAATATTTTCATGACAAGTGTCTATAAATATATATATTTTTAACTTGTTTTTCCAAATAAATTTCGCCACGATTTTTGTTACAAAATTACCAAGTGCCGGAGGTGGATTTTCATAAATAGAACTTGCTAAATATATATTTAGAATATACATTTTCATAGTAACACTTGTGTGGATTTTATGATTATTTTGTGAACTACATAAATATTATTTTTAGAGTAAAAATAATATTACTGGAACATACTGAATAGTAACGACTTCAAAATAATACGAACGCCTTCACAATATCTAAGTTATACCGGTATTATTATTACCACACAAACTCTAAAAATGTAACTTATGTATTTTCGGAAAAATACTCGTAAGTGTGTATTTTGATAAAGGTATTATTTTGGAAATTAAAAGAAGTTAAATATAATATTTTTGGGAAAAATATGTATATTTTGAAGATAGAATATTTTAGACAAATAAATTAAAATATATTTTATTAAGTGAGACTTAATAATATATTTTGGAATTACAAAACGCGCATGTATTAAGACTCCCATCCTTGGGAAGGAATATAAGTAATACATAATTACGAAGTGCAAATACGAAATAGTTGTCTAACTATTTCCCAAAAACGTTAAACCTTAAGCCAAAGCACGGCCGTCCGTCTAATAGAAGTTAGTACGTGTAGGTCGTCACGCAGCAGGTTGACTGGGAGATTACTGTTTCGAGACGCACTTCAGTGAGTTCATGTCCCCCTTTTCTCCTAACTGTTTTCAGTTTTTAAACTGCGGGGGTGAAATACATGTTACTATGATTACGAATACTTTTTACATGGTATGGTTAGCGTAAGGAGGGTTACAACTTAGATCATGTGAGTGGGTAGGCGGGAACTGGAGGCCATTAATCCTCATGGTAGGACTGAGGGTCTTTAGCGGTAGATCTATCTGGGTGTAGCGAGCCCAGCCCCAGGCCCAACAGTACGGACCTCGGGGTGACTTGGTACCCGACGCAAAAATCTGCTAGGTTTGAGTCTTCCTACTGCACTTCACACATATCAATGGCCTTGCAAACCATTGATGATCTATTTATTTCCTTATTTGCTACATACCAGGAATTTTATACTTACAAAGGTCTTACATACTCACTACACATGAACTCGCTCAACATTTTTGTTGATTTTTCCAAACTTACATGTATTTCAGGGAACTAAGGATCTGGCACGGTATGCTACGTTTTCACGCTGCGTAAGAGTTATGGGGTCATCCATGTTTAGGAGTTGTGGCTTTTACCTGGACGAGTCACAGTTCTTAAACTACATTTATTTCATGTTTGTGGTTGTGTCTTTTGAACAAGATTTTATTTAGTTATGTTGTATTATCGTTGCATGTGTCGACATTTTTAAATTATGTTGTGTACTTTTATTTTAAAACATGAATCAATGGATGATCTGCATGGTTTTACTTTCATATAGCTTTGTTGTGATTAAGCTATGGTATTAAGAAGTCACACCAAATTAACCCACGCTTCCGCAAAGCCAGGGTGTGACAGCTTGGTATCAGAGCTTTGATCATAGCGAACTAGGATTCCTTCTCGAGTCTAGACTATGATCACTAGGGCTCTCACAAAAACATTTTTACATTGCATCCACTAAGTCCAGATCCTGAGAACAAAATACTATTTTTACAAACAATAGTTGAGCACATTTTATTCATTAGTTATGGCTCAGTCTGAGAGGCTGAGAGAGTGGTCTAGTGGGACTAGGAGGCTCAGTCTGGGAGGCTGAGGGAGTGGTCTAGTGGGACTAGGAGGCCCAGTCTGGGAGGCTGAGGGAGTGGTCTAGTGGGACTAGGGAGTCAGTCTGGGAGGCTGGGAGATTAGTCTAGTGGGACTAGGGAGTCAGTCTGGGAGGCTGGGAGATTAATCTAGTGGGACTAGGAGGTTCGGTCTGAGAGACTAGGAGATTCAGTCTGGGAGACTGGGAGGTTAGGCTAGTGGGACTAGGAAGGAATGCTTGCTTATTTATTGGTGACTAACATGTTTATTTGACTATGTGATTGATTGTTTGTGCATATGTGTGTTTGTGTTACAGACGACATGCCTTCATCTGGTACTGGAGAGTCGGACACCACAGACCCCATGCCTATAGTATCAGACGACATGGTTTCATCAGAGCACGAGGTGTATACTTCAGATACTACCAGCACGGACGACGATGACTTCCAGCCCTTTGCGTTGCCGGATGTCGTAGTAGAGCCTGCGGATGGCCATCTTGCCGGGGATCTGCCACTCGCGGTGATCCCTGCTCCTGTACCTCTTGCAGCTTATCCCATTGTTGAGATGCCCCTCGACGTAGTCGCTGACGACGACATCGACTTGTTTGATGAGGACCCACTCGAGGATGACTTTGAGGGCGAGGCCCATATTGCTGCTGGTGATATTCCACTTCTTGCTGATGCTCCTGCGGAGGAGGCACCTGTTCATTCACCAGTCCCAGACTCCTTTGAGTCTGTGGCTCTACTTTTGACCTTAGAACTCCTGACAGTTGCAAATTTTCTTTGCTTGTTTTAGCATTTCTTTCATCAGAATCTTTTACCGTTCTTTTTAGCTTCTTATAATTTTCTGAAATTTGACGGTTTTCATGAATTAATTTTTCATTTTCTTTCCTGATTCGTTCTACGTCAATTTTATCATTTTCAATTTTACAAGTTAATTCTTTAATTCGTCCATTTGAAGCTTTCAACATTTTATCACGACTCAAGATCTGATTTTCAACTTCTCTGACTCTTTCTGTCAATTCTTCAGTCTTTTTACCACTTAGGTAAGCAAGTGTACTACAAACCTTGCAATCTTTCATGCAATTTTTGCAGTCGTTCTCAATTTTGGCTTTCTTACCTGATTCCTTTGTTGAATCATTAGAACTGACCTTGCTTTTAGACTCAGTTCCAGACTCAGAAACTACCTCTAACTCTTTCGCTGCAAGCACTTTGTCAGCCATTTTCTTCAAGTTTTCTGCTGTGAATTCTTTTGACGTATCAATTATCCCGTCATCAACTTTCTTTGGCTGCAACTCCTTCTCCTTTTCTTTCTCTTTTTCATCAGCTTCTCCTCCTCCCCACCACATTCTCTGTCTTGCTTCTTCTTCTTCTGCAATTTGCTCGGTGAGAGTTTCAACACTGACGAAATCTGGATCAACAGCTATGTTTCCTTTAGGATCTAGATAACATTCTCTATCAGCATCCCATCTATTTGCCCTTTTTGCTTCTTTCCATGTTTGATAGATTCTACTTTTCATAAATTTAGCTGACACTTTTCTGTTGATGTATTTCACTTCTTCTGTTCTGGTATCTTTGAAAGGAACAATTTTTGTCATAAACGCATACCCTACTGCATCTTCTTCTGGCAACAATTCACTCCAATCGAATCCCTCGTCATCATGGATAACAACAAGTGCTCTCGACTTTTCTTTGGGAGCATCTTCTAATTGCTTCATTCTGGAAGGTTCTGATTTGTTTTGATGGTAAATTTCTCTTTTATAATAATCCTCTCTGAATGGATTTGCCGTATCATCAGCAGATGCGTTTCGACATTCACGTTTAAAATGCCCCTTTTGTTTACATATAAAACACGTGACCTTTGATTTATCAAAACCAAGCTTTGTTGAAGGTCCGCCAATGGAGTGTCTGCCTGTTATCTCCATGAATCTTTGAGCCCTTCTGACTGCACTCGCCATACACCACCTGATATCTATCAACTCCATCTCTTCTGGGTCGATTTGATCATAATCCTCCTTGGTGAGATTGGTGTTTCCGATTTTTCCTGCAACAAGGTTTTCATAAGATTCTAAAACAGATGCTAAAAACACCATTTGCAGTTTGGTAGATTCTTCACTAAAATTTTGAGCATTTTTGAGGTCTACTGCTATATTGCACTGAAACAAGTTCTTTGAAGCTGACTGTTGTTGTTGACTTGGAGTAGTTGATGATGATCCTCCATGATAACCGCTGCTCGGACTTTCTTGATTTGACATATTTGAATTTTCTGCAGAGAAAGCTGTCTTCGGAGACACTGTTTTAGGGATCATACTTCCTCGATAATACAACTCAACATTCTGCTGATACGAGGAATTGTTGACTTTGTTCGTTTTCCTGATCTCCAATTCATGACTCTCTAATCTTTTGATTAACAAATCAACTGTCGGATCATCTGGCTTTACTGTGTTCTTCAGCATCAAAGCAAAATACTGCCAGTCAATCTCATCAGGCAGTGAGTCAAACAGCTTATCAACCAATTCTTCCTGAGTATACACAATTTCGTGTCTTGCAAGTTCCATCTTTAAATGACCGAATCTTTCAATCATCTTTGTCACAGATTCATTTTTCAAACACCCAAACAAATCAAATTCTTTTCTTAACAACTTCTTTTTGTTTTTAACAATTTCGGCACTACCCACACATTTTATTTTTAGTTTCTCCCATAGATCTCTGGAATTTTTGTATTCGATCAATGATATAATGTCATCTCTCATAGACTGATGAAGTAAGGCAATGCATTTCTGTTCTACAACAAATCTTTCTACTTCATTCTCTTCTATATTTTCATAATCTGTTCTTCCCATATCAAAACCATTCTTCATGCTCTTCCAACTCAGATATGCAAAAGCTTTCAGCCATTCTTCAAACCTACTAGCCCATCTATTGTATTCCTCTATTGCCATTAGCTTGGGCGGTTTGTTGTAGGTGCCATAAGCACTATCAACACTCAAAGCATCAGCAAGTGTTTTCTTTGCACTCGGATTTGGAGCATTTTCATTTGTGTTACTTGTTGTATTATCTCATGTGCTTCCCATGAAAGCAAAAGCGTCACTGAACGGATTCAGAAAATCATCCGTCTTCAAGTACAAATTCACTTCGTGTGAACTATAGCGAATCAACTCCCGCAAACTAATTGATCCTCAAATGAACTGAGCTAACTTCGTATGACCTGAGTAAATAATCAACTCGTGCGTACTGGAAACAATTTCAAATTGTACGACCTGAGTCACTTCGTGTGACCTGATAACAACTTCAAACGACTTGATTCAAACCCAAATGAACTGGACCACTTCACGCAAACTGGATCAATATCAATCCATGCGAACTGATCAATAAAATAACCTGAGTTCAATCAGTGTGAACACTTAAACGATCTGGCACTTCGTGTGAAGTGGAAGATTTGGTACAAAGTGGAATGCTGATGCGAACAAGAATTCAAAAGTCACTTCGTGCGTCCTGGATTCTTGGTTTATGCGAACTGATGATCTAGATGCGAACTGGGAACACTCAGTTCGTGCGAACTCAACAAACTGATGTGAAGTGAAATCACTTCGTATGAAGTGGAACCTTGATGCGAACTAAAGTATGCACTTCGTGTGAAGTGAGGTTTTTGGTGCGAACTGAGGTACAATACTCACTCCATGCGACCTGGGATCAACTTTGATGCGAATAGAAATATGCACTTCGTATGGACTGGTTGATCAATTCACACCGTATGAACTGAACATCCCATGCGAACTGATACAAAAGATATTCAAACTCCGATTTTTGATGAAATTGAAACCTTAGGATTGATCTAAATCAAATTTCGACCCCAATGAGGTGGTTTACGTTCAATATAGTCCACAGAATAGTCTTAGATCTGAGACTGAAGTTTCTGTTCATGCGAATTGGTGTAGATTTCAAACGAACTGGTTGATTTTTGATAAAATTGATCAATTTTAGGTCGATTTTAACGTGTATTTTGTTAATCGATTGATTAAAACTCAGTTTTACAGGTTTTGTGACAAATTCAGATCATATTAACCGACGAATCTCGGTTAATTTCGAAAAAATGTAAAAGAAAGGAGTAGAAATCAGAGAATTCGAGGAACACAAGCTGAATAGGTATGAACTCCTCCTCCTGAGCTCTGATACCACTTGTTGGATCGCTGTACGACCTGAATGAGTCGATCAGAAGAATTCTAACCCATTTCAAAGGCGGAATTCAATGAAACAGACTTGATTACAGCTTTTATAACATGTATATTCCTTTTAAATGCCTTGTATATTTATTTCACAGCTTTATAAATCACTTGACAGTTCGACAGCACCTCGGCTCTGAAATCAGCAATCTTACAAATGAGAAACCATGCTCAGGTATATATAGGCATGTCCAGTTCACATGGAGTGGCTTCATTCAGTTCATACGAACTGGTCCTAACCAGTTCATGTGGACTGGCCTAACCAGTGCATGTGGACTGGCCTAACCAGTGCATGTGGACTAGCCTAATGTGGACTGGCCTAACCAGTTCATGTGGACTGGTCATCCTTTACTACAATTCTAATTTCTAGCCTTTCGAGCACTGGTTTTTCCTATCTAATTACAAGACTCGATACAAGACGAAGTTGACAGACATTTGTGCACCAACAAGCTAGGCCTTAACCTTCCAATGGGTTTAATAAATACTTATTTGCATTTTTACAAGTTAAAAATGAGTGTTATTCATTAAATATATATTTTTGGGAATAAAAATGTATGTATATACTTTAACACCATCGTAAGTGTATGTGTATAATACATGTGTATTTATGTGTATGTATCTAGAATTATTAGGGTATACAAGTTAAATACAAAAATACCCAATTATACAACACACCAAATACTTGCAAGTTGCCAAGTATAAATTACATGAACACATTTACTTTTACACAATGCTAGAAACAAATAATCGGGCGAGCGGAATATTCGGACAACGGAAGAATTTATAAAATATATCGTCACCGGAGACAAACGAGCATATTGTCATCATGAAGAACTACTACGACACTTGGGCGACATGTCGACACGAAAATATATATGTATTAAACGACTACGACGACGCGTCTAAAAAATATATATATATATTTTTAGACACCGAATTAATATATATACTACCAATAACAGATCCGGAAAGTTGAAAAATAAAAAAATGCAAGACTATTAAAATGGACTCATAAAAACTATGGGCTAGGCCCAAATTGCTAAAATACATGGGCTAGGGCCCAATGATAAAATATTTGGGTTAGGCCCAAATTACTAAAAATACATGGGCTAGAGCCCAATGATAAAATATTTGGGTTAGGCCCAAATTACTAAAATACATGGGCTAGGGCCCAATGATAAAATATTTGGGATAGGCCCAAATTGCTATGATATAAGGGCTAGGGCCAATTGACAAAATATTTGGGATAGGCCTAAATTGCTAAAATACAAGGGCTAGGGCCCAATGACAAAATATTTGGGATAGGCCCAAATTGCTAAGATACAATGGCTAGGGCCCAATGATGAAATATTTGGGCTAGGCCCAAATTACTAAGGTACATGGGTTAAGCCCAATGACATAGGTTCAGCCCAATGACACGAGTGCGAAGCACGAGGACATGTGCAGGGCGAAGCCGTTCACATATAATTCAATACATATAAAACATATGTACGCACTTATGAAATCTATATACATAACAGGTGAACGAACAAACTACCAACACACTAAAATACAAAGTTCCAAAATGACAAGTGAAAACACAATAAGAATTCAAGATGAACAACTTGTACGAGGTCCCATAAGACCTAGTGTCTAATAAAGTTAGTACACATGTAGGTTAATCACACGTACAGACGCTCACTACGGTATTACATACAAGGAACACAAACTTGTGAGTTCATGTCCCTCCTTTCAATCATTTCAATGTTTTGTTTTAAAACAATCGAGGGAAAATACATGTTAAACTATGGGTATGTTAGCTATGGGTTTAGATGATAACACGATCAATGTACATAAGTAGGATGATAACATAGTAACCATTAATCACTTAGTGACCAAGGTGCAAAAGGTGTAGATCTATATGTTAGTGCATGCATTTGTCGACTTCATCTTGTATCGAGTCTTGTACTAGATATGTTAGATCAGGGCACGTTGTACGAGAAAATAGTCCGAGATAGTTGAATTATATGTGATTTCGCTTGAAGGAAGCTATTCCGCTTGAAATGACATTTGTCACTTTCAAGCGGAATCAACAACATTTCTGATTTCGCTTGAAGTAGTTTCAAGCGAAATCTCATCTAATTGTTTCCGCTTGAAATGTCTTTGTCATGTTCAAGCGGAACCCCAAGCCCTATAAATAGGTTGATTCAAGCGAAATCAGTAGAACAGTTGTGAACTTGGATACCGAGGTGCTGCCGGTTTATCCAGTGAATGTAATCAGTGTTATATTAGTCAAAAAGGTGTTTAAAGTGATCTGCAAGCTGTGTCGACATCTATTTCTTATTTTCCGCATCTGAAATAGATCAAAACTCCTCTGAACGACTCGTTCGGGTCATCACACGATCCTACAACTGGTATCAGAGCTCAGAAGGAGGAGTTCTTTCCGAATCAGCTCAAAATTTCTGTTTTCTACACCTTCTTTTCAAAATTAACAACTTTTCACAGTTAAAATCGGCTCAATTTCTCATATATTGTGTAAAACTGCATATTAACAAACCCTTGAGAGTTTCAGAACAAAATTCGACCTAAAAATGATTAAAATCGACCAAAGACCTGATTCCGCTTGAATGAACACTTGGTGATTCCGCTCCAAAATCATTATTCTGCTTGAGATTTTCAAGCGAAATCAGATATTCCGCTTGAAAATACCTTATTTCGCTTCAGTAAGATATTCCGCTTGAATTGTTTCAAGCGAAATCAAGTGATTCCGCTCCAAAACCTTATTCCGCTTGAAATTCAAGCGAAATCGGATATTCCGCTTGAATTTTTTATTTCGCTTGAAATACTAATTTCGCTTGAAGTTGTTTTATTTCAGGTTATTTCGCTTGAAGTGTGCTGTTTTTGAAAAAACGTGTTATCGAATCATGAGTGAAGAATTTTATAACGCATTCG